>NC_067427.1:11987500-12612500 GCF_009764475.1 Pristis pectinata | reverse complement strand
TATATCCAAACTACAGCGAGCAAGAACCTGCAGAACATGCAATATAAAAATTAAATAGAAAATTAAAGAACTACATTTCAACGGGAGAAACTGAGGTGCTGTGGATTGTGGGGGGAGATGCGAATCTGCAATCTCCCTGTTCCAACTCACAGTGAATGAATGCCTGGGTCTTCTGATTAAAATTTGGAAGTTCTGTAACTGCTGGCTTTTACCTTGGCAGAGGTTTGGGACACTACAGTGAAGATGGAAGTCCCGAAATAGCATTAAACTAATTGTCAAACTCTGGACAACAGTACTTCGGTTAGAGACGAGCAGGGGAGCATAAACTACTACAGACTTCCTAGCACATAAGCTCGGGAGTTTGCCTGATGAACCTCCACTCTGTTAATCTGGTACAAATCCAGCACATTCATCACTTTCAATGGGAAGGAACAGCTGCTGACAGAAGCTCTAGTATCAGGCAATTTCCTTTTCTTTGATTTAACTGAGTTGCCTTAAAAATGTATTTCATTCTTTTTATTTGTTTCTTGGTGTTTTCAGTTTTACTTTCTCTTAAAATTTCAACAACCTTTTTTAAAAAAAATAGCATTTTAAATTTGTAATGGACTTTGAGTGTTTGCAAACATCAGGAGACATTCATAAGCATTCACGCTCTTTGACCATATCTGGATGTGGCAGATCCCACCCTCAGCTTCTGAAGCTTGGATCTGCCAGCTACAATTGGAAAGGTCGGGCCTCGATGGGCTGGCAATTGGCTTCCCAGTGGAAGAGTGTGCTGGGTAATTGCTGCTAGTCAGGCTGGATTGAGAGAGCAGACATTATTGGCCACCAACGTTCAGCAAACCCTGAGACAGACAGCAAAATGGGTCAATAATGAGGGAGCCAGATACAGAGCAAATCCTTGGCCTTAGAAGAGAAAAGGGGGCAAGCACTCAGAAGTACTGAATTACAGTCTTTACACACACAGGAAGTCTTTCGGTACGACTCACCTGTGCTCAAGCAGGTCAGGTTTGTGTTCTCCGCTTCTTTGATATGAATCTTCTTCAACAGGTTTTCACTTAAAATGCTGGGAGGACCTGCACAAAAGGTGCAAACTTTAATCAGTCATAATGAGCTTTTCAGGCCTCCTAATGTGCCCAACCCATCACCATTATCAGCCATCCTCTCTGACACAATTCAACCAAACTCCTCTGACTTGCTCCCTGCCATTACGCAACACCCTTGCCTTGTATTTGACAATAATTCCTAACTCTTCCATTGCTCCAATCCTCCTATTTGATCAGCCTAGAACATCTGTTATATTAAGTGCTTCTGACATCTTGCGTATTCACATACTTTGATCCTTTTGTACATCAACATGGTCAATAGAATGACTAGACTCTCTGGCTCAAAGACAGGTCTTCAACATGTGAAGCCCAATCCAGCCTGAGGGGGTTTCTGCAGAATTATAGTAGCTTATCTATTGGTAAACAGGATTAGGCCACTCAGTCCTTCAAATCTGTTCCATCATTCAGTAAGATTGTGCTTGATCTGAACCTTAACTCTATCCACCTCACTGGGCTCCATTTTCAATTATCTCCTTGTTAAACTCTTACAAGTGACACTCCTGATATAAGTAAGATGATTCTGAGAGGTGAGAGAGAATGAAGCTAAGTGGAGAGATTTAACAATAGTCTGGGTGAGAGAACGAGCCTTTCCAGGACAAAAGACCATAATTTGGATTTCGGGGATGTGTGGTGCAGGGGTCTGACAATACCTTCTGGAGAATGTGACTGGAATGGGTAACTTATGGCTGTGTTAAAGGATGGCAGGTGAGATAAACCCTTCTAACAAGGGGGAGAAATGTGAGCTAACACTGAGAATGGGGCTCGATTAGGGCATTAAGAAATGGATTGGACTGTTGGAGAGTAGTGGGTGGAGATCAGAAATCAAAACAATCCACCAACTTGCTTCTTGTCGCTATCATTAGGAAATCAAGCAAAAAAAATAGTAAATTGTCAATTTTAATGCCCTTCTTGTTGAAGAGCCCACAGAGACCCTATATCTAAACTTACAGAGATTAGCCACTTCTCAAATGCTGATGTGTGTCAAGCAGGTCATACTTTGAGGCCTTCAGAAAGGAAAGAGAATTTTATAACGTAAACATAATTGAATCAAAAGAAAAACAGACCAGATTCTATTTGTGTGCATCTTTTATAGTAGCAGGAGTGGTTCATATACCACACAATCCCAAACTACATTGAAAGTTTATCTGGCACATCACCCCTTTCCTCATTTAATCTCTCCTACTTTCCGCTGCATCTCAGACTTTGCCTTTTGTTTTCCCTTTCTTCCTCTTTTCCCTCCTGTCCCTGTTGAAAACCTGTTACAGCTCTAACTTTGTCCTGTTGTAATGAAAGGTCATCAACATTAAAGCTAAGTTTGTGTTCTTTCATGTTGGACTTCATCGTCAAATAACCTGGTAATCGTTCTGATGATAGATCATCAATCTTAACTGCTTCTCTCTCCACAGATGCTGCCTGATTTGCTGTTTATTTCCAGCATTTTTTTCTTTTAGTTTGGATTTCTAGCATCTGCAATAATTTTGTTTATGTTTAGAGAGATATTACTGATTTCAGAGTTCACAGACAATACCTAGAAATCCAGGAAGATAAATTATTGAATAAAATCCCCTACAGTTCTGTCTGCCTTACTCAGTACATCGAGGTGAAAATCCTTCTTGGCTTCCCCTGCAGTGTTGTTGACCAAGCAAACATAATGGCCAGCATCTCCCACATGTACACGGGTCAGTTTGAGGGTCTGTCCACCTTGGAAAGAGGAAGGAAGGGTCAGAAATAATTAAAGCAGTAAACTAAACCTATAGCTAACAACCTTCTGTGCAGCTTTGAAGGAGTAGTGAAATTGACAGGAGGAGCCAGAAGGAACAAGGTACATTGTGGAAACTTACTTGAGTAACACTTTTAACCGTAGCATTGCCTTAAGGATGCAGCCTCTGCTTATAGTTACAGATAACCTGATAATGAAAAGATTACACTGCCAATGCACTACCAGTCTAGCATTTCATGAATATGCAGGGCAGTCTCATCCCAGATCCGGCTGCAGTATTTCTCCCCAGTTTCCAGGCTTGAGCAGGGTGCACCAATTGTCAGCTATCCACATCATTGTTTATTTAAACACCATAAAGCCAAAGGAGTGAGCTTTGAATCCCTACTTCACAGTGTTCCCACAACATAGCAGCAAGCTGCTTTGCCAATTCCAGCTCAAGGACAGTGAGGACAGTTCACTAGCCTGCCTATGGGCAGGGCCAAGTCAAACCTTCCCGCATCCTCCAAGGATGAACAATAAGGCCTCCAGATCAGAGAGCTCAACACCTACAAAGAATGTGATGGTGTATGTTGACAGATGATCAGGCTGTTAACTGACACATTAAAGAAACGTAGTTTCAAGGTGCCTCAGAAATGTGCTGAGTGAAAGCGTAATCTAATGAATTACAGAGATGTGACGACAGGTTGTGCTGGGCTGTCAGCTAGGGTGACTTAGGAAGAGGAGGAGCTCATCAGATATAGTTCCTACTCCTGATCACTCGACAGTCCTAGAAATGTGCAAAGGGAGGTTTGCATTGGTTAATGGTGGATGCCAGAACCAACCAGCCTGGGGTAATATTTCTGATGAAAGGTCTTTGAACTGAAAAGTTAACAATTTCTCTGTCCAGCGATTTTTGTTTCTATTTCACATCTGTAAGAGTTTGCTTTTGTAACCAGGTCTAGGCTCCTACAAGATGATAAGGAAGCCTGGTACAGAGGCTCAATTGTGCAGGATCGAAAGAGGCTGCAGAGGGTTGTAGACTCAGCCAGCTCCATCACGGGCACAACCCTCCCCACCATTTTCAAGAGGCCGTGCCTCAAGAAGGTGGCATCCATCGTTAAGGACCCTCACCAGCCAGGACATGCCCTCTTCATGGTACTACCATCGGGAAGGAGGTACAGGAGCCTGAAGACCTACACACAATGTTTTAGGAACAGCTTCTTCCCACCCCCCCCCCCCCCCCCCCCCGCCATCAGATTTCTGAACGGTCCATGAACCCATGAGCACTACCTCATTATTCCTCTTTTGCACTATTTATTTATTTTTGTAACTTATAGTAATTTTTATGTCTTGCACTGTACTGATGCCGCAAAACAAAAAATTTCACGATATTTGTCAGTGATAATAAACCTGATTCTGATGAATGGCCATGTACGGGAGGTTCAAAAGAGCTGAAGATCTCTGCTAAATTGCATTCAGCATTTCCAGGTGATCCTGGACTGAATCGATGGGTGACACGTTGTCACTGCTGGAAGTGCACCTGTCTCACAGCTACAGTGTTACTTCGGGTGCTGTCTGTGTGGACTTTGCATATTCTCCCTGTGACTGCTTGGGTTTCCTCCCACATCCCAAAGACATGCTGTTTGCTAAGTTAATTGGCTCCCATAAATCACCCCTAGTGTAGGTGACATTAATTGGCATGTGTGAGAGATTAGGTTCAGGAAAGTATGTGGGAGAATGGGAAAGACAAGGGATTACATAGATTCAATGTGTTGAATAGCCTCTTTCTATGTCGAAAGGAAACATTAGAAATAAAATATGGGAATCCACACCTTTGGAATAAAACAGGAGAAACCAGGCCAATGGAAAGGTTGCTTAGCTCTGCATTCACTCATTTGCAGGCTGACAAATGGTTAATTGCAGAGCAACACAGCTCAGTCTGTTGCCTTAATTAATATCTAACTCACCCCTTACCTTTCAGATTCCAGCCACTTGTAATTCTGACTATTTGTCAAACATCAAAAGAATGATTTATTTCTCCTCAAAAGTAGAGCAATAGAAAAAATAATTATCAAATGAAAGGTTTAACTAATGTGAGAAAAGCAGATTTATCCCAAAGTCAGGTAGCACCAGGTGTTAGCCTCAGGCTGTTGAGTAAATTGAACCAATGGATGTTAAGTGGTGAGAGGCTCCTCATCACCACTCTTGACACATGGCAAAAAACTACACGTTCCTGTATCCACGTGTGTGTGTGTGCTTTTGTGTATTTACACATGGACATGGGTGTGTTGGCAGTAATATCTATGCATGTGTGTGCCTCTAAGTACATATAGGTACATATATACACAAGGATTTTTTTCCCATATATGCGTGCTTGTGTGTGTGTGTTTATATGTGGACAGATGTCTGCAAGCATTGGCTATAATCCACAATGCTAGGCAGTTTATCGACAATTCCCATGACCCAAGGGTCATCCTTGAACAGGAATTTTTTGCGATTCAGGGGTTACCTTGCGTGAACTGCAAGCATAAACTTCACTCAGAGTGATTGGGTATGGCATCATCACCCTTAGTCAGATGAGAAATCCATTTAAAATTCACAGCATGGTAAGGATATACTTCTAAAGATCTCTGAAAATAGAAGATTCATTCACTTCTTACCTGAGAGCACTTGCATCTTACTGTTGGGAACAAGGGGTGATCCATTTCTAAGCCAGTTAAAGGCAGGTGGTGGGACCCCAGTGGCCTCACAGATCAGAGTGATAGAACTGCTGAGGAGTGTGCTGATATTTTCCGGAGATCCCATCTCTCCAATGATAGCTGGAGGGACTGACCACAAACACACACAGTTCAGCTGTCAGTCAGTCCAAGGAACACCAGACAGCAAAGCAATATCATTCGCTATTGCCTCTTGCTACAAAGAATCCTCTACGCCCAGCATAAGCCCCAAATATACACAATGTTCAACTCTCCATTATATTTCTCTGAAGATCTTTTGAGTCCTTCTTGTTCTGCAGTGCTCTCTAACTTCCATTTGTGAAGACGAACATTGCTATAGACCTGAGAAATTCAATATTCTGGATTATGACATTCCTAAATCAAATCTCTATTACTGAAAATCTGGGATCATGCACCTGTCTTGGTGATGAGGCAATACTATGAATACAAGGGATTTGACAGTGAAACAATTAGGCACTCATGTCTGAACTGGTGAATAACTACACAGTGGTCCTTCACTTAAACATTGAAAAACTCTTCATTAAGAAGGAAACTTGAAGATGGACAGGCAGGGAAAGAAATACACCACTGGACACTCTTCCTCAGGGCTGGCTCAAAATAACACTGATGGGGAGAACCAATCCTAATCAGACCAGCTTGAAAGGTGCCTCCTGGAGGGATCCTGGGATGATGTTTCATAAAACGAAGATGGAAAATCAGCATTGTGACCCTTGACTGAATTGCCCTTATCGATTGCCTTTCTTCCTCCTGAAATATGACTCTAAATATTGTTCAACACCAAAGATCAAAAGTGGAATTCTTAATTCTTAAATTAAGAACATTTTTAATCGAACACCTTAAACCCATGCCATTTTCTTTGATTTTAGGTCTTCTTTCCAAAGCTCAAAACAAAAAAAAATTATGCACTGCAATAGCCCACAGAGTGTGTCCCACAGTGGACAGCACATGTTACAATGTGTGGCACATATAGCAGGAGCCACAGTCTACAGTCTGGCACAGAGAAGAATCCTCAAGTCTGTCACGTATGGGACGCCCCACAACATGGGGTCAGCAAAGTCAGGGTGTAGAATGTATCAGCTTCTATATGTTGAAGGGCAACAAACGGTTAGGTTGAAGTCGTCACAACCAGGACAGTAAGCTGAGCTCACTTGGAGTCATAAAACAATATTAGTTCTAGAAATGGAGTAAGTGTTATTTACCCACTTATTACAACACCAAAGGATGCCATTCAGCCCATCAAGTCTATACTGGCTCACAGCAGAGCAATCCCATCAGTCCCATTCCCCCACTATTTACTTTCCCTGCAGATCTGCAACTTGTTCCTTCTCACATACCCAACAACTCCCTTTCGATTTTTCTTTCCCCATTTGTCTACACTAAGGGGTGATCTATGACAGTCAATTAACCTACTAGCAGGTCTTTCGGATGTGGGAAAAAATGGGAGCACCCCACGGAAACACATAGTCTCAGGGAAAACATGCTAACTCAACACAGAGGGTACTCAAGGTCAGGATCGTACCTAGGTCCCTGGAGCTGTGAGGAAGCAGTGTTATCAGCCGCACCACCATGCCATAGAGTCCTTTCCCAGGGGTCCTGATAATATTAATTAGCTATTAGGGTCCCAACACTGCCTTGCACATTCATTTAGCACCAAGTAAGATAAGATATTTATTTATTAGTCACATGTACATCGAAACACACAGTGAAATGCATCTTTTTGTGTTACTGAGAATGTGCTGGGGGCAACCCGCAAGTGTTGCCACTCTTCCGGCGCCAACATAGCATGCCCACAACTCCTAACCTGTACGTCTTTGGAATGTGGGAGGAAACCGGAGCACCCGGAGGAAAACCATGCAGACACACAGGGAGAACGTACAGACTCCCTACAGACAGCAGCAGGAATTGATCCCGGGTTGCTGGCGCTGTAATAGCCTTATGCTAACTGCTACACTACCGTGCTGCCCAATTAGTACCCATTTGGCACTGAGCAGAGAGGAAATTGAGGCAATCCAGAGACTGCAGTAAGAGTGATACATATTTTGGTTGCATGCATATTGCCAATCAACACACATCTGGTCTTAAGGAGGCATTGGCTTGACATTTACAACAAGTCAACCCTTCTGTAGCTCTACTGATTCAGCCTCTTTAGAAAAAATAATTTAGATGACAAGATGACTCAACAATCAGTGACTGTGCCCACTGGGACACTGAATAAACCTCTCTTTAGTTCACTACTCGCAGTCAGTATGTTACAATTAGGTTTTTGTGCTTCTGATCATGTTTTGCCCCCCTGCCCAGCTGGTGGTTGTCAGGTGGGAAAAAGTTTGGGTGATCTGCTTTGGATATTCTGTTGACATTCACCAACTATGCTCTTACATGAATGACTTCTTGTCAACAGTGAAGAAAAACTCCCTCGCAATGTCAAGTCTCCACCACTCTTCTGTGACCAATTCATACACTTGCAAACAAAATTAAAAATAGACTCTTTTAGTCCAAAGAAAAAAGCAAGAGAAAAGGATGATCTTCAACACAGGAACAAAATGATTCATAGCATTGCTTACAGAAACCACTCCAGTATTTAATGAATTGCACAGGAAACTGAGCATCAGATACATGGTCATAAAAGTCCTGGCTTTGAAACTGGCACTCAGCATTCTGCCTTTTTTTAGGCACTTACAATAAATGACTGAAAGCAACATAATTAGATAAGCACTGAGCGTGTTCAGATTATATTCCTCCTCACCCTTATTTTATCCACCTAAAGTATAAGAACATAGAACACTGCAGCACAGTACAGGCCCTTCGGCCCACAATGTTGTGCCGGTATTTTATCCTGCTCTAGGATCTATCTAACCCTTCCCTCCCACATAGCTCCCCATTTCTCTATCATTCATGTGTCAGATAGATATTAGGGACATTTAAGAAGCTCTTAGATAGCTTCTTAAATGTCCCTAATGTATCTGCCCCCACAACCTCTGTAGGCAGTGCATTCCACGCACCCACCACTCTCTGTGTAAAAAACTTACCCTGACATCCCCCTTATACCTTCCTCCAATCACCTTAAAATTATGTCCCCTCGTGTTAGCCATTGTCACCTGGGAAAAAGTCTCTGACTGTCCACTCGATCTATGCCTCTTATCATCTTGTTGATGCCATTTTACACAGAGCATTTATTTCCAACACCTTGTCAGCCAATGAATGGGAGATGGGATGCAGTGTATGACCCACAGAAAATGGTGTGTTGTACTAAGTCATTTTACTCAGTCTGTTTAAAGGGTGGAGGAAACAAACTGCAGCAATTTCTCCCAGTACAAGCAGAGTAATTTCTCCAGATAAAATGTAATTTCTCCAGATAAAGTATAGTAAGCAAACAATAGTTATGTGTAATATATGTGCATAAATCATTTATATACACAATGAAAGAATTAATGTACAGTATTGTGTTTTTATCAGAACATTAAGGACAGTATTGGCTAAACTTATCTTTGAGGAAATGTGAAAGTGGCAGCCATCCTCAGATCATGATCAGTGGCAATGAGGATTGGTGCTGTTGATGTCCACCGCTAGCCGAGATTCATCCTTGTGACCAATTTTTTCCTCTCTCTGTTTACTGAGATTGAAAATATCCACCAAACCTAAACCTCAGTTTTCCGACAGAGGAGGAATGAACTACTGAATGTTTGGTTTAAACTGGAGAGAGTGAGTGATAGAGACAAAAAGAGAGGAGAATACCTGTATTACACAGACAAGGAAACAATCACGGAAACCAGCCTCCCCTCCATGGACTCTGTCTATACCTCGCACTGCCTTGGTGAAGCAGCCAGCATAATCAAAGACCCCACCCACCCGGGTCATTCCCTCTTCTCTCCTCTCCCATCAGGCAGAAGATACAGGAGCCTGAGGGCACATACCACCAGACTCAAGGACAGCTTATATTCCATGGTTATAAGACTATTGAACGGTTCCCTGATATGTTGAGACAGACTCTTGACCTCACAATCTACTTTGTTTGACCTTGCACCTTATTGTCTACCTGCAATGCACTTCTCTGTAACTGTGACACTTTACTCTGTATTCCATTATTGTTTTTACCCTGTACTACATCAATGCACTGTGTTATGAATTGATCTGTATGAACAGTATGCAAAACAAGTTTTTCACTGTACCTTGGTACAAGTGACAATAATAAACCAATACCAATACCAATGAATTAAGTAACAGTAATGTCCACGTTTGGTAGTAATGTCATCTCATGGGTAACTGAATGGACACTCAGGTTAACTGACCTGAGGTTCTGTGAGTATGAGTACTGGATCCCAAATGCTTCTTGCATGAAAACCGCATAATATTTATATGCAAGATTTTCAGCATTAGCTTTTTGCTGAGGAGTATTTTCTTAGCATAGATTGTTTTAGATAATCTAGTCTTTCCTTCTTAAAATTTAGAATTTTGCAATGCCTGCCTGCATGCTTTGTTCCTCGCAAAGTTGATATAACAATGGTTCAAATGGGATGGAAAGCTTATTTAGTACCAGTCAACAAATATACAGTAGCCCAATACTGGGGATGCTGTAAATCTGAAATAAAAACAGAAAATTATGGAATTGTTAATCTTGTTTCTCTCTTCACAGATGCTGCCTGAGCTGCTGAGAATTTCCAGCATTTTTTAAAATACATTACTCAACAAATAATACTGTAATCATGATTTTAAAATTATATTTATTTAAATGAAAATAAGAAAAACTTCAGATACTGGAAGTCTTAAATAAAGACATAAATGCTGGAAACACTCAACAGGTTAGGCAGCATCTGTGGATAGAAAAGCATTCGACCTTCTCATTAAAGTGACTGTGATGTGAAACAGTTGCTGCCTAATCTGCTGAATGTTTCCAGCGGTTTCTGTTTAATGCACACCGTCTTTTTTGAATGCAGTCTTTTTCCCAGGGTTGGGGAATCAAGGACTAGAGGGCATAGGTTTAGGGTGAGAGAGGAGAGATTTAATAGGAACTTGAGGGGCAACTTTTTCACCTAGAGGGCAGTCCATATTTAGAATGAGCTGCCAGAGGAAGTGGATGAGGCACATATATTAACAACATTTAAAAGGCACTTGAACAGGTACATGGATAGGAAAGGTTTAGAGGGATATGGGGGGGGGGTGCAAATGGGACTAGCTCAGGTAGGCAACTTGGTTGGCATGGACAGGTTGGGCCAAAGGGCCTGTTTCCATGCTGTATGAGTCTACGATTTATGACCCTAATTGACCTGACTGCAGTCAACATACACAACATATATCCGTAAATACGCGCGCACACAATAAAGCATGCATATACTAGCACATGATGATGCAGGAAAACACATCAAAACATACACATTCATGTGGTCTTGCATCACACTCATGAACACAAGCACCATACCACGCATGTAGGAGCAGCAAGCTAGCAACAACACTGATCCTTACACCCAAAAAAAACTTTAAAACAGACTTTTACATCCCTGCATATGCACACACTAGACACACCAACACACACAGACACATAAAAATACATTCACTCACTCTAACACCTCTCCCCCTCTCTTCGCCGCCTACCCCCTCCAATGCTGCCATGGACCTACACAAACCAGCAGGATGCTGAATAATCAGGAATAGGGTCCTTTATTGAAGTTCCGAACACTGAGGCCAATTATATCGTCTCTGCTTCTCTCCCAGCTGTGGCCAGTCGACAGCGCAGGCTAGAGCCTGATGCTGGCCACTCCTGATCTGCATGCATCAGTTCCCAACTGAGTAATCAGCAAAGCACATTTCTTAAATTAAAACAAAATCAGTCTTTGCATAGAAACATAAATATTTACTGAACTAGACAACCATGGTTACAAATTTACCTGTCATAATACTGCAGAAATCTGTGGTGAATTGATGAGATTTGGCTAAAATAGCTAAAACTTAAAACAGATCATGACCAGTCCACTATCCCCATTTTGTAGAACTTTTGCCTTCTACTGAACTACTGAATAATATAAAGTGAACAGAATTTTATTCTATGTTAAAAAGCATCTGAAAATACACTGGAGGCTTCACACTCAACCTTTTACTCATACAAACTTTATTTATGTTTTAAAAAAATATATATATATACAGAAGGAAAATGAATTAAATAAAGGCAAGTAACAATTTAAAAAAACTTGTATGATGAAGTGATCAATGTACTGGCTAATCAGAAATAACTGAATTAATCAGAAATAATGGGTTGCCAGGCATATAGTGCTCATTCTAGAGATTACAGTGGATCTTTAAGGAAGTCATTTAATTTAAACAGAGAGGGAGAGGACATTAGGGTGGTGCTGTGGGTAAAGTACAGGTAGTTGAGAATCTCAAGCTGACTGGAGCAAATCACAATTCTCGTTAAAACATCTCAATATTACCATAAGTTTAAAGCATTTTCCATAAGGAAAAAAAAGTATTATATATCTGTTCTGCAGCAGATGTATTGCATCAATATAGGAATAAAAATTACCAGGACTCCATCCAAATCTCTCCAGTGTATTTTGTAGAAACTTTAGTTTTCGTTCATTCTAAGTATATATATGTTAAACACGTATATGTACAGAGAAATGAGAAAATATAAAAAACAATTAACCCTTTGTATACCACTTAACCACTTCAAATTTCAAACTCTCCACATGTTGCTGGTCGTACATTGCAATGTTAAGTCACACTGGCATGCAAGTCACATGCTGTCTGCAAGTGTGACTTATGTATTAGATGCAACTGACAAGCTCTGGGCTATTTGGGTGCGGGTGAAGTCTTCAATGCTGTGACCTGCAGTGTCCTTAATGGACCACCACAATGTGTTTGCAAGTAGCATAAACAGACTCACAATCTAGCGAAAACATCAAGGCAGAGGAGTTATTTCCATGTTTGGCCATGGTCCTAGTATGATCACCTGACACCAATCGGTTACTTCCGTGGTTCCGGCACTAAGGGTGTATTGCCCAATATCCAATCATCCAAGTGCATACAACTACTGATTCAGAGGACTAACTGGCATTTTTAAGGCGTAAACTGTAAACAAGAACAAGTGAGTGACACCAATAAGATAATAATGAATATTCAAATAAACAACATTCCTTTTTAATCTTCTAAACTGATCACCTTATCTCAAGTTCTAAATATATTCTCTCTACCTTTAGCTCCTATCTCTTTTCTTTCAGGTCACAATACTGATCCTCTAAATGTGGAATCCGTTTAAAACCAATAGTAATGTGAGCGCTTACCAAGAACACTTAAATCAAACTTCCTGCCTGACTGTCCTGCTGCATTCACAGCCAGGCAGGTGTAGTGGCCTGTGTGGTGCTCCTGTGCCCTCTGAACATTCAGGATCTGGCCCCCTTTCTCCACTTGGATGCCTTGCCTGCTCACTACGGGCCGTCCATCCTTCAACCACCGCAGTGTTGGCTGAGGGAATCCACGTGCATCACATTTCAAAGTGACCGCAGCTCCTTTGGTAACGGAGATTTCTGTTGGCTGCCCATCACCATTCTTGATCGTTGGTATTGCTGAAACAAAGAGGGAATTCAGCACAGGTTGATCCAGACATCAAGTCCCTGTAGGGAGAAAGTGGGCTAGAGACTATTCGACACATGAAAAGGCTTAATGGTGTGAAGCTCCAGTGGTGATATTGATACTAACATCACTGAGCAAGATGGAACAGGTGTGCTCTCGCTGTGCACCCAAAGACCTTTCTTTAATCAGTAGAAAGTCAGCTGGGCTCCAAACATGCCCTTCAAAGTGGTAGAGAGGGGATTTAGGAATTACACAGAGCAACACGTCGGTGGTGTGGGCTGGTGTTACACAGGGCTGGTGTGAGACTATCAGGGGTGGGAGAATTGGGTTGCATTAGGGAACATCTGGTTTTCAGAAGGATTAAAGGATGTCAATTAAGATTAAGAGGTACTTAGAAAGATTTGGTGGTATATATTAGGGGGGCTTGGGAAATGATGAGGGAGATCAAATTGGTGTTGGGGTCAGATAGGGAAGCAATCACAAGTTGGGTTCTCGTAGACATGGGAGCAATGGACAGCAGCAGAAAGATGATGGGAGCAGGGACTCAGGGGGAGGATGTCGGTCACAGTTTGGCAGTTGGGAGCAAACACCGGAAAATCATGTAAGGCAGGAACTACATGGAATATGATGGACATTCTGGACCTTGCAGACCAGTTGAGGTAAACCTGGGCCTTCTCCCTACCTAAGGCAAAGCAAGCTTTAACTCTCCAGTTAAGCACTACTTTCGAT
Source organism: Pristis pectinata (assembly GCF_009764475.1). Taxonomy (NCBI): domain Eukaryota; kingdom Metazoa; phylum Chordata; class Chondrichthyes; order Rhinopristiformes; family Pristidae; genus Pristis; species Pristis pectinata. The sequence continues at coordinate 12,598,668 of NC_067427.1, read as the reverse complement.
GTGTGCTCTGTAGAAGACACTGCAGTAGCCGATGGAATCTCTAGGGCATTATGTTATAGCTTAAGTACATTCACATTTCATGGAAAAAATTCACCTGCAGTCTCTCGCATTCAAAATTGAAGACTGAAATTTGTTGCCGAATTTCAGAAATACCCTGTGCTTTTAACACACACAATCAAGGGAAATTCTCATCTCTCCTGCTCTCAGTTCACTCACACTCACCATAAACTTCCACGCTATAGTCCTTTGTGCTTGTTCCAGCCAGATTGGTACCTACGCACGTGTAGTTTCCACTGTCTGATATCCGGGTGCTTGATATATGCAGCATTTGCCTCCCTGAATAAACAATAACTCGCCCATTGTTTTCTGAAGAGAGGGGCATTCCTGTGGTAGAGAGCAGGGAACAGGGAGTGTACAAAGTTCAAAAAACAGACTGGAAAGCTGTTCTGCAAAAATGTACCTACTAATTTTACTTATCTCCTCTATTGACAATTTCACTGCTTAATAGAATTGGTTTTAATTCATATTTATTCTTCATTAAGTAAAACTCCCTTATTAGATTCCCTCATTATAGTAAATTTCTCTCATCATTCAAAACAGGAACTTCTCATTTCTGGACTCTGAATGGATTAACAACAAAGAGGCTATTGGAAAGAGATGGATTTTGTAGTAGCATAGTGGTTAAGTGTCAAGATGTGTATCCGGAGACCTGGGCTATTGATCCAGAGTTAAAATCCAATAAATCTGCAATACATCTGGTAATGGCGATCTCAAAGCTACAGGAACATTGTTAAAAAAAATGATTACTGATCTTCAGGGAGAGAAAACCTGCCCTCCTCACCCTCTATATGATGGCAAACCCACCAACGGCTCCCAAGTACCCTCTGACATGGCCCATGCGAGGCAGTAAGTTTAGAAGTCATTAGGGATTAGTAATAAATGCTAACCTAGCTAGCAACACAAACACACAGACACACAGACACACACACACACACACACACACACACACACAGAGTAAATAAATAAGAAAAAAACAACTGTGTTAATGATACATACTGCTTTTATGTGCACTTTAACGAGAAAAGTCAGTAGTCTTTGCTAATCAATTTATATCACTTCTCTCTCAAGTTTGCTTTCATTTTAAAGAACTTGTCAGATTTTTACATAAATTGCCCTTAAACTCACCAATAGAGTTAGGAATGGTTACTGTACTAATGACATAATGATTATCACACAGTTACAATGACCTTCTCTGGTTCATCAAAGAAACAATTTAAAACCTCCTCAATCAGATTCCCACAATCCTCCTCCAATATTTCAAAAATATCAAATCCTTCTACATTTTCCTTCTGCCTCTTTTTTAAAACTTTTCTCTTTCCATACATTATTTCATTTTCTCTACCTGATTAGTCTCTCATTCGCCTTCCTCTGTTTCTCCATTCTTAAACCTCATTGGTTAAGGAAATAGATTGCTGAGCCCACCATTCAATGAGGTCCAAGTTGCCCCTATGCCCTCTTTGTCCTTTCATCCACCAAGATTTGGCATAACTACTTTCAAAGCTGAGGGCTACAGAATAAAGTCTAAAGATTGGTGTGCACTGCAGGATTCGTTCCTCCAGCAAAATTTTGCTCAATGTTTAACTATATCCCATCAAGTACTTTAGTACTTTAGATCTGCAGTTATAAAACCCATGATCTGAAAAAATGTTATCCTCTCATTTTTATTGACTGGTGCACCTGATCTCATTGGCTCTCTGTTCTCCTTGAATATTTTTTGTCCTCTTTCTTTCTTCCAAATTACACCAGACCAATCTTATTCTTATCCTCCTGAAGATACTTATAGCTTTCTTCACAGTTGACCAAGCTCCCTGATTTTATTCACCTACAAATTACATTACATCCTCTTTACCCAAGTCCAGGTAACTTACAAAAACTGAGAACAATTCCTACACTGATTCCCAGGGACATAACCATGCACATCACATCCATAAACAATACTCTGAATTTTAGTCTTCAGTCAAGTTGTTTTTTTGACCTAATCATTCACAGGATGTGAATGAGTTGCTGGCAAGGCCAGTATTTACTGTCTATCCAAAATAAACTTTGAAATGAATGGCTTGGCTATTTCAGAGGGCAATTAGAGTCAACCAATTTGCTTTGGTCCAGAGTCACATGTAAGTCAAACTTGGTGAGGATGGAATATTTCTTTGAAGGATATCAGTGTACCAGCTTATTTTACAACAAACCAGTAGTTTCAGCCACCAGTATTGATACCAGATTTTCATTCCAAATTTATTAAATCATCTGAATTTAAATTCCCTAGCTGTTGTGCGGAGTTCAGCTCATGGACTTGGATCAACCCAAGCCTCTTGATACCAGTCCAGTATTTTAATCACTATGCTACCACATCCAAACAAAAACATTTTTTTTAAGGAAAAAGATAATTTATGATGTGACCATTGGGGTGGAACTTCATCTCTGGTCATCTGCCCTCAACAAGGTTGAGAGTATCAGCTATGAAGCATGCCCTTCCCTCTCAGCATTCAAACCCATTAAAGTCGAGGAAATGGATGTTGTGCATGGAGCACAACGTACATCTTAGCAATTCTTTAGCTAGTTGGGATCCTTGGGGAAGGACGCAAGAGGGTAGCAGGGCAACTGAGCAGCTCCTTGTAAAGTGGAGGAGGTGAACTCCCTCGACCTTTCTGATAGGTCAAATGCTGGCAGAATGAAATCTACCAGAGCTGTGCTAACTGCACTGGGCCCAAGACCTGAGGCTCCAGCAAAGGCAGCTTTAGATTTGATGACAACAACTTGTTTAGCACTCATGATTGGGAGGGAATTTCCAACCCACAACTTTTTACCTCACACATTAACCATCCCCTGACATTTGCTTACAAACTTGCTCAACTTCACCAGAAGACATCTTTCTTTTAAAGAACCTAGCAAGTTGCTCGGAGGGTGAGGGAGATGGAGGGAAGAGGGAGTGAGGGGAAGGGGGTTGTTCAAGCCCCCAGCTGAACTGTGAATGGGTATATATGTGTTCTCCCAGGTCGACGCAAGACCTTGCCTGTCTTGCCCCACTGTAATCACAACAGAGTGTACAATTCAAGCCTTCTACCATCCAAGAAGAATTTGGTTGGGAAAGGCTGGAAGAGTATAGTTGCTCTCCGATTCCAGAATCATCAAACCAAAATACAACCAAGTGAACCAATCTGCTTACCATTCTTCCTCCACCGAAGAACAGGAGAGGGAATCCCGCTGCATTCACAAAATAAGCTCAAGGAGTTTCCCTCGATTACCGTCACAGATGTTTGATCCGTTAATCCGTGAAATGATGGAGGCACTGCAAAACATTTCAAAACATTTCTTCAGGACAAGTCAGTCACAGATCATATATTACCTGTCATTTCTTTCTTACTGGGCTCAAAAGGTGCCCCTTTTTCCCACCTATCATTTCATATTTTGTCTTTCAATTACTCCTCCCTCTCTCCCTCCCTTTCTCACCCTCTCCCTCCCACTCGCTCACTTTTTGTGTAACTCTTTCTCATTTTACCAAGATGTAATTAGAATTGTTATGACAACTGTTGTGAGTAGTTTTGCAAAGGTTCTCTTCAGTAAATGTGCACAGGTATCCACAAACCTCTGTCTTCCTGATTGAATGTATGTATATTTCACATTGTTTGTGACATCCGTCATCATATTCCATCCCATGACTGAGCAGGTCCATCTACGATACCATCCTTGTACAGGTCATTCCTTTAACCTTCCTTCCTCTCCTTCTTGCAGAATCCCTGGATCATGTCTGATATTTGTCCCTTCTTCCCCAGTCTCCCACATGGCATTGGAAGTTGATTGGCAGTGGAAGATGATAAGAGGCATAGATCGAGTGGACAATCAGAGACTTTATCCCAGGGCGACAATGGCTAACAAAAGGTGGCATAATTTTAAGGTGATTGGAGGAAGGTATAGGGGCGATGTCAGAGTTAAGTTTTTTAAACAGAGAGTGGTGGGTGCGTGGAATGCACAGCTGGCAGAGGTGGTGGGGGCAGATACATCAGGGACATTTAAGATTCTCTTAGATAGCCACATGAATGATAGAAAAATGGAGGGCTATGTGAGAGGGAAGGGTTAGATAGATCTTAGAGCAGGATAAAATGTCGGCACAACGTCGTGGATTGAAGGGCCTGTACTGTGCTGTAATGTTAAATGTTCTATGTTCTATGAATGTCACTGTGACCCAAGCCATTTGGTACTGATAATATTCTACCTACCAAAACACTGGACATCTATAACAGAGACTTTCATCATGCATTGTCTTACTGATTGACTATCAACATCAACATTAATCAAAGAAGGTATTTTATTAGAGGAGATACAATGCAGTGAAATTCTTTCAACATCTGAACTTGGGTCTAGTTCTCTGTTGCCTAGTTGCTTTTTCTCTTGAAGTTTATGTTTCCCCTAATCAGCTTTCCTGTTATTTGTTTCATATTTCTGCTACATGCATTCAAAAATATTGGTCTTGCAACACACTATTTTGTCCTACCCTGCTGCCTTAGAACCACTGATTTGAGCTGAGGTACAATTCCAAGAGTGCAAAAGGACCTCCCATACCTCACTCAATGTATGTTAACTGAGATGTTCCCACCCCCTTGACAGCTTTCTCAGAATAGAGGCAAAGAATGAGATTTCTGAAATATGTGGATCTAACCCCCAACAATGCATTGCAAAGATGTGGTTTTGATCGTCAAAACAGCTGCTGACCTCCAAAATGCATAATGGAATTTTGCTGTTTTTTTTATTTTAGATCAGAAGCACTTGTGACTATAAGCTTAACTTTGAAGACTTACTGCCCAATTTCACAATGTCACCAGATATCATGTGTGTCATTTTCATTCATCTTTCAGAGAGTCACATCACTGAATCACTTTCCATTCACTTAAGGTAGGCATCAAAAGCCAGATGTGTGACTCACTCCTGCAATCCCTGCAAAGTGAGGCCAGACGTTCCATAATATTGAAGTATTTTAGCCTTTGATTGATGCCTGGAGCCACTACACAAGCGAGCACGGCTACAGTATCACAGAAAGGTTGTAGCACAGAAGGAGACCATTTGGCCCATTTGGTAGTACATTCTAGATCTTAACAAATCAACACTCTGCCAACACCATCCACTCACTGCTCTCTCCTCATAGCTCTACAATTTCCCCTTTTCCAATATTTACCCAGTTCTCTTTTCAACACTACAATTGAATCTGTCTCCATCACTTCCACTGGTGGCAGTGCACTGTAATCCTAAAGCATCATCCCCATGTAAAGCTTGACTCTTTTCCCAATCACCTGCTTTCTATGTCCTCTGCTTCTTGACTCTTCTACTAATAAGAAAGTTCCTTTCTTTCTACTCTGTTTGGAGGCTTTTAAATATTTCCATCAGATCCCTTGCAAACAATTCACAACTCTGAAGTTCCCCCTTCCCTGGAATCTTTCTTGTAAATCTCTGCACTATCGTTAAAGTCTTCACGTTCACGCCCGGAACTAGACATGATATCCCAGTTGTGGCTGAGCCAGTGTTTTATAAAGGTTCATAGTGACTTCCTTTCTCCTGTATTCTATAACAAATTTCAAGTGGAAGTGTAACACTGTCAGATGTATAATATGCTTTCTGCTTACCCCACACATTCAAGTAATAGCTCTTCTCTGTGTTTCCAGCATCATTTGAAGCCTTGCAAGTATAGCGGCCAGCATCTCGAACTTGGGCCGTCTTGATCTAAGAGACCAACACAAGTAGTCTAACATTCCTCTCAAGTTGAGGCACCTTCGACTTGTAAATGGTGCTGAGACTTGTTAATAATCAGAGAGTTCAGACCTTACTGTGAATCGCAAGAGCAAAGTTCCCCAGGCATTTAATAAACTGGGTTAGATGATAGTGTTCAACCTCATCCAGGTGTTGGTAAAACTTCACATCATAATTACAGTACATGAGTCAGTTATTGGCAGCAGTGATAAAGGTGATTAGGCATTGACAGAAAGACACAGAGCTGATCCAAAGAATCATAGAAGGAAAATAATACAGATGCTGGAAATCTGAAATAAGATCAAAAAAATGACAGAAACACTTGAGAATTGGAGCAGTAACAGTGAACAAAGTTAACAATTCAGGTCAATGATCCTTCAGCAAAGGTTTTCGTTTAACTTCAAAGTATCACTGAATAAGGCAATATTCTGCACCAATTCCGCACCATGTGAAATCCTGGTAACCAGAGCACTCTAATCATAGGAAGGATGTTATTATTCTGCAGTGAGATGGGAGGCTGGGGACAGTGAAAGGCCTGGATAGGGTGGACATGGAGAGGATGCTTCCAGTGGTAGGAGAGTCTAGGACCAGAGGGCACAGCCTCAGAATAGAAGGACGTCCCTTTAGAACAGAGATGAGGAGGAATTTCTTTAGCCAGAGGGCGGTGAATCTGTGGAATTCATTGCCACAGAATGCTGTGGAGGCCAAGTCATTGGGTATATTTAAAGTGGAGGTTGATAGGTTCTTGATTAGTAAGGGCATCAAAGGTTACGGTGAGAAGGCAGAAGAATGAGGTTGAGGGGGAAAAATAAATCAGCCATGATCAAATGGCAGAGCAGACTCGATGGGCCGAATGGCCTAATTCTGCCCCTATGTCTTCTGGTGATAAAGGGGCAAGTAACCAAGATAATTCAGGGAATAAGAACAGAGAATTTTATGGGGGAACTGATGATTATAACTGGGACAGGCAATTGATTCAGCTACATTATTGATTATGACTAAAGGTTCTCATACCGAGAGATACAAAGAAACAGAGTTCAGGAGTAAATGATCTGAGGATACCATGGATGTGAACAATGAAAGCTGATAAAGGGAAGATTGGAGAAAGGAGAGGCTGAGGAATTATGATGAGAGGGTGTGTGTTAGGGGAAGGTTCACTTCAAAAATTGATGGATTTGTGTTCCATCCTTAAATTACTCGTTCTTAAATTTTTCATTTCCCACAGCATTGCTCACAGGTACTAGTAGCGTGGTTCCCAGTGCTAATTGAAGCCCTTTTTCCAGCAGTGGTAAACAGTAAGTTCATTTTCAATAAGAAAGCATTAAAGCACAGATATCTTGTTCTTATAAAGTATATAAACAGGAATGTTATAAACAGGCTTGCTGATCTTTGAGTCAGAGTCACAAGTTTGTCCAACATCAGAGACCTGAGGACAAGTTCTAGGCTGTCTCCAATGCTATGGGACTGAAGTAGTGTTGCAGCAGAAGAGGAACCATCCTTTGCAGGAATCATTAAGCCTAAACTGATTTGGCCTGCTAGATCCCATGGCACTATTTTGAATGATGGGGGTGATAATCCTAGCATCCATCAACTCATCCACTAATTTATTTACCAACCAGGTTCTCAGCTGACTGATATCCTGGCCATTAGTCAATGCTATTTCTGGGATTTTGCTGTGCATCAACTGGCTGCCATCTTTCTTATATTATTTGTATTCAAGCCTTTCAGAGATGAAAAAGCACTATGAAAATGCAAATTATTTCTTTCTTTATTCCCAAACATATATGATTCAAGCTCAAGGCAAGGCACTTTCAAAAGTAAGATCAAAGATCGCAGGCACGGTAGTGTAGCGGTTAGCGTAACACTACTGCAGTGCCAGCGACCCGGGTTAATTTCCGGCGACTGTCTGTAAGGAGTTTGTATGTTCGTCCCGTGTCTGCGTGGGTTTCCTCCAGGTGCTCCGGTTTCCTCCCACATTCCAAAGATGTACAGGCTAGGAAATTGCGGGCGTGCTATGTTGGCGCCGGAAGCGTGGCGACACTTGCGGGTTGTCCCCAGAACACTCGATGCAAAAGATGCATTTCACTGTGTGTTTTGATTACATGTGACTAATAAAGATATGTTATCTTATCTTAAGATTCTGTGGCAATACTGACCTCTATGACACTGCCATTCTCATTGAACACGAGACCAGTGTGCCTTGGCAGAGGTTGTCCGTCCTTTGTCCACGTGAGAGTGGGTGGAGGGAACGCTCGACTCTGACACTCCAAGTTCACAGAATCATTCAAAGTAACTGACACATTCTGCTCCTCTCCCAGAATGCTTGGTGGAACTACGAGATAAAGTACATAAAATTGCTTAATTACTGGGTCAATGAACAAATAAGTTCATTTTATGAAGCACTGGGTGAGTTCATGTCCACCAAAGCGGAATGTCCAAAATGGAATCCACACACTGAGCGACAACATCAGGCACTGGCCTATAGCTTTCCAAGTTGATATCTAATGCCTTATCAAAAGGAGACAAAAGTACTTCACAATTCTAATAATATCTGCCTAATTCACCCCCCACCCTTCCGTTTCCACCTATCACCTACCAGCCTTTGTCTTAACACTCTCCTCTTCTCCTCTCCCCTACCCCACCTGGCTCCATCTGTCCATTGTTCTCTACTTCTCCATTATATCTGCCAGAATAGTGACTAGGAGGTCCTGGGGAAAACTACTTAAGACTTGTTCTACATGCAACATATATTAAATATCCAGTATAACTGCCATTTTCTTATCTTCTGATCAAGGTCTAAGAATAAACTACATTATCATCAATGTGATCTACTAATGCTTGGAGCAATGACATCTACTATGGAGTGATGCATCTGATTAAGACATGACAAAGTGAGTCACTTGCCACCCCAAAGCCCTTTCACCACCTACAAAGCAGAAGTCAAGAGTGAGATAGGATTCCCTCTTCTCACCAGGGTGAAGGAAGCTCCAACAACACACAACTGAAGGTTCGCATCCAATTCACAGATTGTCTGATTTGGAAATACACTGCCATTCTTTCATCATCACTGGGTCTAACTCCTAATATCAGTAGTGTGGGAATACCTTCTACCTGCAGAATGCAATGGTTCCTGGTGACCATTCATCACTACATTTTCAAGGGCAAATAGAGAAAGGCAGTTAATGATGCCCTTGTCCTCAACAGCCACATCACATGAGCGAATATGAAGGTGATGACCTTATCCCTTTATTCAGTTCTGAGACCCTTACTCAATTGGCTCCATTGGGCAGGACATTTTGTTTGCATGCCCAACACCAGACTCCCAAAATGGAAATTCTATTCCCATGAGAAGAGATTACCACACTGACAGAGGGAAAGAGTCAAGGATGTGCTCAAAACCTCGAACATTCCCGCTGTCTCTTAGGAAATCCTCTCCCATGACTGTTCTAAGTGGAGAGGGAGGATTCAGGATGGTATTGAAAACCTTGAGTTCAAGCATCAGTAGCACACAGAAGCCTTGTCAGGAGTGCACCATTTCACAAACCACCCACCCACTTGTCAGGTACCTACGCCACATCTGTGGAAGAGTCTGTACTGGCCTCATAGGTCACCTCAGAACCCACAAAACTGGAGTGAAAGTCATCTGCCATTCCAAGGGACTGTCTAAGAAGAAGACATTGGTGGAACGTTCTTAAAAATTGCACTGTATCAACAAAACTTAATTTTGCTGGTGGGGAGGTGGGTGTTTAATGGATGCTTCAACTGGACTCTTTCCTGAGCAAGTTTCACCCAATCTTAACCTTACTTCAAGGCACACTTACGAAGAACTTGCAGCTGGATCTCCCTTTGGTCCTCTCCAGCAGAATTCACAGCAACGCAAGTGTATGTTCCTGAATCAGAGGAATGGGCACTGGCTAAGGACAGAATCTGGCCATTCAAAAAGAACTAAGCAAAGAGAAAAACATTTTCAGTTCAAGAGGCAAAAGCAATCAAGTTAAAAAGAGAATGTAATAACTTCACTTGAAAAGTATAAAGTTTCAGGAGAAAATGGGGGAAAAGTAAACAAAAATAAAGACAGACAAAACCCCATAAAAATAGCCAAACAGCAAGTTCACCCTCATAGTCAACCAATCACCTCAGGAGAGACAGGGGGCTTTAATAGTCAATGCTGACATTGGTAGCTCATAACCTGAGTGAGGTATTCACTTAATGGGAAAACACACATGCCTAATCAACAATCACCATCAATTTAGGTTTAGGAAAGCAAATACCACTGACCTTTAGCCTTTCACTCATCATAAAGACAGGAGTCTTATCTTTCAACCATGTCATTTTGGGGGCAGGAATTCCTGCAGCCTCACACTGGAGTTCTACAGGCTGGTTCAGAAGGACAGTAACCTTGTCCAAGACAGTTGAGATCACCGGTGGGACTGCAAATGAAAAGATTTGGTTTTGTGAGAACCAACATTTTACCACGACTGCCTGCAACCCTTCAACGATGGAACACTTACTGTTAGTACCTTCTGTATGGAAGTGGGAGATACAAGGGTTTAGCAGCACATCCACTCCAGTGTGGAAACAGGGCCGAGTGTCTGTGCAAGAACACATTTATACTAATGCTGGGACTGAGGTAAACAAGTATGGATGTCAAACAAATCTTGTTGCTAGAATGAGAAAGGGGAAACCAATACAATGGCAATCTGGTGCTAGTTGTTTGAATGGAGGTGCAAGTGCCAGTGTCTTGTTCTTACTTAGATTTGTTTTTCTCCTTCTTTTGTTTGACATCTCCAGATTATGGGTCACTCTGGCCAGACAGAGCAGCCAAGTGATCCATTCCTAAATCTCCAGCCAATACTCCTTTGATAGTGACGTCTAAGGTAATCTCGTCCTGGGCTTTCCTTACCACTCTGAGAAAGAGTTGGCCTCAGCTTAGTACTTTCCTCATAACATTGCTGCTAGGATGAGTGAACAGAGAATTATATGTATGAAGTCAGGTCAGTCTGCTGCACATTAATGCTCCTGTGTCAGAGGTACAGTGTATGGAATCTAGCTCACCATAAACCTGCAGGGTATATTGCAGTTCTGTGCTGCCACCCACACTGGATGCCACACAGCGATACAGTCCTCTATCAGAGACCTGGGCACTGTGTATCTGTAGAGTTCTTCCGCCCTCCAGCACACTGATACCAGCCATATTTGTGATCAATTGGTTTCCCTTGAGCCAAGTCAACACTAAATGACAAAGAAACAAAGATCAGTTGGAGACAAATACAGTAAACAAGATAACTGTGTCAAAGCACCACAAATCTATGATACATTATGGGGAAAGTAATTTGAACTTGAATACTTTCAAACCCAACAGCTCAACAATATCTGTGAAATGGTTTGGGCAGGGACGGGGACAAGCAACCAACGGAGAAAATTATGGTGTAATTTAATAATTGGTAATGATATAAAAGGGTAGGAAAAACACTACTTTTTTTGAAAGATAAATAGTCATATGTGTAGGTAACACATTTCTATACCTTGACATCTACCTACATTTCTTTTTGTTTTAAGGTTATTTATTGAAATTGCAAAGCTATTTACCTGTCCTAACCCCAAAATGCACAGGAATAATGTGGCTCAACCAATCAGATTTCACTTCAGTGGACAACAAAGCAAACCTACCAGGAGGTGGAGTTCCTGTGACAAGGCAGTCAAAGGAGACGGAAAGATTCACAGTTGCAGTTTTGTTTGTATCAACAGACGCATCTATAACAGGAAGCTCTGAAATTCAAAAATCAAATAGTACAACATAATGTTTACAATATAAAATCATCTTATAAACACCCTCTGAGATGTAATACATGGTCACATGAACATAGAAGAGCAATATTCAGGATCGCGTTGTGGAGCATTTAAACTCGGTTAGTTTAGTTTATTATGATGGAATAGTATTATTTGCCAACTTTCTGTGATAGTCCATAACTTCAAGCAGTTTCACTCTCAACTCCCCTCTCAATCATGGTCCTACACATTACAATGTGATAGAATGAGATATGAACAGGATAAGATTATGATGAAGGATCGATAGCTCCACCTTTGCCATACTCATACTTGCTCTGTGGACACCGTGATCGCCTTGCCGCACTGAAAGAAGGAACAGCACTAAAGATCAGCTCTGTGTGTCAATATTCAACAGCCAGGTAACCAATAATTGATTCTAAGTTTGCTCATGGCCACAAGTGGGTCTTATGTCATGAGTGGCATCATAGTAGTTGATACGATAAACATGGTTTATTCCAGTTGCATTGTGCTGGGTAATACATGGAAAGAACAGTTCATTGTCAGCTGAGTGCAGTATAGTTGAGATGCCAAAATGGAGTGGAAGGGAAGAAAGAGCAGGATAGATCTTTTTGATTTATACATGATGGAAGACAATTGATTAAATTAAATTGCATGTCAAGAAAGAGAATAGTTTTTAATATCCCGGAAAGGGATAAACTGATGGAACTCCAGCTCACTATACTGGTATATATTTACTTGTGAACTTCTGTATTGTAGGGTGTGTTAGAATGATCCACCCCAACTTACCGTACACAATTAGTTTGACATCTTGCTCAGATTCACCTGCCTCATTGGTAGCTACACAGGAATAAATGCCGCCATCTTTTTGAGTTACTCTATCAATCTGTGAAGCAAATAGAAGATTGCTCAAGTAAATACAAAGTCTGAGGGTGATTTGCTCAAATGTGCCAACTTTGGTTTTGAGGCTCTGTTAGTTTTTGTGTCTCCCCCCACTGTCTGTCAGTCAGTCTCTCCCTCTCACCCACTGTCTGTTAATCAGTCTCTCTCTCTCCCCCACTGTCTGTCAGTCTCTCTCTTTCTCTCAGTTACTTCCATTATCTTTTCCCAACACAATTAATTCTTGATTTTGCTTTGCTGGACCGAAGGTCTCCTTTCCTTTGTCAAACCCCTTAGTCATAAAAGCACACTTGCTTCACCAGATTATTTCAACTGATTACTTACTGATAATGATAAAACAGTAAAACTCTGATAATCCAGCACACTTGGGACTTGGTGTTGCTGACCATATTTTTAATTCACTTTTTTCAAATGTTACATTGTATTATAATAAATTCCCCAATGAGCACAGGAAACAGGACCCTGGTCAGTTTGAAGAGGGCATGGGAAGCAGAGCCCCAGTGAGTTGAAAGGGAGCGCTGAAGCCTGGATCCTGATGGGCGGATGGGAGTGTGGTAAATGGAGTCCTTGTGAGTGGAAATGAGGACGGGGAGCAGGGCCCCAGCCAGTCGGGAATGTGGGAACTGGGGTATTGGTGAATGGAACAAAGCGCAGTAAGTGGGGCCCTGGTGAGTGGAAGGGAACACAGCAAACATCGCCTGGTGAGCCAGATGCCAAACTATCTGGATTTCCAAATGATCGATAGTGGATTATCAGAGTTTTAATATTCTATCAAGTAATCAGTTAAAATCAACTGGCAAGTTAAATTTGGCTTTAGCTGGTTGGCATTGCAATAAATACCTCTGGTATAAAAGAGCACACAATGATGTGGTTGTACAGTCTTAATCATGTAGCCATGGAGGGATGTAGTATGGAAACTGGCCCTTCAACCACTGAGTCTGCACCGACCATCAACAACCCCTTTACACTAATCCTGCAATAATCCCATTTTCAAAGGCCTCCCCACATTTTCATCAACGCCCCCCAGATCCAACCACTCACCTCCACACCAGGGGCAATTTATAGTGACCAATTAACCTACTAGTCGGCACATTTTTGGGATGTGGGAGGAAACCGGAGTAACCAGAGTAAACCCACACATTCATGGGAAATGTGAAAACACAACGCAGACAACACTCTAGGTCAGGATTGGACTCGGGGCTCTGGCCTGCAGAAAGCCCCTCTTCCTGCAATCTGACATTCAATGAACATTCTATAACTGGTCAACCTTGTGTGGATAGAATGTCATTACTTACCTTGAGGCTCCCATTTGTTTGGGTGAGCATCTGTCCATCCTTCAACCATGTGATCAAAGGTGTTGGGGTTCCAGTAACAGTGCATTCCAATGTAACAGATTGACCAGTCATGACAGACAGACTCTCAGCTCCCACAATCCTCACCACTGGGGGCACTAGACACCAAATATAGGCAATAATTAGGGTATCTGATTAAAGGACATTAAGCAGACTCAAACAAGGAATTATTATAGAGGAAGTTGACTGCACATATAAAGTGGTAAGTGACAAATTGTAATATTTTGTACGTAGTACATTGCTGTTCTGCCATTTTATTAAAATATGAGTTAAATATAGGTTTGTTAAAAGTTGTGCATTTCAGCACGTATCCACATGTACGACAGAACATAGGAGCAATTGTAACCACACAACCTGCTCTGCTGCTCCATTGAGATCATGGCCAATCTTACCTTGATCTCAGCTCCACTTTCCTGCCTGTTCCCTATAGATCAGAAACTTTAATATACTCAAGGCCGAGACAGACAATGACACAAATCAAATCCAGAGACAAACCAGTTATGTTGAAACCAGATGAGTTTAATATGTGAATAGTGTTTCATTGCAAAATTATTTGGGTTGTCACTGTTCAAAGTACTCTCACTTGGTTGCTTGTTCCGTCCATGAAAATGAATGGATTTAAGCCTGAGACTCAATAGCTGGAAACTACTGACACCCCAGGGGCTAATTTCCAGAACCATGGGCTGAATGTGATAAGTATTTTTGTTAAACCTTTAGAGTTTGCCAGGCAGGATTTGAAAGACAAACTTGAATTCAAATAGCATCTTCCACAATCTCTGGATGTCCTACAGCACTTTACAGCCAACAAAACCCCTTTGGTGCAGTATCTGCTGTAATGAAAGTACCTTCTAACTTATGGGAAAAGAAAGCTTGCTTAGAAGATTGGAACTGAAACGGGCAGAAAATGTTACTTTAGTTCTCACATTGGAGGTCAGAAAACTCAAAATTTTCTGGCACTAAAGCAGTTGGATAGATTTCGCCTGCTCACAGTCTGTACTTGAGAAAGATTGGACCTGAGGGATTTAAAAGTTGTTTTCCCTTTCATCTCTCAGTTCTATCTATAAAGTGGAGGGAGCAAATCTCACATTTATGAAAAAGATATTAAACTTAAGGCCAAAGGACTTATTGAGTAAGTCTTCAAAGTGATTCCAGAATGCCACACATATCCCTGGAATATTGCACTGCTAATACGAACAAGCGATTTTGATCGTAACTCTTACATGGCATAAATGCCCACGGTCGCAAAATTATGAATAAATCACAATCATAAATTGTTGGAGTTTTATAAGTATTGTACCATGGACTGTGACATCAAATTCTCCTCTCTCTTCACCTGCCTCATTTCTGGCTAGGCAGACGTAGCGACCAACATCCATCAGCTTCATGCGACTAATAAAGAGTCTGCTCTGGTCAACTGACACCCAAGTACCGTCCAGCTCAGTGAGTGGAACATTGTTCCTCAGCCACCTAACAGACAGGAAGTAGGAAATCATGCTTTGTTGCACCAGACTGGGCTACAATAAGATAGTCACAAAAATATTACTTCCATTTGGAACTTGACGGAAGACAGTCTGCTTCACACTCTAGTGATCAGAGGGAGTGAAATATTCTTAATAACAGTGAACAGAGTGACATTTACACTTATATGGGTGAGTGGTTATTCACTGACAGCAGGGTTATACAGTCAATCATCACCTCAGAGATCACAATCTTATGAACAAAAGCAAAATATTACACAGATTTATGGATAAGAAAGGTTTAGAGGGATATGGGCCAAACACAAGCAAATGGGACTAGCTGAGGTGGGCACCTTGGTCAGCATGGACGAGTTGGGCTGAAGGGCCTGTATTACTCTATGACTCTACATTGTTCTATGAAGGGTCATTCAGCTGAAAAATTAACTCTGTTTCTCTCTCCGCAAATGCTGCCTGATCACCTACCATGTCGCAGAGGGGTCATTGGCATAGATTTAAAGTAATTGGTGGAAGGATTGCAGAGGAGATGAGGGGGAGTCTGGAACTTGTGGCTGGAAGGGTGTAAGGGGCAGAAACCATCATCACATTTAAACAGTACTTGGGGGTGGCGCTGTGGAGCCATGCCCTGCAGGGGTAGGTAAAAAGCGCTGGAGGGCAGGTTAAGGCTGGCAAGCTCTTTTTGGACCGGCACAGACACAACAGGCCAAATGGCCTCCACTTTGTCATTAATCTTCTACAATTCTACGATCCACTGAGCGTTCCCTGCTTGTTCATAGCTACCTGTTCATGTTATGGCAGGTCAATGTCTACTTCAGACTCAAGGAAAAGTAGGCAAGGCATGAGAGTCATAGAGAGATACAGCACAGATAGAGACCATTCGGCCCACTGAGTCCACACCAACCATCAATTTACATTAATCCTACATTGATTCCATTTTTTTTCCTCTCCACATCCTCATCAACTCCTCCCAGATTCTACCACTCATCTACACACGAGGGGCAATTTACAGCAGCCAATTAACCTACCAACCCACATGTCTTTGGGATGTGGGAGGAAACTCTCGCTGTTACAGGGAGAATGCTTTTTGCATTTTTCAAGCAAGGAATCGTGCCGAAGCAGGGGAAGGCAGAAAGCACTGATCCGACCAGCAACATTCTAATGTACATTGGGAGCACACAAAGTCCCTTTTACAAGTGATGGAAACTGAATCCTGGCTGTTCCATCACCAGACACGATTAGCCTTGTTCCCTCCTATAGCCAGCACCCAAAGTACAGTACTCTCACACATGGGAGCTGTCACAGAGAGATGTATGAGCATTTACAATGTCAAAACAGACATATGCAAATGGTTACCATTATCCAATGCATTTTACTTAAGTAACTTATCCAAAGCACAAGAATGGGAACTCACGTTACTTTTGGTGGTGGATGACCAGTTGCTTGACAAGTCAGCTCCAGTGGATTATCAATGGTCACGGTCACGTGAGAAGACTGTCCAGTCAGCAGCTGAGGAGGGACTGTGGATACAATTGACAGCAGTATTTCACATGGCATTTAAGAAGGAACGATTCTTATTTACAAGTAACCTTCTCTTTTGAGAAAAGATGGAAATTGAACATTTCCATCCAAATAAGTCTTTTCTTAGAGTCATAAAGTAATACAGCACGGAAACAGGCCCTTCAGCCCAACTCATCCATGTCGACCAAGATGCCCATCTAAGCTAGTCCCATTTGCCATGTTTGGCCCATATCCCTCTAAACCTTTCCTATCCACGCACCCGTCCAAATATCCTTTAAATGTTGTTATTGTATCTGCCTCAACCACTTCCTCTGGCAGCTCGTTCCATATATGCACCACCATCCACGTGAAGAAGTTACCCCTCAGGTCTCTTTTAAATCTCTCCCCTCTCACCTTAAACAGATAATGCAAACCAAGGCATGCAGCATATGCGCAATCCCTGCAACAGTAACACTTCTCCCATTACCACTTCCTAGTGATGAAAGGTCACTGGCTACATTTTCTCTCTCTCCCTATGGCTATGTAAATACACCTGGGAGATCACCAGGCAAGGGGCATTTTCTCTCTATGGTGACCAGCCACTTTATCAGAATCACTGCTTTATAGGTATAAATCCAATTCACTTTCAAAGTTATTAGTTAATTTGTTTCCGCTGCTCTGTCAGGTAAATTATAGTAAGCCACTGCATAAAAATAACTCTAATCTTACTTTGGATTTTTTTCCCAGTCTTCTGGTTATTGACACTCTCTTTGGTTGAAACAATTTCTCCCCATTTTCACTTAAGGTAATCTCTACTTTGAACCAAGGAACCTTAACTCCAAGGTCAGAGCAGCACATCCTAATGTATCAAGAACACTTCCTTTTCTCATTCTTAAGGCCTCTGGGTGGCCTTCCATGGTGGTGGATCGTGTTCAATCCGACCAGCTGCCCAAGTGCACCCCACATACAGTGACGTTTTGCAACCACGCAGTTCCCAATGACCTGAGGTCTTGGTTCTGCAGCCAGCTTGCAAACAGAGAAGGCCACAACTGGAGACAAGGCCTTCAGACGATGTATCCATGGGCACTGCATGGCCAATGTACATTTAAAAAAAAATTTAAATAGATTTTTTGAAAAAGCATCAAGCTACTATTAATTAATTTAAAACATCAATATACTGTGAGATAAACAAAATTAAACTAATCACTTAGCTAAACTTATCTTTAAAATCAAGAGCAGATACTCCAAATAAATGATCAGTGGGTCTGTGCCAGATTCACCACTTATGGCTGTGTACAACTGAGGGGTCAAATGCAAACTGTATTCAGCCCCTTGGCTCAGTAAGTTGCAGAAAGCTTCTAGACTCAAAAGTGAGTGCAAGGACAGTGCAAGAGGTCAAATTCTCCTGCATCTTACCTCCAGCACATTCCATACTTCCACTTTGCCATGTGCAGGCACAGAAATCTGGAACACTTTGACACACAGCCTGCCACCAGCTAGTGGTTCCCTATGGAATCGCCAGCATATTCCAGCCCATTAAGTCTGGTATTGTAGATTCTCAGTCACTGACACTGACTCAAACCTACCTCCAGGGCCAGAGCATAGACGCTTCCAACAAATCTCCTAACCTGTAGCCCAGAGAAAAGATAGAGTGCTATACCACTGCACGTCTGATCTCCTAACAGTATCTTTTCTTTCTTTTAAACAGACTTTTTTCCTACCTAAGATGTCCACAGTTTGGTGAAGTTGTTGTTCTCCCGCAGCATTGCTCGCTATACACACATAGGTACCAGCATCACTCACTCCAGCATTCTTAATCTTAAGGGTCTTTCCTCCGGCCATGAACTGTACTCTGTCATTGCCCATCAGCGGGGCACCGTCTTTGAGCCAAAAGAGCTCAGGAGGTGGGTAACCACTTGGGGAACACTTCAGGGTCAAGGAATGACCAACTACTGCTTTCGTCTTCAAAGGATGGCCCGAGATCTCATCAATGCTAGCTGGAACTAAAGAGAGGGAAAGGGGAGAAATTAACACACAGCCATGAGTGATGCTCCGATATCAGAGGGAACTAAAAACAGGGAAACAGGACATTCGTGTAGTTGGCGGGTGACAGTCATGTAGCGAATCTCTACATTTTGCCTGGAAATGTGAATTTATAAGACGGAAGACTTTTGCCACTGGATATGTCATGTTTACCAGGTGAGTATTCCTAGTTGTGTTGAGCCATTCACAAGTGTGTCTCCAGGAACTCCTGGATGATTTTTCCTGCTCTAATTC
The DNA here is from genome assembly GCF_009764475.1 of Pristis pectinata. Taxonomy (NCBI): domain Eukaryota; kingdom Metazoa; phylum Chordata; class Chondrichthyes; order Rhinopristiformes; family Pristidae; genus Pristis; species Pristis pectinata. Next base: position 12,579,584 of record NC_067427.1, on the reverse strand, counting down.
AGGGAACCAACTTCAATTTTAGCATTTTTACCACTTTCCCTTCAAGGCTACCTGATTCAGTTCTGGAATCAAAGAATGGTTACAGCACAGAAGGTGCCATTCAGCATATCATGTGGCTCTCTACCAGAGCAACTTTCTAATTCCACCCCCTGGCCCTTTCTGTGTAGCCCTACAGATGTTGCTTCACCAGATATTTATCCCATTCATGCCTGAAGGCCATAATGGAACCCGCCTTCACCACATCTGCAGGCAACACATTCCAGCTCCCACCACATGCTGTATAGAAAAGTTTCTCCTCATGTCACTCTGAGGACAGAATATAGCATCACCCTTCCTTGAATGGACCTATCATACTGAGCAATGCAATTATTCATTAGTCATTAGGCACGGTAGTGTAGCAGTTAGCGTAACGCTATTACAGTGCTATTACAATTCCGGCCGCTGTCTGTAACAGAATGTTTGTATGTTCTCCCCGTGTCTGCGTGCGTTTCCTCCGGGTGCTCCAGTTTCCTCCCACATTCCAAAGATACATGGGTTAGGAAGTTGTGGGCATGTTATGTTGGCGCCGGAAGCATGGGGGACACTTGCGGGCTGCCCCCAGAACACTCTACGCAAAAGATGCATTTTACTGTGTGTTTCGATGTACGTGTGACTGATAAAGATATCTTGTCTTATCTCATCAGGATACCCCTTGCCCTCCTGCTCCTTGAGTAACCATTGAATGGTATGAGTTCAACAACAAAGGTGCCAACTATCACATCCACTTGAAACAGTCCAGAGAGAAGGGGACTGACCATTTATAGCAGGCTATAAAATTGGGAATTAATTGGATTTTAAACCTGCTTTGAACACATTTTTTTGGGCCAAACAACTGCCACTCAAAGCGATCACAAAGCTGTAACCACCTGTTAGGACAAAAATTTATCATTATCCTTGGCAGGATTCTGTGTGGAGGAACAGAGGGATCTTGGGGTCCACATCCATAGATGCCTCAAGGTTGCCGCGCAGGTTGATAGGGTAAGAAGGCGTATGGTGTGTGGGCCTTCATTAGTCGGGGTTTTGAGTTCAAGAACGTGAGGTAATGTTGCAGCTCTGTAAAACTCTGGTTAGACCACACTTGGAGTATTGTGTTCAGTTCTGGTCGCCTCATTATAGGAAGGATGTGGAAGTTTTAGAGAAGGTGCAGAGGAGATTTACCAGGATGCTGCTTGGATTGGAGAGCATTTCTTATGAGGATGGGTTGAGTGAGCTAGGGCTTTTCTCTTTGGAGCAATGCAGGATGAGAGGTGACTTGATAGGGGTGTACAAGATGATAAGAGGCATAGGTCGAGTGGACATGCAGAGACATTTTCCCAAGGCGAAAATGCCTAACACGAGGGGACATAATTTTAAGGTGATTGGAGGAAGGTATGGGGGGATGTCAGAGGTAAGTTTTTTAAACAGAGAGTAGTGGGTGCATGGAACGTACTGCCGGGAGGGGTGGTGGAGGCAGATATATTAGGGACATTTAAGAGACTCTTAGATAGGCACATGAATGATAGAAAAATGGAGGGCTATGTGGGAAGAAAGGGTTAGATAGATTTTAGAGCAGGACAAGATGTCGACACAACATCGTGGACTGAAGGGCCTGTACCGTGCTGTAATGTTCTACGTTCTATGAGATGTTTCCTCACAAATGTACTGAACTTGCCCTTCACAACTTTGAATCAATAACCTCTTGTCATATCTAGCTTCTCTTTCATTTTCCCTATTCTATATAAGTCTATAAAGTCATCTCTTGCTAAAGCTGTGTGCCCCATTACCTGACTGCTCCTAACTGCTAATAGAAGACTTCTGTGGCTTGTTTTAGTTGTGATACATGTGGCCCCTTCTTTCTGTAATCTATTTATGTGGGCGTCATTTTAAATGAAAAATGGTAAATGACAGTAAGTGCCTTTGACTTTATTACAAATTCCAGAGAAAGACTCAAGACCATCACCACTTAAACTAAAGTGCAATCATTTTCTTTTATAAGCAGCTCCTGTTTGAAAAGATTATGACATTTCGAAGTGGAAACCTGTTTGTTGTGTGTGTGTGTGTGTGTGTGTGTGTGTGTGTGTGTGTGTGTGTGTGTGTTTACTCAAGTGAGAACAAACAACAAAGGGAAGCTCATTGAGCGATAAGCGTCAGATTCATTTCAGAGAGAGCAACATATGGAAGCATAAATTTTGAAAAGATTTGCTCTTCACAACAGGCTAAAATCAAGAGCAAAGTACTGTTAGCACTAGAAATCTTAAAAAAAACACAGAAGCAGCTGTAAATACTCAACAGGTCAGGCAGCATCTGTGCAGGGAGAAGAGTTAACATTACAAATCTTCCATTCAATGAAAGGTCATCGACCTGAGAGATGAACTATTTTTCTCTCCACAGTTGCTGCCTGACCAGCCAAATATTTCCATTATTTTCTGTTTCACTTTTAAATCAACCTCTCCTTATAACCTCAAGTCCTGGCAAAATCCTCGTCAATCTTTTCTGCATAAAGATAAATCCCGTTAGCCGAACTCTTTGAAGTCTCCAAAGCTTACATTCCAATCAATGCCAGTGGAAGGGTTGAGGTCAAGAGCTTACCATAAACCTGCACTTTGTATGACTTCTTGACAGTCCCTGCAATGTTTCTGGCACGACATGTGTACCATCCTGCATCAGACGCCTGGGCTCCATTAACCTGCAGCAATCGACCTCTCTCCACATATGTCATTTTGGAGCTGGATACAATGGGACGATTATCCTTCAGCCATGTTATCCCAGGGGAAGGAACACCATGAGAATCACACTCCAGACTGATGCGGCTGTTCAACTGAACATTCACCTCCTTGGTATCATTGGCTCCTCGGATTGTTGGAGGAACTAGGAGAAAAGAACAAATTCCTTTTATCTGGTGCCTCAGGACACTGTAGTCACTGTTGTAATGCCGAATTATCAGGAAAATCTTCAACCCGAGAACAGAGATATTGATTTTCAAGAAGACATTCAGACATAATGCCGCACTATCCATTAAATCAATTTCAAAATACACTGTTTTGAAATTTGCAATTTGATTATCAATTGTAGACCCTGTACCCTTATTTCTATCAAGAATTGAAGCAGACTTTCACAATTCATTGCACAAACATCTACGCACCAAGCACATCAATGAGGCTGCCTCCTTGAAATGACAAAATAAGAAGAATTTTGTATGGTATGTATAGTTTTAGATATAGAGGGTAAATAGAATTTGCAAAAGAACCAAAGGATTTATCTCTGAAGGAATCTGATTGTTCTGTTAGCCATGTTGGCCAGTACACATAATAGATGCAATGCAGAGTTTGTGGAATGTGACTTGCTCTGTCCTGGGGGAGGCTCTTTGCTGCTCCTCTGTCTTAAGAAATTAGTTAAGGCAGAACCAAAATTTGGTAGTCTGATGAAAACAGAACACGCATGTCAGGCTGTAGAAAGTGAAACAGTTAACCTTTCAGATCAGTAACTTTTCATCAGAGCTGACCTGAAACATTAACTTTCTGTCTGCCTAATGGAAGGTGACGTTATCCCCAGTTCTGGCTAAGAGCTACCCATCTGCACTGCAGCTGTTCAGCAGAATGCCAGGTGTTTGTTGCATGCGACAGACCCTGAGACTCTGACCAATTGCAGCAGTTCCCTCAGGGAGTATAGGATCATCTCCTAGCACTTAAGGCAGGCACTGGATATCAAACATTTAGTCAGTTCATATTTTGGATCTACTTTAACACTGGCCTGGTCTATATTTATAGAATAACTGGAAATGGAGTTTGCCCAGATTGCCACAAAAGAGAAGCTATCAGGATGGCTATAGGAAAGATTCCATTAAGCTGGAAAGAGTGCAAAAAAGATTTATGAGGATGTTGCCAGGCCGCGAAGGACTGGGTTATAGGGAGAGGTTGGGCAGGCTAGGACCTTATTCCTTGGAGTGTAGGAGACTCAGGTGTGATCTTATAGAGGTGTATAAAATCATGAAGGGCATAGATAAGGTAAATGCACACAATCTTTTTCCCCAGGTTGGGGAATCAAGAACTAGAGGGCATAGGTTTAAGGTGAGAGGGGAATAGGAACCTGAGGGGCAACTTCTTCACATAGAGGGTGGTGCGTATATGGAAGAAGCTGCCAAAGGAAGTGGTTGAGGCAGGTACAATAACAACATTTAAAAGACATTTGGGCAGGTACATGGATAGGAAAGGTTCAGAGGGATATGGGTCAAACGTGGACAAATGGAACTGACTTAGGCATCTTGGCATGGGCGAGGTGGAGTTTCCGTGCTGTATGACTTTATGACTCTGTCACTGGGCACTAATTTAGTTGATTCTGCCACTTCTCGCACATGGATATTTTCAAGCAGAGATGTTTGGAAGGCAATTCAGAGCAGACAGCCAGGGTGATTTATAACTTTTGCAGTCCAAGGCCAATTACAGCATCTTAGCTTCTGCCCTGGCTGAGATAATCTCTGAACAGTATGTACCCTTCTAAGCAATGGGCGGTACAAACTGACATGAGAATATTCAATTGCACAAAGTTCCACCTTCAGTTTAGCCGTTGGGGGGAGGGGGGGGAGGTTGACTGAGATGTTTTCTCTCTATCCCCCACTCTGCAGATGTCTCCTCCACTGCCATTCCTCCACCATCTTGCCCTTGCTAGAATGGGAAGTTTTGCCCACAGTTTCTCAAATTACCAAACAAAGAGAAGTCCAGTGGCTACTCCCCTCTCACTTTCGAGTAAGAAGACCGAGAAACTGGTCCCAGTATCTCTTAATGAACAGTTACAGGGTGCCCTGGAGGCTTCGGAATAGACTACACTCTGGGCCCTTAGTGTACACAGCTGTCAGGCCAAGCAGGAAAGGGACAAAAACATTCCAAAAACGAAGTTGGCGTTATCCCAGAGGTAAGACCAAGGGACAATGGTTGAAAGCTAATCTTCCAACCATCAGTCTGGCTGAACACTCCCACTCAACAATAGCAAGCAAGTGATCAAGTCATAGTCCAAATCCAGCCCACACAAAGCTGCCTCCTGCCTGATGACTCAGTAATCTGAAATGGCCGGCTGTCTCCTCCAGAAATTTCCCCGTGGACATGAAATCACAACGTCAAATTTAACACTAATTCAATCCCGACTCTGGGAGATCACAATGCCAGCACGACAGATCAGCAGGCTCTGGACATGCCTGAGCTAAGGGATTTACAGCAGTTGCAGATACTTCCACTACTTCTGCTCCTTATTTTTCCCTTCACATTCACAAGGACAAAAGCACATGTTTCACCACAAATTCTGTTATGGACATACCGGGGAAGTATTACAAGGTTTTTGTGATGCCACGTATATCGGGGATGTTGTGTCGCAAAGAATATTCACCACCACTTTTCTTAGGACATCTAGCGATAGATATCTCACATAACCTCACTAGCATACAGGTATTTGTGCATATGACAATAAACTTGACTTTGACTTTTAACATCACACAACCACTTTTCTTACACTTGCCTGTTCTCTCTACTGTGTCACTCTTTCCCTTTTTGTTCTCTTCCTGCTCTCACTCCTTCCATCTCTCCCTCCCCTTCCACACTATCTTTTCCTACTCTATTCTACTACCTGGCATCATATTGCCTCTTCTTCTGTCTTTCTGTAAATTCCTTTTTTAGTAGTCTTTCTTTTCTCTTTACCTCAGTCTTTCTACTGTCTGTACTTCATCACTGCTGTGTCTCACACACCATCTGGTTTTCATCGTCTCCCTCCTTTCGTTGTATGTATCTTCCTTCACTCTTCCCAGTGCCTGCCATTCCTTCTCACTCATCCTCTCATTATTTCTCTTTCTCATTCATTTTCAAGAAGACACTCACATGTGGGTCTGTCCCTTCAGATCATTGCACATCAAAGGCAAACAATTCAGGCTTTAATCTAAGTTACAAGACAGAGCGCTACTGAATTCAGTGTGACTGTAAAATGAAGTATATGAATGTGCATACGAAACAATGCGTTCTGAGCTTGCCCTTTTACCATGATCTGCAAAAGGTTCTCCTGAGCCATTGTAGGTAAAAATGTTGCTTAACTACTTTAGCGTCATGTGGATTTTGGCCAGTAGATATTCTGAACACGAACAACCTAGGAGAAAGGAAGCTACCTGAAAGGGCAGTATCAATCAGAGCAGAAGTGTCATTTCATACCATGGACGTCAACCTTGAAGTGTTTGCTCTGCTGCCCAGCTGAGTTGTGGGCTGTACATTGATAGAGGCCCTGGTCCGTCAGTCGAGCTGTCCGAATCCGTAGTATTTGCCCCTCTTCTGTAAACTCCACATGACTGGTGCCCAGAGACAAGCTCCTAATAACCAAAAATATAACCATGCCATTAGACAGGATTCAGAGACATTTGTTCACTATAGTTAAGCTAACTTAAAAACTTAAAATGTTTATAAACAGGATGTCCAACTCTTTATAATCCTTTGTTTCCCTTCTTTATAATCTATTTAAGGTGTGCTTTTCTCCATGATATATACATGCTGTCCATTCCTATAATACAGGATGTGTTGTCTTCTAGAAATTGAGTGAAACAGTCTTTATATTATTCAAAGGAAATGTTATTCCTATAACACATTACTTTTCCTGAATGCACGCACGATGAATTTTTCCCTGTAATTTTGTTCAAGTGTGTGGTCCTTCTCTCTAAACTCACACAGAGTGGTTGTATTTCTGAAGGTATCTGGAATCTGTTGATCCATACCTCAGAACAAAGCAGATCCACGGGAGAGAAATGGGACAAAAGTGTTGGAGCAGGATGAGGAAAGCCGTTCTTCACTCAGAATACTCACTCGCTATCCTTACTCCATCGAATGAGCGGGAAAGGAATTCCATTGGTGCGGCACTTGAGCTCCAACTCGGAATTCACCAAAACAGCCACTTCCTGAGTGATTCCAGATCGGAAGATCATGGGAGGCACTAAACAAAGAGCAGGAGACTGAAACTATCAGCAGGCGATGAGTATTTTAAAACTTTTCCTCTAAAATGGGAAAGTCCCAGGGTGCTGCCTAGGTGGGAAACAGTGGGAATGAAGATGACGCCAACAGTTCTGAGAAGTCTAAGAACTACAGGAGGAAAAATGAGGACAAACGGCAAGCTCCCCAGTGTTGAGGAGTCCAGGAAAGTGACAGTTGTGATGAATCGTCCTTTCAATTAATGTTACCGAGGAAGAAGGAAAAGTGAAGGTGAGATGGTTCAGCTGCAGTTGATCCTTACCCTGCACCAGTAGGTTTAAATGTTTATCAGCGGTGCCAGCAACATTGACAGCCTTGCAAGAGTACACTCCAGCGTCCTCTTTGCGGGCTTTTGGAAGTCGAAGCAGACGGCCGCCATTCAGAAGTCGGACTCTGCTGGTCCCTGCGACCTTCAGGAAGAAAAGCAAGGGAAAAGGAAGCCATTTCACTACTATGCTGTTGAATGCACCCTGTGGTCAGAGGTTGCAATTTTTACTCACAGATGTCAGTTCATTCCCAAGGCTCCAGCCTGGTGGGCAGCTCATTGGTTTCAATGTGAGGACAAATTCAGTTGAAAAGCTCTGTCATTTAAGGCCTAATATATTTGTTAATGTGTTATCTGCACCTCAGCAGATCTTGCAAATAATACTACATTGACATCAAATAATGAAAATTTTGAAATGGATCAAGGTTGGCTCAATAACTGGTCAGGATCACTGTAAAAACACATGAGATACAAGTCTGCTTCCTAGTCACTTTTGGAAGGGGTTAAGGGACAGGGGCGCATTGTACACCATTGTGTTTATCCCATAAAATTAGGCTTGGTAAAATTCAGTGTTTGCTTTTAAAACACTGCTTACTACTGTTGATATTTCTCTATTTGTTCATATTTAACTGAACTTTATTTGAGACAATAAAATTGTAAAACAAAGCACAGTACATTAATATTGGAAAAAATAGGATTCTAAAACTTGAACTGATTTTTTTTTGTTAATTTATACACCAAACTTTTCCACAAAGGAAAAGTTCAGTGTACTGTAAGCCCAAGGTATTCAATGAAAGTTAAGTCCCAAAGTAGGAGAGGGTGACATACACACTGGTGTGACCTAATACACCATTTTTCATGATATACGTGGAAGTTACATAACAGGAACTTAAAACATTTAACCACTCTTCAAATACTGACTTTTCCAATGAATTCTATTTCCCATCTGCTACTATTTGCCCAGAAACACTTTCAGATACTCCCACAAAAAAGGATGTTACATTGGTCAATGAATTAACAGCAAAGGAACAGGCCCTTTGGCCCAACTGACACATGCTCGCAACCAAGCTCCACAGAAGTCTTCTCCAACCCTTTTTCAGCCGACCACACCTGCACATCCTTCTGTTTCCTTCCCCCATGTCTCTGGTTTGCCATAATTTTGCCTCTTGGACCCTCCCCCAACCAATTTGGCTATTGCCAAGATGTTGAATAAGTAGTTGCTAAAAGAGCTGCCCAAAATCTAACACCCTGGGTGACCTCCACATTATACAATGACTAGAACAAGGATTAAAACCTCTCCAGGGGTTCTGATGTCAACTTGCAGAAAGCAAGCCATTTCAGTTCCTGCATTTGTCCTCCCACTCAGACTTCACAAAAAAGGAATTCTGCACTCACTGGTTGCTCGTTCTTGTACCAACTGATAGTGGGTGGCGGGGTACCGGTGGCGTCACACTCCAAAGTCGATGGTTGATGAATCAATGCAGTGATGTTCTGTATCTGGTCGTTATTCCGAATATGAGGGGGAACTGGAACGAAAGAAGTGATAGATGAAGGGAGAGAGATTAAACACACCTTCTTGGAAAGCACCTCCCACAGTCACAAACTCTACTACCTAGAAGGACAAGGGCAGCGGGCACTTGGGAATGCCACCACCTTCACATTCCCCTCAAATTTTCACACCATTCTGCCTTGAAAATATATTGCCACAACTTCAACTTCCCTCCATGAAAACCCTGCAGTTCTCCATCTAACAGTACTGTGGGAGTATCTTCACCACATGGACTCCGGTGGTTCACCAACACCTGCTCAGGGGCAATTGGGATGGGCAGAAAATGCTGGCCCTGCCCAGGAATGAATAATAATAAAAAGTTATTCAAATCAACAGCAAACACAGCTGGTGGAAACAACACAAAGTCTTCATAACAAATCCTTGGGTGTTGCCATAACAAAATCTTCTATGCAGGAGTATGACAAGAAAATTAAAAAGGAGTGGGCCTTGCAATGTTTCAAGCCTGCCTTGCTGTTCAATAAGATCACAGTTTACTCTGTGCTTTCTTCATTTTCCTGCCCCATGCTCACAACCTTGATTATTTTAATGTCCAAAAATACATTGATCTCAGTCTACATATTTATAGACTGAGCACCCACAACCCACTAGAGTACAGGATTTCATAGCCATACAATTGCCAGAAAGGAAATGTCTCCTCATCTCAATCTTAAATGCTCCATCCACCCCTACCCTGACATAAGGTCCAGCAGTTCTAGACTCTCCAAATCTGAGGGAATCAGCCTCTCAACATCATCCTCAAAAATCTGTCTCAGAATCTGACATGTTTCAAAAAGGTCAGCTCATGTTCTTCTAAATTCCAATGAACATAGACAAACCTTCGTTTAAAAGAACAGAACAAAACTGATGGTGCAGGAAGACACTTGGGTGAGAGTCGCCCAAGAAATAGTTCAGCCGCATACTCAGTTCACACCAGTCAGACCCTGCTTTCTAACCTATCTGCTTCAAACATTTTTTACATTAACTGAAGGACAGTAAATTATCTTTCTATGACAAGTCTCCCTCAGATAAGCCCAGCACGCCTTCAGATCCACCAATGGGACCTGGCAAGCTATGGCAAGAGAGGACATATTCCAGAGATGGCTGAGAGTTGAAATACACTAGGATGGACAGACAGCCTTCTCCCAGACCCCGAGCTGAACATGTACCGTTTCAGATGTAAACGGTTGAGACTGGGAACTTAGGGAGATTTAGAGGCAAACTTGCATCCCCCCGATAATGGTACATTGTACTCGCACAATGTTCCTCTTCCTATAAACACATCATTTAGCTAACACATCACAAAAAAGTGTTAAACAGAACATTTCACGGTTCTGAAGTTCAATCACATATTAAAATGTTTGACAAGACCAATAAACTAACATTCAATATGGACGGAAGAATTTGGCTTGTAACTCCGGCTTTTAATGTAACTACATGACATGCTAACTCTATGCACGGTCAAAGCAAAGTTCAGGCAGTTAATGGCAATTTTCTCACCCGCTTCACCAATCTTCTCCACAACCCTTGCTGCCAGATGAAGAAACACCACAGAACCAAGGGCTGCTATGTAACTAAACCCTAACACAGCACCAACTGAGCTGAACAATATAGAACACCAGGCAAATCTTCAGTTCCCTAACTCATTAAGAGGTGTACAAAATATTAAGAGGAATAGATAGAATAGATAGAAAGATAGGCGCCTCTTTCTCAGGGCACCAGTGCTCAATACAAGAGGGCATGGCTTTAAAGTAATGGGTGGGAAGTTCAAGGGAGATATCAGAGGAAGGTTTTTTACCCAGAGAGTGGTTGGGGCATGGAATGCGCTGCCTGGGGTGGTGGTGGAGGAAGGTACATTGGTCAAATTCAAGAGATTACTAGATAAGCATGTGGAGGAATTTAAAATAGAAGGATATGTGTTAAAATAGAAGGATATGTGGGAGGAAGTGGTTAGATAGTCTTAGGCGAGGTTTAAAGGTCAGCACAACATTGTGGGCCAAAGGGCCTGTATTGTGCTGTATTGTTCTATGTTCATTAACTTCCAAGTGACAGTGAGAGCTTTTACACTCCAAGCTACTGGAGCACTACACATTATACTGTCACCTTCCAAATATACCTTTTGACACAAGATAATGAGGGGCATTTTTCACATTACATAGGTGATTTGTCACATTAAATGTACTATAAAAGTTGCTTATCCACAATTGAGTATTAACCCATGTTCAGATCCCCATCTGTCTGTTAAAGTTATCTTTCAACTTATCCAGCATAATGTTGGTTGACATAGGATGTTGTTTAACATTACAGCTTAAATATTTACCTCTGACTTGCAATCGATATTTTCTTTTGGAAGAGCCAGCCTCATTTGTTGCAATACACATGTAATCTCCACTGTTATACGGTGAAGCTGAATCAATCAAAAGGGAGCCATCCTCAAGTATCGAGACCCCTGGTTCATTACCCAACAGTTCCAATCCATTTTGTAGCCAGTGTATGAGAGGTGGAGGAGTTCCTGGGGATATTTAAACCAGAATGGTAAATAACAGCATAGGATATATTAATAAAAGGGTTCAGTAAGCAAATAGCAGATGAAATTGTATCACAATTCCATTTTACAGTACAAACTCTGGCATAGTAAAGACCTACCTCCAGCTGGGCAGGGAAGGATGACCCTCTCCTTGGCCAATCGTTCCTGTTCAGCATCAAATGGGACAACATCTTCAGCAAAAAACGGTGGCTCTGATGAAACAAGAACATTGAACCAATTATTGAATTTTAGACATTAGTAGAACAATCTGCATTAAATGGCTGGATTCAAGCTTCCCAGTAAGAACAAGAAAACTTTTGTGGAGAGATGCAATTGATCTTCCTCTCTTTTGTGCTTTCCTGCATCTTATACTTCACCTTGTCGGGAGGATAAAGTGAAAGCACCTTCACTGCTCTGTAACTGTGCTGAAGTGATCGTGTATACTAGAAATGGAGAGCTGTTTGAAGGGCAGGTTGAAGTCCAGGGCCTCATTTGAGCAGAATCAATGGGCTTTGAGCACCAACAGGCAACTGATGTGGAGAACTCAAAGCCAGGGGCATCTCTTACATGAGCATTTCCCATCCAGGAATACATGGTTCCCTCAGGGATAAAGATTAGAAACATAGAAACATAGAAAACCTACAGCACATACAGGTCCTTCAGCCCATGACATTGTACCAAACATGTACCTACAGAGGCTCCATGATGCTTTAATATTATTCAGGTTATAAAGAGACCCAGCACTTCCAACTCATTAAATCCACTCCAATGACTAACCACTCACTTATACTGATCCTAGTTTAATCTCTACGTTGTTCACATTCTCATCAGCTGCCCCAGATTCTAACACTCCCCTGCACACCAGAGGCAATTTACACTGACCGATTAACGCACATCTTTGGGATGTGGCAGGAAACCATGGAGAATATGCAAACTCTATTGACAGACAGTACAAGAGGTCAGGATTGAACCCACATCTCTGGCACTGTGAGGTGGCATCTTTACTAGCTGCACCACTATGCCTCACCCAAAATATTGAAGTAACTTAGTTAGAAAGGTCACAAAAGAAGTCAAAGGAAATAGAAATAAAGCTGGCATGGCAGCTGCTCTGGACATAGAGCTACAGCTGTCTCTGGAAACCTCTGGATACCCACTCAATTCTAAAAGGAGCAATTTGTGGTGTCAGTAGATGTTTATGCAATGGGACAAGGTGGATTTTCATAAGCAAATATACAATAGAAGTGTTTAAGAGGGATTGGTTTAATTAGGCATCATTAGCTTAATTAGTTTGGCACAACATTGTGGGCTGAAGAATCTGTTCCTGTGTTGTACTGTTCTATGAAGGTCAGGAAGGACTCTGTGGAAGTAATTTCAATTGCCAAAGATAATTTGGAGAGGAATTTCTCATTTTTTTCCTGCAAATTGGCTTTGGTTTTATCTATTTTCTCTTCACTCCCCAGAGGTCACATCAACATCATCTTCTACTCTCTGAGGCCCTTTAACATAATAAAACATCCAAGGTACTTTGTGGTAACATTAACAAACAAACTAGCACGGAGCCACTGAAGCAGAAATGAGGGCAGATGACCAAAGGCTTGGACAAAGTGAATTAGATTTAAAGGAAGAAAGGGAAGTATAAAACCACAGAGAGAATCCCAAAGATTAAATCTGGAGATATGTAAGAGGCCAGAATTAGAGGAGTACACATTGGAGTAATGGGGCTGGAAGAGATTACAGAGATAAATAAGGGGCAGGAATGTGGAAGGGCTTAAAAACAAGAATAAGAATTTTAAATCTGAGGCAATGCTTAACTGAGACCCGGTTTAGGCAGGCAAACATGGAGTGATGGGCGAACAGAACTTGGTTGGATGCATTCACCAGAGTTTCAAATAACTTTAAGTTCAAGGAGAGGAGGAGGAGATTGTCCAAGACTGCTATGGTGTCAGATGGGGTGGAGTTGATATATTTTTAAAAGCAGGATATCGCAACTGAACGGAACAAAGTGGGTGGACCAAAGAATTTTATCCAGACTTCATTTTTCATAGAAAAGGTACATATATGGGAAAACAAGCCATCTCGTTGTACGTTTCATCCCCAAATCTGGACCATAACCTTTAGTTGCACTTTTAATGGTCTGAAAGCACACCTACCCAATACTAACAATGTCATTTCAGTCACATCCTGTCCGACACTATTGGTTGCAACACAACGATATACTCCGGTATCAGAGAGCTCCACATCTTCAATGCTGACTGAACCATCGGGTCCATCCAGGGAATCGCTGGCACCCTGCAGCAGGGCTTCATCACCCCTGTACCACCTGATATTTGGAGTTGGGTCGCCATGTGCCAGACATGGAAGGTCCACAGACTGACCAACAACTGCTTTCAGAAGATGATGTGAAGGATGGATCTTGGGAGGAACTGGAAAAAGGAAAATGAATGAAAGCAAATGAAAGAAGAAAACTTAGTTCAGCCCATGGACTCTACCAGTTTAATCGTCTCATGAAATAAATGTCTCTGTACTCCCCATTCCCCAATTCAGCAGCAGAACATCCATCTAATGTTTCCTATATTTCTCATACTTGTCTTGTTGGTGATGACATATCCCTGGACCCTGCAGTTTCAGAGATTCCATGATCTGGAGAGTCCAGGCTAATCATGTTCATGACTACTGACTCCACAGAGAAGCATCCAACAACAGAGAAAAACCTCAGGCTAGAAACATGCCAAGTTACATCATTCAGCTCCATAATAAGTGTATCCTCCAGCTTTGATCAGAGGGGAAGGGCAACACCTTAAGCCCTATGCCTCAGGAGGTATCATTAATTTCTAGCAGAGTTCAGTGTCATGAATTAGTGAGATCCATAATGAAAGTGCATGGGAGTTCAGAGAACACGTTCCCCTCACTGTGAGGCCTGGGTGACTGTATTGAGGTAGCTGGCAAATTCCTCCATGCAGCTTGCAACTGTGCTTTCACTAGATGCTAGCATTCAGCCCCAATTAAAGTGAACCAACAGCCACACTCCTACTGCAGCAGGATCTCAGTCTCTGAGACATCAATGGGTGAAGATACAATGCCCTCATATCAGCAGTGAAAAAGGAGGACATGTCTTTATGCAGAGTCTTTCACAATGACTGGAGGTCACAAAACATTTGACAGCCAGTGAATTAGATCTTTTTAAGGGTAGTTTCTGCTGTAATGCAGGAACTATGGCAGCTGATATGCACATAGCAAGCTGCTGCAAACTGTATTGTGGTAATTACAAGATCATCTATTTTAGTGAGGTTGGTTATAGTATAGATATGGGGCAAGAGACCAGGGAGAAGTGCCTGCCCTTCTTTGACATCCACAAGGGTTAGAAGATGTAGAACTGGTTTAGTGTCTCTTACCGAATACCCATACATTTCAACAAGAACACAAGTAATAGAAGCAAGAGTGGCCCACTGAGCCCTCACGTCCATGTTGCTGTTCAATGACAACGTGGGTAATCTTTTAACTCAGCGCTACTTGCCTGCACTAACCCCATTTCCCTTGATTCACTTAATATCAAAAAACCTATCCATTCCTGCCCTGAACATATTCACCAATTGAGCCAGCTGAGCCCTCTTCGATAGAGAATTCCAAAGATTCATTACCTTGTGGGTGAAGAAACTTCTCGGCTCTGTTTTGAATGGCTGACCCCTTATTTTGATACTGTGACTCCTGGTTCTAGACATCCTAGGCAGGGGAAACATCATCTATGCACTTACCCTGAGAGCAATTCTTGTGTATTTATACTATGAGCAACCCCACTAAAACAGATGATATTGTAATTACTGCAATACAGATAGCAGGTTGCTCTGTGTGTATTGGCTGCCTTGTTTCCCGCATTTGCACTTCAAATAGATACTTGATTGGCTGTCAAATGTTTCGGATATTCAGTGATCAAGGAAGACGCTACCTAAAGGCACATCTATAAAGCCATGTGGGAATTATGTTCATTCTGATGAAATAAATGAGCTAAAGCCTTTTAAGACTCCTACAACCATTGACTGGAGGTGCTGGAGTTCAAGCTTTCTACGCTAACATTTCACTTCCAGATTTCTTCAAATCAAGTTTGTGATCTCGAATTAATTAATGAAAGGAGAAGGGGAAACATATTCAATCTTACCTTCTGAAAAGGAATTAGATACTGGAATAGCCTTCTGTGCCATAACAATGCTATAACTCTAAAACTCCAAAACAAAATAGCCCTTGCCTCAAGCAGCATAACCCTCTAAACTGAGCAAGTGCCTTGGGAGACATCCCCTTACAATTCGTCAAACTACCAAAATCTATGATTAGTTGCCTCAACTCAAGCAGGAAGAACAATTTGGACCAGGCATAGGAAGGCAGAGAATAATGATGGTCAGCACAGAAGTGATGGGCCAAATGGCTAAGTTTCAGGCAGTTACTCACACACCCATGGAACCAACCCCCAAACACAACCCCACACCTTCAGGGGGGTAAGAAAATGAAGGGAGAAAAAGAGGCTGGGGTAAATAATTCTCACCATGAATGATGAGTTGCAATGTCAATGAGGCATTTCCTACTCTGTTAATAGCAGAACATCTATACAGGCCACCATCAGACACCCTTGAGTCCAAGATCCTTAGTGAGCCCGATGGTAAGACTGTGTACCTGAAAGGACAGAACATGGGCAATTCAGGAAATGAAGAGCTTTGCATATCAGATATAAAACAAAATTCTGCCGGAATTATACAGGGGTGAGTAGGGATTAATTAAGTTAATATTAGTTAATATATTAACATATTAATATGTCTATTAAGTTACCACAATGTTCACTTTCAGACCAAATCTCAAATGCAGCCAGACCAAAGCAAGAGATGTCTCGTTTCTGCTGGTTCTGTGTTGATTCAATTGACAAACCAACCTCCATATGCTTGGAAACACAGTACAAAACTGGCTCAAAGTGAGAACAAACTTGTTAGACTTGCAAGGATGCAGTAGGTGTTTCCTCAGAGTTTGTGCCTCAGGACCCCTGGGTACAGTGTAAGCACTTTAATCTGCAGTTATTGTGTGCTATAACAGACCTGAGAACCGCTGACACTGGATACATAAGATGGGGAAGCATTCTGTTCCACAGCACTGAAGTCCATCCTCTTCATCAGCACAACAAGAGTTTAAGCCATGAGTGCATCCACTTTGCACATAGTACCAGCCATATCTTCCACTAACTCCCCTCTCTGTCCCTATCTAAGACCACCTATTCCGCCCCACCTCTCCCCATCAATTTCACATTCAGTCTACAAGTATGAACAAGAAAATGAAAGAGGGCAGGTCATAACCTAAAAGAACAGCAAAGAGAACAAGATTCCATCTGAATTTTCTGGTGAACTGCAAAATATTGAACAAGGAATGAAAGTGCACACAAAGTTCATACTATTACCTAGAAGTCTTCTGAATCTGAGCACTAAATTTCAATTAAATTTCTACTGAAATCAGAGCACAAAGCAAATAAATATCCTGCTTTTTAAAGGAATGTTCTTGGGTACAGCAGTTTTTTTTGATTAATTCAATGAAGGAAATGAGCAACAGAGTTTGACAAGAGGATTCTTGAGAACTTTAGCAGGCAGCAGCAGATTCAATTACACCTGTAATGACAGATGCAGATAAATTCACTGTGGGGGACCCTCTGTTCTGGCCAATGATAGGAGCATCCCCACCACTGTCACAGTGGGCACTTCAGGAGCAGTAATTCACATCACTCCTTTCAATACAATTAGAAGTATGTGCCCAGAAGGGTATTAGAAATACAGTTGAGAGAAAGTACTTGGTCAGCAAAAAGGTTGCTGGAAACCTGAATTTTCTCCTCCAAAAGTCAACTGAGACCATCATGTCTGAGACATTGGGACATTTTGACATCTGAGACAGATGTCTGGGGCATTTTTAAGATAGATATGCTGCCTGTCAAGAATGGTGGAGATAAAGTCGATCAAGGATTTCAAAAGAAAATTGCTTAGCTAAACATAAAGGAAAATAACCTGCAGGACCACAGGGAGAGAGCAGGGGAATGGGAACGACAGAAGACCTTTATCTTAACTGGCGCAGAGTTGATGAGCTGGATGGCACTGCTTCCAAAAACTCCATATAAGGGGAAATGGTTTTGTCACGTGTTTTCACTGGAAATTCCATTGGAACTTCAACCAGAAAAATGTGCACAGGTTCAGAGGTCTGCCTGGGACATGCTATAAACCTGTGGTAGTCCCTTTGTGATTGATGCCAGACTTCCATTTTCCTGCATGCAACACACTAGCTTGTGAGATACAATGTCATAATCTCCAGTTATTTTCTAGAGCCCAACTTTCCCTGGCTACTGTATTGTATGAGAGGTGCACCAGGCTCTATATGTGCAGTTGCACACAGCTCTCTATGAATATTGATGTTCCCATGCAGGACTGGGGGTGCTGCATTGTTGGATTTACAGTAATTTGAACATTAAACATACAATCTGACACATGTCCAGTAAAGTACCATGTGCGAACTAGCACATATCATGTGCAGAATCATGCACAGCCCAGCATATGTTATGCACAAGACCCAGCATAGCCACAGTGCATGTGGCATACAAGACCATGCACTGCCTGACAAGCATCACTTCTTCTTCAGGATCAAGGGTGCGTTGCTTCCAGTCCAGTTCCAAATCTGCCTTGTGAAATAATACAGCCACATTTGGTCATTAGTAATTGGTTTATAATTGTCACATGTACCGAGATACAGTGAAAAACCTTTGTCTATATGCCATCCAGACAGTGCAGAGCAGGTAGACAAATAAAGTGCAAGGGCCATGATGAGGTAGATTGAGAGATCTGGAGTTCATCTTTAGTGTATAAGAGGGCCATTCAAAAGTCTTATGACAGCGGGATAGAAGTTGTCCTTGAAGATGCTGGGAGGGTGATATGGGAGCTGCTTCAATGCATGACAGCACACATCACACTCCAGCTTGGGGCCTTTAGCAGGGTACATGCTGCTGAGTATAAACTCTACAATTATAGGGGTAAGTGTTTAGTATTGGAAACAGGGCTTGCATTTTTATAGCACCCTTTCAGGACATTAAATTACTTAAATTGAAAAAGGTTTCTTTCCGTTGGCCAAGGTGTCAGCAGGAAGGCATGAATTTAAATTCTGTAATTCTGGTGACTAAACCGGTGACATATATAGAATGTGGTTGCACTGAAACATTATCCTGTTTGTTTACCAAGATTTCAGTTACCATGCTATTTTGATCAAGTCAGAATTTTTCCCACGGAAGAGGAAAAGATTCAAGAAGCTGCTCAAAGTCTCTTTAAGAAATGCAACATCCCCACCGACTCCAGGACTTTCTAGTCCATGCCAGCTGAAAGTGGAGAAGAAGCACTGGGGATAGTATCAAGAACTTAGAAGCCATGTGTCAGGAACACAACAGGCACTACAGAATTGACAGAAGTGTCTCATAACTACCAGCCTGCCCAGACAGTCAGCCACTACCTATCTCGTCCATGCAAGAGTTTAAGGTTCCCACATTGGCTTCATTAGCCACCTAAGTACCCACAAAACAAGAGTAGAAGTAAATCATCATTGATCCCAAAGGACTGCCTAAGAACGAGAAGGATTTTTCCCCCTTTAAACAATGTGCACAATTCTGTAAATCAGCAGAACAGCCTATCCATATCAAATTCTGAAAATTCCAGTGTCCTATAATTCAACCAGAACATGATTTTTTTTTTAAATGCTTTATAATGTTGTGGATGGAAAGTCAAACTCTAAACCCAATTGGCAACTGACAAAAAGGAAAATTAAAATAATCATCTTTAATGGTCAGATTACAGACAGATGAGATCACAGCACAAAGTCTCATTCACAATGATCTAATCACCCAGAAGGTGAACAACAAGCATTTCTGCATCTGCTTATTGCAGAGAGGAAAATCAAAGCAGCCAGAAGTTTAGTCCCACTCCAAGAGCATCTCAGCATGAGTATGCTTGAAATCTCAAGGCTTCAGTCAAAACCTTCAATTGGGTGTCTCAAGTCAAATCCCACCACAAACGCATCTCCAGTGTTTCAAATGGGCAAACAGAGACAGGCCCATCATCCTTAAATAAGGCAAGACTGCAAAGTTGAATTAAATATATTGACTATAATTACCACAGATGCTTAGAGGTAGAGATACCAATTGTTCTAACCTGCATGCTGGCGATATCCAGGCCAAACAAGCCTCCCTCACTGCGAATTCAAAAACTTACATCAAGTGTCACAATGGAAAACAAAATCAACTCAAGTACTTTGGCAATCTGCTTCTTTCTGATCGAAAATCACATACCCAACACTTCCTCAAAGTTATCAGATCTGAAGACAATTTTCAAAAATGTTAACACATACAAACTGTTTTTCTCCATCTTTGTACTAGACCCAAGCATGCGGAACAACAAGCTAAGCAGATTTGCTTGAAAGTAAGGCTGGAAGAGGGTTTTCACATCCAATATTGTTTTCCTTCCCCATTCTTCACCACATCTTGATTTGCTTTTGGAAATTTTACCAACACTAATTAAGACAACTGCTTGGGCACTTCACAGGACTTCGAGGGATGTTTGGATGTTTTCAGGATTGCAAACATGTTGAAATGTTAACAATCAGACATTTAATGAGTTGAATGTTGTGCAGAAAGAATAGTCAGCTAGCTCCAGTATGTTATTTCCTCTGGTGTACATGACAGAATCGTAAATCAACTCTTTAGAACAGGACAAAATACAGTCCATTATCTTTCACAATGAAAGTAATCTTAAAAGCTATGCCTACTTAAATATGTCTCAGATACCCAGAATTTTAAGAGTTGATCACAGGTTAGGCCATGCACTAGGCAGAGGATTAGGTAGTTTTGCAATAAGGAACATTTAAGAGCCATTTGTGCGGGTAACAGAGTCTTTTACAGTTCACTGCTGCTTTTCTTTTTAAACTGAACGATAAGATTAATTATTGAACTAGCTGTTCCTTGTGGCAGAACATCAGTTTCCTGTAGTTTCTTAGCAGTTACATCCATTCATTTATGCAGAGAAGCAGCACTAGAGACATGGTTTACTTTCTGACAATAAACATTTTGAATTAATTAATTGCTAACTTTAAACAATTAAAAATGCAAGTCTTTTCTAGTACCTTAATATAAAAATAAATTTTAAAATGTTTTGAGATGCTGATTAATTCTTTTATTATTAGTTTTACAGTATATTCAAATCTTGGGAATGCTGGATACATTCAAAGGCTTCTGTCAGTACTAGCAGCCAGTGAGTCTAAGAGCATGGCTTACCCAGCTATCAAAGCATCTCTGGGGGAGGCAGTGGGGGCTTATATTTGCCACAGGAAGGCTCTGCATCCCACCATTCAGGGGATAGCATCAGGGGCCAAGTTACCACTGTGGGTCAATACGAGCAGAGAAGTGCCTTCCTCTGAGGCAGACAAACCAGTTCAAACTGTCCGTCCAAGCAGGTGTTGCCTATGAGCTGTATGTTGTGCATCAATGGGTTAAATGTAGTTTAACTTTACCTTCTGGGAATAAGCAGAGACATTAACGATGCCATAAGCTGTCAATCACATTCTTGTAATAATTTTCAATTCTTTGAAGTTTTATGATCCACAAAACTTCACTGGAAGCAATCGGCTGAGTCAAAAGTTGAATAAATTGAGTGCAAATTTCAGATTAATCCAATTTTATCATTCCATGCACT
This sequence comes from Pristis pectinata, assembly GCF_009764475.1. Taxonomy (NCBI): domain Eukaryota; kingdom Metazoa; phylum Chordata; class Chondrichthyes; order Rhinopristiformes; family Pristidae; genus Pristis; species Pristis pectinata. The sequence goes on along the minus strand of NC_067427.1, from coordinate 12,558,499 downwards.
CGATACTGCACAGATAAAGGAGTCAGCATTTATTTCCCATCTCTAACTTTCCTCAAGCTAAGGGACTGGCATCGCCTCTTTTAAAGAGAGTTAAGAGTCCATCACATTGCTACAGGTCTGGGGTACCATAGAGGCCAAATCAGGTAAGAGTGGATATTACCTTCCCTAAAGGGAATTTAGATAAACAGATGGGTCCTGCACTGAAAATAATCCTGTAGTTTCATTGTCACCATTATTGACAATAACTTTTCATTTAATTAATTTAAATTCCCATGTTGGATTACCGTAGGTTTTGAACACACCTCTAGATTTATAACTTACACCCCTATGTTAACATGTCCTTTGTTAATATGGGAGATTTTTTTCAAGCATATCAACCACCAATCAGAGGTTAAAATCCAGGCCTAATGATTGATTCATCTCCAAATGAACTTACTGTCCACAACTGACATGAACTGGCAAATTGCTTATTCCTTTTCATTTATCAGACCATACAGAAATTCCAACATTCAGTTTGCTTTCCATCCATGGGCAATAAAAGCAGCTGCTTAGAGCAAAGCAAAAATTCCTGGCAATAACCATTCAAATCCAAATGAGAATGTAAACACTTATGGGATTAATATATTAGTGACTTCACTGATGTTTAATTAGATTTAATCTGGAGACTGTGTGATGCACAGATGCAAAGTTTCTATTTCAGTCAGCTGTAAGTACACAGTGAAAAAAAATACCAACCATAGGTCACAGCTCAAAAATGCCCATTATTTCTAAGTTAGAACCTCACATAGATAGCCTAACAGAAGGGTGGAAGGGTGAATGAAAATACCATGCTAGCAGAAATAAAGCACACTGTTCTGAATATGGGATCAAGGTCTATCATTTAGACATTGTTGAGGGAGTTTTAGCCTGTGTCTTCGGTACATTGTTCCTGAACTAGGAAAAATAGATGCTGATTGTGGTGCCATTTCCTTCTACCTAATAACCTGAGGAGCACAAACGATTGCAAGAAGTGTGTATAAAAATGTCAGATCCAGATTATATCCATGATCAGACTCACTGACGGCTCTCCCTCTCTCACACACGCAGATAATGGGAGACAGAGAGAAGAATAAGAAACAAAAGTGGAAAATGCTGGAACCACTCAGCAGATCAGGTAGCACCTGCAGAAGGAGAAACAGTTATCTTTTCAGGTCTGGAGCCCTTTATTAGAACTGGTAAAGAGGGAAAACCAAATTACCTTTTGGTAGGAGAAGGTGAGGGAGGAATGATTAGAACAAAAAGAATATCTCTGACAGGGCAAGTCCAGATGGGTTAATGGGGGCAGTCACAAGCACATTATTCCTCTTTGTCCATGTAATATATGGTAAATGGTGAGGCTGTAGCACATATCTAGCAGGCCAGACTATTTGAATAGAATAACAAAAACTGAACCAAAATAATGACCGACAGGAATAGCCAGTTCTGATACAGGCTATCAGACCAGAAAGAGTGATCTACCTAAAAGTGGAGAATTCAATCTTGACTCCTGCAGGCTGCAAAGTGCTTAGATGGAAGATGAGGTGTCCTTCCTTACGCTCGTGTGGTGGCTCACTGTAACAGTGCAGGAGGCCACAGACAGGAAAGTCAGAGTGGGAGTGTGATGGTGAATTAAAGTGGCAGGCACCTGGTTGCTCAGGATCACTCATGTGGACTGAACGCAGGTGCTCGGTAAAGCAATCGCTCAACCTGTGTTTGGTTTCTCCAGTGTAGGGGAGTCCACATTGTGGTCCTGGACCTGAAATGTTAACAGTTACACTTTCCACAGACGCTGCCTGACCTGTTGTGTGCTTCCCGCATCTTCTGATTTTATTTCAGGTTTCCAGCATCTGTGATTTTTTTGATTTCCTTCTACAGAAGTAGAAGGAATATGGGAGCAGGAGTGGGTCACTGACCTTTGAGTCTGTTCCACCGTTCAGTGAGGCTGTGGTCAGTTGATGGCCTAATTTTGTATTATCTGCTTTTTTACCCACATTCTAAATATCTTTCATTAATAGAAATCAATCAACAACAAATTTAAAATTAACAGCTGGCCTAGTATCAATTGCTGAAGGCACAGCAAAGTTTAAATTTCTACTACCTTGTGTATGGAAGAATTTCCTAATTTCATTCCTGGCTCTCGTTCTTGGGCCATCAAATCATAGACCCATCAATCAGTGCAGAGTTCCTCTCTATCTACCCTATCCTTCCTGTAGTACCTTGAAAACTTCAAACACACCTTAACCATTCTTCTGATGAAGGGTCTCTGATCTTTTTCTCTTTCCACAGATACTGCCTGAGTTTTCCCAGTAATTCCTTTTTTATTTCAGATTCCCAGCATCTGCATTTCTTTTGATTTTCATTTACCCCTTAATCACCAATTTGGATCAGAGATGAGGAATAGTTCTGGTCTTGTAAAATCCAAGTGCAATTCCTTTTCCAAATTCTATACACAATGTCCAGGTCCTCTCTGACCATGTATGCTAAATCCACATGGAAATATCGACTGTTAGCTACACACATTCAGCTCCACTGTACGTCAGGAGGCTAATACTCTAACTTGCATTTAGTGCTAGCAACCAGCTTCTACAGTTCTCATGGGATTTCAGCAGGCATGACTCAAATGGGACACCAGCAATGAATGATATTGTTCATGCATTTCCGCAGTCTTTTCCTAAATCTGAAAATAATTTGCAAATCAGGCTCCGACGTGAAATGGAAAAGTGCATTTATTGGACCCAAGTCTGTGTAGCAAGACCAGTTATATAACATGGTTTGCAGGTGATAAAACATTCCTGGAAACAACTGTGGGCAAAGGGGGCTTTGAGGTCAGCAGAAGGAATCTCCTAACTTGGGGACAACCAAATCCTGAACTGGCAGGAGAGTTAGGGCACTGGCAGTTCTGCACTGTTTGGAAGAGCAAAAATGTAGCTGAAATACAGTCTGAAAGTTTTACAAAAAGGCAAGCAGTTCTGCACACAGCCTCCGCCAACTGTTCTTTGACCCTTCTGCCAATGGGGTGGCCTGGTCCTCTGCCGTACTTCCTATTTATAATTCTCCTTCATTGTATTCTCTGGCTTTGATGCCTCTTGGTGCCACTGGAGGATGATTCATGATACAAAAGGTCCCCAGGGCATGGCACACTTCTGGTCTGCTGCACTCTCAGATGTCTACCAGACTTCAGTCGCTTTTGCAAAGCCTTCCTGTTCTCCTGATGAATTGATTGGCATTTGCCATCTGCCTCCATTGCCCCTCTAACTTAAGCTCAACAGATGCTGAAATGGGTAAATTGCAAAAACAGTCGCAACACATGGCCGGCCACAAAAGAACCCAACGAAGAGGTGGGGGGAGGGGAATGAGAATGCTGGAAGATCGCCAAGGCTGATGATGAATGACAAACCTACACACCACTGACAAATGAAAGCAGCCATGGCCAAGTTTAAAATTTGAGGGGCATTAGTCTTCCTCAGTTTTACTGTCAAATCTGTGCAGCAGCTGTCATGACAACTTGCATCGTAAGCTGCATTTCAGGCAGAGTCCACACATTGACCACTGAGTGATCGGGATTGCCCGGTGCACTACTTCAGTCAATAGCCAGAGAAACGACTCTGAAATTAGCGACTTATTCAACTTATGGTGCTGCATTCTACTAAAAGTTATCTACTCCCTCCCGGGTGCTTAAACTCTCTCGATTCGTGTAACATGTCCAAGAGAGTGAAGATGCCTCCAGAGTACGCTTGTCCACTGTTTGCTCTCCCCAGTCATTCTGCTCTTTCTTCCCAGCTAAGCATCTCTGCCTTTCACACTTCTTCTTCCTCACTCTTGACCTCTCAATCAACCTCATTATGACCTTGTACCTTATTGTCTGCCTGAACTGCACTTTCTCTGTAACTATACCACTTCGTTCTGCATTCTGTTATTGTTTTCCCTTGTACTACCTCACTGCACTGCTGTAACGAAATGATCTGTACTGATGGCATGAAAAACAAAGTTTTTCACTGCACCTCGGTGCATGTGACAATAATAAACCAATTTACCAATTCCTGTTCCTTTTCTCCTTCTCACCTATCTTCTTTTCCCTTTCCCTGACATCTCCCATCCCACCCTCTTGCCTGTAACATTCCTCAGTTTTCCTCCTCCCCATTTACTTACACCCTGCCCATGTCTTTCCTCCCTTACCTCTTAGTAGCCTATTTTCTCACCTCCTTACAGCCTTTTCCCTTCATGGTCCTCCACCCCTTCCTGATTTGCATCACCTCTCCCCTCCCTTTTCATAAAGCATTTCTATCACTAATTCAATGGTATTTTGCTATGTTTAACCTCTTCCATCCATTCCACATTCCATCTCCAGCTCCATCCCATTGCACTTTCCCTTCCATCTTTTTCTCTACCCACACTTCTGCAGCCCATTCATTATCTCCTCTGCCCTTACGCTTCCATGACTTGAACACAATGCTTTATCTCAATTCTCCATGGGAGTTTGACTGGTTTGTCTAACACCATTCAGTTAAACTCTTGCATTTCTCAGACGTCTCTAGTTATTGGAAGGATGGTATGTCAGAAGTCTGAACACCCGTGTCTATACTTGCTTCTTTATCAATTCCAATCATAGCCCATAATCATTCCTGCTCCTTTTTAAAGTTGCCCGTTACTACATCTGGTGGAACTCTGTTGGCTCAGTAGGAAAATGAGACTCCGTCCCTAAAGGATGCACTGAGATTGGTTGATGCAATGGTGAAGGAAAGATGGAAAAGTTGGAATGCCAACAGAAAGAATAAACCTAGTGCAGGGCACCACCGGAGAGTGACCGAGGTGAGGTACCAGTGTAATTCAAGACTGAATCAATTTGTTTCAAAAGTCCGTAGGAGGGATGAAAAGCTGTGGAAAATCAGGCTTTGGAATTGTGTGACAGGATGGTGAACCCAGAGCAAAGTAATCAAGGTTCTAAAATATATCATTACAAAGCCTCTCTGATCCTCATGTTCAAATCAGTATCAGCTCGAAGCATGTTAGAACATCCATTTTGTATTCTCATTGGTAATCCTTAACCAAATATCTGTTTAAAAGTGTTTATCAAAGTAGGTAAAGGTTGTGTGTGTTTGTGATGATCTGCCTAGAAAAAGAACAAGCATACCCAACATCATCTCAACCAATTTCCAACATGTGCAAGACACTTTACAAAATATCACCTAAACTGTCAATAAATTTATATAGAGCAACACTCAGTACTTAAGCTTGAACAATGCCTGTTTCTAAGCACCTTGGTGATTGCACAAATCACTATATTAATTATAAAATAGTCGTTAACCAGAAAAAAATTCAGCCCACAGAAGCATCATATTATCATTATTCCCAAGAGTCACATAAAACAAGATGCAAGCTTAAGTTGTGTATCCGTTCCAAGTTGGATGGTCCGTTCCCAAACATCTGTTCTTCTTTAGATACGCCAAGAATTTTTTCCAATGTTACAGAGTATCTTTCAGGATCCAAGCAGGCTTGACAATCTACTGTAGACAATGCAGATCATTACCACATCAACGCTGCCTGCACAGGAAACCTCTCTCCACTTTAACAAAGCCACAGACTTAGATTTTCTAATTGAAGCCAAATACTGCTTTGCGCTCGTCATTTTGCTTTGTAACAAAATGTTCCATTCAAGATATTGGCAGATGTTTTTTTTGTCTTGATTGTTTTTCTCTCTCCCTTTCACGCTGGTACTTTGCTTGGTTCACAGGATGTGTTCCCAAGAACGGGAGTGCTATCGGTGCAAGCTCCTGCCCTCCTGCTGCTACGCTGCGAACCTAGGCACCAGAAACCCAACCCTGTCCTCCCTGTGGTTGCATGCTATTGTGCTGGGAACCTGCTGCAAATCTAGTAATGAATCACCCCACATCTTAGTGTGGAAAGGCTGCCTGGGAGTGCTGGTGTTGGGTGGGCTGGCGTGACCAATGTGGCCAGTCACTGCCCGGGTATGGGGCTCCGAACTGCATCTTGGTCGGCATGGTCAGTGCAGCCATTGCTGGGGACCACCAGCACCTTTTCCATGCATTGGCAGACCACCCAGGCCTTGTGGTCCCACTCATCACCTTCTGTTGGACGTGATGGAAGCTGCTGCCACCCCATCTCTTTGTTTGCCTCCACATCTCTCCCCAGCCCAGTAAGCTTGTTACCATCGAGAAATCTCTGACTCCATTGTCAACATGAGCTGGGCATATTCCTGGAGGTTGTGACACATCACTCTCCTCCAATCTTCCTGTCAGTTAAACAGCTTACCTTTCTCTCTTCCATTACCAGTAGCAAAAAGAATTACAAGAATTATTAAAACAAGAATCACAATTTTTGTTCATAAACCTGTGGACTTCTTCCTAGGTTGCTCATAGAATTCTTCAGGAGATTCATCTTCCTCTTGACTATATGAAATCCTGGAGAGTTGGCAACACCATCCCTAACTTCAAATGGACAATACACATCTCTACTGCTGAGGCTGCAGCTGAGGAACAGGATATCCACCTCTGCATCACAAATCTTATTTCAACCACTCTTAATTCCTAAATCCCAGCAAATCTTTGAATACACTTGCCATATCTCAGTCAGCTCGTCGAACTCAGCTCCCACAAAGAAAAGGTGAGGTAAATCCTACTTCCAACTTCCAAAGTCTCATCATGTTCAGTCTTTAGGAGTAACACTGTATAACAACACCAAATTGCATTTACATTGCACCTTTCCTGTAACCTGGTACTTTCTAAAAGTGGATATCATGAAGGGTGACTGAAAGCATAGTTAAAGGAAAATGTTTTAAGATGGAGGGATGCAGGAAGGATGAGTAAGTTCGTCCCAAGAAGTAAGGCTGAGGAGGTTTGAAGTATTTTTCATCCATGATGCAAGGAGGGAGACCGGTTGCTCAACAAGCCAAGGGGATTGGAAGGGGACATTATACTGAATGAGACTGGGCAAGGTCTCACAGGGGTTATACTGAGATGCCAGTCTAAAGTCGTGCTTTGTATCAACATTTGCACATCTCTGTCCATTTTGTAGCACAATTAGATTACTGTCTTAATTAGATAAACTATCTTAAGACAGACCTAGAGGGAGCAGGAAATGGACAGTGAAATGCTGGGAATAGTGTCAGTCAGGAGTCTGAGCTGCATGCACATGTGGTAAACATGTAAATGTGAAAAGATGGCTCTTTACCAACAATATAACTGTCTGCAGCGTGCACAAACATAAAGCACTATGGGGGTAATTTCTACTACTCCCCATTAAGAGCAAGTTAGGGTCTGGGATGCAGAGAAAGTGGTGGTTCAAATGATAAAACTGTGAAACATAATCCCAACACACTATGAATGTGTACTCTCAATTAAAGGCAATGCTTTTATGTTTCCTCTACGTCCCCCCCTCTGAAAAGTGGTCTATCATAAAAGGCCACGCTCTTCAAATGTTAGGAGCTATTTAAGTTAAATACTGGCTGGACTTTGCAAGACCCACAGAGGAGAGAGAGAGAGGGGGGGTTGGGAGAGAGAGCGAGAGAGAGAGGGGGGGAGGAGAGTGAGTATGTGAGTGAATAAGTGAGAGAGAAAGAGAAAAAGGAGATAAAGGTGTGTGAGAGAGAGAGAGTGTGTGAGTGCGTGTGAATGAATGAGTGAGACAGAGAGAGAAAGAGGAAGAAAGAGAAAGGAGAAATAGAGACAAAGCAGAGAGCAGTGTGTGTGTCTCTGAGAGAGAGTGAATGTGTGAGAGGGAGTGGATGAGTGAATAAGTGAGAGAGAGAGAGAGAGAGAGAGAGAGAGAGAGAGAGAGAGAGAGAGAAAGGTTTGCGGTATGGGGGTGTTGCTGTAGGAGTGTGTGCTGCATGCATATTCGCCTTCAGTAAATAGAAATCATGCTGAAATAGTTAGATGTTTTCCACACACCAAACATCCTAATTGCACAGCATAAGCCTCTTCAGCTTCAGCATCTGCTTCATCTATCCCAAAGTATCAATCTTACATTTCATGGTTCTCCCATTCATCCATTAAACAAATAGCGCATGTATCACATTTTAATGGAGTACAATGAAACACGGTCAGTCAGCATTCAGAATGTATATTTAAAGCTTCCCAGTGGAGTGAACTACCACCACCAGCACAAAGTCAGTGCAGTTTAGAAGGGGGAAGGAAAATTCATGCAGGAAGTAAAAGAAGGATGGGTGGGGGGAAGTAGCATTAGAACTGCACCTTCCAAGCCTCAGGACATCCCAGTGCACAAGGGTTAGGCACCTTGTTGGGGGGGGGGGGGGGGGGGGGGAGGGGGAGGGGAGGTGGTGTATCTTTTGCATTGGCCTGGATCTAACCTTCCTTTTGCATTACTGAGGTGAATGCAAGCAAGTTTCACAGAGCAGGGAGTTCTCCAATTTCTCAACTGACAATCCCTCCCTAAACATTATCAAATCAGTTAGTCTGGTGATCCATTTATTTGCAGTTTGTTTTGTATGTGGCTGCTGTCTTTGCCTATCTGACTATTCTGACTACACCTCAATGGTCATTGAAGCCTAACCTTCCAGCACGAGCAGTGAACATTCTGGGATATCCCGAGGAGACTCAAGTCTCAATATGGAGTCGCACGTGTAATCTCAGCTGGCATAAAGTGGGGCGTCAATGAGTTACTGCTCCTTCCTCATGTGAAAGAGGAACTGCACCATCATTTACTGACAGTGCTGCATCAGCCAATCAATGGGAGGTGGAGTAGGACATCTGACACAACAATCGGTCAACTGCACAGCAAATTTACTCATTAAATGAAGACAAAACAAGAGAAAATATAAACTAAAGCAACTTTTCCCAATAAAAGCAAGGTAATTTCTCCAGAAAATTGCAGTGGGTAAAGGATAGTTCCATTCAAATTATGTATAAAATTAGCAATTTCAGTCACTTATTGTGCAATAAGCCTGATTAATGGGGAAATTAGCCAAACATCTCAATCTTGACTGGTTGGAGTATTAGCACAATGTGCAGACTTCCTATAAAGGAAGCCTCCACCACAGTGCCAGTAACCTTACTGGAGTCTGGCACTGAGATGCACACCTTGTTGTGACATGGGCTTTAGTATCTGAGGAGATGCATTACCTGGCTGTCATGACTGGTACCAGTCGTGAGTCTTTCTTCCATCTGATGATGGGAGGAGGAGAGCCCTGAACTTCACATGGCAACGTCACCTCTGTCCCAGCTGTGGCTGTGATTTCAACTGGCCCATCCACAGTTGCATTCGTTCCACCAATCTTTGGTTTTGCTGCAGAGTAGAATTCAAGATTTACAATTAATAGTAGTCACAGTATTATTAAACCTCTCTGCATTTTCACTTCCTTTTGTCCCACTCATTTTTCCTGGGAATTTTGCACTCAAGCCAATTCATCATTGGGGAATTGATCAGAACAGATTAGGCGGCATGGTAGTGTAGAGGTGGCACGGTAGTGTAGCAGTTAGCGTAACGGTATTACAGCGCCAGTGGCCCGGATTCAATTCCCGCCACTGTCTGTAAGGAGTTTGTACGTTCTCTCCGTGTGACTGTGTGGGTTTCCTCCGGGTGCTCCAGTTTCCTCCCACATTCCAAAGGCATATGGGTTAGGAGCTGTGGGCATGCTATGTTGGCACCGGAAGAGTGGCAACACTTGCAGGCTGCCCCCAGCACATTCTCAGTAAAGCAAAATATGTATTTCACTGTGTGTTTCGATGTACGTGTGACTAATAAAGATATCTTATTTTAACGGTCGGGTCATGTGCAAAGCCCTGTAACATGGAACACCTTGTTGAACTTAACAACAAGACCTCATTTTATATGTTTTCTTCCCCCACAGACTCCAGCCTGGAAGAACTGAGAGGCCATCTATTGGTGAGCAGGAAGTTGTTTGCAGGAGGGACACGCTATAGAGTATGGAGAGAAGTGAAGGAGAGAGGAGATCTGAAGATACCACGGATTGGGGTGAGGGAGATCCCGTTTCAATCACAGGTTGGTGGCAATGGGGATGACATTCTGTCATGACAAATTAACTTGAGGGGCCGGGACAAGGTCCTCCCGCTCCTCATAGCCCACCATTTCCATAAAGACACCTGCTTTCTGCAGTCTCTTATGTCTTCATACGACTGCTTTCTGGATCTGATGGTTCTCACCTTTCCCCGACTGCTGAAAAACCATCCCACAGACATTGTGAAAATCTCTGTGAAAATCCTTTATAAGCATGTGGCCTTAGTAACTTTTTTAAATCACTAACCCATCTCCCAAGAGTTGATCAGTCTCCAGAGCCCACAACCTCCTCTGTTAAAACTAGAAGTGGACTCATTGAAGACAGGTTGGCTTCTAGGATCTGATATCAGGTTTCAGTTTCATCCACGCCCCTCTCGGGGATTAACATCTTTCCTCTGGAGCTTTTCTTCTGCAGCAAGTGTACTGTGGGTTTGACAAGGTGCGGATGGAAGTGCACAGACCTAATCCTGTCTATAACAATAGCAATCATCTTACTGTGAACAAATAGCTGGAGTTCTCTGCTGGCAAACCCCACAACATTGGAAGCAGTGCAGACATAGACTCCAGAGTCCTCTGGTGACGGAGCAAGAATCATGAGGCTCCCATTAGCATCAGTGCGGTACCGTGGCGCCCGTGGAAGCAGCTGCTCTCCCTCCTGGGTGTGCATGAAGAAAACAACAAATTCACAATCATTCAAAGTTTCAAAAGGATAGAAATATTTCTGACAGCAGTTCACGTATTCCTAGTGATTGGCCCCCACCTCCCTCTCACTGCCCCCCTCCCCTCCCCTCCCTGCCCTTCTTATCTCATGCATCATTTCCAAGCTAAGGAGAAAGCAGCTGACCAGCTCCAAAACCTGAAACAATGTACCAGCAAGTTTACTCTACTGTTAGCATCCTTGATGCAGGAAGGACCACTGTGTTTCACTCTTCCACTTCGGTTTTGTTATCAGGCTTTTCTGTAGGTCAGTCTGACTTCCATGGAGTTCCAATTGTTACATCTGATCAGCTGATGTAAAACTTCTCTACGTTCAGACCTCATGCCAAACTGCAGCCTCTAACCTAATAACTAACCCCTTCAATACACATCAGGTCCTTGGCTAGGTTATCCACCTAAACTGCCACTCTCTTGTCAGTTGTAATTACCCTGAGCAAGATGTGTTGGCGATATGAAAGAGAAATGGGAAATTCTTGGTGAGGAGGAGGGCAGGGGAGGGGAGAAATCTACTTCACATATTTCCCTCCCTTATGAGGAAGTACCTGTTACGTAATGTCAGCATTGGGAGTATGAAATGCTGGTGTTTGTACATTCTCCCTGTGTCTGCGTGGGTTTCCTCCCACATTCCAAAGAAGTACAGGTTAGGAAGCGTGGCGACACTTGCGGGCTGCCCCCAGAACACTCGACGCAATAGATGCATTTCACTGTGTGTTTCGATGTAACCAATAAAGAAATCTTATATAAAAAAAGTTCAGATGCATAATTCCTTGAAAGTAGAGTCACAGGTAGACAGGGTTGTAAAAAAGGCTTTTGGAATCCTGGCATTTATAAATCAAAGTATTGAGTATAGGAGTTGGAATGTTTTGGTGAGGTTGTATAAGTCATTGGTGAGACCAAATTTAGAATATTGTGTGCAGTTCTGGTCGCCGAACTACAGGAAGGATGTCAGTAAGATTGAAAGAGTGCAGAGGAGATTTACAAGAATGTTGCCGGGTCTTCAGGATTTGAGTTATAAGGAAAGATTGAGCATGTTAGGACTTTATTCCTTGGAGCGGAGAAGAATGAGGGGAGATATGATAGAGGTTTATAAAATGATGAGGGGCAGAGACAGGGTTAATACAAGTAGGCTCTTTCCACCTAGATTAGGAGAGATAAGTACGAGAGGACATGGCTTTAGGGTGAAAGGGGAAAGGTTTAGGGGGAACATTAAAGGGAACTTCTTCACTCAAAGAGTGGTGGGAGTGTGGAATGGGCTGCCATCTGATGTGGTAAATGCGGGCTCGCTCTTAACTTTTAAAAGTAAATTGGATAGATACATGGACGGGGGAGGTCTGGAGGGGTATGGGCTGGGGCCAGGTAAATGGGACTAGCTGAATAATGTTTCGGCACAGACTAGAAGGGCCGAATGGCCTGTTTTCTGTGCTGTAGTTTTTCTATGGTTTCTATGGTTTCCATATCTTAGAATCATAGTCATACAGCACAGAAACAGGCCCTTTAGCCCACCATGTCCATGACAACTGTTCTGCCCATCCACATTAAACCCACATGCCTACTTTATTCACCCAGTATCACTGCTCCTAGGTTACTTCCATATAGTGACGCTCCCCCTTCACTGCCCTGAACAATGTCCTTTAAGCTTCCATTCAAGATCACCCTCCACCCGTTCACACACCACTAACAATATCCCCGGGAAATCAATCTCAAAGATGAGACACAACAAACTAATTAATTCTTTTTAATTTCTCAGAGGGAAAAGCTGGAGACTAATTTTTTTTTATTTAGCTTTTACAAGGCCAGCATTGTTGCCTATCTTGTGGCAGAGAGTTCCAAAATTAAGGAACATCATTATGTAAGAAACACTCTTTCTTTAACACTCCTACAAGCTCCTTCTGTCTGTACAAGGCTTTGACTTCTCCCTCCAGCTTTGCTTCTCTGCTGCTGGTGAATTGAGGAGGTGAGAGGGGGACAGAATGAAAGAAGATGATGTTCAGCCATTAAGTTCAGCAGGCCCTCCATTTTCCAGTATTAATGGGCTTCTGCACTGACTATCCTTAAACATCAAGGCAAATACTTTGCTCCCTAAACAAACTCTTAACCTTTTTTAAAACCTCTTTCCGATCATTAACTTTCTTTGCCCAGGGAAGAAAACTCTAATTTCTCAAGACTCTCTTCACAACAGAAGTTTTCATATGTGTAGAGTCATAGAGATTCAGCATGGATAGAGCCCCTTCAGCCCAACGAGTCCATGCTGACCAGGAACCACTCATCTGGTATTGGTATTGGTTTATTATTATCACCTGTACTGAGGTACAGTGAAAAACTTGTCTTGCACACCGTTCATACAGGTCAATTCATTACACAGTGCAGTTACATTGAGTTAGTACAAAGTGCATTGAGGAAGTACAGGTAAAAACAATAACAGTACAGAGTAAAGTGTCACAGCTACAGAGGAAGTGCAGTACAGGTAGATAATAAGTGCAAGGTCACAACAAGGTAGATTGTGAGGTCAGAGTCCATCTCATCATATAAGGGAACCTTATCACAGAGGGATAGAAGGTGTCCTTGAGCCTGGTGGTACGTGCCCTCAGGCTCCTGCATCTTCTTGCATCTTCTTATTGCACTAATCCCCATGTTTTATTCTCCCCACATTCTCATCAACTCCCTCCAGATTCTTGGACTCACCCGGGGTAATTTATGGTGCCCAATTAATCTACCAACCCACACATCTTTGAGATGTGGGAGGGCACTGGAGCACCCGGGTGAAATTGGAACCTCTGCACAGAAAGCATCTGAAGTCAGGAATGAACCCAGGCCTCAGACACCTTGAGGCAGTGCCTCTAAATGCCGCACCACTACGTACATGTCTTTATGAAACTAACTTTCACCTTTCCCAAAGTCTACAGCACACTTTCTGTTTCAAATGTCCTCCTGATGTCTCTATAACGTGTTAACCAGTGTAAGAGACCTGGCACTTTGATTATTTATTTCCCAGAACTAGGTCCTGTGGTTAAGTCATACCTTGGACCAAACAACGGTTGGTTTTGGAACCCCACTAGATTCACAGAGCAGAGTAACAGGCACCTCCTCATCTGTGGTAAGGACAGTGTGACCACCTTTGATTGATGGAAGTACTGTAAAAATAAAATATATCCTCAAATATCATATACAGACAATTGACAGGAATAAATTATCATATAAAAAATACTCTGTATTTTGACCTGCAGAAATATGACGGGCCAAATAGGCTCTTTTTGTGGTGTATGTTGCTACAATTCATGCCTTTCTGTGCAATCAGTCTGCCTGGTTCTGCTTTATTAACTGACACCAAGGAGGTTTTCTGGTGCTGGGCACTGCAAATTTATCAATTGCTATCCTGGATAAATCATCCATGGGGTTTCAATCCTCCCTTTGTTGGGGAAAGCACTTTCCACCAGCATGTAAAATGCAGTGGCTCCCTTGCAGTCCCAGCTGAGGTTAGAAGTTATAGAGTCGCAGTCATAATCATATAATTTGGAGAGGCCTTCTATAATCATCAAGTACCTATTTGTACTAATGCTCCACTAATCCCATTTTATTCTCCCCAAATTCCCACCAATTCCCCCCAGATTCTACCACTCCCTACGCACGAGGGGTAATTTACAGAGGCCAATTAACCCACCAACTCCCATACATCTTTGGGGTGTGGGAGGAAATGGAGGATCCAGGGAAAGCCCACGTGGTCACAGAAAACACCTAAACCCTGCAGACAACACCAGTGGTCAAGGTTGATCCCAGGTCCCTGGGGCTGTGTAAAGAAATCAAGGGATACATGGTCGGTGTTGCAAAGCATCACTGGGGTAAAAGGTAAGGCATGCTCCTACGGATGGTGGAGAAGGCTAACTGGCCACCTCCCGCTTTGATTTCTTATATCCTTATGCCATATGCCACTGGGAGATACCCAGTGTAAAGTGCTTACTCATGCGTACAATGTATGAGATGACATGCATCTCATATCAGTTTTTGCACAGCCAGTTACTACCTAAGAAGACAATTCCGCATAGACTGGTGTTCATTCAGACCAAAAATCCTATAGGCCAATATTCATGGTCACACTGAGAACAGGTACGGACAACCACCTCATGAGAACTGGTATCACTGGAGCTGAAGCTGGACAGAAACTTTCATAAAATAATCTCTGCTTCCCTCTCCGTACTACTCACCATGTACACTCACTGTGATGGTTTTATTAACAGATCCCACTATATTGGTGATAGTGCACACATATCTCCCAGCATCTCCTTGTTCTGCCCTCTCAATATGGAAGCTGCCATCACTGCGGATTGACACGCGCCTGTCCAAGCTCAACTGCAGGGAAGGAAGAAGGGAGGAAATTCAGTATCACATCTCAGTATCAATAACTACAAATATCACATCTCTCCGTGCAAGGTTGATGGTGTAGGACTTGTTTCTTTATTTTGTCTTCCAGCTCTCCCTTCCCTTGTGATTTCTTTCCCTCTTACATTGTCAACTCCTCCTGTTAAGCATTTCTGATGCATGGAAACATGGAAAAACAGAAGCAGAGATAGGCCACCTGGCCCTTTGAGCCTGCCCCGTCATTCAGTACAATTCTGGCTGATCATCCATCTCAATACCATATTCTCGTTCTCACCCCACATCTCTTGATGCCTTTTGTATCTAGACATCTATTTGCCTCCTTTTGAAATATTTTCATAGTTTGGCCTCCTCTGTGGTAGAGGATTCCGCAGGTTCACTAAGTACT
The DNA here is from genome assembly GCF_009764475.1 of Pristis pectinata. Taxonomy (NCBI): domain Eukaryota; kingdom Metazoa; phylum Chordata; class Chondrichthyes; order Rhinopristiformes; family Pristidae; genus Pristis; species Pristis pectinata. The sequence goes on along the minus strand of NC_067427.1, from coordinate 12,543,012 downwards.
GACTGAAGAAACTCTCCTCATCTCAGTCTTAAATGCCTTACTCCATATCTCAAGACTGTGATCCCTCAATTTTGATCCCCAGCCAAGGAAACATCCTCCCTACATCCAGTCTATTTAGCCCTGATAGAATTTTATATGTTTCAATATGATCCCCTCTCATTCTTCTGAGCTTTAGCATTTAACAAGCCGTCTGATGCAGAGAAGCTCACGGGTAAATTTCCTCACATGACCTCCACACTTGATGTTTCCAAGCAGCAATGTTAATTGGTAATGTGGAACTAACATATTTCCCCTCCTCTAGCTACACATATGATGAATTTTTAAAACTGATGTTTCAGTATCTGGTAGATTGAACTTAATAACTGGGGCCATGGGCAAAAACTTAAATTGGCACCAGCATTTAAAACCAATGAACTTATTTAATTATGAAACAGACTTAATGTCCATATAGTATATAGAGTCATACAGAGATACAGCTTGGAAACCTGCCCTTTAGGACACTGAGTCTATGCTGACTATAAACCACCCATTTACATTAATTCTACATTAATATTCGTTGCTCCTAATCTTTATGCACTATGTCATTCAAACCAGAAGGTACAGGTGAGATTCTTGATCTGTGTGGAGTTGGCTGATCTCAGTAAGGACATCTATGTAGACTGCATTAACTAGATTGTTTACCCAGAGGCAGGGCCAGGTAATATCAGCCGGTGCTCTTTCACCTCTTCTGTAAGAGGTGGCTGTACTATAAAGCCTGTGTGCAGATATTGGGTAAATGGAAGGAGGTTTAACTGTGACCTTCCAAATTATCAGTCCCCAAGACCCATTCTAACACCATTTCCAATGTTTCTAATTTTCCAGTCATTATTTCTCCCTCATGCAGTCTCCTATGTCTTACACCATCACTACAGGAAGCCTACTTCTAAACCATAGGCGATTTTTCCTCTCTCCAGCCACCATCAACTGTGCTAAGTTTGCTAATGTGACTCCTCTTTCTGGAGGGAAATATCATCATTTTCTTTCACTGCACCCTGTGTCAACCCAAAGGAGATTGTAGAAAAGAAAGATTCCTTCAGCAGGAACAAAAAGCAGCCATGAGGTAATTAACAATTAACAAGGGGTTCAGCCTTTGATCTCTAAGCAGTTGAAAGCACAATGCTGGGGTCATTCTACATTGAATCTACAAGAATCATTCCAAGCTGAGAAATGTCTCCAAAAACAAACTCACCAGCTGGTTGTCTTTTAACCAGTAACGTTCGGGGTAGGGATTACCTGCCAGGATCACACATGGCAATGTCAACGACCGACCTTCCAACACACTGATGATTGGGGCACTTTCTACCACTTCAGGCATAACTTAAATGGAAACAGAATATTGAAGTGGCAGATTTTATATGTGCATTCATAACACAATCAGTTCAGAATGTCACTATCAATTAAACAGATTTTCATCAGTAAATTCCAGCATCCAACTAGACAGGAAGTACATTGATTTTACTCATGTCTCAATCCTCACACTGGACCCCCTTGTCCCCGTAGTCTCCTCATTGCTTCTCTTCTGAACATGGCCTTGAACCAGGCCACTCTATGGAACCACACAGGGATTGCTATATAACAAATAGCTTAATGACAGCGCACTACTGTATAGTAAAACAATCAGAATCTATTTGATTATTCTTGTAACCCAAAAATATAGTGATTAGAAATTTGTCCTTGAGTACATGTTTAGCAGCGTGTGTACATTATAATACACTTCCAAAATCTGGCCAATAAAACTTTGTTTTCGAGGTGAAGTCCAAACCAGGCCTACAATTATTTTACACGTTTAGAGCACACAACCAAGGAAAAACTTCTGTTCCACAACGTGAAGCAACCAGGGTATCAAGTGACTCAGGCTCCAGTTTTTAACATTTGGCCTATCCCATACGTGAAATATGTTGTGTCTTAAGACAGACAGAACAGGAATATGTCCCCATCCCCTTTCTGCCCAAGTCATCCCTTAAATTTGTAGCTCCCCCACCAGAATTAGAGTCATAGAGTATCACAGCATGGAAATAGGCCCTTCAGCATAGCAACCTCCCTGCCAGTCCCAGTTGCCCATGTTTGGCCCATAACCCTCCAAGCCCCTCCCCTCCATGTACCTATCCAAATGCCTCTTAAATGTTGCAATTGTACCCGCCTCGACCACTTCCTCTGGCAGCTCATTCCAGGTACTCACTACCCTCTGTGTAAAGAAGTTACCTCTGAGGTCTCTTTTAAATCTCTCCCCTCCTATCTTGTATCTGAGCTCTCTAGCTATAGACTCCCCAACCCTGGGGAAAGGACCATGACCATCCACCTTATCCATACCCCTCATTCTCCTACGCTCCAAGGAATAAAGATCCAGCGTGGCCAACCTCTCCCTATAACTCTGGCCGAAATTCTGCAGGAATTTAAATATTCATGCTTTGCATTTACCAGAACAAATGGAAAAGACAGGATAGTTAGGAATGGATTTACAACAGAGAATAAAGCTACTCCCTTTCATCAGTGAAAAGGCTGGCCTATTTTAGATCTGCATGTAGAGTACATGTACTGGTGAAGCTGGAGAATGAGGTACAAATATTCCACATGCAATAATCTTCCTAAATGTAATTGTGTGTAACTGTGTGCAATTCTTCCTGTGTTGCAGTCACACCATCATTCTACCCAAATTATTATCAATCCTTAGTTTGGCCACAGTTGGAACACCAGATAGAGTTCTGCCCACTCAGTTACAGAAAGGACAGAGCAGTAATAAAGAAGATGCTGTGCTGATTCACTGGGACATTACCACTAATGAGGGGTTTGTACTCAAGATGTTAGGGGCAGCACAGTGGTACAGCCAGTAGGGCTGCTACCTCATGACTCCATTAACCCAGGTTCAATCTTAACCTCTGGTGCTGTCTTTCTGAAGATTGCACATTCTCCCTGTGACCACATGGGTTTCTTGATGTGCAGATTGGTGGGTTAATTTGCCACTGTAAATTGTCCTTGGTGTGGAGATGAGTGACAGGATCCAAGAACAGTTGAAGGGAATGTGGGGAGAATAAAATGGATTGGGTTTGGTTTGTGTAAACATGAGAGTTTGATGGTCGGCATGGATTCCTTGGGCCCAAGAGCCTGTTTCCGTGCTGCATCTCTTGATGACACTATCTTCACTAGAACTGAGAGTGCCCCATTAGGGTCATCAAGATTTTGAACAGTTCTGTTTGGATGAACAGGGCTTGCTTGTTTATACTGGCCAGTGTGTCGGGAAAAGGCAGGAATAAATTTAAGGCAATCAAAAAGAGCAAAAAGTGATGTTAAAGAAAAGTCCCTCACACAAACATTCAAGAAAATATGGAATTTTCTGCACCAAGCATTGTTGAAGCAGAAGCCAAAAAAATCTTGAAATTAATGGACCTATTTTAAAAATATAGAAAAGTTAGGGAGAACGACGCAGGAGAAATGGATTAGGTCTTACTTTGTCAGAGGGGTCTCGGTCCTGAAATGTTTCTCTTTCAACAGATGCTGGGTGACCTGCTGAATGTTTCCAGTGTTTTCTGTCTTTATTTTAACAGGTCCTTCATGTGGAAGGAAAAGAAATGCTGGAAAAAGCCCAACGGGCCAAACTATTTCTTCACATTCTGTGACTCACCAAGACCGGTGACGGTCAGTGTCACCTCTGCACGGATCACTCCAAATTGGTTCTTCGCCTCACAGATATACCTGGCTTCATCATCCAGCCACACATCTGTAGATTGGAAAGAGCAAGTATAAGTCCAGCTGGGAGGAGAAGCTAATCCTGGCACCACAGCACGTCATGTGGCAGCTTTAACCTAAGACTATTATGATGTGTAATCACTGCTAAATGGAGTCTGCTATCTCTATAGCAAACCACACGGTGTTAGCCATAGAAACACCTCTTGTGACTTCAGTCAGTATTCCGCCTGTTTTTTTCCATTTTTGTCCAAGCTGTTTTCAGGGAATGGAACTGTTAATAGGATGGAGCACTGTGTGTAAGTATAAAGATCTCACATGAAATGAGTTCAAAACTAACTCAGCTTATTTTCTTACATCATTCCCTCTCTTGGGTTCCATGTAAATATTCAAAGAGTTCAATAACTTGTCTTCTAAGCTTCTCTCTAATAGAGTGTTTTAATTTGAAGAAGATTTTCATTTCAAATTGCCTTCTACTTGTGCTATGTTGTCTGACCTACTTAAGGCACAAAATTGTAATCACCTGTCGGTTTAGAAAGCAGGATGAAAATGTTTAATGGTCCTGATAAAATCAGGTTACCTAAAACATTCACTTCCCCACCACCAGCCCACTGTGGCTCAAGTGCAAAAATGCTCTGCAGCCACTTACAAAACCTTCTTTGACAGCACTTCTCAATTACACAAGCATTGCCTCATGGAAGAACAAAGGAAGCAGGCAAATAGAATCATCACCACCAGCATTTTACCCTCCAAGTCACAAATAATTCTGGCTTCGAAATACATCACTTTTCTTCATCACTGGGTTTAAAACCTGGAGTTCACCACCTAACAGCCCTGTTGGAGTCCCTTCCTCACACCAACTGCGAGAAGGAAGCAGCTCACCACAAGCTTCTCACAAGCAATTAGGGAATGGCAATAAATATTGGCCTTGCCAACAACACCTACACTCCAAGAATAAATGAGTTAAAAACAGCCTTTACTTACTCTCAATAAACAAGCTGCCGGACTCCAGTTGACTAACAAGGCTCATCGAATCAGATTTGGTGAAAATGGGCTGTCCGTCAGGTCGTTGCCATGTGATCTGTGGAGTGGGATACCCTTCTGCACTGCAAGGCAACGTCACATTCTTACCAATAGCCACGGAGACATCAGAGGGAGCCTCTGAAAACAGAGGGGCAGCTGAGGAAAAGAAGGCAAGTTTACATTAGAGGGAGCATATTACCACCCAAGATATCATCAATAAACAACCACCAAAGACTGCCACCGAATCATTTTGCAGGATAACTTACAACCAACATCTAAAGTGACCACAGCAGCAGAGGTGCCTGCTTCATTTGTTGCCACGCAGGTATACTCTCCAGCATCCATCTCCTGCACATCCATTATCATCATTGTTCCTTGAAAGAGATCAACTTTTGCAAATGGTACCAGGGTCATCTCCAAATCACCTGCTCAGCACAAAGTAATAACACCATTAGTGCACATCAAGTTTGTCTTTCATAAGAAAACATCTTGGAGCAATAAACCTATCAAGATTGAAGTCATTTTTCCTCTTCAGCTCTTGCTGCTGTTAAAAAGGGAGGCTCTCAGCTTGGGACCATTCTTTTCTTTGTGCCTGTTCAGAAAAGTTCCTGATTCTAAATAGTGACACGGCAAAGATTGGGAATTCTGAGCAGCAGCACACTGAATTCATGTTTCAACATTCCAAAGATTACATAACCCCGGGTAATTCTGTGCTATTCCCATTGTCCTGCGCAATACCACGTCTACCACTCCATGTAGTTTCACAGGATCAGCCAAGATCTTGTAGATTAGTAGAGCAGGTTCCAGGGGTTGGATGATCTAGTCCAGCTTCTATTCCTTATCCTCTCATGACCAACTAATACTGTACTTCATCACAGTCCTGAACAATGGGGCATACCTCCCGTGACCTTGTGTACCTTCAACATTTGAAGGGTATCACCTGCCCTTGGTATCGCTAGTTGTAAGACTACCTTGTTCAACATGCCTGGCAGAGCACACAAGGTACCGCATTTTCAGTGATACACATGTGCTGTCATGCTCACTCTGTTGTCCGCCTAATGGCTGTGATGTGGCATCTAGGAAATTCTAAGTACCTTTGTACCATTTGACCTCGGGCTGAGGGACCCCTGTGGCTTGACATTCCAGCAATGCCACCTCAGTGACCACAGCGAGCACCATTGGATTCAGCGCAGAAATTGTGGGCGTCTCTGCAGATTCACAAAAACAATTATGTTAGGAAAGCCTATGTATTGCAAGAACTCGGGACAAAAGATGACATCACTCCCTGCATTCTGATATATTGTTTAAAAGTATTGGAAGTACTTGCTTTCCTGATAGAACATAGAACATACAGCACAGTACAGGCCCTTCAGCCCACAATGATGTGCCAATATTTTATCCTGCTCTAAGATCTATCTAACCCTTCCCTCCCACATAGCCCCCTATTTTTCTATCATTCATGTGTCTATCTAAGAGTCTCTTAAATGTCCCTGATATATCTGCCCCCACAACCTCTGCCGGCAGTGAGTTCCACACACCCACCACTCTCTGTGTAAAAAACTTACCCCTGACATCCCCCTTATACCTTCCTCCAATCACCTTAAAATTATGTCCCCTTGTGTTAGCCATTGTCGCCCTGGGAAAAAGTCTCCGACTGTCCACTCAATCTATGCCTTTGTCGTCTTGTACACCTCTATCAAGTCACCTCTCATCCTCCTTCTCTCCATAGAGGAAAGCCCTAGCTCGGTCAACCTATCCTCATAAGACATGCTCTCCAATCCAGGCAACATCCTTGTAAATCTCCTCTGCACCCTCTCTAACGCTTCCACATCCTTTCTATAATGAGGTGACCAGAACTGAACACAATACTCCAAGTGTGGTCTGACCAGACTTCTATAGAGCTGCAACATCACCTCGCGGCTCTTGAACTCAATATCCCGACTAATGCAGGCCAACACTCCATACGCCTTCTTAACAACCCTATCGACCTCCGTGGCAACCTTGAGGGATTTATGGACGTGGACCCCAAGATCCCTCTGTTCCTCCACATTGCTAAGAGTCCTGCCATTAACCTTGATTATAACTACAAATGCACAAGAAAGATAAAGAGATCAATACATACTGACGCAATAAAACCCTAAAGCCATTAAATCAAATGTACTTACAATCAGGCCCCTCACTCTCTGTCTGAAGCTCTATGTGACAGCAGTTGCAATTCCAGGTGCATCCCCCATTTGCCCCCTTACCTGTGTACTTGAGTATTGCTTCGTCCTGGGCTGTTCCAACCGTATTTGATGCAAGGCAGATATAGCTCCCTGCATCCTCGGGGACAGCGTCCTTCAGTATCAAAGTACCATATTCACTGATGGAGAATCTGAGATAATATTAATAATGGTGTATTAAGAAGGCTGAACTCTGGCTAAACTATATTTATTACTATTATAATTTCTTATTCTAGATTGATTTCCAGATACTTTTGCAAAGTGGGTATATCACACTTGTCCAATAAATGGAATGGCCACATATAGAAATACACTACTGATATCGTGATGGAGTACTCTCTGACTACAGGACATAAGTGTGAGTATGGACTGACTGGGCAGTTGTCAGGAAACTCCAGATATAGGGTGAGCTGACTTTGCTGAGCTAGATTTTAAATATTTGCTTCACAAATTGGATGTCCAATAAATCGTGTTCCAGAAGTGCCATCTTGTACCCTCCTCACCCAACTACAGAGTAAGCAATTTCTCTCTGCAGACTTCAACGGAGTTCAGAACTTCAAGTGCAGAGCATTCTCCTTCAGAATGCTCAAAAACTGGGACTTTCTATTACAGTTAGATAGCAAAGGTTTCCTTTCCAGGAGAGTGCAAGTTATGGGCTGTAAAGGTTACAGAATCATGGGATCCTACAGTGCAGGAGGAGGGCATTTGGCCCAACATGCTTTTGGAGCAAGCTATCCAGTTGGTCCTGTTCCTCACATTTTTCTCAATATCTGCCAACAGGTCGTCTTCAAATACATGTTCCATTAACCTATGGAATTAGATTCCACCACAGTAATGCCTGGGGATCCAGTTCCAGCAAAGTCTTCATGCTCAGACTCAATTCTGTGGAGCCTTGTCTCCAGTGCTCTAGGCAAGGCAGCTGTATTTTACAGGGAATCTACAGGAGTAATGTGGGAAATAGAGTGTTGACAGTACCACCCAAAATGCTACGTGGTCATAAGATAAATTAAAACCCTCTCTCCTTCAGATACATCATGTGAATTTGCCATTCTCTCAGCTGAGGGCCAATAGCACTGATAGTGCAACACACAAAATGCAGGAGAAACTCAGCAGGTCAGGCATCATCTATGGAGAGAAATGGAAAGTTGATGTTTCAGGTCGAGACCCTTCATCTGGACTGGAGAGTGCATCCAGTTCCTCTCAGATACAAATACTATCTTCTACAGGACTTCATTCAGTAAACTTCCTCAGAATGCCGAAGATTACAAAAAACTGCCAATGGTTAAATAAATGAAGCTCCATTTGAAAAAATAAATTTTCATGCTAAGACCAACTGTTCCCACTGCGATGGCCAGACTGACACACCAGCCATGTCGTCTTCTGGAAAAGACAGAAACACAGAAGAAAAGCCCCAGACAAACAAAAGAAAAAAATTAACTTTGGAAAATTCCTTTCACACTCTCACAATCAAAGGGATCATGTCATCAAATGGTCCGTAAGAGGTGGATAACTTATGGTAACACAATGCATTCGCTTCTCTCTCTGTTCTATTTCTTCATTACGCTGTGGGATTTGTACATAGTCTGCCTTTCTTCCTTTGACTGGAACACAGATTTGCAATGAGACAACTGCTAAACTGTTTGGCCAATCAACAATCTGAAGTCATTTAACTCAGTCTAGTCTCAACCTCTGGTGGACCCAGGCAGCTGGGTTGGAATAATTTTCAGTTTGATTTAATGCTCAAAAAAAAATACAGTCATAAAAGGAGGGCCAACAACTAAAACAAAAGTCACTTATTTTGGATGAGTGTTACAAATGTGCCCATTCTGCTAATAAAGAACCAGTAGCTTTACTCATAGCTAAAGTTAGATATAATTATTCTGAAGTATGAACATATCCACGTTATTAACATAGCAGAAACAATAATCCCCAGATATTGTTCCTGGCAACAGAGCAACTATATTTAGAGTAACTCACAGGTAAATGTTTAATTCATTACCAAAAATAATTTCCTTCTATCCCCATAATTTTCAGTTTTACTAATTCGCCATCTTTACTTAATTATCATAAACAAATATTTTTTATTGGCTAACTTTAATTATTTTCACTGGTTGCTTTATTAGCCTCATTTCTTTAGGGACTGCTGTTTTTATTAGCCAACCTCTCTTTAAGTGAATTGTTTTTTTTGGGGCTCTTATACTTTGCTGATTTGAGTTCTTACATTCCATACAACCACGTTAAGCATGGTGTAAGGGCCCTTTACATGTGTGCAAGGATCCTTTACATGTGTGCATGTGCCTGTTTTTAGTATAACTTGAGAAAAAAAGGTTCCTTAGTTTCTCTTCATCTATCTTTGGTTTACATTTTCCAAACAGACAGAAAGGGGCCTAGACTGCTACCAAATGTAAAGCTCACATATATAAGAGTTGGATCAGAATTTGATAGAAAATGCTTGTACCTCTGCACTAAACTGGCAGCAACTCTCCACATTCCCTTGCAGATACTGAGGTCCCAAACTTGCAAGCCGTTCTACGCTGGGATTTTACTCAAAAGTGCTCTTATGGTTTCTCATGAAGTCCAGCAGCGAGGCATGAACTTGCTGCTTTATCTCAAGGCTTACGATGGGGAACTTACAGATTGAATCTGTGGCCATAGATTTCAATGGAGAAATCACTGCACTGGAGAAGGGCAAGTACTAGTTAACATAGGTTGAGGAGAGTAAGGGGAGGCCAGGGTGAAGGCAGCAGCAGCAGTCACTGATGTTTCTACTGGGACTCAAGGGGACCCTCCTGCTCTTCCTGGCCTCCCTACAATAACTTACAATTTACCTGTCCAGGGCGGTTTCCAGTCTGTAGCTCGTGAATCTGGTCAAAGAGTATGCAGTGTAAGAATTTTGTTCAAAGATGACTTGTGAGAGTCTATTGTATATCACAGGCTGCAAAGTTACACCTTAAATGTGGCCAACACAAAAACAAGCAGCTACTTAAAAAGATACCCTTATGACTTCTGTGATTCAATGAGGGTGACAGAGAGTAACTGGAGGCATTACTGGGCACTAATGAAATCAAGACACAAGAGACTGCAGATGCTGGAATCTGGAGCAACACGCAAGATTCTGGAGGAACTCAGCGGGTCAGGCAGCATCAGTCCCGATGAAGGGTCTCGACCCAACACGTCAACTATCCACTTCCCTCCGTAGATGTTGCCTGACCCATTGAGTTCTTATAGCATCTTGTGTGTTGCTGGTGAAGTCAAGCAGTATGTGGCTAGGACAGCAGAATGTTGAGGTAGAAATTCAACCATACTGTTATTGAACGGCAGAGTAGGTTCAAGGAACTATATAGGATAATCCTGTGCTTACATTTACCATTTTATGCTTGCTGATGTCAATGAGAGGCTGTTAACATCCTGTTACTATTAACATTAGCAGTTAAAAATAAGCCCCATAATGTATAGGAAGCAGTCAATCATTAATTTGCCAATGGGACTGTTTTCCTGCGAAATCAATAATAAATACTGCTCAAATTGCTCTGTGTTGCACTGTAATAATCAAAGGTTCCATGCAGTAGAAGCAATAATCCTGCCTTCACTTATATTGATCTGACCCAGGTGAAACTGCGAAGAGACCTTATCAAAATTCAGCTCAGGTGAACCAGGCAAGATCAACCTTCCCACCACTGACAAACCAATGCAATTCAGATCAAATAAATTAAGACTGCAAATCAAATGTCAATTAAACCAAGAAGTTTTTCACATTTTACTTCTTTTCTAGGTAACTAATTGAAACGCATTGAAATAGAAACTCCATCCCTGCAATTGACCTGAGTTCCTGTATCCCTTAATTTCTAGTCCATTGCCACTTGATTCAAGAAGGGAATCTCACCCAACTGACAGACTTGAATGCTCTTTTCCTGGCTAACATCATGAGATCTATATTCAGTGAGACTCATTCTTTTCACAGAATAGAATCAAAGAAAATTTACAGTACAGAAGGAAGCCACTTGACACATCTTGTCTGAGCCCATTAAGAAAGAACCATCCAACTTAATCCCACCTTCCAGTAAGAGGTCTGCGGCCCTTCCCCTTGTGGCTCTTCAAGACCACATCAAAGTATTGCTTAAATATGAGGTGGGTTTTTGCCTCTACCATGGCAGTAAGCTGCAGACCCTTACCACCCCCATCTCCCATCTAATATCTCTACCAATTACTTTAAATCTATTCCCTCAACTAAGGGAAGTAAATCCTTCCTACTTCCTCTCTCTAGGTCCTTCAGAATTATATACAACTCAATTAAGTCTCCCGTCAGCCTCTGTTCCAAAGAAAACAACCTTGGCTTATCCAATCTTTCCTCTTGGTTACTTTTAAGTGAAAAGTTTATGTTGGCACTGGGCCAGTTCGAGATTACAAATCTTGAGAGAAATCCCATTAAAAGGAGACAGTGTCAAAATGCCATTCTTCCCAAGTTCCTTGGCACGAGTAACAATATTGCTTTAATATGTTTGGAAACAACTTGCATCAATTCTTTTCTCTGGTGGTTCATTTGATGACTTCCTCAATTTGACAGGGCCTGATAATGTAGAGGAACATATAGATCATCTCTCTCCTGACTGTTAGTTGGCTGCATCAAGGACTGGAGGCTTTATAGATCATTGAACTGCTATCCATTTTCATGATGAGCAAACACTATATATTGCTAGACCCCTTTGGGAGTGGTGGGAAGAAGGGGGAGGTGATGGGGCAGATTAGACCAAAGATGAGATGATAGTTTGGCTTTTTGTTGTTAACTGTCTCTTGTGAAAACATTGGAAATCTCATTAACCTTTATTATTAATGCCGTCACTTACTGAAGTAACTGGGAATAAAGTTGATTTTCTTTCACCAAAGTGTACTAAAGAGGGCACTGTCCAATCCAAAGGCTAGAGAGAGAATAATAATGTTCCTACAGAAAATATGAATCTTGTCTTCAGGGTACTTTCACATCCTGCAAATTAATTAAACGTGGCTGGAAAAATTACTTTCTTCTTGTTATTTTGCTTCATAAGGATCCTGGACATGAAACATTAACTTGGTTTCTCTCTCCACGGATGCTGCCTGACCTGCTGAGTGTTTCCAGCATTTTCTGCTTTTATTTCAGATGTTCAGCCAATACAGTTTTTTTGATTTCTTAAGTACCATTAATGATGGGAATCCAAAGTTCAGCTATAAAAACAAATAAATTCATGTCTGCCAACTTTAAGTCCAGGCACTTCTCTCTAGCTTAGAGAAATAGTTATTACACATGATCAATCTCAAGCATCTCCCTATGACATTCAACAGCACCACTGTTGCAGGGCCCCTACCATTAATTTGACCAGACTCTTGACTCAGCCCTATATGGGGCACAGTATCTATTAATACTCCAGTACACTTTTAATTCTCTTTTTTTAAGATATTACTTGAAAATGTAATAAAATTTCCAGTGAACTTAGTGTGTTTAGAAGGAGCATAGGAAAATGGGCCCAGATAAGTTTAAAGTGAGTGCAGGAAACAGGAGCCCGTTGAGTTTAAAGGGAGTGCAGCGAACTGAGCCATGTTAAATTTAAAGGGAACAATGGAGGCAGAGGCCCAGTGAGTTTAAGAGGAGAGCAGGATATCAGGCCTTGGTGAACTTAGAGGGAGCACAAGAAACATCACCCGGTCAGCCAAGTGCAGAAACCATCAGGATTTCCAAACAATGGGGAAGCAGATTAATGCAGTTTTACTATAATTAAGTTACTGGACAAGCAGCCAGAGTTCTGGCCCACTGATTCAGTGACATGAGTTTGAATTCCACAATGGCAATCCAGGTAGAAATAAAAATCTGGAACTGGTCTCCCTGTGTCTCCTCTTCCAGCCCTATTCTGTTTCAATGTCTCCTTCTTCTAATCAAAGGAGAGCAAAGTGCATTCTGTTCAATCTCTCCTCATAAAACAAACTCCCCAACACAGGAATTAATCTGGTGAACCTTTGTGGTATTCTCAGCAAGAGTTGCTGCCTGATATTTCTTTCCGGGTTGAGTCAATTCCATTACTTCCCCTCTGGCAAGAGATGAGCAAGGCCAACAACATCCCCAGTCTGGTCCAGCTGACTGATGGGGGCTGTTACCCTCTGAGCCTTTGGGAGAAATCATTCAATCATACCTGTTTAATTTGATCACTCAGTGTGAGACACATCAAACCTCCTCCTCTGTTCCAACGCCTGAAATGAGAAGCTCCAACTCCCTCACCTGTCATTGCTCGTCACAAATGCACCCTCACGGATCCAGGCCACTCCGGGATCAGGATAACCAGCTCCTACAATGCAGTCAATGTGGACCTCTGCTCCCCTTGAGAAGATCTGTGAGCTGGGATTCACAGAAACACGTGGGGCCTCTGCAAATGAGGACACAAAAGAAAAGCCTGAAGAATAATTGTCTCCACTTGCAATGTAAAAGTCAGTCCCCTCACAAGTGCCCGCAGAACTGCTAAATATCCTCCATCATTTTCTGTTTTTATTTCAGATTTCCAGCATCTGCTGTCTTTTGCTTTGGATTCACACTTTCCATCAACAAATGTTTCTCCATTATCAGAGTCCTGGGGCTACAGTCATGGGGACGGGGCAAGATACCCTTGAGGTCCACAACAATATCCATGTTAACGTTATTCAATGGATTGGAAGACTGCCCAGTGGGAGGTGGCTTCCCATCCTGGCCCAAGAGACAAAGGTCCACCACTCTCTAAACCAGAAGGATGGTTACAACAAACTTCCAAGCACCCAAGAGAGGTTTAATAATGATGATGATCTGATCATTTCTCCCAAAGGGTATTCAAAAGCTCGGTTTGGATTTTCATCCTTTCTGACTCTTAGATATCCAGCATTTAGTTTTCATTTCAGATTTCCAGCATTTGCACTTTTCTATTTTATTTAACATCACAGTGACGTGGACTTGGTTATGTGTCAAACACGGGAAAACTTGCTCTATTTCTCCATCATGTTACTGGTGCTTTTTGTGTCTTGTCTGCTGGTGCTCAACAACACAATGTTTCAGTAAATGATATCAAAACCCCAGCACAAGGGGCAAAAGTATTAACCATTAATACAAGAATAGAAGGAAGCGGTCATTACGCCCAGAACTACTGAGATTCCTTCATCACAAAACCACCTGTCAACTTATCCCTCAACCGCTTCCTGAAATGGCTTCTCTTGGTAAATTGCTCACAAATTTTCAATTGTATTTGAAACAACAGTTCAACCAATTTTTGCTTCCAGCTCCCTTGTCCGAAGCTCTAACCGCCGGATTTTGGTTTTCCAGGACACAAAGTTATTTTTCTGAATTATCCTGCCAACTTCCTTAACTGTCCTGAAACCATTAATTCTTCTCAATTCCTTAACCATCTCAAAGTCTCCAAGGAAAACTAGACCAACATCCTTAAACATTTTTGAGGAGGTTAAGTTCTCAAAGCACAGAATCAGCTGGTTTGTTCACCTTTTCCCCTTGCTCAAGGTCAAGAAAACCATCAGTTTTGGCCCAACAGAGATGCAGAAGGCATTGGAGAGCCATTCTTACCAGGAATGAACAACCACACAGAGGCTTGACTCCAACCATACATATTGACCGCCACACATTCATAGCGGCCTGCATCCTCAGGCTGTACATTCCGAAATTCCAGAGATGAATTCTTCAAAGGAATAACTCGCTTATTGTCAGTTTGTAGCTCAATCCCATCACGCATCCAGGTAATGTTATATCGAATACTTCCAAGGATTGTGCATGTCAGAACCGCCTGATCCCCAGGGAGTGCTGTGACGTTTTGAGGAATCTCCACACTAGGAGGTGGTTCTAGAGAAATGGTTAGCAGCGATAAATGAAGATATGAAGTGATGTGAAATAAAGTCAATTCATGAGAATGCTTCTGTCACTAAGCAACTTACAAATCAACAAAAAAAACCTTTGGAATCATTTTGGACCCAAGAATACTTTCCACAGCTAAATTAATTTAAATATAGGCACATTTAAGGTCATCCATAAACAGGATAGATTTAAGAAGTATTTTTAAATAATGAAAGCAAAGTAGCAGTGAAGGTCCAAAGAGGCTTTGTGATCTGAATACATAGATTAAGAAACTCAGAAAATAATCAGAAAGGCAAATGAAATGCGGGTTTTTGCAACTTGAGTACAAAAGGATGGAAGTTACACATCCATACAGTGATACAATGTACTGGTTTGACCAAACACGGGAAAACTTGCTCTATTTCTCCCTCATGTTACTGGTGTTTTTTTGTGTCTGTCTGCTAGTGCTCAACAACACAATGTTTCAGTAAATGATATCAAAACCCCAGCACAAGGGGCAAAAGTATTAACCATTAATATGAGAATAGTATTGTACTAACTAGGGTTGCAATCCATGGAACCTAGAGGTAATTTGATTGCAATTACCAAGATATAAGAAGTGATAAGGTAAATAGAGAGAAACTTGTACTGACTGGCTAAAAATTTTAAGCTTAATGGACCAGACCCAGAAATTTGAATCAGAATTTTCAGGAGTGGAGTTAGGAAATACTTCTACATACAACAAAGGGGCTGTAGGTTTGAACTCTCTTCTTAACATTAGGTCAGCAGGTCACTTAGTTAATCTGAAGTTGAGATATTTTGGTTAACCATAGGAACTAAGAGGTATGGTGCAAATGCAAGAACAAGGAGCTAGGTCCCAGATCAGTTAAGATCCCACTGAGGGAATAAGTTCAAGGGGCTAAGTAGTATTCTTCTATTCAAAGCACCTGGACAGAGTTGGAAAGTTACCTTTCCTGAGCACTAATGAGTTACCATCTTTCTAAAATGTAGCTAGTTGTTTCATGGCCAAGTCTACAAACATTCATGGTTCAGCCTCACAAGTGAACAAAGGCATGTCTAAAAATGAGCTCCAGCATGTCAGTGCCTTAGGGAGCGTAAAGAGAGGGTGGGGGTAGGATGAGGGATTCATGTCAGATCAAGTAGTGTATTTGATGTGTATGTTGAAGAGGCCCCTAGCACAAACTGGACGATCGACAAGAGGGAGGCCAGCAGAATGCAACAGAGAGACAGTGACTACTCATCCCCAGATGGACTTGCACTTATTATGGGTAGATTACAGTACAGGAGGTAACCATTAGGTCTGTTGTACCTGTATCTCATTATTTAAGAGTGGAAAAGGAAATCAGGGAAGTAAATTTCTAAGGAAGGGAGAGAGGGACAAAACAGTATTAATCTAAACAAAGAAAGTATTCTCACCTTCCCATCACGCACCAGCTGCACCTTCAGTTCTGGGTTATTTGCAGAAAATACTGAAATACTAAATTATCAACCACATCAACACCCACCACAAACATTACTATCAGAGCCTCAATAACTACTCACCAGTAACAACCAAGTAGGTCCTAGCTATGCCTGTGCCTGAGTTACTGATAGCAACACAGTCATAAAACCCTTCATCAGATCCCGAAACACCAGGAATTTCCCACGTAGTGTTCACAGTGTCGCTGGAAGGATAAATATATCATTAATGTTTGTGAGAAACCCATGTCCTAAGTGGATCCACATTGAAATAACACATGGCAAAGAGGAGGAATGTGGGTTTTTAAGACATGCAAAAATATATTTCAATGAGGCTGCAGGCTGTAAATACAGATCTTCTCCCTCATCTGATGCAAGTCAGAATGTTTTTTTGATTCAATTCATACATCTGTGGGCATAAAATAAATACTGGCAACTAAAATTAAAGAAAATTCAAAGATATCAGTGCATTAGGGCATAAAGAACAAGAAGGTAATTAAGAAAAGAGCAAGGGACCAAAACGGAAATCAGTGTGGAGGCAGGGGGTGTGGGTAAGAGTCTTTTAAGAATGTTCAGAGTTGTCTTCGCAAAAGGGAAGGATGATGCTGATGTTGAGGTTAAGGCTGACAACTATGTAAAGTTGTAAGGGTAAAAGAGAAGATGGTTAGGGATTATCAAGAAAATGGAGCAATTGCCAGGCCCAGATGAAATATATATCAGGCTGTTAAAAGGACCAAGGGAAGAAATTGCAGAGGCTCTGACGACATCTTTCCAACCCTTCCTGGGTGCAGGAATGTTGCCAGAGGATTGGAGGACTGCTAAGTGTTATTTAAAAAGGGAGGAAGAGATAAACAAGACAGTTAATTTAACTTTGGTGGAGGGAAAATGATTGAAATCAGTTCAAGGTGACAGTACAAACAGTAGGCAGGGAATAATCAGTGATGGTCAGCATGGAAATGTTAATGAAAATTGAATTTCTTGTGAGGAGATAACGAAAGGTGAAAGAAGGATGTGCATTGTAGGTAGTCATTATTTTGATTTTATGATTTTGGCAAGGATTTTGACAAAGTCTGGTGTGGCAGGCTGGTCAAATAAGTAACAGCCCATGGAATGCCAGGAAAAGTGGAAAATCGGATCCAAAACTGACAGAGTGACAGGAAGTAAAGGGTAATGGTTGATGGACAATATTGTGATTGGAAGGCTGTTACCAGTGGGGTTCCACAGGCTACAGTACTCAGTCCTTTGCTTTTTGTAATATATTTGAATGATTTAATGTAGGGGGTATGACAGAGAACCTTGCAGGTGATAAAAAAATTGGCCAAGTGTGGCTGACCGTGAGTAGGAAAGATCTAGACTGTGGGTCGGGCCAGTTGGAGAGAAAATTGGCAAATGAAATTTAATCCACAGAAATTTATCTGGGGAGTACAACCAAAGGAATATACAATAAGAAGCAAAGTCAAAGTCGAGTTTATTGTCACATACACAAGTACATGTACGCACAGATGCAATGAAAAACTTACTTGCAGCAGCATCACAGGCACATAGCATCATATCAGCAGCATTCATAAGAAAAACATAAATGAAACATAACTTATACACAATTTTTACAAGAACACAATTAGAACATAAAAATCAAAGTCCATTTTAGTGCAAAGTGATCAAAGTGGTCATAGTGTTGCTAAACTGTAGTGATTAGGGTTTTGCCAGTTGATTCAAGAACCGAATGGTTGAAGGGAAGTAGCTTATCGGGATATTGAGTGGTGTGGAGAACCAGAGAGTGTCCATTTACAGATTCCATAAGTTAGCAGTCAATAACAGGTTACAAACAGGCAAATGGAATACTTAGCAAAGGCATAGGACATAAGAGTAGGGAGGTTATACAAGAAAATCAGTTAGGCCACAGCTTAAAAACTGCATATTGTTCTGGTTACCACATCACATGAACGATGTGGTTGCACTGGAGAGGGTGCAACACAGATTGACAAGAATATTGCATGACTGGAAAATTGCAACCATGAGGAAAGAATGGATGAGCTTAGTTTTTCTTGGAACCAAAGAGACCGAGGGGAGGCATATAGAATTTTGAGGGGCCTAAAGAGAGTAAACAGAGAGGAATATTTTTCCTTAGAGGTCAACAAAAATGTTTCACTCAGGGAAGTGGTGTCATTGTTGGAAAGGTTGGTAGAGGCAGAAACTTTTAAAATATATTTGGATATTTATTTGAGGGGACGTGGCCTGAATTTCTATGACACTGGTGCTGGAAGGTGGGATTTGTCTTAACCAGCAGAAACATGGATGGCCTCCTTCTATTTTTTAAGGTTCAGACACTTCAGCAGATAATCCAGACTGACACTCCAGTGCAGTACAGAAGGAGTGCTGAACTGTTAGACGAGCAGGTCCTCTGATGAGTCATTAAACCAAGGTCATTTCTGCTCACTAATGAAAGATCCCTGGCACTATTTTCAAAGAAAAGTGGAGGAGTTAATCCCAGTATACTGGCTAATATTCATTGCTCCGAACGCCATTACTGAAACCATTACCACATGGGTCTTTGTGGGAGTCTGCTGTGTTCTAATAGGTTGCCACATTTTTTATTCAGTACAACAGTAACCACACATCAGGTGTACGTCATTAGCCACAAAAGTGCTTTGGGACCTTCTGAAAGGGATCTGAAAAGTGCTATGGACATGCAAGACTTTTTATTTCTTTTTTCTGCTTCAATTGTCTATTGACCTCTCGCATTGGCCTGCACTTTATTGTCTGCCTGCACTGCACTTTCTCTATAACTGTGACATGTTATTCTGCATTCTGTTATTGCTTATCCTTTGTTCTACCTCAATGTACTGATGTGATGAAATGATCTGTATGGAAAGCATGCAAAACAAAGTTTTTCACTGTACGTGTGACAATAATAAACCAATTTACAAATTTACCAATAAGCTAGTTCAACATTGGCACTCGCTGCCCTGACACAACGCCTGCATTGGTGCTTCCCATTCCCTCTCAATCTACTCACTCAAACAGTCGGTCTGGTTGAACTTTGGTCCCTCTCCGGATGAGCCGCAGGGTGAAAGGAATCGGACTCTCCACAGAGCAGGGGATCGATGCAGATTGCTGGTAGAAAGAGTGTGTTTGACCAGGCATGCTCACCTTTGGAGGCCCTAAATCAAAACACATAGATAATTTAACAGAAATGCTCTGCCCCCAAAAGTTACCCCGCACCACCTTCCTTCTCTCAACCATTCCCTGTCTAGTCAATAAAACAAGATGTGGTTTCATTCAGTGTCTTAAACTGTTGGGTTTTTCAAGGTGCTGAGCTCTTTATGACTTGATTGGACAATGAGAGCACATCACAGCCAAACTAAAGAACCCACCTATGGGTCACTGGTCACATCATTGTCATTAAATTAAATTATTTGCCGTGACTCACTGAAGTATGGAAGGTTGAGAGGGATTTGAGATACAGAGGGTTTGGCAGGGCAGGTGCTGAGTGACCAACCGCTTCTCCTGGTCTCAAAGCCTCAGGTTAAGAAATGGCCTATTTAGGATTTGAGGTGAGGAGGAATTTCCTTACCAACAGCTGAAGATCTTGGGATTGTCAGAGAGATATGGATGCCTTGAACGTACTCAAGAGTGAGACCGACAGATTTTTGAACAATAAGGGAATCCAGGGTTATAATGATGAGGGAGGAAAGTGGATTTGAGGTCCAGTGTCAGCCATGATCTTAATGAATGGCAGAAAGCTCAAGGATCCACAATCCCAGGAGGCACTGTCTGTTCTCTCAGGTGTATGTACAAGGTCTCAAAGCATTATTTCATAGAAGAGCAAGGGTGTTCTCAGTGATGTCATGGCCAATATTTATCTCTCAAACAACATCACTTTCTATGATTAACAGCAGGTCATTTATCTCATTGCTACTTGAGGGATGTACGTATACTGGCCACTGAATTTCCTACATTACAGTCCTTTGGGAAGTCCAAGGATGTGGAAAACTGGTTTCCTTTACTACCACTGCCCCACACAACCATCTAACCTCCTCAAAGTGCAAAAGAGTTTTCTCACCAGGTACCAGGCTTGTATAGGATACGCTAGACAGCCGTTGAAAACGGTAACCTTCCCTATCATATCCCGTCACCTTCAAGAAGAAGCTCTCACTGGGCGGCAAGATTTCTGGAACTTTCCACACATTGGTGGTGAGGCTGGAATGGGCCTTGACAGGCAAGCTCTTCAGAGACTGTCCTGAGGTACTGAGGAACTCTAATCGATCCAGCTGTCCCGGAGGCTGCAGACCAGAGCAGTTCAACAATATGTGGGTGGCTACGCCTGTAAAGTAAGAGAGCACACAGATTTGAAAGCAAATAGCGGTCAGGAAAAACTCAACAGAGCACAAGCAATGACAAATAGTGCAATTGTATTACTGAGACAACTCTAGAATATTTGCAATCTCAAAAAGATGCAGAGTTTTATTGTTATGCATTACTGAAACAGGATTGTTGATTCACCATGTCCATGCTGAACATCAAAAAACATTGATATTAATCCCATTTGCTAGCATTTAGTCTAAAGCCTTCACTGTCTTGGTTCAAGTGCTTGTCCAGACACTTCCTAAACATCATTAGAGACTCTAACTCCCTCTCCACCCCCTCAGGTCGTGTGTTCCAGATTCCAACCAGCTTCCAGCCGAAAAACTTCTTCCTCAGGCCCCCTCTAAATCTCCCACCACTTACCTTAAACCTAATACCTCTGGTTTTTGACACCTCTGCTATGGGGAAAAGTTTCTTGCCATTTACCCTATCCGTGCCCCTTATCATTTTGTGCCCCTCAGTCAGGTTCCCCCACAGCCTCCTCTACTCTGAGGAAAACAAACCCAGCCTGCCAGTCTTTCCTTAAGCAAAATGCCCAACCACAGACAATATCCTGGTCAATCTCCTCTGCACCCTCTATGTTGTGAAGGAACTGCAACAAACCATGAACATATGACAGGCTGAAAGAATTTTATCCTTTCCGAGTTTTTTGTCATTTACCCCAATATCTCTTGACATGACTCCAGTCAATTTTTTTTTGTAACTTTACTGTAAAGTGCCTTGGGCAATATGAAACAGACACCCAAAAATGTAAGTAGATTAACTCCTTCAGAAAGGGACAGAACAAACATCTGGCTGACAGCAGGACAAGAGACTAAAGGGACAGTACACACAATCATGAAAGGTCATGGGACATAATGATTGCTGCTGGGGCTAGAGGGGCATCTCTGAGTGAAAGGCAATCAATTCCAGTGAGTGAGATCTCAAAATGGATCAACATATTTACCTTTGAGATGGCAGAGTATTTTCACAAAACTTTGCTGCAGGATTAAATGGGTGGCCTATCTAACCCTATTGTGAAGAACTTAAGTGGTCATGTTGCATACAAGTAGATTTCCAATTTTTACTGTCTAGACCTAAACAGGCAGTCCCCAAGTTACATAAGGACTCCGTTCCTGAGAACTGTCCGTAATTCGATTTCTCCTTAAGTGAAAAACATTCGTTAACCCAACCCAACCCAACCCATAATTAAATTAATGGAATATTTACTGTATCTAGTCATTAATGAATAACATGAAACATTTTATTATTACTGGCCTGAAACTTGCTTTAAAAACGTATGGGAGAATTTGGGTGAAGTCAGATTTCCGTAAGTCAGGTCATTCATAACCCAGGGCACCCCTGTACTTATATTCTTAGATTTATTTTTGTTAGCTGGATATCAGATATACTTGGAAATACATAACTGCGTTTGAAAGCCATACAAAACTAATGAAAACCCACAAAGGAGTTTCTCCTTGCTTGGCTCACTCACTTCCCACAGAGACACATTCGTCCTACAGTTCAGGCATATAATGAGCAGATAAGATTTAGTCAATTCAGTCAACTATATTCATGCCTGACATCAGTAGAGTGCACTGATGACACCCCGCCAGGAGCATCCTGTACATTAGGGCATAAGGATCATTTGGAGTCAAATAGAAAGAAGCACAGCTCCAATGACGTCTCCCCAGTTTCAATAGTGAGCCATGGAAGCTGGTCAACAGAGCCCAGGAGCATTCTGATGAACAATTTGATGAAAGGTCACACCTTTTTTCTGGAGCAACACACAAGATGCTGGACGAAGCTGTGGAGGGAAATGGACAGTCGATATTTCAGGTCGAGACACTTCCAGAAAGGTCCAGATGAAGGTTCTCGACCCAAAATGTTGACTGTCCATTTCCCTCCGCAGATGCTGCCTGACCCGCTGAGTTCCTCCAGCATCTTGTGTGTTGCTCCAGATTCCAGCATCTGTAGTCTCTTGGGTTTCCACATCTTTTTCCTCTGTGTACAGGTGCGGCATTACCTGTTGAATATTTTGAACATTTTTTGTTTTAATTTGTGTCCTGGAGTGTGCTGTGCAGTTTTAGTTCCCATACTAAAGGAAGAATATCATTGCATTGGGAACAGAAGAACATATGTTCTCTACACTGATTCTTAGTCTGACGGAGCTGAGTCATGAACAGGTACTGAGTATGATGGGCCTACACGCCATCAGGTTTGGAAGAATGAGCGATGCTCTTTAAAATCTACAAGAATCTGATACTGATTGTTCCAAGACCATCAAACGTACTCCTTTATCCTCGATTCTTATGTCAAACTCTGACTAGGCATTTTATCTTGACCCCAGAGAATCAGTGCTTTCACCATCCAAGGAGACCCACGAGTTGAATAGGTATGAGCCCAGGCTAGATGGGCAACATTCCCAGTTAACTACCTTGAATTGGACGCTCGGTTGTTCTGCTGAAGTCTGAGGTGGGTTTTGTAGAAAATCCAGCCCGGAAATCAATGTTGCTGACTCCTGTGATCCGTACAGAGTGGCGCCCAGTGCTGCGGAGCTTAACAAAGACGAGCCTTGGTCATCATCCACTCAGTCAACATTAGTGATACAACAACAACTGTGACTGCAGCGAAAAATCCATCCAGACTTAATTTGTACAAAGAAATCAAAGTAAAAGGCTGAGCCGCAAAGTGCACAACATATTCAAAGCTGAACAAGTGGGACTGAAAATAGCATGCATCCCAAAATAGCTGCAAGTGTGTTAAGATGCTAGACAGTGTTGGAATGAAAAAGTGGGGAAGATAAGGAGATCCTGAGAAAGAATGAATAGGGTGGTATAACGCATCTTCATTTCTACCCAATGTGCATGTATAGAGAGGATGGGACGGTGCAGTAGAGGTTTGCCAATATTAAAAAAGGAGGCAAGATTTGTACTTCTAATGGCCATGGCAAAATCAACACAATACCTTTATTGTCCACATTCCAGGCTGTGGGCTCTTGACATTGACAACCCGAGCTGAGTTTGGAATATTCAGCAGTTCATTCAAACCTAATCCTCTCCACAAGATCCGGCCTGAAGGAAACCCAACAGTAATTATCATCCAATCTGCTTCCCAAACATGATGCTGGCTACAGAACTTTTGTCCAGTCTGAGAAAAGGCTCCCAACCTTTGTACCAGTATAAATATTTCCACTTCACTCATCAGCAAAGCTTACAGGTGTCGGATCCGGTTATTTTTGAATCCGCAGGTTCTTTCAGGAGTCCAGGAATGAGTTGAAAACAACTTGGTGCTTCACAAAGTTTTATTGGAAAAGTTTAAAACAAAGAAACAGTCACAGAGCACATGGCACCAGCTTTACTACTGGGAGATGAGCCAAAACGAAAGGAACTAAAGATGAGCTAGGGCCGGGGTGGGGCCGGGGAGTGGGGGAAGAGAGCAAGAGAGAGATTAACAAAAAATGACACCTTTTATACCTGAGATAAGAGGTACTCCTTAGCTAACAATAGTCCAATCAGGAAATCTATTAGATACCTGTGGCCAAACCAACCGATGCAAAAACACATATTCACCTGATGGACGAACCAATAAGCTAGGAAGCAGCCATTCCTTGTACAGCCACTTGAGGGGTATTAAACACTATACATGTTAAAAAACTAATTATAACAGTCGAATCCAATACAGGTTTAGAGTGAGCTTGACACTTCAGTTCTACATAAAAATTAGTTTTATCTAGTGGATTCAGATCCATGTGGACCTGGATTGGAAATAACCAGCCTTGCGAAGGATCCTTACACATAACAGAAGGAAAATTATTTGCAAGGTTAGAGGAACGGGACTGAATGGGCCTCTTTCTGCAATTCCCTGATACATTCATCCAATCAGTTTGGCATTGGTTCAAATCAGAGATCCAAAAAGTCATTTGTTTCCCATTTCCCACTCCCTCCCCCATCACTTCCACGCATAAATAATACACGGATAAGCCTTGTAAACAGGAGGTCCACTCCAATCCAACAAGAGCACATCTTTCCTCAACAGCTTACCCGAGGGGTCCCGGACTTCTATGGCTGGTGCAGGTCCACTGAGGGAAATGGTGACTTCTTTCAGGCTTGGGTCAAAGGGCACCAGCCAGACATGCTCCTCCCTGTCCTTGTGGTTTGTGGACAGAAGGTGGACCTTAGAGGCTTGGATGGTTTCTTCAACCCATTTCAGCACCTGGAATAGAACAAACGTCAGCACTGACTTGCTTTCTTTGCCTAAGTATTTACTCACACCCAGCCCCAACCCCTCTCAGTTTCTCTTTGTTTTTCCAAAAGGCATTGGACAATTCTGAAATAAAGTTCAAGAGATGCTCTTTTTATTGCTTATTCCACAATATAGCCAGTCCTTATCTGTGAGCCAGCACTGAGTGCCATCAGCTGTGGGGAGAACCACAACTAATATTTTAAAATGCACTAAATTTGAGAGAATGATAATCTATAGAGATAATATTATATTTTGAGGCTGGAAAGATTGCTAAGAAATAATTAAGGCTTAGAAAATCATTCAACCTCACACAAAAAAGGTACACCACAAAACACACATTTTATATATAGTTCTTACCAATAATAATGTTTGAAGAACTTTTCAGTTCTCTGATTTCTGGAGATTACACTGGAAAAGATAGCTAAGCATTGGTCTCTGAGGAGCAGGGAACCATTGACAGGAACTAGAGTCCTGCATTCAAGTCCATACACAAATGCTTCAAAAGTCGTCAGTTTTGGTGAAATGAGAGCAAAAAGTTAATGATTTTGCTGTCATTTTGTTCACAAGTTCTAGGCCATTGAGTTCACCATTTCATCGGTAGTTTATCTTGCCTCAAAGGATCTGCACTGGGAGAAAACCTCACCCCTATAGCAATTTAACGTGGAAGGGAAGGTGAGCAGAGTGATTGTTCATAAATTAGTCAAAGTGCACATCTTTAGTGAACTTATCTTGTTAACACATTATCTATAGACAGGCCTTGAATGTACTCACTCTGACTGGATGAGTGTGAATTTCTCCAATCCTCCTTGTGAACTACCAAATCAGGACTAAAATGGGGGCACAGAATGGGAAGGCAAAGCTGTACCCACATTAGCAACTGGAACACCACGGGAATTCCATGAAAAAACACTGCATTTTTCACAAGATAAGCAGGTATGAGGAGCACAGGTAGGAAAGGGATGATACAACACATCTCATTCAGGCAGCTTCAGAGTACCACTGACAATGTTTATTTGCCAGGATTACTGACAAGGCCAGTGGTTATTGCCCATCCCTACTAGCCCTGAGGAGATGGTGGTGACCCACCCTCTTGTACTGCTGCACCATGGATAGTAAGAGATAACACAAGAAACTTTGGTGTATTAGAAGCTCAACCATAGTTTTAGCAAAGCAACTTCTTCCATGTGAAACACATCCCACAATCTCACCTTTCCTCAGGAAGGCAGCTGGTTTTCCCTTGAACAATTGCAATATCCCCACTGGCTCCTGGGATTCCTTGCCCTATGGCCACTCAATGTGGAAAAGCAGGAGTCAGGATGGTACGGACAACCTCGAGCCCATGCAATGGGACCAAACCGAAGCCCCTTGTTAACAAGAGAAGCATTACACCACCACACTCATTACCTATCCCTTCAACTGACACGTCAGGCACTCCTGTCTGATCTGTGAAAGAATCTCAGACTCCCACATTGGCCTCATCAATCACCTCAGAACACACTAAACCAGAATGGAAGCAAGTCATCCTACACGGTATTGTAGCGGTTAGCGTAACACTATTACAGTGCCAGAGACCCGGGTTCAATTCCGGCCACTGTCTGTAAGGAGTTTGTACGTTCTCCCCATGTCTGCATGGGTTTCCTCCGGGTGCTCCGGTTTCCTCCCACATTCCAAAGACGTACGGGTTAGGAAGTTGTGGGCATGCTATGTTGGCGCCAAAAATGTGGCGACACTTGTGGGCTGCCCTCAGAACACTCAATGCAAAAGATGCATTTCACTGTGTGTTTCAATGTACATGTGACTAATAAAGATATCTTACCTTATCCTGAGGGACTGCCTGAGAAAGAGGAGGTAATACTACCACATCCCAGTCAGAAGGTTCAGGGTTCAAGTCCCAGTACTGAGACTTGAGCACAAAAACCCAAGCCAATACTTCAGTGCAGTAGTGAGGGATTACTGCACCACTGGAGGTGATACATTCTGAATGAAGCATTAATCTGAAGCCTGCGTATTCATTCTCAGTTCACAGCACAGCAGGTAAATTGTCCTCGTCAGCATTTACTACTCAATCAGTATCACAAAAACCGATGTATTGGTCGATATCAGTATGCTGTTCATGGGATCCTACTGCACATAAATCGGGTGTAACTGTTTTCCTATATTTTGAAAATATCTACTTCAAATGTACTCTGTTGGTTATAAAGAGTATCCTGGAGCACCGTGAGGTCAAGAACAGAACCTAAATGAATGCACGTCCTTTTGCTTACCTTGAACCCATTTCTGCTTCCCACACAAGGGAGCAAGAAATAACCTCAAATATAAAAAGTACATAAAACATAATTGCAGCTCTCATTTCAACTTCACATTCCAAATGTTTTTTTTAATTTTTAAGTGGGGAAGTGAGCAAATTAACCACCCATTTTGTTGGTGCAGTGAGATCATCTGTGGGATCTGATGCCAGCTAAAATAATGACTCCAGGGCTTCCACGCAATAATTGAAACCTTAGCGATTTGCCTGGCTCTCGGTGAGCCCTGCATGGTGTTTGGACATGGTCTCATTCTCAAAGAATGGTGTTAGAGACACAAATTCTGATGGTATTGTTGTTGGGCAGCATGCCTGGGGCACAGCAAGTTTTGATACAAATGGCCCAGTATTTGTCAAGAGAGAAGGCCCAGCCTCATGTAGATCTACTCCCAAAATCAGCATCTTCTCCTGGACAACAGGTTCAGCAAATATACTTACTTGCTCTTGGTATCTTTCTATTGTTACATTAAACTTATAGAAATGGGTCATTTGGCCTAACTTACCCATACTACATTTATTCTCCTTCCTCTACTCCATCTCATCCAAACACCGTGTCATTCCTTTCTATCTGCCTTATTTCTCTAATTTTCCCTAAGATACATCCTTGCTATTTGCCTCAAAAACTCCATGTGATACTGAGTTCCATGTTCCAACTACTTCAGGGGGAATAGCTTCTAATAAATTCCCTGCTTTTTTTTTGTGGGTCACTAACCTACATTTACAGCCCCTGGTTTTTGTTGAGTCCCCAAGAAGAAACATCATCTATGTGTTATTTTTGTATTTTCTTAAATGTCTCATTTAGCCTTCCCTGTTGCTACAGCTGACAGCACTTTCACCTCTGAGGCAGAGTGGGATTTGTGTGTCAAAGTTCCACTCCAGACCCTTGAGCACAAAAATCTTCACTAACACTCCAACTGCGCAGTAGGAGGTGCTATATTTCAGGTAAGATGTTAAACTGAGGTTCAGCCTGCTCCCCCAGTTCGGCGTCATAGTCAGTCCCAAGGCCACAGTGACTGCGGGGCACTTTTGATGGACCAACCACCTTCCTCCATTCACTCTTAGTCTTTTGCTTCTCTTGTACGGTCAGTTTTAATCCCAGTTATCCAGGTTATTCCAACTCTTCTTCCACTTCTTCATCCACCGATGTGCCCAGCAGGATGGAACTGGTAAGGACATCAGAACTTCTGGTTACAACCAAACCACGCCTTTGTTCATGATTTTGAGAAGGAGCTCTTATTTGCCGACTTCTTTTCTGATTTGATCTTAATTTGTACAGTGGTGGAGGCAGGTACATTAACAACATTTAAAAGGCACTTGGACAGGTTCACGGATAGGAAAGGTTTAAAGGGATATGGGCTGAACGCAGGCAATGGGACTAGCTTAGATGGGAATCTTGGTTGGCATGGACCAGTTGAGCCGAAGGGCCTGTTTCCATCCTGTATGACTCTATGTTGAAGGATACATGGAGTACCTGTGAAAGCATTCATCACATTTCAACCATTTAAATTCAGCTTTCCAGTGCTTTAGTGAGCCAAGGGGAGCTGTTGGAAATATAGTCGATGGAGTTTTACTTCCATGGTGACTTTGTTGCTATTCCAGATCTTCCTCACCTTTATTTATGTCCAACAGCGGCGGCTATTCCAGATATTCCTAGTTGTGCAATGGCAATAGCTGTTGTTTTTGCTTGTTTTCTGGTGTAGAAGCTGAGTTGTGCTGGCTGCTGCATGGGATGCCAAAGGGAAACACACCAGCATTTGAAAGCTCACAGGCAAGTACGTTGGCACATTACGCAAGTGAGTCCACGTTCACTTGAATGGAAATCCCCGGTATGAAGATTAGGAAGAGGTATGTTAATTATTTATTTTGCTTAATTTAATCTAATCTGTTTCTTAGTGTTCTGCTGATTTTTGTTTATTTTTATTTCTTTTCATTGGCAGCAATTTTGGTCTTCCTTCAGGTGCTCTGGTTTCCTCCCACTTTCCAAAGACGCACAGGTTTAGGAGCTGTGGGCATGCTATGTTGGGGCCAGAATAGTGGTGACACTTGCGGGCTGTACCCAGCACATTCTCAGTAACACAAAAAGACGCATTTTACTGTGTATTTTGATGTACATGTGACTAATAGATAAATATCTTATTTTATCTTATGTCTCTGATCATAGATATTGTAAAACTTAAGAAAGTTTTGATAGGAGGTGAATCCCCCTTCAACCTTGCCTCCTGTCAAGAGCTGTCAAGGCACTCCTGGGGCAGAGCCTCTGCTGTTAACTGACTAGGGCTGAGTTGGCTTGGAGGGAATTACCAAATGTAGAGGTTTAGTTCATTCAGCCCCCTGTGTCCAACTCAGGTTAGTGCGCGAGGGAGGATGAGTTGGGGGTTGGCTTGGATGGCCAGTCCACACAGTGAATCCAATTGGTAGGCTGAATCCTGCTCGATTCAGTCCAGCAGCCTCTGTGATAGTTACTGGAGGATATTTAGAGAGTGTTACTTCTTCTGGTTTTACATTGCCAATTGTTATTGATGCATTATTGCTACTGGCTGATATTATCACCACTTGGCTCTTCACCACACTAATTTCCATTCCATTTCTTGCTGCAACCTTGTGTAGCCTATATTATTTCTTGAAGCTGTTCTACAGTTCCAGCTATTAGATCAATGTCATCTGTAAAACAAAGGTTGCTGATTTCTCATCCTTCAGCTGACACTGTTCCAGTGAATTTTTCTAAAGTATGTAATATAATTTGTTCCAGGTACAAATTAAATAAAGCAATGAGAGAATGATAGTCCTACTTGATGCTGCAAACCAATGCATAACAATGTCATCAAATAGGGCTTGAAATTTTAAAAAATTTTTTAAAATTTTATTTACAGCATGGTAACAGGCCCTTCCGGCCCAATGAGTCCACGCCGCCCATTTTAAACCCATATTAACGTAACGTTCCGTACGTCTTTGGAACGTGGGCAGAAACCGGAGCACCCGGAGGAAACCCATGCAGACACGGGAGAAGGTACAAACTTCTTACAGACAGTGACGGGAATCGAACCCCGATCGCTGGCGCTATAATAGCGTCATGCTAACCGCTATGCTACTATTTTCTACAATACATATCAATGTGGAGTGATGTTAGGCTTCTTCTAAATTGCTTTTCACCATATCATCTCAAAAGTTTTTTTTAAGTTTGATGAAATTATTTCTGGAGGATATTGTACATGATTTTGAGTTTCAAAATCTATTGTGTTGCTTCTTCCAGATAGGATTCCACCTTATTGTTGTGGTAAGGGCCTCCATTTGCATCTTAAACTGACTCAGTATAACTTCACAAAACTCATTTCTTGGATGACTGAGGGTACAGGTGAGGAGGGTGGATGGAGATCCAGTGGGTCTAAAAACAAAACTTACGAGATGAGCTCACAAGAGCCAATAGCTATCCATATCTGACCAGGGATGGGCAACACAAGGTTCTTCTGCCCAAAACAATCATTGGTGATCTTTAATAGATCACATGACACTAATTTTAAGAAGCATGAAGTTATTCCTTGCATCCAGGCCAATATTTATCCTCTGAAAAACATTGGAGCAGATCTTCCAGTTGTTTCATGTGGCATCCAGTGCAGGGAAACTAGTTCCTGGCACATCAGAGAGACCCAGCTCAGTATGGAGGGTGAGGGGGGGGGGGGGGGGGGGGGGGGGGGGCGGGGAGCTGGCTCAGCAGAAACAGCTGGTGAGAATCAGGAAACTGCTCTGACAACCACTGAAACCCTGCCTCACAGTCACAGGCTGTCAAAACTGTCAGTCTGATTGGGGCCATTATATATTTCATAAACATTCAGTAACTATCATAACTTAAAGTATTGAAATATGTTTTATATTAAAGAAGCATTGCCACACAATTCAAATTAAATAAAATTATTAAAACTAATTTAAATAATTAATAAAGACATAATTACTTACCTTCCTCCTGACAGCTGATGGATTGCTTTACATATCTGAAATTAATTTACTATCCTTTTGGAAGGGACTAGTCTTCATCATTTTTTCCAGGTTTCTTTTTAAATTCCAATCCACACCAACTTACACACACAAGAAACAGAAATAGGCCATTCATCTGCTCATGCCACCATTTAATAAATTCACGCCTGATCCTCTACCTCAATGCCACGTTTCTGCACTAATCCCATATCCCATGAGTCCCTTAATACCCGAAAATCCTTTGATCGCTGCTGTGAAACATGTTTGGTTTGGTGACTGACCTCCCTAAGGCATGAAGTCAGGATTCCCCACCCTCTGGGTGAAGAAATTTTTTCTTATCTCAATCTTGAGAGGCCAACCCCTTACCCTTTCTTTGAGACTCTTGACTCTAGTTCTAAGCATCCCAACTAAGGAGAAATATCATTTCCACTTCCATCCTTTCAAGCCCCATAAGGGTCTTGTACAGTCCAGCAAAATCACTGTTCATTCCAAACTCAAGAGTGCCGGCCCATTAGTTTCTCTTTGTAGGACAACTCCCCCAAATAAAGAATCTGATCTGATGAACCTCCAGTGCATTCTTTCTTTAGTTACAGAGACCAGATCTGTACACAATATTCCACATGCAGTTCTGCCAGGGCCCTTTATAATTGGAACAAGACATTTCCACTCTTGTGTCAAATACTCCTAAAATAAAGGCCAACATACCAATTGCCTTCCTAATGGTTTGCTGCATTCGCATGTTATCTTTATGATTCACGTACAGGAACACTCAGGTCCCTCTGAAGACCAACACTTTTCAATCTCTCACCATTTAAAAATTATTCAATATTTCAATCTTTTCCACCAAAATGGGTAACATCACATTTTCCCATGTTATATTCCATCTACCATGTTCTTGCCCATTAACTTCTCCATCTATAGCCATCTGAAGCTTCTCTGTCTCACTCTCAAAGCCCACATCTAGCTCTGCACCATCAGCAGACTTAGACAGATTATACTTGATCTCCTCATCCAATTCATTTATATATATTGTGAATAGCTGGGGTCCCAGCACTGATCTCTACAGCACCCCACTAGTAACAGCCAACCCAAAATAACACCTTTTTTTACGACTCTGTTTTCTCCTGTTAACCAGTTCTCAATCAATAGATTACTCCCAATACCATGTGCTCTAATTCTGTGAAATAACCTCCAGTGTGGGAGCATGGTGAAAGCTTTTTTAAAGTCAAATACATCACATTAACTACTTCCCACAAACATATTCTACTAGATACAAGCTCAAAAACTCCAATAGATTTGTCAATTTCCCTTTTAGAAATCCTTGCTGACTCTGTCCAATCCTATCATCATTTTCTAAGTGCCCTGTTACCCCTTTCTTAATAATCGATTCCAGCATGTTACCTGCTACTGATGACAGACTAACAGGTCTTTGGACCATTGTTTCCTCTCTCCTTTCTTTCTTAAACAGTGAATTATATTTGCTACTTTCTAATCTGTGAGAATTGTTCTAGAACTTATGGAATTTCGGAAGATGACAACCAGTGCATCCACTATCTCCATTGCCACCACCTGTAAACCCCTAGGATACAGGTCCTCTGGTCCTAGGTATTTACTATTAATTACTCCGATGTTAAGTCTTTTCAGCTCCTTATTCGCTCTAGACCTACAGTTCTCCATTATTTCCACAGGTTTTCAGTGCCTTCTTCTGTAAAGACAGATACAAAATATTTGTTTAGTTTTTCTGCCAGTTTCTTACTTGCCAATACAATTTCTCCTGAATATTAGAAAATTGCAGATGCTGGAAGTCTGACATAACAGTAGAAAATGCTGGGAACAGTCAGCAGACCAGGCAGCATCCACGGAAACAGCAACAGAGTTAACATTTCAGGTGGAAGACCTTTTGTGTTTCAATTCAGTTTGTAAGGGACCCGCATTAACGTTAAGTAAGCTTTTCCTTTTCCCACAACTGTGGAAGTCCATACCATCTGCTTTTGGGGTTTCTTGCTCCTTTTCCTTAACCTCTGCTTGTTAATGCCTTGGTCATCTTTTGCTGAATTCTGAAATTTTCCCAATCTTCAACCTTACTGCTTTTCTCAACATTGGTCTCTTTGCATTTTTAACTACTTTGCTTAGCCACGGCTGGATGGCTGGATCACTTTCCCTGTTTTGCTTTGTTTTGCCTTATAGGGATATATATTTGCGGCAAATTATGTATTAATGTTTTAAATCTCGGCCAATGCTGGTTAACCAGAGCTGGTAGCTGAGAGCATGCTGTTGCCTGCACCTCTTGTAAGCAAGCCCCCGCAGAGATCCATTCTGGTGGATATTAATGGGCAACACTGATCAGCCATTTCCTTCTGCCCCTGAGAATGCTGCACCGAATTAACTCTTGCTCATCCGTAGAGTAGGCACCATGCAGGGAGAGATCAGAATAGAGCATTTACCTCCCTTCTCATCCCACATGAGGTGATTAAATTCACCATCTGGTGTAACAATGTGCCACACACACCTGGAAAGAACTATCTTCTCAATATCACAAAGACTAACAGTACAGAAGGCCATTCAGCTCATAGTGTGCATGCCTGCTCTTTAAAAAAAGCTGTCAAATTCACCCATCAGACAAGATCAAGCTCGAAGATTAATGTCAAGAATTATCCTAAAGACTTGGAAACTTTTCCCTTTCAAACATTCGCCTTTTCCCAGTTGTTGCTGAATCTGCTTCTACCAGTTACTCAGTCAACGCATTTCACTTCATAACCTGCTGGGCACAATCCCCATCTCACCTCCTGATTCTTTTGGCAGGCCCAAGCCCGGGCCTAATTCTCCTGACCTCAGCCAGAGGTGCAGCAGGGACATTAATTAATTGCAGGGCAGCCACAAGAGAGCGAGTAAGAACTACAAAAGGCAGAGCTTCCACTCTCAACAGTGTTGATCAACTCCAGCTGAAAAATTAACATGCAGTCATGATAACAGGACCAGCTGGTGTGTGACGGCCTCAGGGCAGAGCAGCCCATCAACACTCCACAGGTTAGTCTCAGGGATGAAGCTCGGCCACTTGAATGAGGCAGTCTTGAATTAGGCAGTACCAGGCTTGAAGAACTAATCAAAAGGTGAAGCATGTTTGAGGAACGTCCTGGTCTATTATTAATTTTTTACACACTTCATATTGGAGTCAGTGCCTTCAGAACAGCATGGAAGGGAAGAAATAGTCACCGTACTGAAGAAGTAAAGTGAGCTGACTTCAGCTTTTACCCTTGGTAGTTAGATCGCAGCTGCTTTCACAGCTTGGACAGCAATGTGTAAGCTATACAAAGCATTCTGCAAATTCCTATTACTGCTGAGGAATCAGCTCTAATAATACGCAGATTTGCCACAGCCATGCTTTAGGTCAGCTTTCAGCACTGATATTTAGCTCCAAACATGAGGGCTGAGGGGGAAAAATGTCACATCACTACTTCAACAAAATGTATTTTAATCTTGGCTATGAGTGAATTGCAGGAGGTAATGATAGCTTTAACCCAATGAGTTGAGTGTAAAATCCACTAGATATTAGTGCAAAAAGATTTCATGTTGATACAGAATTGTTACAAATACAAGATGCATCAGATTAGCATCTAACGGCACAGTGAATCTACAATATATATTGGATAATATCATTCAAGGTGCAATAATGTGATCTACATCATGAACAGAGTACAAATGATAATGCAGTGACACATCATGTGGTTTTGCATACCTGAGATCTGGGTCTAAATCCAACCCAACCTGCTGAAATGACTAAATCCTCTGTCTGCTGGTTAGTCAAAGGCTCAATGTGAAGTGGCTTTGGCCAACCCGTCCCAATTCTTCTGCTGAAGAACTCAGACTTAGTGCAGGTCCTAACTTTGCACCAAGAAAAACTGCCTTCCAAAAGCCTACAGGATCATCAGTTGATTTAAGAAACTGAAAACAAATGCCACTCCAAATCATTGGGAGGCATTCTTCCAAGTGTCTCCAAGTGGTTCCAAGTATACCAGAAGGTAACGAGAAGCCAAAATGTGGACCATCCTGGAAAACATGATTGACTTCACACAACACCACATTCACAGGACATCTAGATCTTGATTCTGCACCAAACATCCTGAACATGTTTAAAAGAAAAGACCCATCTGAAGTATGATGGGTAATGCTAATTTTCCTGGAAGTTAGTGGCAGGATTGTTTACACCGTGACGAAAAGTCTCGGACCCAAAACCTAAGCTCCATTTCTCTTCCCACAGATGCTGCCTGATCTGCTGAGTGTTTCCAGCATGCATTGATTTATTTCAGATTTCTACCTTCTGAATTTCATTTTGGATCACACTCTGTTGTGGTGGATAATAAGCAGGAACTTTTGTTGGAAGTATTTAAGACCATTTCTTGACTCAACATGTGAATAAAGTAACTGGGATAACCATATGGTGTTAGATCTAGTACTTAGAAGTGAGCTTAACCTCACATTGGTTCACCATGCGGGTAAACATCTGAACATGTGGCCACAACAATATATGGTTCCAATTAAGTGGTCAAACCAAAGGGCCTGAAAATGTACAATTTGTACCAGACTTCAGAAAGGAATTTTTCATTAAAATAGCAAACAATTTGGAAAGAGTTAATTGGGCAATCCCACTGGATGGCCATGAGACTGATACAGAATACAGATGGAAAGTTTTTTTTAAAACAAACATGAACACAAAGTTGAGACACAAGAGACTGCAAACGCTGGAATCTGGAGCAAATATACGAGCTGCTGGAGGAGCTTAGCAGGTCAGGCAGCATCCGCGGAGGGAAATGGAGTGTTATCGTTTCAAGTCAAGACCCTTCATCTGGACTGACCCGAAATGTCAACTGTCCATTTCCTTCCACAGGTGCTGCCTGACCTACTGAGTTCCTCCAGCAGCTCATTTGGTGTACTCATAGCTGAAAGGAATATGGCAAGAGAGAAACTCAGGTGCACAAGGACAAAGTAGGTGTAACAAAATTGTTTCTACAAGTTAAAGTCATCTAATTCCCAACTAAACAGAGTAAGTATAAGGAACAGTTAAAGAAAACAGCAGCTGCTGTTGGATCAGCCAGAAGGAAAATGGAAAATAGGATTAAGGATAATTGTGGAAGAAAAACACTAACTATTAATCACGTAACAGTCAGCACTGTTGGACTGTACTGGGCTGCTGAAAGATGTGCAAGTACAAAGGGACAATTAGAATTTTAGAACTAATCAAGGATTTCTTTGCATTAGTCGTCATTCTTGAACACAAGGAATCCATGTTCCAAATGTTACACGTAAGTGGCCACAAGAAATTTCTTATAACAAATTCTGGTGGAATATGTTTCTTGATTATGGCACATTGGGGCAACGTAGAGGGAGCTTTGGGTTTTGCTATGTCCTGCACCTGACCTGAGTGTGCCAGGAGTATGTTCCATAAACCACCATTGACCTTCAACCTCATGAGTAGAAAATCCCTTCAATTATTATCAATGAACCTGTAATTGTGCAACTACTTGCAAAAAAAGATCACCAGGGTGAGTGATGCTTTCTCTGTAAATATCCTTCACTAACACATGGGTAAAATAGAGGAAATTCAGTTCAATATTTACGTTTCCAACTACATAGGAGGAGGCCATTCAGCCATCAATTCCATGCTAGCTCCCAAGGGAACAATTCCATTAGTTCCATACTCCTTTCCTTACCTCCCTGTATACTCCTGCAACTTACTTTCTCTCACACATACTCATCAACTCCTCTGATTTATTTGCCACTTATCTATATTAAGGGTTCATTTGCAGTAGCTAATTTACCTACAGGTAGGTATGTGGGACGTAAGAGGGAACCAGAGAACATGGTGGCAAATCACAGTGTCATGGAGAAAGCATGCAAACTCCACACAGTTAGCACCTGAGGTCAGGATTGAACCCAGGTCTATGGATTTGTGAGGCAGTAGCACCAACTGCTGTTCTCCCAGGCCACCTACAACATGGCCATGATTGGGAACTCAAATTGATTGGAAGGACATGCAAACAAGTGTCAGTGTCCTCTCCCATGCCAACATCCCCGGCACTGAGATCTGGGGTACTCTCAGTCAGCTACACTGTGCTGACAATAAAGTTTGCATGCCCAACACCAGACACAGTATATTGAGCTCTGCCATGAGGACATTACCATGTGGATTGGGAGAAAGATTCAAGGATGTGATCAAAGTTTCCATGAAAATGTGCAACATCCCTGCTGACTCCCAGGATTCTTTGCCCAATGAACTGCTGAAAGTGGAGTAGAAGCATTCAGGGTGGTTTTGAGAACCTTGAGGGCCATGTATTGGGAGCACACAGAAGCTCTGCATAAACGGTGGAAGGAGTGAACCACCTCGCAATCCAGTCACCCACCCATCCAGCCAGTCACCACCTGCCCAAGGAAGGTAACATGCCTTCATGACTACCAACCAGTGGCTCTGACATCCACCATCATGAATTGCTTTGAGAGGATGGTCATGGCACACATCAACTCCAGCCTACCAGACAACCTGGACCCATTGCAATTCGCTTATTGCCGAAACAGGTCTACAGCGGATTCCATCTCCCTGGCCCTACACTCAGCTCTGGAGCATCTGGACAGTAAAGACACCTATGTTAGACTATTGTTTATTGACTACAGCTCTGCCTTCAATACAATAATCCCAAGTAAACTTGTCACCAAACTCCGAGACCAAGGACTCAACACCTCCCTCTGTAACTGGATCCTTGACTTTCTAACAAACAGACCGCAATCAGTGAGGATAGGCAGCAATACCTCCAGCACGATTATTCTCAACACTGGTGCCCCACAAGGCTGCATCCACAGCCCTCTACTCTACTCCCTATACACTCATGACTGTCTGGCAGATTCTGCTCTAACTCCATCTACAAGTTTGCAGATGATACCACCGTTGTAGGCCGTATCTCAAACAGCGATGAGTCGGAGTACAGGAAGGAGATAGAGAGCTTAGTGGAATGGTGTCATGACAACCTTTCCCTCAATGTCAACAAAACAAAAGAGCTGGTCATTGACTTCAGGAAAGGGGGCAGTGTACATGCACCTGTCTACATCAATAGTGCTGAGGTCGAGAGGGTTGAGAGCTTCAAGTTCCTGGGAGTGAACATCACCAACTGCCTGTCCTGGTCAAATCACATAGAAGTCATGGCCAAGAAAGCTCACCAGCGCCTCTACTTCCTCAGGAGGCTAAAGAAATTTGGTTTGTCCCCTTTAGCTCTCACCAACTTTTACCGATGTACCATAGAAAGCATCCTATCTGGATGTATCAAAGCTTGGTATGGCAACAGCTCTGCCCAGGACTGCAAGAAACTGCAGAGAGTTGTGGACACAGCCCAGCGCATTACAGACACCAGCCTCCCCTCCTTGGACTCTGTCTTTACCTCTCGTTGTCTTGGTGAAGCAGCCAGCATAATCAAAGACCCCACCACCCACCCGGGACTTCTCTCCTCTTCCATCGGGTAGAAGATACAAAAGCCTGAGGGCATGTACCACCAGACTTAAGGACAGCTTCTACTCCACTGTAATAAGACTATTGAACGGTTCTCTTATACGATGAGATGGACAATGACCTCACGATCTACCTTGTTGTGATCTTGCACCTTATTGCACTGCACTTTCTCTGTAGCTGTGACACTTTACTCTGTACTGTTATTGTTTTTACCCGTACTACATCAATGCACTCTGTACTGATTCGATGTAACTACACTGTGTAATGAATTGATCTGTATGATCGGTTTGTAAGACAAGATTTTCACTGTACCTCGGTACAAGTGACAATAATAAACCAATACCAATACCAATACCCCTTCTCTGGAAGAGTCTGCAGTTCCCACATTGGCCTCATCAGCCACCTCAGAACCTACAAAACTGGAGCAGAAGCAAGCTACTCACAATCCCGAGGGACTGCCTGAAAAAGGACTGGAAACTGAATTCAGGCAGTTCAGCTATTTGGGGCCATTCCCAGGCACTGCAGGTCAGGGCTTCAGATTCCTATTGTTACTTTGTTGTTCTGCAGCTGGGGAAAGTACACTTCTGAAAGCTTGCTTCCAATTGGGACTCTAGGTAAAACTGTATCCCTAATGCCTGGCACTCAGGACTGAAGGAGAAGGAGAAGACTTGGAAGATAGTAAAGGAGAACGCAAGAACTGAGTCAGTGCTGCAAACCTCAACTCCCACACAGCATGGATACTCACATACTCTGTAACAACCTGACCAGAGAGTAGTGTAGCCGTTAGCGTAATGCTTTACAGCGCCAGCCACCCAGGTTCAAATCTGGCCATTGTCTGTAAGGAGTTTGTGCATTCTCCCTGTGTCTGCGTGGGTTTCCTCTGGGTGCTCCAGTTTACTCCCACATTCTAAAGACGTACAGGTTAGGAAGTTGTGGGCATGCTATGTTGGCGCCGGAAGCATGGCGACACTTGCACAGAGCTGCCCCCAGAATACTACACAAAAAGATGTATTTCACCGTGTGTTTCAATGTACATGTGACTAATAAAGATATCGTATCTTATCTTAACTAATGAGTCAACCGATCACAAACATATGGTGGTGCAGAGCGATTAACTTACTGGATCAGTAAGGCCTAGAGTAATCTACAAATCTGAAGTCAAATCCCACCAGCCTTTGAGAGACACAAGAGATTGCAGATGCTGGAATCTGGAGCAACATACAATCTGCCGGAAGAACTCAGCGGGTTGAGTGGCAGCTGTGGGAGGAAAGGAATTGTCGACGTCTCGGGTCAAAACCCTGCATCAGGATCTGAAACGTCGACAGTTCCTTTCCTCCCACTGATGCTGCTTGACCCACTGAGTTCTCCCAGCAGATTGTTTGTCCCACCAACCTCGGTAATGGTGACCTCCAAAAAAATCACCAGCTGCCATGAAAAGTCATCTGGTTTATTACTGTCCTTAAGAGAAGGAAATCTGCCATCCTTAACAGGCCCATGTGGCTCCGGACCCACTGTCTGTGGTTGCTGTTAAATGCCCTCTGCAATGATTTAGCAAGCCACTCAGTTGAAGGGCAATAAGTGATGTGCAATCAATGCTGGCCTTGCTGGTAACATACAGGTCCCATAAAATGAATTAAAGGAAATAAAAAATACTTTGATGAAATATCTTCCAGAGTCCCCAGAGGAAAGTTGAATATTCACTTCCAGTCCAACTTAGATTTTGGATATTGGACCATCCAAGATGCAAAAAAAACACAATACAGACAAAATAATTAAGAAGTGTAGCTCATGGTCCCCTGAGGTCTGACAGACAAGGATATGTTTGTATTGTTGCCATGACAAGCAGTGCTATTCTGGATTTAAGTTATAAAGCAATAATACCTCACACATGGCCTACAATGTGATAAATAAACCCTTTCCATTGCTATATGGAAGAAACAACGACTTTGGAAATATCAGATTTTATGAGTGATCAGAGATCAGTTTGCACCTCTCAAAGTCTTTGATCTGTACCTTACTGGCTTCCATGGAACCACACATTGTACGTAATCAAATTCCTAGGGACTGATTAACGGAAGTTTAAATATGGACATAATTGGATGCCAGATAGCCCACGTAGAGTATGGCTCACCAGAAAAGAAGCAGAAGGTGGATGAATTCGTTGCAATGCTTCCTTTGGTTTGATGCAAGTGAAGACTCAGTAAAAACCAGTTACATAGGAATGTCTCCAACTAAACAGACATTAAAGAATTAGACAAGTAATGAGAGTTGCACAA
Organism: Pristis pectinata; assembly: GCF_009764475.1. Taxonomy (NCBI): domain Eukaryota; kingdom Metazoa; phylum Chordata; class Chondrichthyes; order Rhinopristiformes; family Pristidae; genus Pristis; species Pristis pectinata. The sequence continues at coordinate 12,502,112 of NC_067427.1, read as the reverse complement.
CACAAGGGAGAGGACAGGGGAAAGGATAAGGTCTAATTCCAGAAGGTTAGATTATACTCCTATGGATCCAGTGATTGTTTCAGGGTTAGTTGATGTGGGAGGGGATCTTACAAGATTGCTGGGTATATTGTAGCCCCCTCCTCTTTATTGCCTTCTGTAAATTCTAAAAGTAGAAAACAACTTGAAGGCCAACACCAGCTAGACTTTCAATAGCCCAAATACTTCTTCAACACTCTCCTCAATAATTCCCAATGGAACGATCAGTAATGTTTGCTAATTTATTCCCTCAAATACGAACATGGATGACTCCAAATGAGCCACTGAATGGAGATTGATTAGTTAGGGATGTAAAATAGCTTCCACATGGCAATGGATCCCAGCTGAGATTGCCATAATGAATTTTAAATCCCTGGAAAGTCTGCTGATATGAAGAAGTGAAGAAGAAGAAAAAAAAAACCCTCGTTAAAGTATAATCTTCCCCAGATGTTGGACCTATTGCTGTTAAATCCATAAAGTGAAAACCTGGCCCTTTCTCAGACTGTGGTCAAGGTTACTTGTTAAACAGAGAACAGCACAAACTCTTCCAACACATTAGTCAATTTAATCATGTTCCCTTCCTTGTAGCCAGTTTAATTTTAATAGGGGTAATTTCTACTGAGTTTTCTTATTTATTGATTATTTCAAGGACTTCTCAGTCCTACCCTGTCTGGTGCCTATGTCCGATCCCAGAAGGGTAAAAAAGTTCTCCTACACCAGCCCATCATATGGGAGAACCACCCTGATACAACTCGAGTTTTCCTGCCCCCTTTCCCTAGACAAACTGCCATTTGACAAACAGACTGAGTGTAACACAGCATGAGCCAATCCCAATCGCCATCTCGATCTCCAAATCACCCAGTAAACTGACCACAGTCAGAGATACTTGCGAACTTAAAAAGAAGAAAGGGAATTGTATGCATCAGTTAAACAGAGATTCTCAGGATCTGCCACTGTTGTGGAACAAACTGAAGAAAGACAGATTTCCTTTTGTATAACACCTTTCACAACTTTTTACAAACAATTAATTGTTTTTAGCTACTGTTATAATATAGGAAAATAGCAGTCAATCTGTGCACAGCAAGCTCCCACAACCATGCAATAACGATCTACTTTAGTGATACCGATTGAGGGATAAACATTGGCCAGAATGGTGGGAATAACCCCCATGCTCCTCTTCATGGGGTCTTTACATCCACCTGAGGGAGCACACAGCGCCTTTGACAATATAGCACTCCTGCAGCACTGTCTTGGTGTTTGTCTACACCGCTATGTTCATGTCTATGGAATGGGTCTTGAACCCACAAACTTCTGTGTTCCCCATCGTGCTAGAGATGACATTGAATCTCGACTGGTGAGCAATGCCTGCTGACAGATGGTCAGGGCAGCCTTGGCTCCTCCTTCAAAGCATGGTCAAGATCAGACATGGATGCTGGTGACACCGTCTCCAAGCTCACAACCAGCTCTCTTGGTCCTTGCCACAAATGTTGCTTCATAGCCATTGGTGCCATCCCCTCCCTTGCAGTTGTCCGAGATTGAACCAAACTGTTCACAATAAAGGGGTCAGAGGAAGTGGTAGAGGTGGGTAGATTTACAACATTTAAAAGACATTTATACAGGCACATGGGTAGGAAAGGTTTAGGGGAATATAGGCCAAACATAGCCAAATGGGACAAGCTCAAGTAGACAACTTGGTCGGAATGAACAAGTTGGGCCGAAGGGCCTGTTTCCATGCTGTATAAATCTATAGTCCAATACAATGGGGATCTAAATCTGATATCAGTGAAAAATAAAGGCTCATGCATCTGCATCAATGGCAAGACTGAATCCAGCCCCTCACGATTGCTCCATCTCCCTGTGTAATGAATTGATCTGTATGAACAGTATGCAAGACAAGTTTTTCACTGTACCTTGGTACAAGTGACAATAATAAACCAATACCAATACCAATATATCAATTAATTAAATGTGCCAAAAGATCAGCCAGTGAGGAGATAGCCTGGCCTTGCACCATCAAAACAATCCCATTCAGAATTAGCCAGGTTGCATCTGAGAGGCTGCAGGAGTACCAGGCTCAGCTTCTGGAGAGTAGGGAGGGCAGTGGAAAGAATAAGAGGTGTTCACAGCCTTTACCTACACCATGAGTAGTGAGGAATGCTTTAGTGCAGGCACAGCTGCATTGTTGGGAAAATAACAGCAAATTTCAGCACAGCAATCTCCTGCAAACTGCAATGTGATAACTACGAGATAATTTCTTTTAGTTTGAGGAATAACCATTGACCAAGATACTATGAATAACTCGGAGACACAAGAGATTGCAGATGCTGGAATCTGGAGCAACAAGCAATCTGCTTGAGGAACTCAGCAGATCGAGCAGCATCTATGGGGGGGGGGGGGGGGGGGGGGAGGGGACTGTCAACCCAAAACATCGACAATTCCTTTCCACCCCACCAAGGCTACTCAAACTGCTGAGTTCCTCCAGCAGATTGTTTGTTGCACTAGGAATAACTCATTTAATTGTCCTCAAAATACTGCCAAAGGGTCTTCACAACTGTCTAAAGAGACTAACATTGGCTTTAACTGCAGAGCTGGCTAAGTACTGCATTGTAGCATCTGCCTTGACTTCTACACTCAAGTTTTTGGAGCAGGACTTGAACCCAAAACCTTCTGACTTATAGCCATGATTTTTTAAATTTCAAAAATAAACTTTATTCATCATAAAAAATATATACAAAAGAAGAAACAGTGCAAGACTTTTACATTCATGGTCAATACATCCAGTCATGTTAACTTATTTCTTAAAACCATAGCACTATTGCCACTTATGTGGCCCCCTGGGATGATACACCATTTCAATGTTTGAGGGGCTTCCCCACCCGACTCAGCCCCTCCATGTGCGATAGCAGAAGGACCCTAGACTGTGGTCCTTCCCCACAGAGCCTCTGCATTGGTTGCACCAAGCACGTACTCCTGCAGCCTGGAATGCGCCATTCTGCAGCATTCCCTTAAGGACATCTCATTGTGCCGAAAGACCAATAGGTTTTGGGCACTTTCACTGAGCTGATGATCTTCCAGCAGCACTTGATGTCTGTCTCGGTGTGTGCCCCTGGGAACAATCCATAGATCAGAGTCCTCTGTTACGCAGCTGCTTGGGATGAACCATGAATGCAACTTAATGAGGCACTGCAGACACAGGTTGGAGGCAGTGGGCATTTGGGAAGTGCGTGTAACAATCAGGGTATCACTTCAATTCGCACACAAAGGTAAAGATCGACAGAACAGGATCAGACCTGGCTGACCCACCTTTCCCCACATTCAAACAACTTTTTGACCCACCAGTGAATGAGGTGCCAGAGGGAAGTAACTGAGACCAACACAATATCAACACCTTCAGGGCAGCCACACATGGGATCGAAATACAATAGTCGTGGCTCTTTTCCCTCTCAGATTCTGCCATTGCTACTCGGGACAGCTATGGGAGAGGAGGAGAAAACAGGCTGGGATATTTTGCTTGCTGATAACGATGGCTTCATAAATGGCATTCAGCAAGCTTCCCTGACGCTCACACGTAACACATGGTGCAGCCTAGTCACACAAACCTTAAGGTCCACAGTTCACTTTCTTCCAGTCCATCAGCTGCAGTGGTCTAAAGCAGTGATAATGGTGTTATGACTGTCTACTCTTCTAGTGAAGGGAAATTCCTGCTGCTTCTCACTATTGAGTGACCAATCTGAGCACACACATTGTCTAGGAGCAATTATACACATTCCAGGTTTTTAAGGAATTTACCTTGTCCCCTGCAGCCACACTTCTGGGAAGAGAAATGTTCATTCAAAAGATTGCATCCACTCACCTCATTGACTTGCTGTTTGTCCAGGTGGAATATTTGACCTGAACTGGTTGAGGCCACCTCTTCAAAGGCCCGATACCCTGGGTGGCCTCTGTCCCCACAGTCTCCAGTCAACACAAATACCACCTGCACAGGGAAGAGCAGCAGTCGTTTTAATCCACTCACAAATTGTTTCAGAAACCTCACTCTCACATCCCATCTCTATTTACTTACACTAGACACCCATGGGTTGGTCAAGCTTCTTTTAAAAATAGTAAATGGTCACAATATTCAGGCTTCAGTGTATTGATTACTGAATCACATTAATCTTACAATACCCCCACCTAGCCCACACAAGTTTGCCACTTTAGCACATGACAAAGGAAGATATTTGGGAGAGGGGTGGGGATGGAGGCGACAAGCAGCCCAAGGATTTAATATAGAGCTGCAAAAGTGAAGGCAGAAGTTTGACTTACAAATTGGACAGTAATACATCTTCTACAATAATTCCTGACACCCTTCAAATGAACAATCTTGATCTGGATTCTTCACATGTGGGAGATTGATTAGTATATTTAATTAAAAGTGTGTGGTATAGCATGCACTCCCAGTCAAAGTGTTATTTTTCTGTCATGCATGCAGCATTAGAAATTTCCTGTTCTACTACAAACTGTTCGAATGCAGTTGAGAACACAGACTGCAGGGTAGAACTCTGGAAAGTGTTTATGGAGAGAGTTGGCTGCTGTTTGATCTATCAAATCCATGGAGCGATACATTTCCAAACTCCATCATCACCATGTTAATATTGAAAGAAAGCAGTTATCAACTAATAATGAATAATGGCTAAGGGAACTTAGAGATCTATTTATAATGAGGTGACCACTTTTTGTTAAACAAACCATAAGTATTTCTCATGTATTCTGAAATCTCACCTGGAACAGACAAAACCACAGTTCCAAAGTACACTCTACAAAGAGGAAACTTTTCCTAATGACTTGAGACTCACTGGCCCCAAACCAGAGGTGGATTGTATAACATTTGTACTGTATGTGAACATTCTTTTCCTAACTGCACTGTGCCAGAAATCTAATGAAACACGAAGATACGTGAAGAGCTGCTAACACAAGTGCCTAATGACACTACATGTCCACATACATTGTACATATACTTATATACACTATATTACTTGCCTCTTTTTAAAAACTAATTAGTATATTGTTTACAAATTTAACCTAGTTATAGGTGATCTGATTTCTTCTTATCTTCTCAAAGGAACCTGTATTGATGGCATTGTATCCACTTCTTTACTTGAGGAAAATGTCACTTCTTGATTCAATTCGGCAGAAGCAAGCATTATTCCTTTCACAGTCTCCAATGATTAATTTCTGAAATACACGCATGATCATGTAACTCTTTTGTATATCAATTGTGGGAATTATTTGATTTACATGTATGCATCTAATTATCCTATTTCCACAAGAGTTTTCTGTACCCCATATTTTATGTCAGATTTGTTAGGTGGTGTTAGCACATAAATTATCATAATGTTAGAAAGTTTTCTATCCATTGTCCCAAACTGTTTGCAAGTCACTACAAGAGAAACTGAATCTCAGTTCTTCAGTAGTATGCCCCGTTGTTGTGCAGGTCTCAACATGTTTCATTTCAATCCATTTCAGTGACGATGAGAACAGAAATAATCATCCCTTTCTCACAATGATCAATGTGTACTCCCTGCTAAGCTCCAGAGGTCATCTCCAGCTCAGTGAAAATGTCCTCATTGGCTTGGCTCTGCAATCTTGTTGCGTAGTACACTTGTCTACCAGCCCTTCACAACCTTCATCTTACCCAGGCCAATAAATAAAAATCTGACAAATGTCTTCATGCTCACAATAATAGATTTTTGAAGAACTTTGTCTTCGCAGTCTTCTTGGTATGATGCTCAGTGTCCCGTTTAACACAACCTTGTTCCGTCAAAACTCAAATTGTCAGTTTAAGTGAAATTTCATTAGCCATCTGGATATTTGTCTGGATCCATCCATTCTTTTCATATACCTATTTGAGAACAACATTGTTGCTCCTTTTCAGCTCCCTCCACCAATATAGCCAGAAAATCGTCATCTACTACTTTCAATGTGAAGATCATACTTTAACACTCAACGTCTGACACTCAACACTTAACATATCTGCAACTGCACAGTATTTCAAACATCTACAATCGATTGTGTGATCATATCAAATAGGACAGTGGCCCACCTCCCCCCGGTTGACATTGGTGTTGCCTACTTGGCCAAAAATCACTAAAAAGAATATTTATTAAATGTGTTTATGGGAAAAGGTCTGCCTAATGTGAACTCATGAAACTCCTGGACAAAGACAAGCACAATTCTTGAGAGCGAAGTGAGGTTAAGCAGATAAATTGACTCGAGCGAAGTGACTTCAGGTGCATGTTCACTGCAATAAGATAATTCCTCATGGGTCCAATGGCATGGCATTTGCCTTAAGAAAGATATTGCAGTTAGATGATGTGACTATGAAATTAAATTGGTAAATTGGTTTATTATTGTCACATGTTACCGATGGTACTGTGAAAACTGTTTTGTTATGCCATCCATAGGGATCATTTCATCACATCAGTGCATTGAGGTAGGACAAGGCAAAACGATAACAGAATGCAGAATAAAGTGTTACAGTTACAGAGAACTGTAACTGTAATTGGCACTGAAGTGGTGGGAAACTTCCCACAATGTGATGTCGTTAGTTTTGATGGGAGTAACACTAGAGAAAGAGGATAAGTTGGCTGCGAGGACTCAGGCTGGCTACATTGGAAGTCTTGGTGACTGTGATTGGACGTGTAAACCTTTCACTCCACAGGTAACACACGTTGGGGAAATACTGCAGTGGAAATTGCTGATGGTGAGAATGTGTTTCACAGGAGCACAAGAAAGTTATTCCAACTGAAATAGGCTCCAAAACACACAGGACAGAAGCAAATCTTTGAATGTTTCATTTGGTGTGGAAGTTACATGACCAGTTCAATTCTAAACTCACAGAAATTGTGGAGAGCTATAAATTTGGAACTTGGTTAGAAGAGGCTATCTGAGTATATAGTATGGTTGAATGACCAATCTTGGCATTAAAACTTATGTTTTCTTTTAATTTGTGAGCTGCCTAACAAATTTGTTTGAGTAGCTTCGATCAACATTAATCATGCAGATTTACATATTTGATCTTCCTTGCAAAATTGCAGCATCTATGGAAACGGCATCAAGGGACATTGAGGAATCTTTTACAATGTAAAGGACAAATGATGGTGAGTTACAGTCTTAGAGTGTCAGTGAATGGTAGAGCAAGAAAGAAGAATTTGAACCACATCGGAGAACCACATGCAGGTAGCTGCTATGGATGCCATTCACTGTACACTATCAATTTAAAATGGAAAAGCGTTTGAACTGTGAGAATAAAAGGCATTGAAGTCCAAAGCCAAGGAGCATAAGCTGTGATATTCCCTCCTTTGTGTAGAGTTTTCCTAGTATTCTCCCCCAATGCTCTGACCCGCCCTTACTCAAGCTAAAACTGGGGTCATCGACGCTGTCAGCTGTAACATAAGTATTCTTGCTTGACATGAAGTCCATGCTTTACTTTTACATGCAAGGTCCTTTCCTTACACTCTCATCAGTAATTGATAATGTATGTATGGGTTCTTATTCTAATTGCACATATTACCAAGAATACAATGAAGCACTTGGTCAAATGGAGAGCTGCTAAATCCTTGTTTGTTCTGCTGTCTCTAACACCACCATTCATGCGTGCATGGATCATAATTATTTGTCACACATTCACCATACCATGGAGCTGCTCCAATGATTACCATGAGGGTTCTAACTTCCAGCAAGACCAGAGAATGAGTTTCTTGCCCCTGGAAAAGAGGCAGGGTCCATTGTACCTGCAGCAAATTCAGTGTCAATTCAGTACCCCGCTTGTGGTCCTGCCTCAGATCACTTCTCCACCCTGCTTACCTGGGACTGCTTCAGCTGAATGAGTTGCAGTACATCCTTGGTCAACTGGTAATCCTTTGCTCTGGCATCAGTGAAGACGTAGATAAAAGAACCAGGGAATGATACCTCAAGGGCTCGTTTTATAGCACTAAGGCTCATTTCGGGGCAATCACCTCCACCCTGCAAGCAAGAACAATAATGACAGTCCCAGTTAGTGGCTACATTCACCCCATTGTTTCTGTCTGTCTTAGCAACCTAATTAGCTCTGGGGCATCTGAGAGCAGAGGAAACCTTATTTATCTTATGTCAAGTACTACTTGCATTTCTTAAAGGACCCTAGGTATCTAGGGAGGAGCTGTCACTAATAACAGTAGTCCACATAGAGCAGCAAAGGCTGGAATTTGAACCTGGCACCTTGTGGATCTGTTCACGAGAGTGGAACATGCATTAGCAATGCTCCCACAAGGTATGAAGTATGTAAGATTTATTTCAGCTGAAAGAAATAAAAGGACTTTGTGCTTGAGTGGGTCATCCTCAGCCCTTCCTGAATGCTAGTGAAGTCATGCGAAGATTTACACTGCTCCTAGAAATTCAATCAGGGTAAGTGCTGAGTAGGCTCTCCAGGAAACTTCACATATACCCACCATAAATCTTCTAAACGTTGCATTTCAGATTAGACCATGTCACAATTTAACTATGATGAGCACAAGGGTTTAAATTGATAAAATATGCTTTATTTTTATTTAAAGTTCTGATTAATCTGCTTTTTTTAGTTTGGGGTGGAAATAGTGATTGTAATAGATTCCTGATGTTTGACTAAAGTTGCTGTAACATGAATATTATTTGCAGCAGTTCCACTCCTTCCTCAGATCCTGAGGTTATTGCATGATCTTTGTCTCCTCCATCATCATCAAAGGCTAATCTTTCTTTTTATTTAACCTCCACACACACTCAGATCTTTAAATCTCTCTCTCTCTCTCTCTCTGATCAAGCCCCTCCATTCCCTCCCTCCCCCCACAACATTTGTCAATGATTTCTTCCTGTACTCTGTGATGCGCCCAGTGAAGTCTTCAGAGACATGGAATGCTATGTATGTAAACTCCAGAGGCATTATCTTCATTTTCAAAACCATTCATTGCCTTGGCTCTCCCTTCTGCGAGCTCCTTCAACTCTCAACCCTCCAAGCTCTCTGCATCGCCACCGATTATGCACCTTTTCACTTCCCTTATTTCCTTTGTTCAGTCATTAGTTGCATCTACAGCCTTTCCCCAAAACTTCTTCAACTTTCTACTTCTCTCTCTTTCGACCCCCGTTTCAAGTTTTGGTCATCAGTCCTAACATCCTTAGGGTGACTCAGTGGTACAGTATGTAGAGTTGCTGCCTCACAGCTCTAGTGACCCAGGTTCAATCCTGACCTCTGGCAAAGTGGCTTCAAGAAAGGAGAGAAACATGGTTGGCCTGGGGTTGGAAATGGATGTTGGAGATTGACGGAAATTAAGGCTCAGTTGAGACCTTTGATTCACTAAAGGTTTAGAGCCTTTATCGCTTGCTGACAATAAGGGAAGTAGTCTTAGAGTCACAAACCTCCCAGCTCCTGTGATTCACACCTGGAGACTTCCAAATGGAGGAACACTGCAATTCTGCAATAATGAAAAGAATGTTTTTCTTATAATTACCTCTTTAGTCAAAGTTTCAGGGACCTCAATGATATAATTAGGGAAATGAGCCTTTCATCAATACAATTTCCCTGAGTGATTTTAAATTGTATTGCACTGTTTTTAATCATTTTCTTCCTACTTATCTCTAATAATAACAGGAAATGTATATTAACCACTTCCCTCAATAAGAAAGAACACTGAATTCCTTGTTGGTAATCTGGTTCGATTCTCGAGGGGGAACCATTTGGAATGTTGCTGTTGTACACCTCGTGGCTGCCTCTTTCTCGGGACTCACTAGTTGACTTATCCAGATGTTGATGAACATAATTTAGTTTAGGATTTCACTATCTCTGTATTCAATCCTACATTGCAACAGTAACCACACTTCAAAAAGTACTTTGTTGACCATAAAGTCCTTTGGGCTTTCTTGAGGTCATATTTTTCATCAATCCATTTATTCATGAGATTTAATTTATTCATTCATGAGGGGCAGAGTGGTGCAGTCAATAGAGCTACTGCCCCACAGTTCCAATGACCTGGGTTCACTCCTGATCTCTGGTGCTGTCTATGTGGAGTTTGCACATTCTCCCCGTGAACACATGGGTTTCCTCTGGGCACTTCAATCTCCTTCCACATCCCAAAGATGTGCAGTTTGGTAGGTTCATCGACCACTGTAAATGGCCCCAAGTGTGCAGGTGGATGGTAGAATCTGCAGGGAGTGGCTGAGAATGAAAGTGGCTGTGGGGAGAATAAAGTGGAATGAGAGTAAATGGGAGCATGATGACCAGCACAGAGTCAGTGGGCCAAACGGCCTCTTTCCAGGCTGGATGACTCTAGACACTTTGAAATGTGATATCACTAGCAAGATTATCATTTATTGTCCATCCCAGTTGTCTTCTGAACTGAATGGCTTGCTGGGCCATTTCAGAAGGCAGTTAAAAGCGAACCGTATTGAAGGGCCAAGAGTCAGATACAAGTTGAACCTCACCCCGACTGTGACAGGCGGCATCAGAGTAAGCTTTGAGGTCGCATCTTGGCCTTCAGGGAACACCTGGCCCCTCCTTCAAGGGTGTAGTGCCACCCCTCCCAAAGCATCAATGACTTCAAGCCACAGCTGGATCAACCAATGCTCAATAGGGCGGCACGGTAGTGTGGCGGTTAATGTAATGCTATTACAGCACCAGTGACCCTGGTTCAATTCCCACCACTGTCTGTAAGGAGTTTGTACGTTCTCCCTGTGTCTGCATGGGTTTCCTCCGAGTGCTCCGGTTTCCTCCCGCATTCCAAAGACGTACAGGTTAGGAGTTGTGGGCGTGCTATGTTGGCGCCAGAAGTACGGCAACGCTTGCAGGCAGCCCCCAGAACATTCTACGCAAAGATGCATTTCCCTGTATGTTTCGATGTATATGTGACTAATAAAGATATTTTATCTCTTATCTCTAGGGAGCACTCTTGCCTCTAAAGGCCATGGCTTCAAGTCTCACTCTAAAGACGTTATGCACCAAAACCTAGCAGACACTGCAGCATGGCGCTATGGGAGTGCTGGTGTGTCAGAAGTATCAACTGTTCAATCAGCATTAAATAGAGGCCCCATTCCTTTCTCAGACAGATGGAAAAAGGTCCCAAGATGCTATTTAAAGGTGAGCAGGAACCTTAACCTTGGTGTTCTGGCCAATACTGTATGTCCACACAGAACACTGATTATCTGAGCTCTGCTCTTTGTGAAAACTTTCTCTGCACAAATTGATTGGGATATTTCTTACATTGTGAAAATGACCAGATTTCAAAAGTACTTGGTTGTAAAGTGCATTGGACTGCTATTAAAGGCCACTATTTAACTGCAAGTCTTTCAGTCTTTGGTACTAACCTGAGGTGAAAGATCAAGAACAGAGAGATCAACAGTGCTGACTCACTAATTCTCATCTGTCCCCCTCACTCTGAGGGCTCAGATGAGATACCCAACTCACAGTCAGGAGGGATAAGTTGAAGTGAGGAGAATCATTTTGAGAATTAAGTCTTTATTGTGATACGTGGATCCAGAGGGAGGCAGAGCTATGTTTTACATTGTCTGCCCTGCCCCTGAGCGTTCTCACAAGTAGGGGTTGTCCGTGCCCTCTGGTGAGCTCCAGAGGAGCTTCTTACCTCAGGGAAATGGACACCCAGCAACAAACAGTTCACAAACCAGCACAATAGACGAGTGAAAGTTAGGCCATTTTTGACAATATTGGTGCAATGCAAGTTCGAACATTAGGATCATAAGAGATGCAGGAAGGAAATGGAAAGAAAAGCAAAACATTGGAAATGACATCTCTATTAATTCAGTGAGCATTATGTAAATTATCCATGGCACTGTTCTGACAGGGATTGACACTTCAGTACAGATGCTGTTGTTTAGCTGTAATGATGGGCTGATCTCAGACTTGTCCCTTTATGGTCACTTAGAGAGTGATTGTTAATTCCATCAATTGGAAACTGCTTGTAAATGAACAGCTTCTATTACTGGGGCAGGGTCCATGTAATCAGCAACAGAAAATGATTGCCGTTCTTGCTATCATTATATTTCTGCTATCATCCAGGCACTGGGTACACATGCTCAAAACAAGAGGAAAGGTTCTTCTGTCAAAATACCAGAGAAGCTCGCACGGTTCACTGTTACTTGTGAAAATCACACAACAACTTGGATGAGTAAAGTTGCTTGATTAAAACAAAGATCTGGACGTTTCTGTCTGAAGGGTTTTTGGCTGCTGTTAGCCACTGTCCGATATGGCATTGAAGTGTACTTAAGCAAGTGATGTTCATGTGATGGCATGGTAGAAGCTGATTAAGCTCATCATAAAATAAGTGTCCCGTTTAGTCCAAATACCTTTCTAATGACATGATATTTAATATTTACTGACAACAACCCCTCTAGGCTGAAGACTAATTACAAATGTGACTCTCTTTCCCTAAAGTTTTGATTGTTGTTGGAATTTTTTAAAATGTAAATATTTTCCTGTTCCTAATCCAATCATACTTCCTCTCTTGTTGACATTGATATCACTGACGCAGGCTCGCAGTCATTTATCAGTCCTTCCAAGACTCATGGAACTAGAATGTTCTATTGAGACACCGTGTTGTTTTGATGTCCCACTAACCCAAGATCACACAGAAGTTAGACGAGCAAGGGCAATTCCAATGGGTGGCAGGTGCTGTCCAGTCACTGGTTACTGTAGATTCTGGCTCCTGGCTTTTACTAGTATGTAATAGAACAATTATAAGCACAAGGACTTTCCCCACTCCAGATTAGAGATGGGATGTAGCAGACTCTTTCTTTATTCACCCACCCACTTCTTTAGGGGACTTTTCCCCCCTCCTTTCCTCTGAACCTTTGCCAGTTACAAAGCTCCTGGCTGCTGACTGGACAACCAACAAAACCTGCCTGTCCTGTGGTCTTATTAAAATAAAAGCAGAATTCAGCACTTTCAGCAATGATTCAACCATATGTTGAGAATTTATTACAGCCAAGGGGGTTAGGAGTCTATGTAAAATAACAAAATTACTTTAAATGTTCCCTGTACAGGAAAAAGCCAGCATGAGCCAACCTGTAATGTTATTTCCCCGACTTCTAAAACAAATGTACAACTCATCCTTTTGATAGGAAATAACATTTCATATAACTTTAATTGTTTAACAGTTTGACTTTATTTTTCTTGCAGTTTGCTGGTCAGCTCATGAGTGAGCCCAAATTGTGAAGGATGTGCAAAGCATCACAACTGAGCCCTGTCCATCCCCATCCAACATCCATCCACACAGGAGTGAGAGCCCATTGAATACTTTCCCCTTCGATCCCCTGTTTATTCCCCACCACCGAGATCACTGAGCACAGCACAGAGCAGGACTTGAACCAGAGAATCTACTGAAGTACCATGCTAACTATTCCCATTACTGGCTGAGTTACTGCAGAACCCAGTTATAGTCACTGAAATGATTCAAAGAAGCAGAAACAAAACAATATTCTGGATACCAAGAATCCACAATAAAAACAGAATATAGTGGAAATACTCCAGGAAACATACACGGAGCAGGAAATAAAGTTATCATCCAAACTCAGTGAAGGAAATATTCCGATGAAAGGCACCAACCTGCAACATTAACCCTGTTTTTCTCTCCAGTGATACTTCCTGACGGCATTTTCTGTTTTGGTTTGTAGGTGAATGGAGCTCAACTGTAGCACTGCTCACTTCATGACAGAAGAAGCCTCTTACATCGAGTTTACAACACAAGAGGGCGAATGGAATTTAGCTCAGACAAGTGCGAAGATAATGCATTTTGGGAAGTTAAACCAGGTCAGGGCACACCCACTGAATGGCAGGGCACAGAGGAATGCTGCTGAACAGAGAGACATAGGGGTACAAGTACATAGTTCCCTGAAAGTGGTGACACAGACGGAGAAGGTGATGAAGAAGGCTTATGGCATACTTGTCTTCACCGGCAGTCGGGACGTCATGTCACAGTTGTACAAAAAGTTGGTTAGACTGCACATGGAATATTGTGTGCAATTCTGGTCGCCATGATATAGGAAAGTTGTAATTAAACTACAGAAGGTACAGAAAAGATTCACAAGGGTACTGCCTGCACTGGTGGTCTTGAGTTATATGTAGAGATCGGACAGGCTGGGACTGTTTTCCCTGGAGCAAAGGAGACTGAAGAGTGGCCTTACAGAGGCTAATAAACTTATGTGGGGCATAGAAAAGGCAGATAGCCACGGTCTTTGTCTCAGGGTAGGGAAGTCTAAAACTAGAGAGCATGGGTTTAAGATGAGAGCAGAAAGATTTAAAGGGGATCTGAGGGGCAAGTTGTCACACAAAGGGTGGTGGGTTTATTGAACAAGCTGCAGGAGGAAGTGGTAGAGACAAGGTACAATTACAACATTTAAAAAACATGTGGGCAGGTACATGGATAGGAAATGTTTAGAGGGACTTGGGCCAAACACAGGCAAATGGGATTAGCTTAGAAAACATCTTGGTCGGCATGGACCAGTTGGGCCGAAGGGCCATGCTGGCTAACTCTATGAATCTAAGAATCTACAAGATGTGGACATTTGGTCCAACTAGATGGTGCTAGTGTTCAAACTCTGCACTGGTCTCCTGCCACTCCACCTTCCATATCATAGCCCTCCCGCATGTCTTCCCATTCCTTCATCTCTCACTGCCTTTCAGAAATAGCAAATATAATTCAAACTCTTTAAATGTCTTAGGACACCGAAGGAAACCTGAGCAGTGTACAAGAATTGCATTGGGGATCGGAGGGAAGAAAGAACAGCATTCCCATTGGGATACTGAGCAGGGTCTCTGACTTTTCCTGAACATTGACAAAACCTTAGCATCCTGCAGTGAACCATCGCAGGGAGGCTGCTTAGGTAGAATCCCAATAGTCAGCAGGACATGGCAGCAAATAATAATTTAAGATTATCTTTAGAGTTGAGAAACTTCCCCATGGGCAGTAGCAGCCCTCACACACTGGGAAACAATTTGCCAACAGTCCTGGTGTGATCACATTATATGGCCTCAGTGTAAGCCATATGTCCGATAGACAATAGCTGCCTGCATAGACTCTTCCAACTCTGTCTATTGAAGGTCAGTGATTACTTTCAGTCTTATTTTCAACAAGCTTTCTGCAGCATTCTAATCATTCTGTGCGTGTCTGATGTAGCAGGGGTTTGTGAGGTGTGCTCCAAGTCAAGAGGTAATGAACTAAAACATAAGACCAAATCCAGTCACAACTACACATCAGCCGGAAGATAAAACTCAGGTCCCATCCATGGGACCAAACCTGGCACTCGTACTCCTGGGAAAAGAATTGTCGGAACTCAAGAATAGAAATTGCAAACATTGGCAAAGCACAGCAACCTGAAAGAAAGGACGAGGTAACAATTGCCGTGTGACCCCAAACTTCAAAGGTGCCAGTGAGGGTTACACTGGCTTTCCACTAGGATCAGAGTCCAGGACTAAACTAGGTTGATAGCAGGGGAGTCAACACTACATACAGAAGGGTGGTACATATAATGAGTGGGCAGCCTCAACATTCCTGAAAAGCATGAAGCCAGACCACCAAGCTGCCCTTAATCTCAGTAACCATGACTGAAGCTGATTGTTATGATAAAACAGTTGTGACCTCCATGGTGCAGCTGGGATTCAGACATTTGATCATGTACGGGGGCCTTCACTCTGAATTTAACTGGGCTTCACCGGACCTGGGAATGATTGATGACCACACTGTGTCCAATATTCTACAGCGGTAACATCCCTCACTTTGATAAGTGGAATTGCCAACCTGAGAAACAGAAACAGCTGCAAACACACTGACACCGTTCCGAAAAAGCCGAACTGTCGAGGACTTTTCCCATTTATAAACTTCTCATGTGTGAGAAACAAGACCTCAGATGTTTTAGGAATACTAACATTCCTAGAGTCAGACTGGAAAAAGTACATTCATTCCAGAGGCCTGAGGGGAAAAATCCAATTAGTGAGGGCATAAATATCTTTCAGGAGGAGGTGACTAAAATAAGAGGATCCTGGGCCCGATCCCAGAACTCTTCTTACACTTTTTCTGAAAATTTTTTTCAGTCATATTGAATCTGTAATGAACATGGACACTGCATTTGTAGAGTTAAGCTTTGGTGGGAAGTTTTATCTATCTGGAACTTTATAATGAATTATTTTTCACCTGATGATAAGTGGGTTAATACCATGGAATTCAACATATCAAGTGTCAAAGGCAAGAGATTGAATTAATTATATTTTTCCTTACTTTTACCACATTGATTTCATTTCAAAATTACTTCACTTCAAGGCATTCTCATGTTGTGTATGACACAAGCTTTCCTTTTCATTGGAAATCTCCCCACACTGATTTTCACAATGCCATCCAAACAATTCAAGTGCCACAAAAACAATCTAGATTGACGCAGGATCTCAGAACTGAGGCAGTCTAGCCTTGAGAACATTTGAACTCAAGTAAGGTTAGGGTTCAAGTGGCAAAGGTCAAAGCAGGCTCTGCACTAACCTGCACATAGAGATCCTCGAGCTCCTTCTGGAATTTCTTTGGATCTGAGGTGGACGGTAACAGGACCAATCTCTACAAGAGAGCAAAGAATAACTAATCACAGCCCATCATAAAAGTTCCTACTACCAAAAAACTGATGATTTGTGTGTTCAGTGAGGTGAGATACAGCACAGATCTGAAACAGTGCTTTACACATTTTAGGCACAAGATGATGCAAATATTGGCAGCTACAACTGCATATTCAGAGCCGGCCAAACCAAATACATTTTCTAATTACCCTCAAACCTCAGGAGAGTATGTTAGACTATGAATGTGGAATTAGACATTTGGAATGGAATGTCTTCTCCCACTTTTGGGTTTTGATACTAAGTACAGTCACACAAGGTATGGCAATTGTTTGCCATTGAGGCAAATGCCCTTTACTCCTTCCATTTCAACTGAACCAATTTGCCCAGCACCACTACACTAAACTCAGAAGTAGCAGGACAATTCCCCTGAAAAGCATCCATCGTGCAGATTTTGTATAGTGCCAAACTAGAGGTAGTTTTGTGCAGTGTGTCCTAACCCACTGAATTACACTAATTAAATTCAACATAGGTTCCAACCAGACAATCAATGCATTCATCATGCAGGGGTGCACTGAAATGAGAGTCTTGGTGGTGATTCTAAATCAACTGCAGCAGACAGACCCCCTAACTCCCAACTCAAGTTACAGCATCTGTGAATTAGATTGAAGCACTTCTGTTTCTTAAAAAAAGGTAACATTTCTTCCACGAAATCTCTCAAATCTGGGATGCAATCACAGTGCAAAACAAAGTAAGTTAATCTTGATTGCTGAGGATACGCTCCTCAGATTCAATGCTTTTAAGGGGAATATCTTTGGTGAGGAAGTATTAGTAATTCCACTATAAAAAATCCTGTGTTCATGTCAAAAAAAAATCAGTAGGTCAAACAGCATCTGTGGAAAGAAAAAGAGTCAATGTTTTATCTCCGAGAACCCTCATCCAAACTGAGAAAGAGGGAAAGTTAGTTTAGGTAGCAGAGACGCTTGAGGGGAGGCTAATGGATGGAGCAAAGAGAATGCCTCTGATTGGGTGAAATAAGAGGCAGTTAAGATTAATGGAGACACAGGTGACTGTAGATGCTGGAACCTGGAACGAAATAAACTGCTGGAGGAACTCAGTGGGTCAGGCAGCATCTGTGGAGGGAAATGAACAGACGACGTTTTGGGTCAGATAAGATTAAGTTTCTTTGTCTGTATTTTGCAGTGCTAATGCTGCATAGTCTGTGTAATGTTGCATCGTCTAACTGTACAGAACAAAAAGGGAAAAGAAAAAAAGGGAATGTCAAACGAAAGATAGCTGGTCTTAATACAAACAGAAAGAAAGAGTGAGTTTCTCTAAAGTTGGAGAATTTGAGATTGAATCCTGCTGGCTGCAGTGAGCCCAGACAGAAGATGACGTGTTGGTCATTGAGCTTGTTTTGAGCCTCTTTGTAACATACATTCGGAGAGGTTAGAGTGGGAGCAGAGATGATTCAAGGAAGGATAAAGCATCACCCATTAAAAACTGTGTGTCCTGCAACACACATCATGCAGATAACTGTGCCGCCTGCTTTATTTGGATATGAAACCTGAAGGCTGCGTGCAACAAAGTGAAAATATGGTGGACAACCTGGTGGAACAACAGTCCAAGGGAAGATCTGCTGTGTGAATAAATTCCAGTGAAAATGATGGGCTGGGTGAAGTATGAGCTACAGGAGGAAAAGCAGTGTAGTTCTTGCCATCAACATGGAAACCCCATTTGCACACACTGAGCACCAGGAAACTGTCCTCGGGGAAATAATGGAAGAAAGAAATTTGAAGTCAACACTGGTCAACATAAAACAGTTGGACAAAGTAAAACTGACTCAGATAATTAAGGCCAGGAACATCTGGACTAGAGATAGCTGCAGCAGAAAAAGTCACACAGAGCTTCACAGGACTGAATGGGGGGCAGCCTTTTCTGTAACATAAGTCAAACATGTGCTGGACTTGATTCAGTCTCCCCCGATCCCTGCTGTATGTGCTCACTGTCTCCAAAGATTTCCTTTACCAATCAGCTAGCTGATTGGACCTGTCACAAACACCCAACAAATCCATCAACAAAAATAAATGGAAATATATACTTTGTATTTCCTGCACTGAGATCATATTCTAGCCAGTTCCTTATAAATACTGCGCCCATTATTCACTGTAATGCCCTGATTGAGGTTTACAGGCAGCTTCATAAATTTTAATTGATTTGTGCTCCCTTGTAAAATATTTTCCATGCTAATTTCCTCCCCTCACTGCCTTTCCTAAAGATTTTGAATCATTCTATGGCTTTCATCCTACAGAATGGTGGTTACCTCCAGTCTTTCATTCCATATCCCATTATTCCTGCTTTTCCCCAGACACGGTGTGGTACCCGACTGTCGGAACCAGAGTCAAAGTCCTCCTGTCCTGCCACAAGTTATCAACCACAGGTACATAACAAGAGGGCTTAAACAGCAATCCACTAGGTTACACCAGAAAACACACAGGAGCAAAAATATACCATCGCCCACCACCTTACCCCTCCCCCAACTCCTGTCTCGTGCCCCACACATCACTACAGGGACCCAGAGCTTCATCCAACAGCCAGAGAACCACGGCCAGGCCAACCATGTTAAATGCCGCTGGTGTTCAAACCTGGAACCTTCCTGTAGTGTGGCTCACCCTTCTCGCTGGAAAAACCCACCAAACCTCTTGAGGGAGTCTTGATTTAAAAAAAACTTTAAATGTGACTTTACTTCCTCCCTTTCCATCTCGGTCTCCAGCAACACCACTCCCCAGGTGAGAAGGCATGATGCCAAGTAGAGAGATAGATCTTCTCTCAGGTCTCAGTTGTTCACAGTTTGATAATCTCCTCCTGCCTTTCCACTTCATTCCCATTTAGATCTTCTCCTTCCTTTAGCCTGCCTGTCCCCACACCTCTCCCTATTCATACGTATCCCCTCACCTCACTCAGATGATAACCCCTGCCTCTCCCTGTCCGTAACCCCCGCCTCTCCTTGGTCGTAACCCCCGCCTCTCCCTGGTTGTAACCCCCACCTCTCCCTGTCCGTAACCCCCGCCTCTCCCTGGTCGTAACCCCCACCTCTCCCTGGTCGTAACCCCCGCCTCTCCCTATTCATTACCCTTTCCCTCACACTAGTCCCTACCCACCTTCCCCAGTATCTCTTCCTGTCTGCACCCTCCCCAGCCCCTTTCCTTTAGGTGGGAGTAAGATATGAACCCAGTGTTTGCTGCGCATTCTGCCAGGCCAGAGCTTTGGTTGGTCCACGGCGAGCTACTTTATTGTAATGATGTCATTACAATAAGCAAAACCAACTCAAGATATTTTTATGCTTTTAATTCTTAGCTTTACCACAACGACAACAGTTTCAAGTTGCTTATCCTGTTCATTAATAATCATTATCACAACCTATTATACTCTGTGGCACCAGCCTCATTTTACAGTGATCTCAGTTATACCGACCTGTTACTCTCCATCCATACTCTACAGGTCTCAGTTAGACCAGGTTACACAAACCTCACTAAGAGGTTCTGACATACTGGACCAGTGTCCCTGCTCCCGATCTCTATCCCATTTCCCAACGTCCCTGCTCCCGATCTCTATCCCATTTCCCAACGTCCCTGCTCCCGATCTCTATCCCATTTCCCAGTGTCCCTTCTTCTGATCCCTATCCCATTTTCCCCATGGAAAATATACATGTGTATATCAGGCTCACAATTGTCCAGGGATAAGCTCACCATCTGTCTTCCATTGTGCAAAGCCCAGCATGGTTCGATCCCGTCAGGGCAGGAGCACATTGTTGCAGGGAGAATCCTGGCAGGACCCAGAAGTGGGAAAGTGAAACAAGTCAAACTGTGCTTGCACATGTCTGGGGGGAAAAAATATCTCTGCTTGGCAACACATTTCTCACCTGGGGAATGGTCCTGCAAGAAACCTAAGGGGAAGAAATAAAATCACATCTATAATATGACAAAAGCTCCTTCAGGGGCTTGGTGAGTTAGTCCAGTGAAAGACTGAGTCTGTACACCAGGGGAGTCCCAGTTTCAGGAACTCAAGCTACATTGATTCATTTCAGTTGGTGGTGGCTGTGTGGGAGAGGCAAACGTGTTATAGTAAAACTCCATTAATCCTGCACGCTCTGGACTTCTGGACTCTCAGATTTTCCTGACTGTTGGATGTTATCCCTATTAATACCTCAGCATAGTTTTAATTCTTTATTATACATAAGTATAATACATTTCCCAGTGAACCTCGTTAAACTTAAAGGGAACACCAGATCCATGGTCCCAGTGAGTTTCAAGGGAGCACAGGAAATGGGGTCCCAGTGGGAAGTGAAGCAGGAGCAACAAACAATCTGCTGGAGAAACTCTGCAGGTCGAGCAGCAGCTGTCGAGGGAAAGGAACGGTCGACGTTTCAGGTGAAAATCCTGCCTCAGGACCCTGCATGGGAAACGGGAGCATTGGAAAGAGGGTTCTGGTCTGTTTAAAGAGGGTGTGGAAAACCAGCCTCCATGAGTTTAAAGGGAGCACAGCAAACACCAGATGGTTGAGTTAAACCCAGGAAACATCACCTTGTGAGGCTGATGCTGACCATCAGGACTTCCGAAGAATTGGATATCGTATTATCAGTTTGACAGTAGATTTTATGAAAATGTATATTTTTAGGAAAAGAATCAGCCAGAAAGGGCATTTAGATTTGTTATTAAGGTTTATATTTGTCATTTTTTGCCATTGGGAACATTGACAGGAGAATCGTCAACTCCACTGATTCCCACACTAACGCTCTCTCAATCTCAGCCAAGAACCCGCAAATGGGCACCAGCTGCTTGTATTCAGATAAAGAAACAAAAAAAGACACATCAAATGGAGAGACAGATAATACATCAAAGGTATTCTGTCTTGCAAAAGATGACCTGAAAGCCTCGGGGTGTAGAGGAGAAAAACAATGTACAATACAGCTGTGTGCTCTAAGTCATAAATCCATCAGCCAAGGCTGCAGACAGTGACTTGCCCTTAGTTATATCTTTACTTTTCTTTAGGCTGGGGCCCTTTTACCTCAAATTACTGAACTTCTTCCTCAACAAACAAGATGAGTTCTCCTCTCCATCCCATTACCCGTGCTGGTATGGACTAAATTGCACTCATTTATTCCCTGGAGCAGACACAACAATGTTAGGGGATCATCCTTGCACACCTTCCTGCCTCATGCCTCACCACAGTTACTGGCTAGTAGCAGGTGCTCTGATCACAGAACAGTAGGTCCTACCACACAACAAGCCACTTTGGAAGATTCCTGTGGCCAGCTCCAACATCCTGGGAAGTTGACGTATGGAATTCAGGCCTTGATTCCTCAGCTGGTAGGTCAGGTAAAGATTCGCCATCTCTCTGGCTCTCTCCCTGCCGCAGAACCCCTAAGCACTTTTCCTCATACCAGTCAGGAGGAGCCAAAAAGAATATGAACGGTTACTGTGCAAAGCAGAAGATGTGCTGGAGATGAAAGGTAGGGAGAGTAATAAAACAGAACAAAAACTAGTTTGAGGACATTCATTCAGGTTAGAAGTGTAAGCTGTGATTGCATTGGCTACAGTGCTTTACCTTCCTCCCACCAAGACTTACAGTATTGCACTTCTCTGCACTGAATTTCTTTCTAGATTTGCCCATTCGACCAGCCTGCTTGTGTCCTCTTGAAATCTAATACTCCATCACTGCTGACCACATTTGCAAGCTTCAGGTTATCTGCAAATGATGAAGCATTGCCCTGTACTGCCAGGGTACAAGGATCAAATGCAGCAGTGGGTCCTGGAACGCCAAGGATACCCAACTCATTCACCAATACTTTCACCAGACTTCATAGAAAACAAAGCAATTGTTGTGGGCAGAGGGAGGGAACGCAGAGACTGTGATAAAAATGCTGGAAATGATGAAGATCTACCCAACAGCAGACCAGAAGGATAATCAACACCCTCAGTGTCTGGTATTTATGGTTCTCAGCAGCCAAAGGGCATTGAGCCATAAACCTAGTTATTTCACTGCAGGTCTCCGCTTCCACTGCCTTTGGGGGGGGAAGGGTGGGGGTGGTGGGAGGTGCGGGGGGGGGGGGGGAATTCTTATTTCATAAGTGAGAGGAAATACTGCAGGTGGCCACTCAGTTATCTGGACAAGTTGTGCCAATCAAGAGTGTGAACAAAGAGAGCAATGGAGGGAAAGTCAACAGCTTCAGGATTCCCAGCTTTGCAACCTGCATTGAGTGGCAGGATATCATTTGAACAGGGTGGTGAAAAGCCAGATTTAAGTTTCCGATACAGTTCAATAAACACCTTATTAAAAAAAATGTGGTTTACCGCCTCCCACCCCAGTCGCTCTCTCTTCTGCCCCCTCCCACCTGGCAGAAGATACAAAAGCTTGAGAACACATACCACCAGGCTCAAGGACAGCTTCTATCCCACTATTATTAGACTCTTGAATGGATCTCTTATACGCTAAAAGGTGAACTCTTGATCTCCTAACCTACCTATTCAAGGTCCTTGCACTCTATTTGTCTACCTGCACTGCACTTTCTCTGTAAATGTAACACGATGTTCTGCATTCTGTTTTTTCCCTTTGTACTACCTCGACGTAATCTGTCTGGATGGTACGCAAACAAAAGCTTGTCACTGTATCTCGGTACATGTGACAATAATAAACCAATTATCAACATTATCAGCAGCCACACTACTGAGGCAGTAGGAAGTATATGAAGGGGAGCAGCCCAGATGTTTACCTGGGTATAAAATTAAAACACATTACAAATCCAACATGCCATCAGGCTGTGTGACACTCAGGTCAGGCAGCTAGCCTCCGGAGCAATCATTTGCAATAATGGTTTCTGTAGCCTTTTCATAGAATCATTAGGGCACAAGAGGCCATTCAGCCCAGTAATATCCCACTCCTGGTACAGTAATCCCATCAGCCCCACACCCTCACTCATTGCCTGCAGTCCTGCAAATTATTCTCTTTTAACTGCCTATCCAATTCCCTTCTGAATGCACTGATTGATTCTGTCTCTACCACTCTTACATAATTGCCCTCTCTTTAAAAAAAAACTGTTCTGCACATCCTCCTGCATCCTTTGCCCAGATTTATAAATCTGTATCCCTTAGTCCTTGAACCATCTGCTAATGGGAAGAGCTTTGTTTTATTTACCTCATCCAGAACAGTCATGATCAATCAAATTTCTTGAACTTTTCTGTTCAAAGGAGAACAATCCAGCCTCTCCACTCTAAACTTACAGCTGAATCCACACTCATACAGCCACAGCCTAAAGGAAAATTGATCAACTGCAGGCAGAATTCTTTCTCCTCTTTGCACTGTACTGCTGCCACAAAGCAACAAATTTCACAGCACAGAAGTCAGTTATAATAAACCTGATTCTGATTCTTGAGTTGCTCACTAACCAAGTGTCTGCCAAGCTTCAGAGGCAGCACTATAACCCCAGTCAGAAAACTGTAGGTTCAAGACACATACCAGAAAGTTGAGACAATGAACTAGGCTGGCACTCCAGTGCTGCATTGTTGGGAGATCCCATCATTAAACTAAGGCCCCACCTGAGGTGGATGTAAAGGATCCCATGGTACAATGTGAGGAAGAGCAGGAGAGTTATTCCTCACGGAGACACAAGACATGAACATGAACATTGAATTCTCCAGCTTCGGATAAACTGCTCCCCACCCCCCTCACGGCCACTTTCTCTCTCCTCCTGATCTACCCAGCTCCTCCTCCACCACCCCAGGCCCCCATCACCTTGTTTCTTCCCCCTCCCCCACCCACCCCATCTGCCCGTCACCCACCCACTCCTCCCACTGGGTCCCCTCCTCCGACTGTTCCCATCTGACCTCCCCACCTCCCTTATCTGGTTCAATGCTGCACCTTCCTTTTGTATCACACTCCATCGTCTCCAGCCCTTTGTTGCCTCCACCTGTCACCTTGCTGCTTCTGTAGCTATTTCCACTCTTCCCTCCTCCATCTGCCTACCACCCCCCTCCTCACCTGCATCTGCCTACCACCCCCCTCCTCACCTGCATCTGCCTATCGCTTGCCAGCTCTTGCTTCACCCCTTTATACTGGCTATCTCGACACCTGTCTACATCAATGGTGCTGAGGTCGAGAGGGTTGACAGCTTCAAGTTCCTGGGAGTGAACATCACCAACAGCCTGTCCTGGACAAACCACGTGGATGCCACGGCCAAGAAAGCTCACCAGCGCCTCTACTTCCTCAGGAGGCTAAAGAAATTTGGTTTGTCCCCTTTGACTCTCACCAACTTTTACCGATGCACCATAGAAAGTATCCTATCTGGATGGATCACGGCTTGGTACGGCAACTGCTTTGCCCAAGATCGCAAGAAGCTGCAGAGAGTTGTGGACACAGCCCAGCGCATTACGGACACCAGTCTCCCCTCCTTGGACTCTGTCTTTACCTCTCGTTGTCTTGGCAAAGCAGCCAGCATAATCAAAGACCCCACCCACCCGGGACATTCTCTCTTCTCTCCTCTTCCATCGGGTAGAAGATACAGGAGCCTGAGTGCACGTACCACCAGACTTAAGGACAGCTTCTACCCCACTGTGATAAGACTATTGAATGGTTCCCTTATACAATGAGATGGACTATGACCTATGACCTCATGACCTCACGATCTACCTTGTTGTGACCTTGCACCTTATTGCACTGCACTTTCTCTATAGCTGTGACACTTTACTCTGTACTGTTATTGTTTTTTTACCTGTACTACATCAATGCACTCTGTACTAACTTGATGTAACTGCACTGTGTAATGAATTGACCTGTAAGATCGGATTGTAAGACAAGTTTTTCACTGTACCTCAGTACAAGTGACAATAATAAGCCAATACCAATACCAATACCAATAGCAGATGAAGGATCTCAACCCCAAACATCGACTGTCCACTTCCCTCCACAGATGCTGTCTGACCCGCTGAGTTCCTTCAGCAGTCTGTTTGTTGTTTGAGATATTTCTCATGTCCTGGCCAATATTTATCTCCCAACAAGCATCACTAAAACATTGCTCCTCTCGTTGTGCTTTACAGACAGGTCATTAAAAGCACTGTAGAAATATAAGACTGTCTCCTTTCTGCTGCCCATGTGTACTGCAAGGCAGCATGCATGGATAAACTATTGAACTCTGGCCAAGCACCTCATTCTCACTTAACAACCACGCAGGAGCACATTTCGACAGGGTGGATGATAACAAAGTGAAACTTGGAGCCTTCAGCTAATTTCTTTTCCTCGCCATAAACAGGTTTTAAAATTCACCACCAATGTTCTGTGCTGATCCAGAGGAATCAACCCAGGACAACGCAGTGTGCAGAAAGTTCTTCATTTTATGTTTAAACAAAGCAAGTCTAGAAATGATTGATAGCGATACCTATACAAAATACATAGTTACGAGGTTCTACCACCCAATGTTTAACTGTTTAACATTCGTATTTCTATAACACTCTTCACACCTATGAGCATCCCAAAACAGTTTACAGCCAATGAAATATTAACTCCAGTAAAGGCCAGTTTGCAAGTGCCAAGCTCCCAGGATTAATAATGATCAGATAAAGTTTGTTTCTAGTAATGTTGGTTAAATGATACATATTGACCAGGGCAGGCATGGTAGTGTAGCAGTTAGTGTAATGCTTTACAGCGCCAGTGACCCGGGTTCAAATCCAGCCGCTGTCTGTAAGGAGTTTGTACGTTCTCCCCGTGTCTGCATGGGTTTCCTCTGGGTGCTCGGGTTTCCTCCCACATTCCAAAGACCTACAGGTTAGGAAGTTGTAGGCATGCTATGTTGGCGCTGGAAGCGTGGCGACACTTGCGGGCTGCCCCTAGAATGATGTATTTCACTGTGTGTTTCGATGTACATGTGACTAATAAAGATAAAGATAACACTTCTGGTGTTCTTCAGTACTATGTCCTGGAGTCTATTACATGTACTAGAGATAAGACAGGGCTTTAGTTTCATAACTCATCTGAAAGAGGGTTCCTCTGAGAGCTCATCCCTCCATCAGTACAGTGGAGACACAAGAGACTGCAGATGCTGGGATCTGAAGCAAAAAACAAACTGCTGGAGGAACTCAGTGGGTCGAGCAGCATCTGGGGAGGCAGACGAATGGTTGGCGTTTCAGACTGGAACCCAGTCCTGCTGCAAGGTCCCGACCCGAACTGTTGACCATCCCTTTGCTTCCTCTGATGCTGCCTGACCCGCTGAGCTCCTCCAGCAATGTGTTTTTTGCTTCAGTACTGCAGGTTTGACAGCCCAGATTTTAACCTTCAAATCTTTAGATTGGACTTGAACCCACAATCAACTGAGCCGTGGGCAACACCACACTGAAGTTGCCAGCAGAACACTTTGAAATTATCAACTGACATTATCACCACCAGTATCTCAGTGCGTTTAATATCTGAACAAATTTTATTGAGCAACTAGATCTCTGACACCCTGTCCTCAGTAAATCCCATTTATAGACACTTTCTGTAAACTTTACGCTGTTGCTGATACATAATAGCGAATCTGACTTCCTGGTTCATAATTTTATTACTGACCTTCTAGCTACAGTTCAAGAACGAGGAGAAAGGCTTAGGTGGTGATTAACATGATCCTACAAACTCCACACCAACACACTTTGAATTCACTTTTTATTACACTGTAGCATAATAAATTTTCCAGTGAACTGGTTGAGTTTGAAGGCAGCATGAGAAACAAGGCCATGGTGAGTTTAATGGAGCCCTGGAAACTGCAAAATGGGACTCAGTTCAGTGAATACTTGCTCTGTAGTTGCTGCATCAATTAACAGTGATGTCATGAGAACCAAGGGACTATTGGGAGCACCACATTATCTCTTTAACCAGAGACTTAAGAGACATGATGAGCTGGGAAGGAGGGTGAATTAAAGTCAAAGCAGTCGGAAAAAAATGAGTAGATGGTCAGAATGAACATGGAACATAGAACAGTACAGCACGGGACAGGCCATTCGGCCCACAATGTTGTGCCAATCTTGATGCCAATTTATACTAAATGCCCTCCTCCTGTGTATCATCCATATCCCTCCAGTCCCTTCATATTCATGTGTCTATCTAAGTCTCTTAAACTCCACAAAACTGCCTGCTTCCACTACTACCCCCAGTAACCCATTCTAGGCACCTACCATTCTCTGCGTAAAAAAACTTGCCCCTCACATCGCCTTTAAACATTTCCCCCCCCACCCAACCTGAAAAGCATGTTGTTTGACATTTCTACCCTGGGGAAAAGATTCTGATGATTAGATTGAAAGAAGAAATAGAAGGATAACTCTGATTGACACAGAAACTTTCACCTTCCTTTCAGAATGTTCCAAAGTACTTTGCAGCCAGGAGTGTGAAGACTATTAGAATGCAAAAAAAACCAAAATAACAAAAGCCATAAAGTACAAGTGAGAAGATGTGACATTTTTTAAAATCTCCTCTTCCCATCAGGAAACTGCAATGTTTGGA
Source organism: Pristis pectinata (assembly GCF_009764475.1). Lineage (NCBI taxonomy): Eukaryota > Metazoa > Chordata > Chondrichthyes > Rhinopristiformes > Pristidae > Pristis > Pristis pectinata. The sequence continues at coordinate 12,473,962 of NC_067427.1, read as the reverse complement.
AAGGAATGATACATTGCAGTTTAAATTGTTCTATTTGTGGGCCAGAGTTGATTGGAACTTAGTTATTAATTACACTTTGATCAAAAGTATTTACTCAGTTAATTACTGTACTTAACTTCTAAGCTATTTAGAGGACAATTAGTGTGCAAATCCAGGAAATACTTCAAAAATGCAATGCTATATGCCAATAATGTAAAGCAATTGAAGGAGTGATTTCAATCAACCAGTAATTCTAGAAGTTCGCAACTTTCAATCCCAAAATTTCTGGTCAATTTGCTCAGTAACAGTGTGCATTGTTAAGCATCATTATTTCTCTGATGCAATATAAATATTTCCCACATAGATCAAATGGACCTCACAACAAGCTAACTGTCCATTTCAAAAAGGGAACTGGGTAGATACCTGCTGACGGAAAAAAAAGTGAAATAGAGGAATGAGATATGTATCAAATATTTCAAAGAACAAATGGATTCCAGTCCTGCTGAAATAATTATCAGCTGAGGAATGCAATCAGTCAGGATTGAATAACATTGGTTATGTCAGATCCACATCCTCGAGATTTCACTTGATAGCCTTGGAGCAATATTGCTGAGTCCAACCAAGGATAAATCATTTCCCTCTGGAGAGATGAAAACACACAAGGAATAGAGGGCCAGCCCCTTTAAGTAATGTAACATGAGGCCTGGGGAGAGGCAAAATTAGAGCTTCACAATCTGTTGCATCACTCGCCTAAGAGCCATCTCAGCTCAAGTTTAAGTCCCACTCCACGCCAGCACCTAGGGAATGCTGCATTGTTGAAGAGGCTACACTGGATGGGGCAGTAAACCCACCCCCTAGCACTGTTAGAACATTAAGGAATTGTTATGGAGTTCTGACCAGTGTTTCCCTTCCCCAGCTGATGATATTCCCTGGAAACAGGCCTGTACTTTTAGTGGGTATCTTGCAGGCTATGTACTTTTCATTGTTTGGTTCTATTAATTCTTGCTTTTTATTAGAGTCTTACAGCAAAGGAACAGGCCCTTCCACCTACTGAGTCCTCATCAACCAGCATGCACCCATTTACACTAACCCTACACTAATTCCATTTTGGAGACAAAGGAGTCCGCAGATGCTGGAACCCGGGGCAAAAAAATGGGCTGCTGGAGGAACTCTGCAGGTCAGGCAGCATCTGTGGAGGGAAATGGACGGTCGACATTTTAGGTTGAGACCTTTCATCAAGTTCCTCCAGCTGCTTGTTTATTTGCACCAAATTCCATTTTATTCTCCTCACATTCCCATCTACACCCCCTAGATTCTCCCACTCAGCGACACAGTGCATATACAGTGGCCAATTATCCTACCAATGCACGCGCCTTTAGGATGAGGGAGGAAACCGGAGCATCTGAGGAGAACATGCAAACTCCACACAGACAGCAGCAGAGGTCAGGATTGAACCCTGGTCGCTGGTGCTGCGAGGAAGCAGCTCTACCATCTGTTCCATTGTGCCGCCCTTATTGTTTGTTTCTATTTTGAATTCCCAGCATTTTAAACATTAAAGGCGTGAATTTTCTCCCTTGCTCACGGAACTATCAGCACTTTCCACACCAAGGTAGCAAGGAAAACGTGGACTCTCGAGCAAATGTGCAGGTTCCGAATCTCCTGGCAGATGTTTATCTGGGCCCCACCACTGGACTCGCTGTGGAATCCAGTGCACGGCCTGAGCTGCCTGCAATCCACAGCACCAGGGGACTTGTCCTGCAACCCTGCAGCATAGAGTCATAGACTTGCACAGCACAGAAACAAGCCCTTCGGCCCAACTTGTCCATGCCGTTCAGTCCAGGCAGAGGAACATTAAAGAGAAATAAAAGACTGCAGATGCTGGAATCTAGATGAAAAACACTATGACGCTGGAGGAACTCAGCAGGCCAGGCAGCATCCATGGAGAAAAGCAGGCGGTCAACGTTTCAGGTCAGGACCCTTCTTCAGGACTGAAGATAGGAAAAGGGGAAGCCCGATATATAGGAGGGAAAAGCAGAGCAGTGACAGGTGGACAAAAGAGGGGAGGGAGGGTGGGCACAAGGTGGTGATAGTGAGATGCAAGTGAGAGATAGTGATAGGCAGGTGCGGGGGAGGAGGGGAGAGCAGATCCACCGGGGGATGGGTCAAAGGTAAGGAGAGAACGGAAAAAAAGGGTAGAAAAAAAGAGGTTAGGAATGGGAAGAAGAGAAGAACCATGGTGGGGGGCGGGGGGGGATTACCTAAAGTGGGAGAATTCAATGTTCATACCGTTAGGCTGCGAGGTTCCAGGATGGAAAATGAGGTGCTGTTCCTCCAGTTTGCACTTGGAATTCTCCTGGCAGTGGAGGAGGCCAAGGACTGACGTATCAGTGATAGTGTGGGAGGGGGAGTTGAAGTGACTGGGAACGAGGAGATGCAGGTCGCAGTTACGGAGCGCAGGTGTTCTGTGAAACCATCACTTAGTCTGTGTTTGGTCTCACCAATGTGAAGGAGGCCACCAAATGCAGTAGATGATGTTAAGGGAGGTGCAGGTGAATCTCTGTCTCACCTGAAAGGACGGTTTGGGTCCCTGGATGGAGGTGGTGTAGGGGCAGGTGTTGCACCTATGGCGGGCGCAGTGGAAAGTCCCTGGGGTGGGAGCGGGAACACTAATTCACTTAACACCTTGGAACAAGGAATGGCTGTGAGACTCCTTGGTATTAGGTCTTATACTTGCTCTGAATTCATTAATGGAGTTTACTTAAGCGTTTTCTGTGTTTTTTTTAATTAATATATTTTAATGGTTTTGAACATGGATAAGACATTCAAAATCTGTGAGAGTTTTGACAACCAGCTAATCTGGGTTCTTGGCTTAGCCAGCTGCTTTGTCAGTATTCCTGTGGGTGGGGCTTGGTCTGGCCCTAACCACATGACAGAACTCACATCCAATGAGTATCAGGGTGGCTTTTGCATGGAAGTTCTCACCAAGGGACCTGCACCAGTTAAGTGCGAGCTTACTGGGTGGGTGAGCATTAAGCACACCTCTGCCAGCAAATTCTGGGCCAACCCATGCCACCAAAAGCAGATTTCCTGCTCAGTCATCTTGTTGCTGATCTTGCTGGTTGGATTGATCACTACTTTTCCCAGCTGAGGCTTTGCACTGAAACATTGGGAGTTGTTCCACACGACATGGACACAAGGTTTTTTTCTCCATCACCTGCTCATGTGTCTTTGAACACTCCCCCTCCCCACCCCCACCCCCCCCCCCCCCGACAATCTCACTTCATATCCTGTCCAAGATTTCCCATTGGTAAGAGTACCTGAAGTCAAGATTTAATGAAGGAGCTGGTTCACAAAGATGGGGATCTGTAATTCTGGCAGGTCTCTGAAGGTTGGCACACCTTATTAACGAGCTGCTGAACTGGAGAGCACAGGGCATCCACAGTCCAAACCACATCGCCAATGTGACTCCCTCTCTCTGTGAGAGTATATTGATTCTTACTCAATATCAGTACTGAAATGACAGCACCTCCAGTCGTGTAGCACTCCCTCAATGCTATGCTAGAGTGTTCAGCTCAATTCCCTGCCTGTCTCTGGAGCGGGCTTGAATCTCTCGCTTTATGTATAAGATGAGGTGAAAATGTCGCCACTGAGCCACAGCTGCTGGCTTTGTACCATCACTGATAACTCCCAGGAGATTTGCCTTCTCTGGCTCCTTTATTGCTTCCAGATCCCTCACATTAGTTTATTTAGTAGCAGTTTAAGATTCCTTCAATTTCAGTATTTAATTGCACACTGAAGTCATTGAGGACTTGTGATTACAATTATTCAGTGATTCACAGTGTGTCTGCTCTCAAGCTAGTAACAGCCTTAAAAAACCGAAGCAGAGTGAAAAATGAGGACAAAAAGACACTGATAAGTCCACCAGCACCTGTCTTTCTAACCGCAAGCAATTCCAAATAATTCCCTACTGTCAAGCATCAATTGCCCAATATTATCATTCAGTTCAAAGCATCCCACGAGAGACGGTTCTGCCCAAGAAACCCCCGAAGTGTAGATTACCCGCAACTCTCTCATCTTCAGCCCCCACCCCAAGGCAGTGAATGAAGCTTGTTCATGTGGAACTAAAAACAAAACCAGATTCCAACATCTGCTACATATTTCATTTTAAATGAATTTGATCTAATTGAATTTAAAAGAATCCTGCTTTTCTGTAATCTGATCCCTTCCCAACACAGCCCTCACATTCACTCCGTCATCTCTCAATCTTATTTCTGTTCTGTTCTTTACAATTTTCTCAATTCCCTAGACTTTATTTCAAAATTAAAAATAGAGTCTTATTTTCTTTTCCAGAGTTCCCTCTTCAAGGACCCTACAGGAGAGAAAACTTCAGTCTTTCTACTACTAAGGAGCTCTCAGACGCACTGCACAAAGGCAAGGTGCTGGACTGCTGCTCTCCACAGGAATAACTTCCAGCAATTGCCTGTGTTTCCAATTGGAAGAGGGGTGCAACACTAGGGGTGTGCGCCAATCAAACTAATTCTTCCCTTCAATGATGGGACAATGGAATCTCATTGCCTATACATTGGCAGGCAACTTCCGCTACCAGAGATCTGACCTCCACCAAGACTTTTTGGTGCACGTGGACTGCTGAACGGTGGGAGGGAGATCCCAGGAAGGAACAGGGTCCCTGGATCAAAAGAAAATTGAAGGCTATTTCTGGCGTGGGGACCAAACATTCCACCCCTATGATCCTGTGACTGTTGCGCTGCACAGAGCGATTACTGAAACATCACTCCTGTTCCTTGATCCTGATCCTGTTCTCAACATAAATATTTCTTTAATCACATTTATTAAAAATCAAATTAAGTGGTCAGCCAACTCATTGCCCATGTACTCAACTATGGTCCCTTGGTTCAGTTGCTATCAACGTGTGCGTATCGTTACACTTCCCTTCCTCTGTACTGTTTGTGTTACACAGCAAGCTCCAGATTCCACTCCAGGACATCCAAGATGTCCTCTTTCCTCAGTAAAACGAGGTTTCCCTTCCTCCACCATCAATGCTGATGTCACCCGCGTCTCCTTCATTTCCTACACGTCTGCCCTCACCCCAACCCCCCCACCCACGACATAACAGGGACAGGGTTGCCCTTGTCCTCACCTGTCACCCCACAAGCCTCCGCATCCAACACATCATTCTCCGCAACTTCCGCCGCCTCCAACGGGATCCCACCACTAGGCACATCTTCCCCTTCCCCCCTCTCTCCGCTTTCCGTAGGGATTGCTCTCTCTGTGACTCCCTTGTCCACTCGTCCTTCCCCGCAGGTGACCGTTTAGTCAAGCACCCTCACTCCGTCTGCCACGAAAGCAAGGATCTCCTGGTGGCCATCCATTTGATTCCACATCCCACTCCCATACTGACATGTCTATCCGTGGCCTCCTCTACTGCTACGTTGAGGCCAGATGTAGGTTGGAGGAACAACATCTCATATTTCGCCTTGGGAGTCTCTAACCTGATGGCCTCAACATCGATTTTTCTAACTTCCGGTAACCCCTCCCCTCTTCTCCCCCACTTTTTCCCTCCTTTGTCTTCCCTGCTTCCTGTGGCCCACTTCCCCCTTCTCTTTCCCCTTGGCCTGCCCTCATGACCGGCCTGTCCCTTCCCCTGTCCTCTTGACCTGCCTATCCTTTCCCACCTCCTTCCCTTTATTCCATGGTCTTCTGTCCTCTCCTACCGATTCCTCCTCCTTCAGCCCTTTGCCTCTTCTACCTCTCACCTCTCAGCTCTTACTACTCCCCTTCCCCCACCCACCTACCTTCCCCCATCACCTGAACTCAGCTATCACCTGCCTGCACGTGCTGCTCCCCCTCCCCTGACCTTCTTATTCATGCTTCTGCCCTCTTCCTTTCCAGTCCTGATGAAGGGTCTCGACCAGAAACATCGACTGTTTATTTCTCTCCACAGATGCTGCCTGGCCCACTGAGCTCCTCCAGCATTTTGTGTGTGTTGCTCCAGATTCAAGTGGACGGTTTGTGGAACTAAGGTGCACTAAAGCAAACTGCCAACACCACATGAGACCTCATGTCATGTCCTCTTGGTCATGGATATATAGATATATATGGATATAGATATCTTTATTAGTCACATGTACATCAAAACACACAGTGGAATGCATCTTTTGCGTAGAGTGTTCAAAACACAATTATTAGATTAACAAAGCAACATCCAATACTTTCAGTATAGATTTCTTAATTTTACAATTATTTTCCCCTCACATTTCTGACTGGGAAAAACATTAATGAACATGAAAGCTAGCACAACAGATCAATTAAGGATAATCTTACTTTAAACCAAGCTGTACCTATCTATCTATTGTCTCTGTGATGGTATCTATGGAAGTTTCTAGTCCACTATGACTACATTTTTGCCTCCAACTGTGATTAGCTATAACACACCATTCAGTAAACCTAGTAATGAGACCCATTATGTTTTATGCCATTGTTGGCAAATGTCCAATTAGTCCAGTCTGTCTAATTCCACTTTATATAAACTCTGGCAGCCAATGGAGGGGAAAATTTTGCAACTTCCATTACCAAAAATTACATCATCACTCGCACCGATGAAGTCTGCAAAGTGCAGGAGTCACCGGTGGGAAAGATGGGCGAGGGTTTTTTGGGCAGCATGTACTGCAGTCATTAGTTCAATGTAAAACAACGGCACACAGTGAACTGGACATCCCAGCCAAGGCTTCAGTATCTCCCATTTATATAACATAAAACTGCAGAAAAAAATGTCAAAGGCATTTTACAGTACTGATATCAAACAAACAAGTGATGCCCTTGATCAAATGTATGGCCAAAGGGGAATATTTTAAGGGATATCTTAATGAGGAAAGAGAGATAGAGAGGGGAACCAGTTTGGAGGGGAGGGGTAAAGGTTCATTTGGAGCCTGGGCAGCTGAAGGTACAGCAAAATGTGGATTTGGGGATCTCTAGAGATCTGAATTGAAGGAGCACAGAAGCTACAGTGAATTATAACACTTACAATTAAGGCTGGAAGAGAAAGTAGAAGGATTTGACACAATGAGAAATTTAAAATCAAGGCATTGCTTAACCAGCAAACAGGGGCATCTGGTCAATGGAACAGTTCAAATTTATAACATAGGCAGCAGAGCTTCGAATGATTCCATTCACAAAGAGTAGAACCAGGGAGATTAGTGTGCCAGATTTGTCAAGAATGGAAGTAACAGAGTCATAGAATCAGATAGAGGATGAGGGTTTCAGCAGTAAGTGAACAGCATCAGTCAGAAGATATTACGGAGATACTGATAAGTGCTCTTCATGATTCTGTGAATATAAAGTCCCAAATTCAACTCAAGATCAAATATGACACCAAGGATGCAAACCTTCTGTTAAGTTTCACTCAGCTGAGTTTGTTGGAGTGACCAAACCCAGCTCCCATCTTCCCAATATTTAGTTGGAGCAAATGTTTGTTCACATACATTCACAAGTCAGACAAGTTGTGAATATTGGAGGGGTCAAATAAAGTTGTGGATGGTGTACACCTGGAAACTGACATTTTTGGATAATGTTGCCAAAAGAGGTGTTGAGATGAGAAATAGGAGGGAGGAGTTTGAGGGACACCTGAGGTAAAGCTAGCGATGTGGGAAGAGTTGCAGTTTCCAGTGACATGCTAACTCTCACCAGATGTAGAGGAATGCAGCCATGCATTTGTGGTCACATCTATGTGGAGTTGTTGGAGGTGGATGGTGGACTATGTCATAGGCTGCAGAAAAGCTGGGCAGATGAGGAGGGACAGATTACTCTGCTCACAATCACACAGAATGCCTTTAACAACACTGGTCAGAGTTCTCTCAGCACTGAGGAAGAGTTGGAAAGCCTGACTTAAAGAGATTCAAACCAGGAACTCAATGCGGGAGGCCAGGAAGAGTGGGAAGACTAGAATAAGCTGAGGAATTTTGGGGAGGAAAGGGTTGAAGATATGGCTGCAAACGAAGGGTCAAAGGTTGTTGTCTTGAGCTGACCTGAAGGATAGGGTGACAATAACTGAGAAGAACCATAAACAATATCAGCGAACACAGGGAGCAGGAAGGGAGTCAGTGCGGATAGGATGAGGGAGTGGGAGAAGAGACCCACTGATGACACAAATTCACAGATGATATCGGGGAGATGGAAGAGGAAAAAAGAGAAAGATGTTGATTTGGGTCAAGGGCTCTCTAGGCTACTAACTCTGGTCTTGTGCTGACTTTGTAAATCTCAAATAAACACCAGCCCACAGCTACAAAAGAAAAAGAACAGACATGGCTCCTGCTCGCTATCAAGAGACCCGACTACCGAAGCAAGCATATATGATTACACCCTCCCCCAACCTCACCTTCATCAAAATCCCTGTCAACCTTGTCAGGGCTTCAACTTAAAGAACAGTCATGAGAGCAAGAAGTAATCGGCTGAACAATATCCTGAGAAATACAACGTAACAGGAGTCATAACCCACCAACGGGAAGATTTAATCAATCCTTCTACTGCCTAGCTAAATATTGTGAACTCACTAATTGTTTTCTACTGCAAATATTTTCTGGAATGTGTTAACTTTTTACTGCTTTATTTAAAAAGGTGGGAAACAGTCTAGTTTTAAATCTGTCTGCAATCACACCAACCCGATCACACCCTGCTCAATTCAAGCTTTCAGGAGGAAATTAGAGAGCTGATGGAACAAGGGAGCAAATGTGCCAACGTCGTCCTAAAGCATGGCACTGCAATGGAAAACCACCTTCTCAGTACAGCCATGCCTCATGCTCTCTTTAATCCTCTTCTCAGTCACTCACTCCCTCACTCTCACATCTCTCTCTCTCTCTCTCCTATACCCTCACTCTTTCTCAAACCCCTCCCACACTGTCACCCTGTCTCCCCTTACCCACCTACTTACCCTCACCAACACACCTCCCTCTCCCTTCTCCATCACCCACCTTCCCTCCCTCCCTCCATTACACACCTTACCCCTCCCTCCATCACCCTCCATCTCCCCTCCCTCTTTCACCCTCCATCTCCCTCCCTCCAACACCCTTCCTCCCTCCCTCCATCCATCACCTTCCCTCTAGCACCCTCCCACCCTCTCCTCCATCACTCCCTCCCTCCATCACCCTCCTTCACTCCATCATCCTCCCTTTGGTCCTTTGCCCTCTCCCTCCCTCCATCTCCTTCCACCTCACTCACCCTCCCTCCATCACCTTCCCTCCCTCCACTCCATCTCTCCCTCCATCACCTTCCACCCTCACTCACCCTCCATCACCTTCCACCCTCACTCACCCTCCCTTTATCACCCTCCCTCCCTCCCCTCCATCTCTCCCTCCATCACCCTCCCTCCCTCCCCTCCATCTCTCCCTCCATCACCCTCCCTCCCCTCCATCTCTCCCTCCATCACCCTCCCTCCCTCCCCTCCATCTCTCCCTCCATCACCCTCCCTCCCTCCCCTCCATCTCTCCCTCCATCACCCTCCCTCCCCTCCATCACCCTCCCTCCCTCCCCTCCATCTCTCCCTCCATCACCCTCCCTCCCTCCCCTCCATCTCTCCCTCCATCACCCTCCCTCCCCTCCATCTCTCCCTCCATCACCCTCCCTCCCTCCCCTCCATCTCTCCCTCCCTCCCCTCCATCTCTCCCTCCATCACCCTCCCTCCTACATCTTCGCTCCTTCCCTGTCCGTCCATCAGCCTCCCTCCCTCGCTCACCCTCCGCCCCTCCCTCACCCACCTGGGTCGTGGAAGGGCACCAGCGCGAAGTTGGACACGGGGGTGCCGGCCCTGCCCAGGGTGCTCTCCAGGATTTTCGCCGCCCCCTCCATGACCTGCAACAGGTCATCGTACATGGAGCCGGTCACATCGAAGACGAAGGCGAGGGTGGAGGCTGCCTGCGAGCGGGAGCTGGGCTCGGCCGCCAGCCGCGGGAGCGAGCACACGGTCAACAGCCAGAGACCGAGAGCCATGAGCGGACACTATTCCCGGCTCATCGCAGCCTCTCCCGGAGCCCTGTCAGTGCGATCCAAGACTTCCCAAAACTTCCCAACTCCGCCGCTCCCTTCCCCGGGTCCTAGTGCCCGCCGGGTGAGTGGGAGGAATAAATGAATGAGAGGCCGGGGAGGGGGCTTAAACTGGACTGAAACCAGAGACAAAAGGCACACGGAAACCAAAATGGGTGGGAATGGGATTGAAGGAAAACCACGGGAATGTTAGGAAGCCGCAGGAAAGGCAAAAAAAAACAAGGAGGTGGCAGATAGTTGGGGGCGGGGGAAGGACTATTCTTTGCAACGGGGAATAGTAGAACTGCAAATATGTTCGCCTCAGGATTCACATTATCAGAGAATGGGACAATGCTGAAGCAGGAATAAGCGTAAAGCCATTCGGCCCCTCTAGGACGTTCCTTTATTCAATATGATCTTGATTGATCTGAATCTTAATTAACAACCTTTGCTCCACTTCATTTTATTCCTACAACTATTCCTGGAACCTTTGCCTTTATCATCCCCTTCGGGAGCGTGTTCCAGGGTTCGACTACCCCCTCAAATGCAAAGCTGCTTCTCTGCTTCCTCTCCCGCTCCCATCCTTAAGCATCAGTGCTTTAAGGAAGAGAGTAGATCCAAAGGATAAAATCAAGTGGACAGATTCATGTCAGTGGATGCAGTTCAAACATAAACACAGGGATCTGCGGTAAGTAGAACGAAGGTCTCCATACGAACGAAACTCGCCCAGGAGAAAACCCGCACTAACGCCAGCACATTGTTCTGTGTTACTGATGCCCATCCCTTGGGCTTGTAACATTATGGATGACAAGGGTTTTTTTATGGTAAAGTTTGAGCCATGTTGAGAGGGTCTTTCCCAGGCCTCCTCATCTGCCCTTGTCAACATCGCCTGAAGACACACCGGTCTCCACATGTATGCTGATGACATGCTCCACCTCCACTCCTCCAAATTGTCAGAAACTTTGACTCTCAGAACTAGATAAGCAGAATTTCCCCCAACTAAATACTGGAAAAACTAAAGCCAATGCCTTGCTCATTGCGGGCCAAGAACTCCATCTCTACCCTTGCAACAGTTTGAGGATGAATCAGACTGTTTCCAGCCTTGGTGTCATGTTTGCCTCAGCTGACTACCAAATCTCATATCCGTGCTGTCACAAAGCCCCACTTTCACTGCTTCAGCCTTATCCAACTTCACTTGTCTCAACTCACCTGCTGCTCAAATGCTCATTCATGTTTTTGTTACCTCTGGACCTTTCATGCCGGCTCCTTCAGAAAACACAGCATCATCCAAATTTGGATGGTCACATCCTAATTTGCATCAAATCCCATTCACTCTCCACCATTGTGCTTGTGAGCTACACTAGGTTTCAACTATTTAATGCCTTCATTTTAAAATTCTCATCATTGCTTGCACTCTCTGAAATCTCCCCCAGCCCTATACCCTTAGAGATACGTCTGCTTCTCCAGTTCTGATCTCTAGCTCACCCTTGAACGTAGTTGTTCTTCCAGTCTGGTCTGTGCCCTCAGCTACCCGCTCCCTTCTGCCTCCACCCCTTACCCCCAAAAGCCTCCCTGCCTCCCCTTCCTACTTTACAATGCTTCTGAAGATGTTGCTTTTTGACCAAGTTTTTTGTTATTTGCCCAATATTTCAATGTGTGCACTGTTCTCAGTTTTGTGTGGTAACACTTCTCTGAAGCTCCTTGGGGTGTTTTTGCTTAGTTCAAGACTCAAAATAAATAAGTTGTTGTTTTATCTTAGTTTGATGTATCAGGGAGTACGTTACTTGAGTATTTTTGCCATGAATTTTTTGGAGGAAGGATGGTTGTTGAAGGATCAACTGGTTACCTCAGGGACATGTTGGTCTTCCTGTGCAAGGAGCTGTCCACCAGTGAATGTTGCAAGCTGGTACACTCCATAGTCGAGAACTATATGCTAAAGAGCACACTGGATCTTGCTGCATCTGCTCTAGAGGCTCCACAAAGGTGCTCATGCCATTGCACATTGAAAACCGACATAAAACAATCCCTTGGAACTGTTTGCTTGAGGAATCCATGTAAAGGAAAATTGATGCTATGCTGATGTACTGTAAATGGAATGATAGGCTTGTCCAGAAAATAGCAGCAAATGAATGCCCTGTATTATTTTTGCAAATTTAATAAAGAAAATATTATTTTGGGGGACAAAACCTCAGACTAAAAGATGATTACTTCAACAATACAAAATGATGAAATTTATAGGAGCACTCAAGAAATGTTACCATAAGGTTCATCCAGCCCCAGAGGCACTTATCCAGCTGAGAGGACTGTGTAAAATGATCCATTGCTGAAGGGTTCTTGTGTTACGCCTTAATTCACTGATGTAGACATTCCTCAGATTTCAGTCTGAGCACGAAGGTGCATCTTGACTTCAGCTTGGCGAGGGCTGGATTGATTGTCAGAATGCAACTTTCATATTTTAAATTAGGAGAATGTGTGGTGTCAGATTCTTATGTTCTGAGATGGGATGTATTCTGTTTATTTCCTAGAAATATGGAAGCAACATTAGATACTGTAACAATTGTAACTGTGGATGCATTCTGGGAGAGACTTATCTTCATTTTAATGTCATATGGAACATGTTAATTACTTAACAATTGCTAGAGGGCATTAGGAATGATAGAATAATTAATTCTCTACCCTTGCATGCATAATTATCATAAACTCCACAATGACTACCCCACTGGTGGAATCCCACAAGTAACATTCTCTTTTGCTTTGCTTATTTAATGGGATGACAGACATATAACTTTTCCTAACATATTCCTATCAAGGAATCCTTGTTAGCCTAGCTGCACTATCCACTGTTACTGAAAGGAACAATTAAAACATTAACTCTTTTACTATTTTGGAGCAGACAGGATTATGTGAGTACACAAAGCAATCTAATCTATTGATTTGTTTCTATTGATGTTTAATCTCAGGAATGGAACTAATCAGAAATCTGTGGGTACAGCGTTTCTCATTGGTCGGTTTCTGAGCAATGGTCTCGGAATCCTTGATCGTTCCCCATGCATGTCCCAACAGTACATTTTTCTTCTCAAATCTTGGGTATTTTGTAGGCAAATTCCAGTTTGAAAAGAACATGTGTGATGAGTTGGCATGTTTGTATCAGTGGACAGTACACAAGGTACAAAGGAATCAGGAAACCTGCTTGTTCCAGGTGGGGTGGATCCTGGCAAACAACAGGTGGAGGTCAACTACGGCGACAGTTGCCCCCTGCCCCTCCCCGTGTCCCATAATTTATGATTGTACTGTCCACACTCACACCTGAAGAACAGTCTACAGGGGGAGGTACAGACAGCTGTAGTGGTCTGCTTAATTGGTCAGGAACTTCATCAACCTCCTTCATAAGAGAAGAAAAGGCAAACCCCCACTGCTCTGCCAGAAATTGCAGGTGTAGGTGAGTAAAACTGTTCTGTGCCTCAGGTTATGTTCAGCTCCTAAACTGTGTTGCAGCACAGAGCAGATTAAAGGATTAGAATCTAGTTACTTGCACTTCTCAGCAAATCTGCCCCAGATATGATCAGGCGTACTTCTCATTGACATAGCAGATTGTGCTGAGATGGACCCATCAGACCCTGTACTTGTCTCACTCAGTGTCAATCATTCTTTTAACATGCCCTCTTTCTCATTGTAATCTGTTTGATTTCCAATTTTGATTCCATTTTGGTTTCTTTCTGCAAATGTTCAGCTGCTGTATTTTACCACTCCCTCTACTACTTTGCTGGCTTGAGCTTTATTTTGCCAGTAATCAGGGAACAGCCCTGTTCCAGGTCGGGTCAAAACCACAGCCATTGGTGGGGAACCAACCTCCCTCCTTTCACTGTACAGCAGATTTGGATCCAGCTCCCTGCATTGAGAATCAGCTGATGCGAACTCTTTGGATAACATGCCAGTCTCCAATGTGTAACTGGGCTGCTTACAGTCCCCCACAAATCAGCACAGAATGCACACTGCAGAATGATCAAGGAAAAATCAATATCATTTCACAGATGCTACCTGACCTACCAAGCGTTTCCAGCATCTTCTGATTTCAACTGCTGAATAATTTGTCAGTGATGTGGTGATTTAGTTTCGGTGTTTTCACCTGTTTTGACTGGGGTTGATGTTAGACCATCAGGGTATCAGCCCTGGCCCACTGGGTAGCATGCTCACCTCTTGGGTCCAAGGTGTTCGTACAAGTGCCACTCCTTAGATTGGGATACAAACATTTAAACTCCAGTTCAGTACAAAGGGATTGCTACATTGACAGAAGTGATACCTTTCATTCAAGACTTTAAGCCAAGTTTTTGTGGGTGATTGTAAAGGATTCCCAAGGCAGTATCCCCGCATATTTCACATCTTCAACGTTTCCCAAAGTACTTTACAGTGAATGAAAAAAGGTCATTTTTGTAATGTTGGAAATGTACACAACAACAACCCATGAACAGCTATGCTGGGATAATCAGTTTTGGTTGAGGGATAAATATTGACCAGGTCACTGAGGATAGTCCCCTGTCCCTCTTCAAAATGGTTCCATGGACACTTAAAATCTGAGAGATTTTACATGTCATCTGAAAGACAGCATCTCCAGTACTGCAGTTCTGTCTCAGCCCCACACCAAGTGTCAGCCAAGATTTTTGTGCTCAGCTCTATGAAATGCGATTTGAACCAACAACTTTCTGACTCAGAAGCAAGAGTACTTATCCAGTTCCCTTTTGAATGGCATGATTGAATCTGCCTCCACTATTCCCCCAGTAATTCACTCCAAATCCTAACCACTCACTATGTACATGAAGTTTTTCCTCATGTCACCCTGCCGCTTTCACAGGCAGCCATGAGCAAGTTTACATCACAGATTCTCAGTAACCTCTCTCCTGATACCTGCTATGATGAATGATTGGAGGTTCCTGTTGCAGAAGATATTTTGAATCATGGCCTTAACCATTATTCAATCTTGGCTAAGTTGTACAAATTAGTTTGGGAAGTTCTGAGACAAGAGCACCTTATTAATGTTATCCAGAGGGAAAGACATGGTCAGAAAACTCCAGATGTTTCAAAAACTACAAACATATCAGGACATCATCATGGGATTGAGGTGAGGGGCAGTGAAGAACTTGTAATGCAAACTTTCTCATGGCTACCTGTGAAAGTAGGAGGAGGGCCCAAAGATGATAAAAATAACAACAAAATTAGAATGTAAATCAAGAAGTGACATCAGAAATACAGACAGTGATACTCTGCCACCTGGTGATCAGTGTAGATTTCGCAGTGCAACTCTTAACAAAAACCATGAACATAAGAACATAAACAGGAGTTGGAGATGGCCCTTCAAGCATGCTACACCATTCGTCAAGATTGTGGCTGACTTTCTACCTCTGTGCTATTTTCCAGCACAATCCTCATATCCCTTGATTCCCTCAATGCCCAGAGAAAGATTCAATTCTGTTTTGAATGAAGACACAGGAGACTGCAGATGCTGGAACCTGGAGCAACAATCTGCTGGAGCAACTCAGCAGGTTGAGGTGTGTGTGTTTGTGTGTGTGTGTGTGTGTGTGTGTGTGTGTGTGTGTGTGTGTGTGTGAGGGGGAATTGTCGCTGTTTCACGTCCTGATTCTGATTCAAATGCTACTCGACCTGCTGAGTTCCTCCAGCAGATTGTTTGTTGCTCTGTTTTGAATAAACCTCCATAAGAATTATGAAGGCTGAGCCTCCATAATCTCCCAGTGCGGAGCATCCTGAAGGTTCACAACCTCTGAATGAAGAAATTTCTTCTCAACTCAATCCTAAGAGGGCTACCCCTTATTTTTAAACTGCGTCATAGTCCTTTTCTCCTGTCAGGGGAAATAGCCTCCCTGTATCTAGCCTGTCAGGCCTTTTAAGAATTTTATGCATTTCAATTAGATTTCCTCTAATTCTTCTGAACTCCTTAAACACAGTCCCAGTCTACTCCATCTGTTCTCATATTGCAAACCTGCCATCCCTGGAACCTGTCTAGTACATCTTCACCACAATCCCTCTATGGCAAGTACATCCTTTCCCAAGTAAGGAAATCAAAACTGTGCACAATACTCCAGGTAATGTGTCATCAAGGTCCTATGAAATTACATTAAGACTTACTCCTGCAATAAAAACCACTTGCAATAAACACCAACATACCATTTGCTTGCTGCACCTGCATGTTGGCCTTCAGCGTCATGTGCGCAAGCACATCCGGGTCCCTTTGAAGATCAACACTACCCAATTTCTCACTGCTTGACAAATATTCTGCTTTTCTATTATGTGCACCAAGATGACCTCATAGTTTTCCACATTATATTCCATGTGCCATTGTTTTGGCCATTCACTCAGCTTGTCCATATCACTTTTAAACCTCTACGTCCTCCTCTGTACTCACAGTCCCACCTGGTTTAGAATTGTTAGCAAACTTGGAAACATGACATTTGGTCCTCTCAACCAAATCATGAATAGATGGGGCCCCAAGCACTGATCCTTGCAGTTTCCCAGTAGTTATAACCTTCCAGCCTGAGGATCTGCTTATTCCCACTCTTTGTTTTCTGTTTAATAAACTAATTCTCACACCACCCCCAATTCTGTATGTTCTAACCTTGTTAACCAACCTGCTGTGCAGGAACTTTTGACTCCTTGTAGAAATCCAAACACACCATACCCACTAGTTCTTCCTTATCTATTTTACTTGTCACATCCTCAAACCCCAAGAGATGAGTCAAGTATGATTGCCCTTCATAAATCCATATGGAGTCTTCTCTATCCTATTTTTCTACCACCACCCCCCTAATGTTTGGTTATTACATCCTTCATTACAGATTCAGGCAACTTCCCTACCAGTGACGTTAGCCAATCCCCATTTTCTCTCCCTCCTTTCTTAAATAATGTTGCATTTGCTATCCTGAATTCACAGGAACAATTCCAGAATCTACAACGCTTTGGAAGGTGATAACCAGAACAACCATCCCTAAATCTTGGGGACTTATCAGCTTTCAAGTTCACAAGCTTCTCAAGTTCCATTTCTTGAGTAATAGTTATTTCCTTCAGTTTGTCATTCTCACTAGATCCTTGACTCCCTAAAATATCTCCAGGGTAGTTGTTAAATTCCTCTATCATTTTCTTATTCCCCATTGTAAATTCTATCTGTCTGTAAGGGATATTGAAGTGCTATTGTTTCAACTTTTCCCCTTATCTACACATTTAGAAGCCTGAGTGAATTATAACAGTCTTTTTAAATAACTAAACATCAACATTAATTGGCAGAGTTAAACACTGATGAGTTTGGTAATAATAAGTGGCATAGGATGAACAAATTGGTGATTTTATTTTGTAATCAATACTTTTTACATGAGGTGAATGGTTGAAATAATATCTTCCACATTAAAGCAGTCCAAGTTACTCTGCAAACCAAGCTGCCAAACCAGGAACAGAAGGTGGAGATGGAAGTAATTGATTAATGACAAAAATAATTGGTAATGATGAGGATGGAGACAGTTGGAGAATTAGCTTAGGTAAGAGAATGGTTTGCAATGTTAATGCAAGGGAAGCGCATGGCTGGAGAGGAGGGGTGGACTCAAAGCCGAGGAGGAATTTAAAGACAAGACTGTGAACTGCATATCTGAGCCTCTGGGAACATTCGGTGAGGGCAGTGATAATGGGTAAGGTACATTTTGTGGGTTGCTGAGGTTTGGGCAGCTTGGAGATTATGAAGGATAAAACAGATATTTGTACAGTGAAATACAGCTGAGGATTCATTGTGGTGAATACGTAAATATTCAGCATCTGAAACAATGATTGGCAAAAGAATATATTATGCACTTCAAACAAAAAGGGATGATTATACTTTCCTAAGTACAAATCATAGAAGAATTAATGGTTGTATAGAAGATAATGGATGAATACATTATAAGAGAGTAACCATCTTGTCACAAATCATTGTCAACTGCAGCTTTTGATATAAAACAGTATAACAAGCTTTTAGAGTTCTGGCTGCTAAAAGAGAAGCAATTAGATGTAGGAATGTTCAAGAGGCCAGGATTGGAAGAATGCATGGTATCTTGGGAGGTAGAGGTGCAGGAGGTTACAGAATTAGGAAGGGGCAAGGTGGGTTTGAAGGATTTCATAAACGGAGAATATGAAAACTGGGGCAATGCCTAACAGCAAGCAGAGAGGTACGCAGAACTAAAATTTCAATAGAAGATGAGCTCAGGCAGGGGTAGAGTCAGGCAATGTCACAGGGATGGAAATAAGCAGTCTGAGCAATGATATTTGATTTTAAGCTCATCTCAACATCAAATACAATGTCAATGCTACAAACATCTGCTTCAATCTCAGTGCTCAGGAGAGGGACAGAACTGGTTACTTTGTGATGGACCAGTGATGGTGCCCTAATATTTGTCAATATTTAACTGCAAGAAATGTTACATCATTCAATATTGTATTTTGGGGAAGCATTATAACTAACTAGGAACAGAAGTGGTCACAAAGGTGTTGCGGGGGGTAGAATTGGGCATTATCTGCACATACACAGAAAGTGATGATGTTTTATTTTGGATGATGGCACTGATGTGTTGCACATGGATGAAAAATACTTAAGGACCAAGGATACATCCATGGGAGGCACCAGAAGAAACAGTGCAGGAGTGGGAAGAAAAGTTATTGCAGATTTTATACAATCCCAATCCTGGCAGCAGAAGTAGAAAACTAGAACTTCAGAAGAAAGCTTGGTGAAGCTTTCAAACCCAAAAGGACAATCAGAATATTGGGCAAGCCAGCACAGCTGGTGATGGAAGTAATGGCATTAATGGACCCAAAAGGCAATTGGATGAGTTTCTGGTGAGGGAAGAGTTTGGAGAAATAAGGGCTGAGAGAAATTTAATAAAAGAAAGTGATGCACTTCTTACATTCTTCCCCATTTTCAAAAACAAAACTGTGTTCTTAGCAAGCTCGACTGAGCTTCAGTTCAGCACGTTTCTGGCAAATATAACATCCTGCACATATTTTAATTAACTACAGACTGTTTCTGGATTCTGTGGAGCTACAGATCATGTATTATTTGGATTCATGGAGTACTCACCTGTTTTAGGTGCTCAAAACTTATAAGTGCAAACAAAACCTCTAAATAATAATCACCTTAAGAATAAAAATTGGCACCCCACCGACTAAAATATTAAGTACACAGATGGTTCCTCTCCTGTCTGACTCAACCATTAACATCATGTTTAACTAAATAAATGTATTGAGATAAAAATCACCAAACAGAAGGAAATTAGACTTAAGGGTGACTGCATCTGATGAATTGCCTTCCCCTGATTCCCAATGGTTTCATATTTGTGAGGACTCCGTGATGTCACCCACATTTAAACAGTGTCTTTTTGTCAGGGCAGTTGCCGTCACCTCCCCTCTGGAGTTCAGCTCCATTTCATGTTTGGACCAAAGCCTTACTGAGTTCTGGAGCTAGATGATTCTGGCAAACCTAAACTATCACTAAGCAGGTTATTGAGGAGCAAGTGCCACATGACAGCCAGCTGATGACCACACTATCACTGTTGAAATACTCAGAATAAAGTGGTGGCAACTCATTGATTGGATTTGTCACATAAATGTGGATAGAACATACCTGGGCAATTTTTCACATGGTCAGGTAGATGCATTCATTATACCGTGACATCTTGGCTAAAGGTCCGGTTAGTTCTGGAGCACAAACCTTCAGCACTACAGCTGGGATGTTAGCAGGGATCAGAGCCTTTGCTGTCTCGAGCATCTTAATAACATGTGGAGGGACTTGAATTATCTGAAGAATGGGTTCTCTGATGATAGGAAAAGCAGATTTAGCAGATTTAATTTTTCTTGGAGGGGAAGGGTTATGAAAATCAGACAATTGATTATGGGGCAACCTGTATCATTTAAGGTTAGTTGCATTTAGTTCTTTAGGTTAGAAACATCTTTGTCAAATCACCCGGTAAGTCCATTTAAAAAAAAGCTTTTTGTGCATTCAAAAGCAAAGCATACAACTTGACAGGTAAATTGTTCAAGATTTAAAGACTGCATGATACTCTACATTGAAATGACCTTTCTTTCAACAGCCTTTTGAACTAACAATCCAAAAGTATTAATTCCCCAGACTGCCACTGGGAGTTGGGTCCCAGCAGCAGTATTTACTCTACTGTCCTTGACATAACTGAAAATGGATTGCAATGCAATTTTCTAATTCCTAATAACTTGTGTATACTTGTAGCACCTGTCTAAGTGTTCACATATGAAGATGGCCACTTCTCAGAAATGGCAGGTTGGAAAGGAAAAACATTAAAAATAAAACTTCCAAATACTTAACATCACGCCTTCAAGATTTTATTGATCTTATTTGCTCAAATATTGCTGTATAATCAGTGCTTCACATATCACATGCAATACATTGCTCACATAAGTTCAGAGCTGTAACATGTAAGACATAACTGGGACATGCGATCAAACCAGATAACTGGAACTGCGCAACATTAATGGAGGAGGATTCCGGGTTGCTTTTTGTCTCTGGCACCAGAGCCTCCATGTGCATTGGCTCATGACATGATCAGAAAGTAGCAGAGAGTGCAGAGTTCAGTACAGATGTTTCTCAAGGACAATACAAATGGCTGTTCTTCAAAGGAACATTTAACACAAATTTTAACATGAGTTAGGTTGCACATTTCCTGAAAATATTAATTACACAAGCACCAGCAGTCCTCAGTGACTTTACCCAAGCAGGAGTGTCAGCAGACTGTTCAAACATAGAAGTCATCCTAGACATGTTCTAGACAAGCAGGGACTAAACATTGATGCCAACTGAAGCACCCCAACTGCAGGTCCTCATGACATCAGCCAACTGAGCACAGAGCAGGAATCAAATCAGGGAGCTGGTCTGACATGTTTAATACTGTATTAGAAAATACATTTACCAATGAGCTGTTAAGGAAGCTAGCTGTAAACACATTGAAATAATAAACATGCTGGAAACACTCAGCAGGTTAGGCAACATATGTGGAAAGAGAAACAGAGTTAATGTTTCATGTCGATGCTCCCTTCAACAAAAGTGGGAAGCGAGAGTTAGAAACAAGAATGGTGAGGGGTGAATGGATAGGACAAAGGGTGAGACCAGGGTTGTTGAGATGATTCTGATGTTTACGGTAGAGAGAAGGAAAACAAACAAAGGGACATGTAAAAGCTATGCAATACAGGTGAGAGTTGTTACTAACTTCTGAAATCAAAAGGAGAACGACCAGCAGATCAAGCAGCATCTGCAGAGAGAGAAAACTGAGTTAATATTGCAGATTGATATTCAGCATATAGCAAGGTATCTGAAATTGATGAATTTGATATCGAGTCCTGAAGCCTGCAGATAGAAGATGAAGTGCCATTCCTCAAGCTTGCATTGGACCTTATCAGAACAGTGCAGAAGGCCCCAGATGGATACTCTCCCATTCCCAAGGCTCAACACAACCATGAGGAACAACAACTAATTCTGCCTTTGGCCAGAAGGCAATCTTCGGGTCTCAATATCGAATTGAAGTTTCAGATGACTTACTTTTCCTGCTTGTATCAGAACTTGCTAGTTCTGCTGCAAGGTTAGTCATCTGCAATATTAGTTCAGTTTTCTTTCTGTATGTTTACTGCCTGCTTTGCTGTTTCACAGCTTTTACATCCCCACTTTCTTTCTAATAGCTCTTATCAATCTATTAACCGGACTGCTCCATAAACAGTAGAATCACCTTGGCAACCATGACCTCACCCTATCAGGGATATCCCCTTTGTCCTATCCATCCCCATCTCCACTCCAACCCCACCCCTCGCAATTTAAAATTAACATGTTCGCACTTTCCCAGTTCTGACAAAAATTTCTATGACCTGAAATGTCCATTTCTCTTTTCACAGATGTTGACTGACCTGCTAAGTGCTTATGGTATTTTCTGTATTTATTTCACATTTCTAGCGTCCGCACTTTTGATTTGCATGAACACTTAATGCACTGGTTACATGCCATTTCTATATGTTTTTGATTCATTTAGTCTCATCCATACTATATTCAGTAAATCATCAATAGTAATATAAGTATCAATGTAGATCAGGGTACAATCCAGGCCAAATAACTTCACAATAAATGTTTTACCCAGCTCTTCAGAAGACCAGATAATGTGATGAGTTAATGTTTTAAGGTCATCAGATTTAAAAAATACACAAATATCTTTAGGTTACAACATAACTGGCAAAACACAAAAGCTTGAACAGGAAAAAGGTGATAGCAAAGTTGACAATTTGGCAAATATCCAGGAACAAATGAAGGATAGTGCACAGCAACAACATATGCTTGATAAACTGCTAATGTCACAAAACTATCAGTGCCCAGGGTCAGGACCCTACAGTTAATTTTCTACTGGAGACTGCATTGGAGTTCCAAGATTTGAAATCAAGTCATGCCTGATTCTCAACCTTTGAGACTTTTAAAGTTATCTTGCCAGGTCACACCAAATATATAAACTAGTAAAGCAAAAATATTAATTTGCAGCCATTTTGTTGCTGGTGTGGTTGACAGTGTACATGAAGAATGAAGATGATAAACAAACTATGGCAAGAGTACATAAGGAGATATCAGGATGGAAGAGAAAAATGCCACATAGTAAGCCCCACATTTATACCGGTGTAATTCAATACTTGTGACTGCTGCTCAGAAATCAGTGCCCAAGTAAAAGGTAGTAGGACAGGAAAATCACAAGTAACTAACGTAATAATCTTGCATGCCAGCTGTCCCTTAAAAACAATGGTTGAGAATTTCCTAGCCTCAAAACACTGAAAATTAATTCCTCAGTCTCTCTCTCTGATTTTAAGTCTCTGACCATACAGGATCTTACTGATCTAATCAGAGCCACTGATTATCCAAATAAATCAGTCTTGGACTGTCGCCTCAATTTTGAATCATCAATCCTGAATAATAAAAAGCAGTACCAGACCAAGTTCCTTGGTTCCAAGACTTAATTAAATACAATAAATGGGAAATAAATTAAAGCTAAAATACTTAATTTCCAGACTTTTACAAGAGACAGGCACTGAAGGATTGAATACATTTACTCTGACGTTGTACAGCTTTTGTTTGAAATACATACTGACATAATGCAACTGGATATTAGGATTGAGTTTTTTTTAAAAATGCACATACCAGATACAGACTCAATCTGGTGTTGAGAATCTGTGCAAATGCATTATATATTTTAGAAACACAGCTTGATTGTGCAAAACATGAAGTTATTAATCTCAAGCTTTGCAAAACCAGAACCAAGTTAAATATTGGTTCTTTTACAAGAATACTGGATCTCTGGAATATGTAGGCAGCAAACATTTTCAGTGGACACAACTTCCTGAATTCCTTTAAGAGGTACAGTGGTTTCTCAAAGGGATGAGGTCATCACTTAAAATGTTAATTCCATACCACATTAACCAGAGCAGTTCTGTAGTCCACTTTTGATCGTTGAAAGGGGTTGGAGAGGAACTCTGCAAATTTATTCTCACAAAGGTCTACAATTTATCTGCATTTCGTTTATGCTAGAGTGCACAGCTTTCAGGTGAAATGGGGATTGTACATATTGTGTACTGGTTAGGAACACACTCAATCAGTAACTTTTATTTTTAAACAGTGCTCTGTTGTATCCAAATTATTTATTCATTCCTGCAGTTAAATAAATTGAATTTGGCGGGTAGTGCAAAAAGATCAGTCAGGTGTACAATGGGCTATTCCACACTTTGTACTTTAGCTCAAGATATTTCATCCACAATGTTCTGGAAATTCTATATAACAAATGCTTTTTCACATGTTCTGCGACTGATTTGCAGTGTAAGATCTAGCACTTGGGTGCAACGTGAAAATCAGTTGCTGGCTTTCATGCACATAACACGTCTCTGCATGGAAACCACCAGTGACTTCAATCAGTATGCAATGCACAGGAGCAGGCAAATGTGCTTAAGGAAAAGAGGAAGACCACCTGCTCAAGCACAAATTAAAGAGACTGTGTTATCTTTGTTGGGGCATCTATTACTGAAGGCAGGCAAGCATCGAATCTCCTCCTATAGCCTAGATGCTGTTGATGTTCCAGCTAAGATCTTTTAGTTTGAGGATGTGTGGGAAACAGGGAACCATTCCCATTAGCATCCAACTCCCTTGCTAATGTCCAAGCATCCTTTGGAGCAGTGAAGCTTCCAGTTTTGTCCCCATTTCACAAAACTCAGAGATGGGTCATCTGCTTTAGACCCATTGCTAGGAGCAGCAGCTTTGAGAATCACCACTTGGCACTTCTCACTTGACTCCCGTGATTACATGCCATTGTGTTACCGCATTACAGGCCAAGGATTCATGCTTCTTGGGTATTTAATTCCTTGCATGTCACATGTTAAGAAAATCATTGACCTGGAAAACCCTGCAGAAGTTAGCATGTGGCCCCAATCAGTGGCATTTCAGTGTGTATTTCCATGTGCTATAGAATTTCTAGTCCATTTTCTATTTTGAAAATTAATCTTCAATTTTCAAGTGTACATACTGACAGTGCATTGCAGCAGGTGTTCTGAGTATTTGCTATTCAATTCCTTTGGATGAACTACACTTATGCATAAAATGGAATATATGCATAAAACAAGCATATTTGTGGCAACTGGTAACACAGTGGTTACTTTTCTACCTCATTCATCCTGACTGGATCAGGAATTCACTGGCTTCTGCTGCGCAAATTGGATCATTCGGAGATGGATTGCTGCACGTTTTTTTCTAGTCAAAGTTCTAAACAGGCACAACAGGAGAAGCCAAGATTCTTCTTGACTGATGAAAAAAAACAAATAAATGAATGAACTGAGTAATACAGTAAAATAAGGATCAAGCGGTTATGGAATTATTTAGGCCCTCTTTTTCAGGAACCAACAGACCAAACCCAAGCTAACCACTGTGAATATGATGTTGATTAAATAATGACTAGACTGCAAAGCGAAGTCCTTAAAGGAGAGAACTTATCCACAGCGCAATCATCATTCTTATTATATTAACTAATCTTCTCCCATGTATGAAAATATATTTTGTTTCAAACTGCATATGCTCACACAGGACTGGTTTTAGCAATTAGCATGAAAACAACAGGCAATTGGACTTAAATGCTGAGATTTAAGATACAAAGCAAAAAAAATCTAATTGCTTGAGAGGTCTAGACCTTTCGTTTCTTATTAAAGGTTACATCCTTGTCTATCATTTTATTTCAATTAATTGATTCACAGAAATATACTGCAGAAAGATGATTCTGTTTGGCATTTTGCTGTTAAATTGGCACAAAAATGCCAATGCCCCACACAGCATCAGGTCTTCATCAATTTTACTTGATAATGCAAAATGTGGAACATATCAAAGTCAAACAGCAAGGAGGCCATTCAGCTCAGCATGTGCATGCCAACCATCAAGTAGCCACGTATACCAATCTCATCTCCATGGATTGGAGTTTGGAGGTCAGCCACAGGAGTATATTTATTGAGGATGGGGCCAAAATGCCGATGAAAATGGCACAGTTGATTGTTAACAATTGACAAGGTCTAGATCCCTTAACAATTCATGTGATTGCAAACATTTCAATAACACAAACACAATTAACAAGGACAACGCTTCATTATTAGGAAATTCTATAATACTTCTGGAAAAATTCCACTTATATAGATATAACTACCGACACGTTCTACATCATGATAGATGCAATTTATGGATTTATGGATTTGCAATTTTTACTAAAATCCATCATGTCACTACTGGTTATTAAAGCTCACATCAAGATGATTAAGACAGAGAAATTATTTTATATTTTTTTGGGAAAAGACATACACATAGGTCAATGAACAAACTGCATAAAATCAGCAAATGAAAAATTTCAGCAGTCATATCAAAGAACATACGATCTCAACTAACCAAGAAAATCACCCCAAGGCATAGTTGGACAGCTGGTACCTCTTTCCCAGGGTTGAAATGAAATGTCTAATACTAGGGGTTATCATTTAAAGTGGGGGGAGGGCAGTCAATTTTTTTTACACAGAGCAGTGGGTCCCTGGAATGCATTCCCAGGGTTGGTGGTGGAGGCAGATACAATAGAGGCATTTAAGAGGCTCTTTCGATAGGAACAAGAATATGCAGAGAATGGAGGGCCATGTGCAGGCAGGAGGACTTGGGTGTCATTAGATTAATTAGTTCAGCACAACATTGTGGGCTGAAGGGCCTGTTCCTGTGCTGTACTGTTCTATGTTCTAAAACCCCAGGTATCACATTTAGGTACATATAACGCTGACATCAAGTTCTGTCTGAAACAATGAGTATTTAACCGATCAGAGAAAGCACAACAATTACACTCTACAGCCATCGAGGCATAAAGTTACAAGGATCTGCACTTTGCAGAAGAATATTCATCCTTACACAATACAACAGTCCTGTTCATTTAAAGCAACAAATCCTCTGACATTTCCAATCTGGCTAATTGACTCAAGCCCAATGGGACCTGGCTACGTGCGTCAGGTTGAGGTCAAGCATGTGCAAAGTATTTTCTCAGGCTCATGTCAGTTCAGGACACTACAGCTTTTTTTTAAATGAAAATCAAAAACCTGCCGATGCTGGAAATGTGAAATTAAAACAAAAACCACTGCAAATACTCAGCAGGCCAGGCAGCATCTGTGGAAATAGGAGCAGGGTTAACATTCCAGTACAAATATCCTTCAACAGAACTGGGAAAAAGAGAAAATAAGTTAGTTTTAATTTGCAGGAAGGGTGAAGTAAGGATGGATAGGATAAAGGAAATATCTGATAAGGGAGGGTCAGGATTGATAAAGTGGTAAGCAATTCACAAACCCATCTGGTTGATATATTAATGAGTAGTTAGTAAAAGAGACATGTTTGTTTTTTCTCCCTCTCTCTGCCTTTATTAATCTATTAACCACATAGCTTCTTCAACAGCTTTCCACCAGATCAATCCTGGCCTCACCATTTCAGAAAATATTCCTTTTGTCATATTTTTCATATTTCCTTACCATATAAGAGACGATATGACACTTTGAGTCTATGCAGGCTCTCCGAGTAATCCTATTGCTGTAACTATTTCCCTGAAACTTTCTCTCTCACATGCCCATCGACTCCCTCCCACCTCACCTTCTAATTCTGCTACTGCCCACCAACAGAAGAGATAATTTACAGTAGCCAATTCAGGTACCAACCAGCACATCTTTAGGATGTGGGAGGAAACAGGGGTACCTAGAGAAAACCCACAGCAGAACATGCAAACTCCACACAGACAGCACTGGAGGTCAGAAGGGAACCAGTATCACTGGAGCGGAGACAACTGCACTACATGTCCATATCCATCTATGTTCTATCTATTCCTATGCCCCTATTTCTTTACAAAACTTGAAGGTAATTTGTTTTCTCTCTTTCCCAGTTCTGATGAAGGGTCTTCAACCAGAAACGTTGATCATTTATCTTTCCACAGATGATGCCTGATCCACTATGTTCTAGCACTGAGTACCCCTTCCCTGCTGCTATAGAAGTCAATTTCTCTTGGCACAGGAGAAATATTTCTATTTCTCCAACTGGCCATCATGAAAAGGTGCTGCTGAAAAGGGGCAGTGAGATCCAAGTGGGATTCAAAAGGAAGCAAAGAGAGTTTGACTGGAGAAGAAGAGGGAAGGTGAAGAAATGGGCTTAAGGGTTTTGCATGGGGATAAAGTTCTAAAATGTGGGCATTAATGGGGGTCCCACAATGATGGGTTAACCAGGCGTATGCTGCATGCTCAAGTTGCAACTCTGAACAACAGCATGTTTGAGATCATAGTTACACTAACAGTGGAGCAGAGTATGAAAGCAGGGGCAAGTCCTCAGGCTCAGTTTGACTATAGTTGACTTCATGCCTGAACCGATTACTACTAACAATGTCTATTTGCAATTATAAAGAAACATTAATTTCGACCACTGGAAACATTCCAACCAAATAGATGAAACATGTTAATAAAACACAAAGTAGAAAGTGGCAACCTCAATGTGCCTGTCCCATTGGGAATGAAAATCTTTGATGCCACTTATTTGATCAAACCTTTCCTTCCTTACTGGGTTTCCAACTTTGGGTAAACACATTCATGTATTCATATGACCTCCCAATGCAAACTATTTTAAATCAAAATGTCCTTCCCCCACTGCCAATATCTTTTGTAAATTAAAATGTTCCATAAAAATAAAACAAAACATGTCTGTCTTAATTCCCTTTTTTTTGGGGGGGGGGGGTGGGGAAGGGTTCCTTAAAGCATTTGTTAAACATCTTTTGAAGAGCTCAGAACAGTCCTGAAGGACTACAAACCTCATCTGTCCCTTGGCTTTCCCTAATGACACAAATGAAGCCTGCTGGTAGTGTAATAGCTGAGTAGCTTGTCATGGAGATATGACTGGTCATGGTGGATGCATTCATAAATCATGGAGCTTTCAAAACTTATGGAGCAAATACATCATCTACAGCAGGGCAATGGCCTTTCCCATCTCTTAATTTTGCTGGTGTTTATGAAATGTACCAAGAGAGATGACTGCCGGCCAGCACTGATAGTGAGTGATTTTGTTTTACTTAAGTCAACCTGATAATGCTCCAATTTTTCCTGCTCTTTAAGGTGCCATCATTTAAACAAGATATTAAGAGTCATCCAAAAATAGCCTCATCCAAACAAACTAGAATCAAGCCCAAAAGACTACTAGGGCAGATACATCCTTTTATCTTCTTTTTGCCTGAAAATGGCTTATGTAATTTTGTTCTTGACTTGCAACTGAACATGCTCTAAACATGCACTGATTGTTACATATGCTTAGCAGTTACAAGTAACAGCAGATCAATATGAGCATACAGGCAAAAATGAATTGTTAATAAGAAAAACAACACAAGTTAAAAGATGATTAAAAATAAACAATGAGGCAAAAAAGGGAATGTGGAAAAATACATTTGTGACTTAGTACAGAAAAGAGGGAAAGACAAAAAAGGACAACCCATCAATCACAAGGCTATACAACTTCTGAAATGTTTCCACCAGAGGTCCTAAAAGCAATTGTGCAAGACATAATCATTTTATAACTAGATGTATCCAGACTGTTGGAATTTGCAATGTGTTAAGTGAGCAATGTGCACTACAGCATACAATCAAGCTATACAATATTAAGCAAAACAATTTAAATATATCAAAGATACACTCTCCATTGTAACTTACAAAATACATCACCATGCAGTGGTTATCAATTCTATCTTTTAATTTAAAAACAAATATTAAATATAATAAAAAATGTTAAAAGGATTTCAAAAAAAATCCAAAACAAATGGGGGTTACATTAAATGGATCAAGTCAGAGTTCTGAAGGGATTTCAGTAACTAGAATGACAGTGTTCTGTGCATATTAAATTCAACCCAATCACGCCCAACTGCAACAGAAACAAAAAAATAGTTAGTGTTTTCTCATTTTTCTTGGTTGGTCTTTTCTTAGAAATTATACATTTTTATGTAAAGGAACAAAATTTCTCTACTGTCCAAACCATTGTTACTAATGAAATATCCATCACTTCACAAACCAGGAAGAGAGAAGTTTTTTTTCTTTAAATACAAAAAAGAACACTTAATGTGCAATATGTAAAACTACTAGATGGTCAAGGGTTAAAGTAGCTTTGGGTGTGAATAACAAGTTCGGTCTCTTTCATGAGTAGTACCACATACATGTAATTTAATATACTAAACTAATATGAATTCTAGAACATGGTGAAATAAAATTTCAACATGTAATTCAAATCAGGCAATGGTATCCTCTATTCACAGCAATGATTATGTTGTGTGGCATTAATATTAACCATGGGTATCTGATTTCAGACTATTCATCTGCTGACCAGAGAAAGAAAATATTACACTACTGAGATCTAAAGCTGAATAATAGGTAAAGCAGCAAGGAAACTTGTATTGCAAGGGCTTGTGATCAAACAACAGCTTCAACTTCAATCTTTGTGAACCAAGGCAATTCTTTTTTTTGTCAGAGTGTTGCCCTGTAATACATTCTGATCTGCCCATTCTTACTTTATGGAGTCTCTGACAGAACATCAAATTAAGAAACCAATGGAATTTGGAAAACATCTGCAATAAATGCTGGAGTTTGGGTCAGTTACAGTACAACAACTTGATAGTCATAGAATCTACAAGTCTGATTTAATGCCTGACAGATGTCAGCATGGCTTTGAAAAATTGTCTGCTTTGCTTCAAAATAAAAGGTGGTACAACCAGAGTACAATGCAATTTCACAACTAAATTAACAGTTTACATGATAAAACATTTCCACTTAAAGCACAAAACACTCACAAAACCCTCACTTTGCTGCTAATATTTTCAGACAATACAAGACCAGCAATTTCTTTTGTTTGTTTGTTTTAAACATTATTTGAAGTGGTCAGGACAGCCAAACAAAAAATTCACAGCTAGAGCATTTTAATTGTCAAATATTGTTAAAAAAAAGGCAAAGATTCATGCTCCTTTTGATCAAGTCTTTCCAAAAAAAACTGAGGCATTTACTACCGCAGAGTTCAAGTTTAAAAAAAAACATTTTGGGTTCTTAAGCTGAGATTGGCAAATGGAGACAAGCAAAAGAGCTCAGCTTGCACACACTCGTGCACTCCTGTTCACATCTGGGTGAAGGTGAGCGACTGCTGGACCATCGAGCTTCTGCACAGAACCGATCAAATGGCATCAAAATGCTTCAATCCTTGGTCATCTGGAAAGGATGTAATAAATAGTCAAGAGATTACAACTGCCAGTTCCTTGCATAAAAATTGGGGCCAGTTTATATTTTTGTTTTCAATGCATCTAATGTCTGATTGTTTACTTATCTCTAGATCAATCCCTAGTTTCCACTCAGAGAATTGATCTTGTCCAAGGTTACTGTAAGTTTCTGAATTAGGGAGGGTTGCAAGGAAAATCAGTGAAGGATTCTGTTTCTGACTGTTATCCACTGACCCCTGCTGGTAAGTATGCATCTATGAGTATCCAAAAAGCACTGAAAAAGACTAAAGCATAACCCTTCTGACCCTACCCAAGTACAATGAAAAAACTTACCAATATTCATTGTCTAGTGTAGGAAACTGGGTCTTTAAACAGAAAATTTACTACTAACATAGCAGATAGCTGGATAGTAGAATCATGCTCTTTAATGGCTAACAATGAAAAATATAGTCAGAAACATTCAAAGTATAAAAGTGAAGTGTGCACTATTGATTTTTGACTTACGGACCAACAATAATTTACACTAAGCTCAGTAATATACAGAAGGGAATCCAATAGTTTTAATGAAAGCTTTTTAATTGACTTCTACGCAACATTCAAAGCAAAGAGTTCCAACTACAATTATTTGGGATTGTTTAAACAGCATCTTCATAGAATCATAGAACAGTACAGCACAATACTGGCCCTTTGGCCCACAATGTTGTGCCAACCTTTAAACCTCGCCTAAGACTATCTAACCCCTTCCTCCCACATATCCCTCTATTTTAAATTCCTCCATATAATTATCTAGCAATGTCTTGAATTTGACCAATGTACCTGCCTCCACCACCACCCCAGGCATTCTTTCCTCCTATTAGAATAACATTTATCTATAGAACCCTCTTAAAACAGTATCAAGTAGCTGCTTCTTTGTAATGCTTATGATACATTTAATAATTCTAGATTATTTTGCAGGTAGGAAATATGAGTAACTGATATATGAAGAACTGCCTTAAAAACAAAAGCTGTTGTGATCATAACTTACCATGGCACAAGGGAGGTTGCAGGGACTATACTAGACCATCATATAGAGAAAGCGCTTGGACAATAGATGGATCAGCTTTTGATCCCTCTTGAAACTCCTGTAGCGTTAACTTCCCATCAGCGTTCTGTAACATAGGTAATCAAAGTTAGTCATCACAATAATGGAAATATAATGTCCAGGTTTTGGCTGTCAACTGGTAAGTACAAGGCCGTGCTTTACATAGCAGTTACCCAAAGAATAATTTTCAACTTTACCATCAGGGGAGTAACTTGTAGTGGCTCTCACAGCATCGAACCTATCCAATGAAATTCCACCCAACTGACTGAGGATTGGGTGAGCTCTACAACATAGACAAGCCACTACATTGGATAAAAATTGATGCTGAAAACTACCAACTATCCCCCAACATTAGACTTCCTTCAAATTCAGTTATGATTTAATACAAGATAAAGCCAAACTCATTACCTTGTCCATCATAGCAAAAATCCTATCCACTCGTTTCTCTGGTGTGTTCTCCTCTTCAGGCAGTTCCACAGTATTACCCTAAGAACCCAAAAATAGTACATTAAAAACTTATAAAACCAAGAAATTTAATGAAAGGATAGTTAAAATTCTATATTATCTGGCTCAAGTACAATCAGATTGGGAAACCAAGTTCTTGGTTGTCACACCAGCACTTCCAATGTTTAAAAGAGCTTGGTCACTTTTTCCAATGTTAAATGAAATCAATAAATATAGTCTACAGAATTCTGAAATACTTAATGATATGAATGAGAACAGTAAAAATGTATATTTAAAGGTTGGATTTAAAAAAAAATTCAGGACTAAAATTGTACTGTGCAGAAGAGAAATAAATCCCAGGTTACAGGAAACGGAGAATGTGAGAAGGAAAGAAAATTTAACTTGGTAGACACATTCATTCATTGAAAAGAGACATTCTTTACTTGGGTACCTGACCACCTTCCTTTAAACAGAGCATAAAGGAATAATTGACTACATTTTGCATGGTTACTATTTTGTTAAAAGATAATCAAAATATTAAATTAGGGGCTATTTCACCAATGTTATCACCTAATCAAGAATGTAAACTATTAGTCTTTCCCACTCTCGTGTTCATTTCTTCGAGCCTATACTGGAATAAGAATTGATTGAATGGTTTGCCCCCTTCTTTGTAGAGAATTTTAGTTATTCTGGTGTACATGTCAAGTAAACTGGCAGAGAATCCTATTTCAACTTCATTAAGTTTTCTTAAGACTATTAATTACAGAAAGTTTCCAACCTTTTATAATATCCATCCTTTGTTTGCTCAGTTCATGTAAATGCTATCTTATTCCTTTATCTTCCAGTTTATACTGTTTAATATTGTACAAATTTAAAGAAAACCTTTAACAGGGATGCAGACCCATTTTTCTACCAGTGCCTGCTCTGATTCTTTAATCTCCACATATGAAATATTTTGTTAGGTTGAAATAATTTCTCATGTTGAAATTCCAATAGGGTTAAAATAAAGATTTGTAGTAATTGTCAGATCAATAGACAAATTGGATAATTACTTTTTAAGAGTTCATTACATTCACAATGGTAATTTACTAATTATTTTAGTTTAAATACAAGCGTATTTTAACTCAGTAACAGTAACCACCAATTTCAGTGTGATTGTTTCTCAGTCATAACCCAAATTACACTGCATGAAGGACAATTCTTTGCTATTGTTTTGAGAGTATGAAAAACAATAAACCAAAAGAATATACCATGGTCTAACCTTTTTTGTTTTGCTCTCTGCATATAGTGTTGTCTGCTGGGCATGTCCAAGTATGCCAGAACCACATTACCAACACATTACACAGCCATAGTGGCTGATCAGATCCCACTTACCACATGACTTCATTTTTCTCAGAGAAATTCCCTTTGTTCCACCCATACTTCACTATTACCTGAACTAACTCATTTCCTTCTCTCTCTTAGGTCTGATGAAGGGACCCTCATCTGAAACGACAACTATTTCTCCTTCCACAGATGCTGGGCAGGTCCCACCACCTTACCATTAACAACATATCACACAGCAAAACCCAGAGTCTGCCAGTTTCATTCAGCATTTTACAGTTAATAAGGTAAACTTCCACGTAAAATGTCAAAAAGGCCTGTGCAATTTAAAACATGTTTAAATTTTTAAAAAGGATCAACTTTTCAATGTTAGACTTTGTATTTATGCTTGTTTTTGAAACACTTCTTCAAAACAGAATTCCTTCAAAAAAAATAACAAGAGAATGAGATGTGAAAACAAAACTGGAAGAAAAAAGTACACTTCAGGTTAATCTTTAGTATTTACTTACCACCATCTGATAAATAGCATCCACAATATTTAGCATCTCCGTCCTGGTGATGTAGCCATCATTATCTAGGTCATACAGTTTAAAAGCCCCTGAAACAACGTCAAGCATTATTGCATGTTCAAAATTTACACCCTCAGGCAGACTGTAGGAAAAATGTAGGCTTCTGTAAGCATACTAACGTTCATATTTCAACAACAGACTGACTAAAATTGACAACTGCTCTCTTACTAATATTCCCAGGAGGGACAATTATGGAAGAACTCTTGTAGACGAGGGAACAATACAAAAAAGTTAAGGATTTTAATATCACATAATAATGGGATGTGAAATGTGCATTCAATTAAACAATATAAAGACAGTAGCTGTTGATATTTTGTCTTACAAATTTATGTTAGGCAAGGAGAGCATTTTAAGTTGCTGAGTGAGGTATTGAGGTATTGTAAATCCACTACAACCTGAATAGCACTTTGAATGTTATTATCTGGGCACAATGGTGTGGCGTTTAAGCAAATGGACAAATAATCCATAGATTTAGACCAATAAACCAGATGATTTCAAATCACAAAATGGCATTTTGAGAATCTGAATAATTATAAACATATTTCAAAAAATATCCAAGGAACTATTGGATTGTCAAAAACCAATCTGATGAGCCATTGTTCTTTAGGAAAAGAAACTTGGCGACCTCACCCTGCCTGGCCTAGGTGATCCTAATCCCATATTAACCAGTACACTGTTAATTGTCCTACTTAAAATGACTGAGCAAACCTCTGTTGTATCAAATTGCTCTCAATTTAAGGACAGGCAAAATGTCAACAATGGCTGTGAATCATTCAACAAAAAAATTCTGACACTGATAATAGATGAAAAATGTTGCAGAATACTTCCAAACTGAATTTTGAAAAAAAAATTACACATTTGCTACAACAATGGGCACGGAGAACTGATGACAAAACATATAACAAAGATACAGAAAAATTATGGCTATATTGCAGGTCACAGAAACAAATTATGATTTAAATTGAGTAGCTGGAACCAAACTACAGAACTACATATTTACATCTGCACATGTAGATAAACAAGACTTGAGTCAAATGAGTTACTTACATCTCAGTTTTTCATCCAGAGTCCCCCGTGAAGTTACTGACAGTGCTTGGATAAACTCAGAGAATTCAATTTTTCCATCCTGAAAATCCATTCAAAAAGGCATCTTCATCAACTCATGTAAAATATATCGGCATTCAACTTTGTCTCAGTGTTTTTGCATTTCAATCAATAGGTTCAAATCCTATTCCAGGACCTGAGCACATAATCTAGGCTGACATTTCTATGCTTTCCTTAGTGAAAGCTGAATTGTTGAAGGTGCAGTCTTTTCAACTATAGTTGCATCATCTCTTTTAGGTAATTTAAGATCCCAAGCAGTATTCAAACAAGAGGAGGAGAATTCTAGGCCAACAACCTTCCCTCAACAGATGTAACCAGAACACATCAACTTGCCTTTATCTCTTTTTGAACAGAAATTGGCAACTGCAATTCAAAGTTAAAAGAGAGCATTTCAAAATGTAATTAATGGACAATGAAGTGCTTGGGATGCAGAGGATGTGAAAGACACCTTTGTTTGATGACCATATGTACTTTCTTTGAAAAATATTTGCAAAGGAATGAAGTGTCACCCCAGTTTTCCAAGCCATTGAGAAACAAAACAGAGTGGTACTATGGAATTAAGACAGAAAATGCAGCAGATACTCAGCTGGTCAGGTAGCATCCATGGAGACAGAAACAGTTAACGTTTTAGGTCAATCACATTTCACCAGAATTGGATAAGTGAAAAAACAAATGTATTTAAAATTGCAGAGCAGAAGAGGGGTGGAAAGAATAAAGGGAATGTCTACAATAGAGTGGAGACCAAGATTGTCCAAATGACACAAATGTTGTTGAAGCCATGGAAGAGAGGGTGATAAATATTTATCAATCACAGCTGATCTTTCTGAAGGCATACCCACAGAATGGGATGAATAGGCACTGCATAGAGAAAAGAACAACACGCAAAACCTGAAATAAAAGTAAACACCAGAAATATTCAGCAAATCAGGTAACATTTCCAGAGAGAAAAAACTGAGTTAATGTTACGGGTAGATGACCTTACATTTGATTCAAACATGAAAGTCTGGTCATCTAGAATTGTTGAATACCAAAGGCTGTAATGTGCTTAGATGGAAGGTGAGGTGCTGTTACTCAAGCTTATACTGGGCTTCACTGGAACAGTGTAATATGCCAAAGACCAGGAGGTCACAGTGGGAATAGGATGGAGAATGAAAGTGACAGGTGACCAAAAGCTCAGGGTCACTCTCATAAACTGAAAAATATTTCTGCAAAGGACCATCTAGTTTTCACTATGAGTATAAAATGCAATATGCTGATTTGGAAGTGGTGCAAGAGAACTATTGTTTCACCTGGAAGGACTGTTTGGGATTTGGATGGTGGGAAGGGTTGAGTAAGAGGTAGGTGTTGCATGTCCTGCAGTTGCTTGAAGGAAAATGATTGATTGAGATGGAAGAGTGAATCAGGGAGTCGCAGACTGAATAGGAGGGGAAGATATGTTCCGTAATGGAATCTCATTGAAGATGGTGGGAAAGTAGAGGCTGGTGGGGTGAAAGGACAAGGGAAACTCGATATTTGCTTTGGCTGGGAGGAGAAGGGCTGTTTCTCAGGAAACAAAGCAGATTTGGTTGAAGGTCTCAAAATGTAAGCAGGAACAGGCCATTCAGCCCCTCAAACTGCTCCATTATTGAATAAAATCATGACTTATCTGATCTTGGATACTCTCTCAACATCAGAACAAAAACAACAAAGCCGTAGCAATGGAAGACGATGGGGACAATGAAGCAGGATGGAAGAAGATAGTATTTGAGTTTGTGGGCTTGTAATTGGTATTAGTCAATAACCTATCATCTGAAAGGCAGGTGTGGAAGTCGAGGAGGGGAAGGAAAGAGTCATACAAGAGTCTTCAAGTGTGTGTTTCCAGCAGTTTCCATTTTTATTATTTACCCTTGGCTTGTTGTCTTATTGCAATCACAATGTAACTGTATTAATTCACAAGCATTCCTCTAACAGTAGGGCCGAATGTTAATTGGATATTCCCCCAAGTCACTAAAAACAAAATAACCATCTCAACAATCTGTTAAATTTATCCACGAATCTGAAATTTTAAAAAACCTACAAAACTCTCAGATCTAGCCAGTCATTTACCAATTTTGATACATGCCTTTTACTCAAATTAATTTACTTCAATAAAAGAAAATGTAAAACAAGCAACTCACTTTATTTTCATCGAAGACATCGAAGACAAATTTAGCAAACTTCGTAGGGTCTCCACAGGGAAAGAACTGTTTGTAGATTTTCTGGAAGCCTGCTGCATCAAGTTGCCCACTGGGGCAATCTTTAATGAAACCTTTGTACCTATAAGACAAAATATTAACATAGGTTTTTCAAGAGGTAAACTAAAAAATGTTGTAATGAAAACTCTTATTCATATTAAATCAAATTTCATGTGCAAAATATCAACATAAAAATATATTCTCATAAATACATATTTTAAAAAGGAAAGCTTGTATAATCTCCATTTTATCCCTTGTTATCCTGATGCTGAAACAAATGATTTTAAATTGAAATGCCCTCCCTCTCAAATTACAAAGCAGATATACCACCCAATTTCTAAAATTCATTATACAAACTGTTCTACATAATTGTGTGCTACAGTTGAATTATCTGCCCATTACCTCACCATCAACAGAAACTTATACACAGTTAAGTACATTTGGAATATTACAAGATCACAAGGTCCCTCAAGCCAATGGGATCCAATTCAGAATAACAAACCCATCACCTTCC
Organism: Pristis pectinata; assembly: GCF_009764475.1. Taxonomy (NCBI): domain Eukaryota; kingdom Metazoa; phylum Chordata; class Chondrichthyes; order Rhinopristiformes; family Pristidae; genus Pristis; species Pristis pectinata. Next base: position 12,435,866 of record NC_067427.1, on the reverse strand, counting down.
CATTACAGTTATCTTGTTTTCTTAAAGTGGATAGAGCCCTTGACCATATCTCATCTGTTTCCTCACAGCTCTGTTCTCACCCCCTCTCCCATGAGACAGAGCTAGGATAGAGATCCCCTGCTTCTCACCTTCCAACCCCACCAGTCTCCACAGTCAATGAATCATTCTTCACAAATTCTACTAGTTCCAACAAGATGCTTCTTCCCTTTCACCTCATAGTATTTCAAAGGGGTCATTTGCTTTGTGACTCCCTGGTTCAATATTCCATTCCCACTAACACTCCCGATCCTATGGCACTTTCCCATGCAACAGCAGCAAGTACAACACCCGTCCCTTTACTTCTTCCCTTCACAATGTGGTCCCTCTACATCAGAGAAACCGTATACACATTGGGTGGCAGTTTTGCGGAACACCTGCGGTCAGCCCACAGGGATGACCCCGAGCTTCCTATTGCCTACCACTTTAATTCTCCATTCCACTCTGACCTGTCGGTAGCTTCCTACAATGTTATAACAAGGCGCAATGCAAGCTTGAGGAAAAGCACCTCACCTTCCATCTGCACACATTGCAGCCTTCCAGACTCAATATAGAATTGCCGAACTTCCGGCAATTCACTTTATTTGGCCATTTATGCTCGAAGTCGTCTGTCTGTGATATTGTCTCAGACTTTTTTTCCCTCCCTCTCCAATTGTACGTCCTGACTTACCCTTCGCAACACACCACTTTGTCTCCCTCTAATTGCCCCATTAACTTACCCCACAGCAATCCTCATCTGAACCCAAAGATATTCTCTTTGACCCACCCATCCTTTTTTGCTCTTTTCCAGTTCTGACAAAGGGTCTTCAACCTTGTCTTTTTCTCAGATACTGACTGATCTGCTGCATTCCAACATTTTGTGTTTTTGTTTCAGATTTTCAACATCAGAAGCCTTTTTTTTTGTTTGATTTACATCTTTTTAATAAATTTGTACCAGCACATCACTTGGATTTGTAGGGTCACAAAGGTGACACTAAAACTAAAAGTGCATCCCTGATAAATGCATATTCAACCTATACAAATAGGTCCAAATAATCAATTCTCATTGCTCTGTCTCTTTTTAAATCTTTACAAAGTACTCAGATAGGCTATAGAACTTTGCAGAATGGAAAAAGAATCATGAAAAAAAGACAGCTAGATTCCATTTTCAAGCTGTAGTCCACAAGGTGTTGGCTGGTCCAACTGTGAGGCTACAGGAAGATACAATTACACTAAACAAGTCTGCAATAATTGGGCAGGAATAACTGTACTCACGGCTTCTGAAGTGCGTGTCCTAATGAGTTTGTGCACGAGTAGCTATGTTGGAAATTATCACTAAAAGCACAAGCTGCTGGAGGAACTCAGTGAGTCAGGCAGCATCTGTGAAGGCAAAGGGACAGTCGATGTTTCGGGTATAGACCCTGCATCAGAGTGTGTTGAGGGGAGATAGCCTGTATAAAAAGGTGAGGAGGAGGGACGAGGCAGGAACTGACAAGTGATGTGTGGATCCAGGTGAGGAAGAGTTATGGATGGATGGAACCAAGTGTGGGAAGGAGAGGTGGAGATAGCAACAGAGGCTGGGAGGTGATAGTGGAGACAACAAAGGGTTGTGGATAATGGAATCTGATGAGAAAGGAAGGTGATGAGTGGAACCAGATAAAGGAAGGATGCTGGGCAAACAGGAAGCAGTGGGAGCAGGGAAGGGGATAGGGAACCAAGTGGGGACAGCGTGTGGGTGATAGGCAGATGGAACCAGGTGAGGTAGGAGAAAGAAACTGGAAAACAGGGGCTTTTTGGTCCAGATCCCAACACCTTCAATCTCTTGTGGCTGTTGGAAACCAGATGAGAATTGGATTCGGTCAATTGTGAAGTTCCTGTGATGAAAACTAAACACCATATTCAGCTGATCCACTGAAATCCTCATTGATGCTTGTGTTACCTGTAGACTTGACTATTCCAGCTTGCCTTTTTGCTCTGTTCCTTGTACACTCAATTGTAACTTGCACTCTCCAATTCAGTTGTCACGCCTGCACTTTCTGACCTCTGCTAGTTAAGCATTTTTTCTATTTTAAAACTCTTACCCTTGTTTTCATAACCATATGTGATGTTGTTGCTCTCTGTAATTTCCAGCCCTAATTAGATGCACTCCTCCAATTCTGGTCACAGTGCATACTGAATGTAATCACTTGCGCAGCCTCCATGCCTTCAGCTGACTAGGCCCAAAGACCTGAAATTCCTTCCCTTAACCTCTCTGCCCCTTTGCTCCTTTAAAACAATTATTTGATCATCTGCCTCAATACTTCCACGTCGCTCAGTGTCAAATTTTGTTTGGTAACATTTCCGTGAAATGACTTAGCATGCTTTACGACACTACCCAACAAGTGGCAATGCCTTTAGATATTTTGAAAAAAAACTTCTCAAAATATCTTTACGAACATAATAACAGTTCAACGAGCCCGATTCATACAATGTGGTGTGATCGTGATCCAATACCACTAAAAATAAGCCAGAAAAAGTGAAATCCAATAGAGTAAATGTTCAGAAATTAGGCATTAGAGGTGAAATCCCTGAACAGAGCAATTATGATATTTTTAAATATGAATGACATGAACTGACAGACAGGGGACTCTGGTATGGCAGGATGAGGTGTAAATTGTTCTGCATTTCATTAAGGCAACATTAAGCCTAAGGTTATAATGGCAATGTGAATCAAAATATAAATGGGTCTGGTCTTTAATAAACAACTGCAAAGTCATAAAAGCTATTAGTGAAGCCAGTTTCTTTTGCCAGTGCAAATGGGTATAACTCTAGTCATAAAGGGCATGTCCTCTTCTTTGAAGAGATTCTTTTAGTGCTTTTATGTTGGAGCCAAATGTAAACAGCAGCGGCATCAAGTATATGCTTCTTACTACTGCTTTTCTATTTCAATGCACCTCAGTCTCGTCAGTCTGTTTAGTAGCAAACAAAAAAAGTCTATTTTATCTTATTGTTTTCTCTGAAAAACACCATCTGTTACTAGACATTGCTGCATGGGATATTTGAATGTCGACAGTCATTTCAAAAGATTCCTGCATCTTCCTCACTTAGCAACTACATGAAGACTTTCCAAAAAGGGAGATGCACAACTATCAACAATTACAACAACATTCCCTAGCACAAGGATGCAGAGTCAAATTCTTCCTTCCAGTTGGACTTTAATTAAAATCCTAACTCAGCAATTATTTTGATACCTGTTGGTATGACTCAGTAGAATGAGAGAGATTCAAACACTTATCAGTGGAAACTGCAAAGTTTTAAATCATGTTAACTTTACTAAATAGGGAAGAACTTTCCAATCTCATCCTCCTTGAGGATTATTCCCATGGTTTGGTTCTGAGACCTGCAAATTGACTTAGATCTGTAATTCAATACTTTTCTCCCCACATCTTAACTTGCGCCAGATCTTTTTCACCCATCATCCCTATGCCCACTCAAGTGCTGCCTTAATTTTAAAATTTTCATCTTCATTTTGACTTGGCACCTTAGAATTCAACACAATGTCCTTGTGCTAGGAAAGAGAAAACCAACTGGTGAGACCAGATCTAGAAAATTTTGCATAGTTTTAGTCCCCTTATTTAAGGAAAGATAATCCTAGATATGAAGGGATTGCCTTAGGAGGAATGGTTGAACATCTTGGATCTGTCTTCATTGATGTTTGGAAGACCAAGAGGCAATTTTATTGAAACATGAGATTCTTATAGGACTTGACAGGGTAAATGTTGCCCCTCATGGGGGAATCTAGGACTAGACAGCATTGACTCAAAAGGGTGGTTGCCCATTTAAGACCAAAATGAGGAAGAATTTCTTCTGTCAAAGGATCTGAGTCTATGTATATCCTTGCTCCAGAAAGCTGTATTTATGAATATAGAACCGCAGGACTCAGAAGTAGACCTTTCAGCCCACCATATCCATGCCCACTATCAAATACCCATTTACACTAATCCCATTTAGCAGCACCTGGTCTGTAACCTTCAAGTGCTCATCCAAATACTTCTTAAATGTGCAAGTAGCTGTTCAATACAAAGATAGATTTTTAATCACCAAGGGAATTAAGGGTTGTGGGAAAGGGCAGCCAAGTAGACTTTAGAAAGTTGGATCAGCCTCAATCTTATTGAATGGCCAAGCAGGCTTGAGTGCCCAATAACCTATTTCTTTTCCTATTTCTTAAGGTCTTGTTTTCAAACCCTTCAGTGGTTTTGCCTCTTCAAATTCCACAAATACCTAACTCAGATTGAAGAGCTTTATCACATCTACATTGTGTCCACTCGCTTACCTCCCCCCACCCAACCACCCAAATTTGATCACTCCACTGCAGCCAGCCACATCTTCAGCTTCCAAGGCCCCAAGCTCAAGAACTCCCTGCTGAAATCTCACATAGTCCTCAAAAGCTCCTTTGGCCAAACTTCCCAGCATCTGCCCTGTGGCTCAGTGTAAAATTTTGTTTGATAAGATGCCTGTGAAGCATCACGGGATATTTTATACATTATGTACAATGTACAAAAGCACTTTTATTGTACAAGTTATTGTTCATTGATCCAGTGATATTAACCGGGTAATAGGACAGGAAACAAATGAAGTCACACAAGAATTATCACCAATGTTAAAAAAGCATTTAAAACTGTTTTATTGTATTCAGGAAAATCTATGGCAATTAAATTCATTCAGAGGCATTACATTGACTTTTATTTCCGTCCAAATGCTGATGGGAGCTTTTAATCAAGGATAAGTAGACTCAGTTACAGTCAGGCAGCAACCGAAGAGGCATGTCCAAAGGACTTTGAACACAACAGACTAATAACCAGAGAATAAAACTGCATCGTTCACACTTAAATACCATTATCCATGTGCCTTAAACAGAACCCCAAGAGATGCATGTTTGTTGGTCATATTAATGGGCTTGCAACAGAATGTTCTGGCACCACCTACAAACAAAAGGGACAGGGAATGGCAATATAGATTTAGTGGCACAGTACTGAAATGGGCTCAGGAATATAGGAATGTGGGGTTCCTATGCGTAGATATTTTAATTTAGCAGGACATATTGAATAATCAGCAAAGCATATGAGATCTTAGATTTGATAAATAGAGGTGAAGCTTTATAAAGTTTAGTTAGATCAAATCTGGAATATTGTATCCAGTTCTACACTTGAGCAAGAGAGTGCTGAGCAGATTTGCCTGCATGGTTCTGGGAGTGAGGGAGGTTAGCTCCAAAGTTGGGTTGGAGAAGCTCGCGTTGCCCTCCTGGGAACAAAGATCGTTGAAGGGGGATTTGATGGTGTACAAGATTATGACTTGTGTACTTATCTAGCCTGTACCCCGAAACACTTCCTTAAAGGTCAGTAAAGTTCCATTGCAGGTTAAAAAAGATGAGGGTAACCAGAAAGAGAAAAAGCTATACAAACTCTTCTCTGGGAAGAATATGAAGAAGGGCATTTCCCCCCCCCCACCCCCCAAAGGCATCTAAAATAGAACCAAACAACAACTGGTGGAGTTACACAAAGGACTAAATTTTATTGATTTCATTTTTATGGTGCAGCACTTCAAGGTCGTGGCATAAATGAGTGGAAAAACTTTTAGTGACAACCTTTTGATTACCTGCCATGTTAAAACCCAAGGGTAATATATTCTGTCATTCTTTTCAATTCAGTCTCAAAAGATGATGCCATGACCCAAGTATAAAAGTTTTGTTAGTGATGTAGACATATCTGGGTTCAAATGTATTACAATGACACAAGTACAACAGTATAGCACTGCCTGTAGTTCTGAGGAAATTGGCACTGATACAACAATAATTACACTGCTGGTTTAACATTGCCTCTGGTTCCTGATTTTTACAGAAATAGACTCTAAGTTTGGTTCAGATGTTATGCCAATTCTCACTTCTATCAAACCTGGGGCTGCTTGGATTTGGATTAATACAACACTTACACAAAATAAGGTCATCATTTTATTTTCATTTGTGACTAAATCTGATTAAAACAAAGAAACAAAATAAAAGTATCATAACTGCAGCAGCATTGTTTGCTGTAATGCATCAAAAAGTCATTCCAATTAAATGCCTTTGTATATTCCTCCTGCAGGCCAACAGTTTCAAACATTAAAACCCTGTTGTGTATCTACTGATTGCAGTATTATGTGAACAGTTAGACTCCATTTGAAAGAAATCCCTTTTCAAATGATTGTTCATTGGTTCAAAACTCAAGAACAAAGCTTACTGCAGCAGTCTTTGCAAAATTTGAGAAGGGAATAAGAAAAAGAGCAATTAAAAATACAACCTGTGGAGTAAATTCTAAATGTCAAGGCTCAACAATCTAAATGAATACATAAATCCTACATGCAAATACTTCAAAATTGACCTTTTTGAATCCCTTTATAAATGTGGTTTGCACATATACTAGGCATGAGTTACGTAGACACACAGATCAGTAGAATGTCCTGAAAGGTCCACCTTCCTGCTCATCACAAAAAGCAAATAAAATCCATTAGTGAAGCAAATTACATTTCTGCTGAGCATTTCAAGATTGCATCGAATTCAATTCAGTGAAGGAGAGGGTAAGGAAAAGTATATTGAATCTAAACCATAAACAGAACATAACCCAACAGGTTGAAAGTATTTCACGTTATGCTTGTCACATTCTAACAATGATTTCTGAACATTCCCATTGTTGCAAACCACAGTAAAAATGAAATTAGTTTTTATATTTTTGGATTCTTTATTTTCACTTAATCATTGATAACAGTAACAAGGATGAACCTCTCTGTTAATAACCTAAATCAGGTGTTTGAAAATTCTACACGTCTCTATTGAAGGTTCAGTAGTTATTGTAGATGATGCAAGCTGGATAGAGTTAAGTCACAAAATTAGGTATTCATGCTTTCCTCCTCTCACACCGTTTTTTTTTCCCATTTTCCTCTCTGACAAGACTATGTTTATGCACAAGTAATGGTCTGAGTGGTAGAGGGCTATTCCGAGTTAAGAATGACATGGTTTCTAACCTAATTAACAACGTAGGTTCAGAACCACAGTCAAATATTGTAAAACTCAGTTGACATAAAACATGGTCGCAGATAACTGAAATCAATGAAACCACCAAGAACTATATGCTTAACATATAGTTCTTTGTGAAGGTGGTGTGCCCAGATTAAGATATCATGAAAAATATTTAAGGCAGGATGCTCATGTTCCCAAATTAAAGCACCATGGTTGAAAGAGGAACTTATCATGGTCTATCTAGATTACTAAAAGGCATTCAACATGACCTCAAAAAAAAAAGTGACTGCACATGAGAAGAACTTGCAGAATCAGATGTAATACATTAGCATGGATAGAGGACTGGCTAACAAACAGGAAAATAAATTGGAGCAAAAGGGTCATTTAAGGGTGGTAACCTGTAACTAGTCAAATGCCAAAGAAATCAGTACTGGGACCTCAATATTTACAATCCCTTTTAAAGGGAGGAAGAGGAAGAGGCAGAGTGTAATTTTTGCTTTAGATTCATGTTTTGGTTAGGGTTAGGCATCACTGCAAGGTCGGTATTTGTTGGTCATCACCAACTAACCTTAAGAAGATGGTGTTGAGACACCTTCTTGAACTATTACAGTCTTTCCACAATAGGAAGGCAGCTCCAGGATTTAGACCCAGCAATGATGGAAGTAACAGCAATCTATTTCCAAGTCAGGATGGAGTGCAACTGGGAGAGGAATGTACAGGCCATGGTATTTCCATGCAGCTGCTGCCATGGTCTTTTTCAATAGAAGTTGTGGGCTTGGGTGTTGCTGTTAGGGTGCAGGGAAATGGGGGGGGGGGGGGCGGGGAGGGAGGAGGGAGGAATGTTTCAGATGGTGAATGAGGAGCTGTTTTGTCCAGGATGGTGTTGGATTGCTTGAGTGTTTGTTGGCGCAGCACTTATCCAGGCAAGTGGAGAATACCGCATTACACCCTTGCATATAGTAGGATAATAGGATGGCTTTTGGGGTCAGAAGGCAAGTCACAAGCTGAAAAACACATAGCCTCGGGCCTACTCTCGTAGCAACATTTTTTAAATGCCTGGCCTGATTGAGTTTCTGGTCAATGGTTACCCTGCACTGCCACTCAAGATTGGGAGAAAAATCAGCAGTGGTAATCGTATTGAGTAAGGAGGTAAACAGAAAGCAGGAAATTGGCTAACTGCTCAACCCAAATTAAATGGTCAGAGTCTCTCTCGTCAGAAGTGATTATTTCCTGGCATTTCTACAGTATCAATGTAACTTGACCCTCATCACTGAGTGCCAAAATGTTGTCTGGGCCTTGCTGCATGCAGACATGGATTGCCTCATTTGCTGGAGAGTGGTGAATGAGTTTGAACATTGTGTAATCATCAGTCAACATTCCTACTTCTGTTTTTATGATGGAAGAAAGGTGATTGATGAAGCTGCCGAAAATGGTTGAGGAATTTCTACAGTGATGTCTTAGGAGTGAGTTAATTGACTCCCAATAGAAGGGAGGGCACTTAATCTCATCTTTGGAAATCAGTCTTAAGTCCACATTTGGCCTTAAATTGTGATGTTAGGAGGCAAGTTGCAATGTAATTGGCTTTATTGATGGATATGAAATATAGGCTTAAAAGCAAGCTATAAAAAAGATGCAGAGGAATTGCAAAAGTGCTATACAACCAAAGATACCTTCTGAGCCACCCCTCGTCCTCACTTTGGGAAATCTGACCACCAGGCTGTGCTCCTTCTCCCTGCATACAAACAGAAACTGAAATGGGAGGATCCAGTACAGAGAGTCATGCAGTGCTGGTCTGAGGAAGCAGATGAGCTCCTATGTGACTGCTTTGAAACAATGGACTGGTCCAAGTTTAAAGACTCAGCTGCCAGCCTTGATGAGTATGCCACCACCACAGACTTTATCGGCAAGTGTGTGGAGGACTGTGTACCAAAGACGACAATACGAGTGTTCCCAAACAGAAAACCATGGATGAACTGGGAGATCCACTCCGTACTGAAGACGAAGACTGATGCACACATCTGGGGATCCTGATCTGTACAAGAAATCGAGGTATGACCTTCGGAAAGCTATCAGGGATGCCAAGAGGCAATACCGACTCAAAATAGAGTCCCTGACCAGCCATCAGCTATGGCAGGGCTTACATCCCATAACAGGATACAAGACGAAGTCGGGCTGCATAGTTAACAACAGTGCATCCCTTCTGGATGAACTTAATGCATTCTATGCACATTTTGAACCAAAGGGAAGTGGATTGTCACCATCCACACTGACAGCCTCCAATGCAGCTGAACCTGTGATCACAGTGGAGGACATAAGATCAGTCTTCCGGAGAGTGAACACGAGGAAATATCTGGCCCAGATGGTGTCCCTGGCCGTGTGCTCAGATCTTGCGCTGATCAGCCGGCAGAAATATTTGCAGACATATTTAACCTCTCCATGCTTCAATCTCAGGTTCCCACCTGTTTTAAGAAGACCACTATCATCCTGGTACCAAAGAAAAGCAAGGTAACATGCCCCAATGACTACCGACCAGTGGCTCTGACATCCACCATCATGAAGTGCTTTGAGAGGTTGGTCATGGCACACATCAACTCCAGCCTCCCAGACAACCTTGACCCACTGCAACTCACTTATCGCCAAAACAGGTCTACAGCGGATGCCATCTCTCTGGCCCTACACTCAGCTTTGGAGCATCTGGACAGCAAAGACACCTACGTTAGACTTTTGTTTATTGACTACAGCTCTGCCTTCAATACAATAATCCCAAGCAAGCTTGTCACCAAACTCCAAGACCTAGGACTCAACACCTCCCTCTAACTGAATCCTTGACTTTCTAACAAACAGACCGCAATCAGTGAGGATAGGCAGCAATACCTCCAGCACGATTATTCTCAACACTGGTGCCCCAACAAGGCTGCGTCCACAGCCCTCTACTCTGCTCCCTATACACTCATGACTGTCTGGCCAGATTCTGCTCTAACTCCATCTACAAGTTTGCAGATGATACCACCGTTGTAGGCCGTATCTCAAACAGCGATGAGTCGGAGTACAGGAAGGAGATAGAGAGCTTAGTGGAATGGTGTCATGACAACAACCCTTCCCTCAATGTCAACAAACCAAAAGAGCTGGTCATTGACTTCAGGAAAGGGGGCGGTGTACATGCACCTGTCTACATCAATGGTGCTGAGGTCGAGAGGGTTGAGCGCTTCAAGTTCCTAGGAGTGAACATCAACAGCCTGTCCTGGTCAAATCACGTAGATGCCACGGCCAAGAAAGCTCACCAGTGCCTCTACTTCCTCAGGAGGCTAAAGAAATTTGGTTTGTCCCCTTTGACTCTCACCAACTTTTACCGATGCACCATAGAAAGCATCCGATCTGGATGTATCACGGCTTGGTATGGCAACAGCTCTGTTCAGGATCGCAAGAAACTGCAGAGTTGTGGACACAGCCCAGCGCGTCACAGACACCAACCTCCCCTCCTTGGACTCTGTCTTTACCTCTCATTGTCTTGGCGAAGCAGCCAGCATAATCAAAGACCCCACCCACCCAGGACATTCTCTCTCCTCTCCTCTTCCAGCAGGTAGAAGATACAGGAGCCTGAGGGCACGTGCCACCAGACAAGGACAGCTCCTACCCCACTGTGATAAGACTATTGAACAGTTCCCTTATACAATGAGATGGACTATGACTTTACGATCTATCTTGTTGTGACCTTGCACCTTATTGCACTGCACTTTCTCTGTAGCTGTGACACTTTACTCTGTACTGTTATTGTTTTTACCTGTACTACATCAATGCACTTTGTACTAACTCAATGTAACTGCACTGTGTAATGAACTGACCTGTACGATCGGTATGCAAGACAAGTTTTTCACTGTACCTCAGTGCAAGTGACAATAATAAACCAATACCAATAGGTGAAGTTGGGAAAAATTTGAACAACGTTGGAATATAATATGGGGAAATGTGCAGTTAATCACTCTGACAGTAAGACTGAAAAAAAACAGGTTATTGTTAAAATAGAGAGTTTGCCAACTGCTGCAGTTTAGTGCCTCAGACATGAAATACAAAGTTCGCATGCAGCACAAAGTTATTAGGATCACAAACGGAATAATTACCTTTAATGCAAGGGATTGGAGTGTAAAAGTACACAAGTTTTGCTTCAACTGTATAGGCTGTTGATGAGACCATACTTGAGTGTTACGTACAGTTTTGTTCTCCTTTTGAGACAGTTCAGTGAAGGTTCATTCAAAAAGTTGATTCCTGGGACATAGGCGTTATCTTATAAAGAGAAGCCAGTACGTCTTTGGGATGATGGAGGAAACCAGAGCACCCCAGGAAACTGGAAGCAGTGACATGGAGAACATACAACTGCCATGCAGACAGCACCAGAGGTTAGGATTGAACCCGGGTCACTGGACTTCTAAGGGAGCTGCTCTACTAACTGCACCACTGTGTCAACCTACAGATTAGAGGCATAGGGTCAGACAGCATGGGAACAGGCGCTGCAGCCCACCAAGTGCATGCCAACCATCAAGCACCCATTTATACCAATCCTACACTAATTTCATTTAATGGTCCCCACATTGACATTAACTCCCTCCTGTTTTTAAGCCACTCACCTACACACTAGAGGTCATTTACAGCGGCCAATGCTTTGAGATGTGGGAGTGTATTCTGACTGGAGGTTGGTGACCAGTGGTGTTCTGCAAGGATCTGTTCTGGGACTCCCGCTTTCATGATTTTTATAAGTAACTTGGATGAGGATGTGGAAGGGTGGGTTAGTAAGTTTGCAAATGACACAAAGGTTGGTGGTGTTGTGGATAGCGTGGAAGATTGCTGTAGGTTACAACAGGACATTGATAGGATGCAGAGCTGGGTTGAGAAATGGCAGATGGAGTTCAACCGGAAAAGTGTGAAGTGATACACTTTGGAAGATCGAATTTGAAGGTAGAATATTCTTAGCAGTGTGGAGGAACAGAGGGATCTTGGGGTCCACGTCCGTAGATCCCTCAAGGTTGCCATGCAGATTTATAGGGCTGTTAAGGCGGCTTATGGTGTGTTGGCCTTCATTAGTTGGGGTATTGAGCTCAAGAGCTGCCAGGTAATGTTACAGCTCTATAAAACTCTGGTTAGACCACACTTGGAGTATTGTGTTCCGTTCTGGTTGCCTCATTATAGGAAGGATGTGGAAGCTTTAGAGAGGGTGCAGAGGAGATTTACCAGGATGCTGCCTGGATTGGAGAGCATATCTTAGGAAAATAGGTTGAGTGAGCTAGGGCTTTTCCCTTTGGAGAGGAGGAGGATGAGAGGTGACTTGAGAAAGGTGTACAAGATGATAAGAGGCATAGAGCAAGTGGACAGTCAGAGATTTTTTCCCAGGGCAAAAATGGCTAACACGAGGGGGCATAATTTTAAGGTGATTGCAGGAAGGTATAGAGGGGATGTAACAGGCAAGTTGGTGGTGGTGTGTGTTTTTTTTTTACACAACAGTGGTGGGTGCATGGAATGCACTGCTGGCAGAGATGGTAGAGGCAGATACATTAGGGACATTTAAGAGACTCTTAGGTAGGCATATGAATGATAGAAAAATGGAGGGCTATGTGAGAGGGAAGGGTTAGATAGATCTTAGAGCAGGATAAAATGTTGGCATAACATCATGGGCCGAAGGGCTTGTACTGTGCTGTAATGTTCTATGAAATCACACCACCCAAAGGAAACCCATGCGGTCAAAGGGGAATGTACAGACAGCACCAGAGATCAGGACTGAATCTGGGTTGCTGGAGCTGAGGCAGAAGCTCTACTCACTGTGCCAGTATGTCTCTGACCATGAATTCCCTCATGGCAAAATCTAATTTCAGAATAAAGAGTGCCCACCCATGAGGAGGAATTGTTCTGAGGTTTGTGAATTTTAGCAATTATCTGTCCTAGACAGCTGCAGAGCTTGAGTCACCAAATATATACAAGGATGGATGATAGGGAAGTCAGGATACTTGGGCAACAGACAGAAAAGTGAAGTTGAGGCCAAGATTAGATCAGCCACAACCTTATTAAATCAAGCTTAAGGGGCCATGTGGCCTCCTCCTATTTCTTATATTCAAACCAATTCTGTTAATGTTTTGCTTTTTAAAAAAAAGAATCTGAGGTATATTTTGGGCAAGGAATGTTACACAAAACATCGTGTATTAATTTTCAAAAGCTATATCCTCACCTTAATGATCATTGGAAATGATCACCTTACCACATTATCGTCAAACTTATTATTAGTTGAAATTCTATTAATATCTAAGTATTCAAAAAAAGTTCATAAAATCCATCATTCTTTGCGAGTAACAACACGACAGAACTTGATAATTTCACTGAATATTTTGTCAAACGGATAAAATGTTCATTGTTTAAATGTTAATTGCTTACTTATGAGAGATCAAAAGAAAACTGTAAAATGGCAGTCTGAATAAAACACAATGCTAAAAATAGATAATGCCCCATGAGCAGTTGGCATTTCTGTACGGTTATGTTCCACCTGACATATTGACAACGTATTATGGATAGCTGAAATGGTTATTTAAAGAACTCCACAATCTTCTAGCTGTCATTGTGGAAGGCATCAAGTAGGAGACTGCAAAATCAAAATAGCATCAATAAAGTTACAATATTTCTGCTTCCAATTATTAGATAGGTAGCAGAATAATTGAGTTTATTGACAATGTTAACTATTTTTTGCTCAACTAATTGCTTCATAGCAATACTAGTTCACACAAAATTGCTTTTTTTTTATTATCTCCAAAATGTACAAGTGGAACAAGTCTTGGCAAACAGTGTTTCTCATCCTTAAAGGAAAAGGGAGATTATTACTTGGAAATCCAAAATATTCGGATGAGTATACATTGATAAAGTTACATTTCCAAAGAACAATATAGGATTAAAGCTTGTAACATCAAATGACACTTTTTCCATGTTAGAAAGTTGGAAGTTCAAGTCTGACTGCACAGGGTTTACATATAATGTCAGCTGGAGGAATGTAGTTCTGGAGGAGCTATCTTGCAGATGAAGCACTGAACTGAATCAATCACTCTTCTCAAATAGTTGCAAAATAACCCACAATATTCGTCTTCTTTGGCAATCCCTCAGGAATGAGGATGAGTGCTTCCAAACCAGTCCAAGGAGTGGAAAATGCCTTTGCATGAATTCTTTTAAATGGGGTTACCATTGAACACCAGCTACAACATGAACTTGACAGAACAAAGTCCTGGCCCAGTGGCAAGGAGGTCCACAACAATTCGATACTAGTTATTTGCAAGCCTTCTGGAACTTGTTTTTATTAAATCTCAAATCTCTTAAAGCAAAATTTGCAAGTCACTACTTTTCTTTACAAACATTAGACTGGAATTTGATCTGGTCCTCCCTTGTCAGCACCCTTTCAAATGGAATTATTGAGAGATCAAAGGGACACAAATATATTTTTCCCTTTTGAGCTTGGGAATACTTAGGCTTGCAAGGCTGCTCTTAATAAGATCTTGTTCTGTGTACACCTTGGGACTAGCATTTTAGAACTGCACCTTTCAATAAGCTATTCCAAGTCATCAAGAAGCTCAAGATTTTCCTTTCTAAAAGGGTTGTAGCCTAAATGTAAAAAAACTAACATTTAATTGAAAACAGCATATAAGGATATGTAGTTATTCATCCATTCACTATAATACTTATGAAACAAAAACATGGAAAAAAAATTAACACTTGAAGACAAACCACAGTGAAGTTTTGGCACAAAAAACAGTAAATTGTTTGGTCTTAGGAAAGATGAAACATTCAATTTGCCCCTGATAGTAATAAAAAAAATACATATACTTAAAAGACTGAACATTACATTACAACCTGATGTCAATGAATTCCAGATAAAACTTCCTACTTGAAGTGCTCCAAGGATAAATCACTCAGCTATTATACCAATTATATACCAATGTAAGATTAACACAGTATCAAATTAAAACAGTCACTAAAGAGGTTATAACCTCCACATTAATCTCTCAGTTTCACCAAACAATTAGCAGAATGAAAAGAAACTGTACACATCACCACTGACCAAGTTGTTTGACAAAGGGCATAGAGGTCAGACTGTGCTTCTGATAGATCGTGAGAGAATTAACATGAGAAAAAGATACAAGTGACTTGATCATCTTTGATTGATGTATCACAAGTAAAACCATACATGATAGTTTTGGGATGGGAGTGACTGCCAGACAGTCTTTGTGGAAACAAACTCAATTATCACACTGAGGACAAACTGCTCCATAATGTGCAGCCCTACAATAAAGTTAAATGAGCTAGATTTGGAAGAGACCTAACAGCTCAAAACGTGGGCAACCTAGAGGCAACATGGACAATCAATAGCAGCATAATTGAATTCCATCACAATATGTTAACTTGGTCTAATGTGTTCCTCATTCTGCTCACCATCAACAAACTAGTGCACCATCTCATGTTTAATGAGTTTAGAAAAGGATAAGGAGTACCTAAAAGTGAAGTAGCTACCTTGTCAAGTTGCAGCACAGGTCTAAATGGATGCTTAACAGTAGAAGCAACATATCATAGAGCTTGATCAGTTAAAATGAACAAATTCAAGCCCCAAGTATAAACACCACCACAGGCTCATTGGGCCAAACTCCCCAATTCTGTGCTGGGTGTTCCTTGTAATGGCAACTAAAATATCCAGGATAATTCACTTCTATACCTTTCAAGACATAAGCAAACGCCAGAACAGCCACAAATTTAGCTCCTAATAATCTACACAAAAATTAAAGTCATAATAATCACCACTACAACACAAGTTAAAAAGTGGAATGCACTTGGAACAGCATATCAATAATTGAGCCAATTATTAATTGCCATGGGTGTCAATTGTCAATGAACCAGACATTACATGGACAACTCTACACTACAGAAAGATTCATTTACAGAAACCTCAACACCATTAAAATGGTAATTGCATCAAGATAATGTGATGTGCTTCTAATTAAACAAAGACTTTTGCGCAAAGGTGGAATCTATTTTGTTCAAGTGGCATTTAAAATCTGAAGTACTTAAAATCAGGATATTATTTGTCACTATTGTTTAAAGTCTTTTAAACAAAACTACAGAACACATTTTTCTGCAATTCCTGTTGCCAGCTCCTGCAGTTGCCTGCCAAGGTCAATATTGCCTCCATCAATATTGTCCAGTAAGGTCATACCACCAAAACTTCTTTTGAGAAGGATGAAAGCATAATAATGGAAATTCCATATACAGTTCACATATGGAGTTAGAGGATATGCCAGACTGCCAAAACGAAGTAACACTGAGGAAGAAAGACAAGGTTATGGAAGATCCCTAAAGACTTATCATATCCACATGGATTTGAGGTCATAGAAATAGGTCATATGTCAGATAAATTTAGGTTAAGAACAGGTTTGGGTGTTGGAGAGTGGGACAATAAACACCTTATAGTGGATGGTAACAGATCGCTGGCAGTCAATCCCTCAGCCACTTATCCTATGACTTTCTCAGACCTTCTGAGACAAAATTTACCTTTACAACAATATGCACTCTCTGATTTTGTACTCTGTGACACATATTTTTCCTCATTATCTTTGCTCCTTATCCTTCACTCACTTTTTCTAGATCTCCATATGGCATTGCATTTCTCTTTTGTCTACTTTTTAAGCTTTCGAGGTGAGAGAAGTTTTGGCCACAGACTAATCTTTCAAATAACAGAAGCACAGAGACAGGAGTGTTTTGCCATGGAACAGGGGGACAGAGAACTGGCGGTTAGGTGATTACAGTTGTTCCAGCCTAAACACACCTCTTAAAAGCTTAAAACATTGTTGAAGAAAAGATGGAGAGAGAAAAAAGCTAGAAACCAAAGGCTGCCAACTTTAAAAAAAAGACACCATGAAACAAATTGAAAATTAAGTAAACTCATGTTTGGCAGAATGGAGAGTTAGAAACTAGTGAACAAGGTCTATAACAATATTATTAAACAAACTTCATAGGGAAACAGCCATTATATTTACAAATAGTCTAAATAAAGTAAATGTTGACTTGAGTTCCTAAAAATCATACTGATAGTACTGTATGTGCACCTTTCTCAAGCTTACAGACCCAGGGAAGGAATTTAAGATATTACAATGGCCCAGATTTTGCAATTAATACACTGTAGAACTGAGTGCAATTTCTAGGGTATGCTTGTGTAGTTTAAACAGAAATCAAAAAGTTCCTGTCAGTGATAAGTTATTTCTCCTGTTAATGTCCTTGCAAATGGAAATCTTTTTTAAAAAATTACTGAATTGACAAGAAAAACATTTTAGACACTATTTCAGCTGTAAAAGCTCTTCCATTAAGATTTTTGAATGAAGTGCAATTAGAGTTCTTCATAGCATACCAAGCCACAATTACTGAACCCCTTGTTATCCAGAGAGATAGAAATGTGTATGGAGTCCAATGTCCAAATAATTATTTAAAAATTCAATTTAATTAATTTTAAGTTTATATTTCAACTCCTACTTTAATATGAATGCTCCAAAATTTATTTTGCTCTGTAATTTTTTTTAAATGATTAAAAAATTAGACCTTCAGTTTCCAGCTTTGCTGCCTGTAAGAATTTAATGAGATTTACTGATGAGCCTGCTTAATAATATTACAACTGCCCAATGCCAGAGATTCTTTATAACAGCTCCAAGATTAAATTAATGCCTGGAAAGAGTAATTCTACGCTACAGGAATCCTTAGATTCCTGTGGGCAGTATCCTCCAAGGTCAAAAACGAGTGCTGCCTCTTCATCACTGACTGCAAAATTTCAGAAAATTAGCCATGACATACTGCTGGAACAGTTTTTTAAAGAAAACTAAAGCAATGCGCAACAGGAAACATACATCATTAGATATGAACTGGAGACTGTATCTACGTTCTCCCTATGACCATGTGGATTTCCTCCACATGCTCCAGTTTCCTCCCACATGCCATAGGTGTGGGTTGGTAGATTATTTTTTTTTAAATCAGTGTGTAGGCGAATGGTGGAATCTGAGGAAGGTTGATGGGAATGTAGAGTGAATAAAATGGGTTTAGAGTACAATTAATGTAAATGGTTAGTGTGGAATCAGTGGGCTGAAGGGCCCATTTTTATGCTCCATGACTCTAAATGAAATCCTGATTATAACCAGGAAGGATGATTGTTCATTCAATAGCTCCTTCTGAAACATCTTTTATTTTCCACTGGGCTGCTATGTATTGGGAAGAGAAAACTGACAGGTATAGTGTCATAAACAGGAAATTGAAAAGCCACTGATAAAAGAATTCAAGCAAGTAACAAATTTTTTTGGAAGAAAACATGCTCTTTTATGGAGTTAACTCAAAAGTGCACTGATGTATAAAACTTGTTGCAAAGCCCTACACCGTAGCCCTGTTTTAACGTCAACATTAGCTTATTCTGTTTAATATATTTAAAATACACAAGCAAATCTATACAGAAATCACAGCTGCGCAGATTTTTTTGAAAACGGTAAACCAATTCTCATCTTCATCTCATCTTGTCAATTCAAATATATTTTGAAACCAAATTTTCTCAACAGCTGGTATGTGATACAAGAAGTGTCATAAATTATAAACAGATTACTATTGCATTCATACAATAAAAGTGGTTAAAATGTAGAGGAATTTTTTTTTTTACCTGCACATCTGAAACATCACATTAGGCTGCTGAATTTATTTATTGAACATGCAGTAATATAACTGAAAAGGCCACATGCAAACACCACATATTCTGCCTGGGTAGTCTATAACCCAATGGTACGAACAAATGAATTTTCCAACTTCAGGTAACCCACACTCATTGTGTTCCTTTCTCTCCCCTTCTGGTTTCCACTCCCTCCCCATCAGCCAGATTCATTAACCTTCCCCACCTGGGCCATCTGCTTATCACCCACAGAACACACCTCCGGGTTCATCTAACCCCTCCCCCGAATGGTTCCATTTGCCCCTCACCCCTTCCTTAACTGGATCTACTCTTCATCTTCCTTGCTTAATCGGATTCCAACATCAGCAGCCTCTTGTTTCAACTTGTCACTTTCCAGCCTCTGTCTGTCCCTCTCCCTTCTTCATCTGGCCCCAATTATTTCCCCTCTTTCCTTAACTGTCTCTGTCTGTCACCCACCAGCCACTGTCTCTGATTCCACTGCTCTCCTTCCTGGCTCTATATGCCGATCTCCCTCCCTGCCTGGTTCCACCTATCACCTACTAGTCCTTGCATCAACCCTTCCTCTCACCTATTTATATTGGACTCTACACTCTCAATCCTGAGACAGTGTCTAAATCCAAAACCTCAACTAGCCCTTTGCTTCAACAGATGCTGCTCGACTTGCCAAGCTGTTCCAGCAGTTTTTTTTTGCTCCAGATTCCAGCATCTGCAGCCTCTGGTATCTACATGTAAGCATTTGTTTGGAGGGAGGCAGATGAGTGGTGAAGAAAATAGGCCCAGAACGTTACAAATCTTGCAATTTCCTTTCCAAGTCACAGTATGTTTTGCACTCCACCCTATCAAACACATCCAGTTATCAGATATGGCATTATGGCTTGTCCAGCAATGAATATTTTTTAAAAAAGGGTTAGCTGATTTTACTTTATTTCTTCAAATCAGCTTTGTGGGGAAAAAAAGTACCTTTTGGGGGCAAGAATTGCAATCACTCCCCAATCACTGCTGAAAGTATAGTCTGATTATTTGAGTAATAGAAGAACAGTGGCCACATGTTGTCACCGTGTTTGAAAGGTCATCCGTTATCATGAATGGGTAAGATACCAATGATGTCAGAGATAAAACCCTGGTTAATCTATTCAGGAGAACAGAAAGCAAATTTTAAAAAAATAATAAGAATTAGATACTTGTATAGGGCATCAGTACTAATGGAGAGAGAAGAATTGACATTTGCTATCACAGTGAGAACGTTCACTCAAGTTCTGAATATTGCACAGAACTGGTTTAATGTTGGAGGAGTCATAAACAATTTTCTTAGCAGCTGGTCACAGGCTAACTAAATAATTTCAGTAAAATGATGTTACATTTATCCTTCTGCCATGGAGATAAAGACAAAGCAAAATCATCAAATAAAGCAAGTCTTTACAGGGCAGAGGGAAGTTGGAAAAAGTTGAATTATCACCCCATTCAAAAGCTTTTTCTGTAATTTCTTTATCCATGGTTATGAAGTAAATTTACTAAAACTTTTATGCTGCAATTATGACCATGCACCCATAGGAAGCACCTACCAAGAGAATATCATTAAAGAATGATCAATTTACACGGGGAATTTGCGGCCTCTTTTAGTTGCAGTTAAATAGATCCTTTGATTCTGATGAAAGGTCATTGATCCAAAACTCTTTCTCCCCAAAATGCTATGTGACCTGCTCAGTTTTTGCGAGATTTCTTGTCATATTTAAGATTCCAGCCTCTGAAGTAATTTGCTTTTTATTCACACCACTTTGCCTCTGGTTGTTATGGCTCTTACTAATACTCGAGTGCTGCTTCATTTTCTCTCCACTCCATCTAACACATAGATCCCAATAGTAAAATAATTGATATTCATGTTTACATGTCTATGATTTTTTTCTCACCAGCATGTCTTTTTTAAGAAGGGGCATATTCTGTATTTATGCCAGTTAATGTGGTGCTATAATGGAAGAATCATTTTGTTTTGAAGATAACCCTTGAAGATAAACATACCAATAATGTTGGTGAAGCAATGATGCAGTTTTCAATACCAGAAGGACTCTTTCCAGTGAAACAACACAACTTAAGACTACCCCAATTATTTGCAATTGTTCCCAAGACAAAAGGATGAGGTTTTAAGGAGGGCATTATAACCACCAAGCAGAATCCACTGGTTAACTAGCAGCAAAACTTTGGCTAATATTCTTTCCGAAAATCCTTAAAATTACATTTTCCCTGCAATTATGCTGATTGGAAAGGGACCCTAGCAGGAATGACGGTACAGCAGCAATGGCAGGAGTTTCTGGGAGTAATTTGGAAGATGCAGCATCAGTTCCCAAAGAAGCAGCAGCATTCCAAAGGGAGGATGAGGCAACCACGGCTGACAAGGGAAGTCAAAGCATCAAAGCAAAGAGAGGGCATAAAATTGGTGGGAAGCTAGAGGATTGGGAAGCTTTTAAAAACCTACAGAAGGCAACTAAAAAAGCAATAAGGGGAGAAAATATGAAATATGAAGGTAAGCTAGCCAATAATATAGAAGAAGATACCAAGTTTTTCAAATATATAGAGTAAAAGAGAGGCAAGAGTAGGCATCAGACCACTGGAAAATGATGCTGGAGAGATAGTAATGGGGAACAAAGAAAGAGCGGACGAACTGAATAAGTATTTTGCGACAGTCTTCACTGTGGAAGACACCAGCAACATGCCAAAAATTCGAGAGTCGGGGCAGAAGTGAGTAGTTGCTATTACTAAGGAGAAGGTGCTGCTTCATTTTCTCTTCACTCCATCCAACACATAGATCCCAATAATAAAATAATTGATATTCATCTTCACACATCTATGACTTGGGGAAAAGGGACAGTTTACACCTGAACTGGAGGGGGACCAATATTCTTGCGGGCAGGTTTGCTGGAGCTGTTGGGGAGGGTTTAAATTAGTTCGGTAGGGAGATGGGAAGCAGAGTGACAGGTCAGAGGTTCATGCATTTAGTGTACAAGTAGATGCAGCGTATAGAAAGACTGAGGAAGGATGGGCAGTTGAAAGGGCAAAATTGCAGTCAGTTGGATGGGCTGAAGTGTGTCTACTTCTTGCATTAAAGTATCAGGAACAAGGGTGATCAACTTAGAGCATGGGTAGCTACATGGAGCTATGACGTGGTGGCCATTACAGAGACTTAGCTGTCACAAGGGCAGGAATGCCTGTTGGATATTCCTGGGTTTACATGTTTCAAAAGGGACAGAGGTAAGAGGTGGGGTGGGGGAGGGGGGAGGGTGGCTTTGCTAATCAGGGACAGTGTCACAGCTATAGAAAGGAAGGACATCCTGGGGGGATCGTCCACTGGGCCAGTGTGGGTGGAAGTCAGAAATAGGAAGGGAGCGCTCACTCTATTGGGAGTATTCTATGGACCACCCCCCTCCCCCCCCACCCCAGTAGCAGCAGAGACACTGAGGAGCAGATCGGGAGGCAGATTTTGGAGAGGTACAAAAATAACAGGGTTGCTGTCATGGGTGATTTCAACTTCCCTAATATTGATTGGCACCTCCTTAGTGTAAAGGGGATAGGTAGGGCAGAGTTTGTTAGGTGTGTCCAGGAAGGATTCCTGACACAGTACGTGGATAGGCCAACTAGAGGAGAGGCCAAACTGGACCTGGTACTAGGCAATGAGGCTGATGAGGTTTCAGATCTCTTGACGGGAGAGCATTTTGGAGACAGTGACCATAACTCCTTGACCTTTACCACAGCCTTGGAGAAGGATAGGACCAGACAATATGGGAAGTATTTAACTGGGGAGGGGGTATTATGATGCTATTAGGCAGGAACTTGGGAGGGTAAATTGGGAACACATATTCTTGGGGAAGTGCACAGCAGAAATGTGGAGGTTGTTTTGTGAGTAGTTGCATGGGGTTCTGCATAGGTTTGTCCCATTGAGGCAAGGTAAGGATGGTAGAGTGAAGGAACCATCATTGACAAGAGATGTAGAATATCTTGTTAAGAGGAAGAAAGAAGCTTACCTAAGGTTTAGAAAGCCTGGATCAGACAAGGCTCTGGACAGTTACAAGGTAGCCAGGAGGGAGCTTAAGAATGGACTCAGGAGAGCAAGATAGGGGCATGAGAAGGCCTTGGCGAGTAGGATTAAGGAAAACCCCAAGGTGTTCTACATGTATGTGAAGAATAAGAGGATGACTAGAGTGAAGGTAGGACATATCAGGGATAAAAGAGGAAACATGTCCCTGGAGTCGGAAGAGGTAGGGGAGGTCCTTAATGAATACCTGGCTTCAGTATTCACCAGAGAGAGAGACCTTGATATTTGTGAGGATGGTGTACAACAAGCTGATACACTAGGGCATGTCGACGTGAGGAAAGAGAATATGCTGGAACTTTTGAAAACCATTAGGATAGGTAAGTCACCAGGGCCGGATGGCATATCTATCAAAGGTTATTATGGGAAGCAAGGGAAGAGATTGCTGCACCTTTGGCAATGATCTTTGCATCCTCACTGGCCGCAGGAGTAGTGCCAGATGATTGGAGGGTGGCAAATGTTGTTCCTTTGTTTAAGTAAGGGAGTAGGGATAACCCTGGGAATTACAGACCAGTGAGTCTTTCTTCAGTGGTGGGCAAATTACTGGAAAAGATTCTCAGGGACAGGATTTATGCACACTTGGAAAAGCATAGGCTGATTAGAGACAGTCAGCATGGCTTTGTGAGGGGCAGGTCATGCCTCACAAGCATAATGAATTCTGAGGATGTGACAAAGCACATGATGAAGGTTAGAGCAGTGGATGTGGTGTACATGGATTTTAGTAAGGCATTTGATAAGGTTCCTCAGGGAAGGCTCATTCAGAAAGTAAGGAGGCATGGGATCCAGGGAAACTTGGCTGTGTGGATTCATAATTGGCTCGCCCATAGAAGACAGAGGGTGGTGGTAGATGGAGCATATTCTGACTGGAGGTCAGTGACCAGTGGTGTTCCACAGGGATCTGTTCTGGGACCAGTGCTCTTTGTGATTTTTATAAACGACTTGGATGAGGATGTGGAAGGGTGGGTTAGTAAGTTTGCCAATGACACAAAGGTTGGTGGTATTGTGGATAGTGTAGAAGGTTGCTGTAGATTACAACAGAACATTGACAGGATGCAGACCTGGGCTGAGAAGTGGCAGATGGAGTTCAACCCAGAAAAGAGTGAAGTGATACACTTTGGAAGATTGAATTTGAAGGTAGAGTACAAGGTTAATGGCAGGTCTCTTAACAGTGTGGAGGAACAGAGGGATCTTGGGGTCCACGCTCATAGATCCCTCAAGGTTGCCACACAGATTGATAGGGCTGTTAAGGTGGCTTATGGCGTGTTGGCCTTCATTATTTGGGGTACTGAGTTCACGAGCTGCCAGGTAATGTTGCAGCTCTATAAAACTCTGGTTGGACCACACTTGGAGTATTGTGTTCAGTTCTGGTCACCTCATTATAGGAAAGATGTGGAAGCTTTAGAGAGTATGCCAGAGGAGATTTACCAGGAGGCTGCCTGGATTGGAGAGCAGTCTTATGAGGATAGGTTGAGTGAGCTAGGGCTTCTCTCTTTGGAGAGGAGGAGGATGAGAGATGACTTGATAGAGGTGTACAAGATGATAAGAGGCATAGATCAAGTGGACAGTCAGAGACTTTTTCCCAGGGCAAAAATGGCTAACACAAGGGGGCATAATTTTAAGGTGATTGGAGGAAGGTAGAAGGGGGATTTCAGAGGCAAGTTTTTTTTTAAAAAGAGTGGTGTGTGTGTGGAACACACTGCTGGCAGAGGTTGTGGAGGCAGATACATTAGGGACATTTAAGAGACTCTTAGATAAGCATATAAATGATATAAAAATGCAGGGCTATGTGGGAGGGAAGGGTAAGATACATCTTAGAGCAGGATAAGATGTCAGCACAACATCATGGGCCAAAAGGCCTGTACTGTGCTGTGATGTTCTATGTTCTAGAAAGAGTGGGAATAAAGGAGGCCTTTTCTGGTTGGCTGCTGGTGACAGGTGGTGTTCCACAGGGGTCAGTGTTGGGTCTGCTACTTTTCACATTATATGCTAATGATCTGGATGGACAGAATTGAGGGTTTTTTGTGGCCAAGTTTGCGAATGATATAAAGATAGGTGGAGGGGCAGGCAGTATTGAGGAACGGAGTCTGCAGAAGGACTTGGACAGGTTGGGAAAATGGGCAAAGAAGTGGAAGATGAGATACAGAGTGGGGAAGTGTACAGTCATGCACTTTGGTAGAAGGAATAAAGGCGTAGACTATCTTTTAAAAAAAAATGGAGTAAAATTCAGAAATCAGAGGTGCAAAGGGACTTGGGAGTCCTAGTGCAGGATTCCCTAAAGGTTAATTTACAGGTTAAGTCGGTAGCAAGGAAGGCAAATGCAATGTTAGCATTCATTTCCAGAGGACTAGAATATAAAAGCAAGAATATAATGCTGAGGCTTTATAAGGCATTGGTCAGAGCACATCTGGAGTATTGAGAGCAGCTTTGGGCCCCATATCCAAGGAAGGATGTGCTGGCATTGGAGAGGGTCCAGAGGAGGTTTACAAGAATGACCCTGGGAATGAAAGGGTTAACATATGAGAAGCTGTACTGCTGGGGCCTGTACTCGCTGGAGTTTCGAAGGATTAGGGGGGATCTCATTGAAACCTACCGAATATTGAAAGGCCTTGGATAGAGTGGACGTGGAGATGGATGTTTCCAGTAATGGGAGAGTCTAGAACCAGAGGGCACAGCATCAGAATGGAAGGACCTTCCTTTAGAAGGGAGATGAAGAGGAAATTTCTTTAGCCAGAGGGTGGTGAATCGGTGGAATTCACTGACACAGACAGCTGTGGAGGCCAAGTCATTGGGTATATTTAAAGTGGAGGTTGATAGGTTCTTGATTTGTCAAGTTGTCAAAGGTTATAGGGAGAAGGCAGGAGAACAGAGTTGAGAGGGAAAAATAAATCAGCCCATGATCAAATGGCAGAGCAGACTCAAAGGGCCAAATAGCTTAATTCTGCTCCTATGTATTATGGTCTAATTAATAACATAGGCAACAGGTTGAAATGAGGGAATTTTCAATTCTGCATGGCCAAAATTACTTGCTTGATTATACCAATTAATCCACTGGGGTAAACTTCTGTATAGACATCTGATGCAATGCTGGGAATAACCAACAAGATGCATGTATGTTGAAAAACCACCAAATACTATTTTGATCAGAAAATCATGAACCACCCACAAGTCTAGTACATAACAATGACTCTAAAATATTATATGTGTTCCAAACCAAAAAAGCTCTACAAAGGATATTAACATATCTGACAAGATAGGCATGAACTCAATGGAGACAGCTTTCTTAAAAGAGAACAGCTTTTCCTGACTGAAGGCATTGGATATTGGACAAATAATGAAAAGTATCACCTCTAAGCTCAAAAGTCAGTGTGAGCAGTTGTGCTACTCCACTGAACAATAATAATGAAACAGGTCAACTACTTGAAATTAAATATGAACTGGAGATAGATTTAATTAAACTTGATTGTTCTTGCCATTAATCTTGTAACTGTCAACCTAAATATCATTCATTTTCAGTCAACTCTTCAACTTATGCACTTTTTTTTCATCACAGTGCAATCCACAAGATTCTTCCTTCCAACAGTTGGCCCCATGCAAAATGAATGATTTGAAGGGAATTTTTGCACAATGTTCTCTCAAAATTAATCTTGTATCCACCCACCTGATTGCTACAGATAAAATTTTTTGGGGGGGCAGGGTAGGCTTTCAACTGTCATCATGCACACTGTTCTCTCAATTAAGGTCTACGCCCATTTTTGTCCTCTGCTCTCTTCCTTATCCAATTTCCCAGTTAATCTCTCCGAAGTCCGCAGATTAGATGAACTTCAGAGCTGCTCTACGTACCATAACATTGACTGGATAATAAGATGAAGTATTCATATCAGATTGCAGCTGGACTAACATAATTCACAAATCCAACTGGAATATCATCTTCAATCGTTCATTTGTTATGAATAATAACACAACAATGCAAAGCACCATTGGTGGTTTTGGGCATCATATCGAAGACAACTTTCTACAGCTGTTTTCCATCAATGACCAAATGTAAAAGTTTTGACACAGGCCTGGACAAGAGGCACAGCCTGGATCCAATGCACATTGGGAATTAAGTCAGAGGTATCCTTTAAATGTCACTTGCATAGCATTCTAGATGGAAAGTGACTTCAAACCATAGAACTCAACAAAACATATTCTAACTCTAGTCCTGTTGACCAAACATTTTAAACTTTAAACTTTTATTTATACAGCAAGTAACAGGCCCTTCCGGCCCAACGAGCCCGCGCCGCCCAATTTCACCCACGTTAACCTACGAACCCGTACGTCTTTGGAATGTGGGAGGAAACCAGAGCACCTGGAGGAAACCCACGCAGTCCTTACAGACAGCAGCAGGAATTGAACCCTGATCACTGACACTGTATTAGCATTACGCTAACTGCTATGCTAC
This sequence comes from Pristis pectinata, assembly GCF_009764475.1. Lineage (NCBI taxonomy): Eukaryota > Metazoa > Chordata > Chondrichthyes > Rhinopristiformes > Pristidae > Pristis > Pristis pectinata. The sequence continues at coordinate 12,408,574 of NC_067427.1, read as the reverse complement.
CGTGCCGCCCTCCAGTGGAAGCGAGCAAGTCTCAGTGGAAGCCAAAGACTGGCTGACTTTTCTGATCCCTAATGCAGTAATGACAAACAAAGTTTTCCTTCCATCACATTGTTGAGATCATTTTACTAAGCACAATTAAATTTTAAAATCCAGGATTTTTCCCAATGTACATAAAGTTACATTTAGCAATTAATTTATTTTTCTTTTTAAAGTATTAAGAACATTACTCACCACTGCTGGACTTCTTTCTCAGTAACTGCAAAAGAAAGACAAGTTACCACATTTACCAAATAGTACTGAATTTATATATGCATGTACACAATATGTCCCTCTGTCCACTATATCATAGTACAGGGAATATTTCATGTTCTTAAAATATATTTTTCACATAGCTTGAATCACAAAGATTCACCATCCTCTGAAATCAACAAATTACTCAATTCATTCATCCCCATCTTCTTTATCCAGTTCCAGGTTTCAAGCAAAGTCGACTGCTGGAAGGATATGCCAACAACAGTCTGTGCCTAGCAGCAACAAATCATTAGGCTTTTGTGAATCAAAGCACAGTGCCCTAATGCACCTTAAATAGCAGCAGCTAAAGCTTTTGTATTCAATTAGATTTTCTAAACTCAAGACAATGCGAAACGAAAAGCAAAATCGATCAGGAAATATACAGTTTTACACTAGAAATAAGTGCAATTGAATTACTAGGCCTTTCATTTTCCCCTCTAGTTTTACTAGTCTAGAAATCATCAGTTTTGCAAGTGATGAAAATCAGTAATGTATTCTGTGAAACCAATGATAGATACAAGGAATAAATAATCATGACTGAAGTTTTATTACCAATAAATGTGTATTAAAAATAGTCTACTTTTTCAACTTTGCATATTATCATTTAAAATGTTTATCACAAAGCACCCTGTTTTTCACCCTTTCCTGCTCTGCTCTCCTGTGGGTGCTTGCACTGTATGATGAATGAAGAATGAAGGTATGGCACTTAACTAGAAAATACATTATAGCTAAATCCAGTATTGTTCTCTATTTGTCAAATTTCATAGTGGCTAGTGATTAGGCAAGGCCACTAAGGCTATTTCTAACACTCCAGTGCAAGCTTGTGCCACATGCTCAACTCAGTATTCTATCAAGGCTATGGCTTTAACCTCACCATAAGACTTGAGCAGATTATTCTAGCTTGACAGCAAGTGCAATGTTAGTTAGTTTTTGCTGGTAAGAGTTGCTATAATTTGGATGAGCCATAAAATAATACTGAGCAAAAAATGCAAAAAACAAAGTCATGTGTAATAAGTAGTTTTATGGTGAAACGTGTAGGAAAGTTTTTTTTTAACTCAGTTGTGCTGGAACCAATATGAAGGATAAATGGTGCCATAATTTTTAATTTTGAAGAAAAATAAAAACTATTTTTTGTCTTAATACCCCACTCAAAGACAGGACACTCTCAATCTAATATCAAACAAAACTTTAACACTGCTTTTCTCTCCACAGATGCTACCTGACCTATATGTTTTCACCATCTTCTCTTCCTCAGTTAAGAAAGCAATCCATTAGGCCTTCCTTGACCATCTTTGCTGCTTTCGGACTCCTGCTGACATCTGTACGAAGATCCCTAAAGTATCCTACCATTTGTAGGTATGCCCTTTGCTATATCTTTTGCTCCCCACAGATGCATTAATTTGCACTGCAAATGAATTGAATTCCATTTGCATTCTTGTGGAACCAATTACCTTTCTGAAGACTACAGTTTGATTCCTCACAATCAATGACAAGGACAATTTTTCTATCATTCACATGCTTTTTATAACCTGTGTTCCCTACATTCAAGCCCAAATCATTAAGACAGACCCCCAAAAAAGCAAGAGGTCCAGTTCTGAGCCCTTTAGAACCACTTTGGAAACTGCATTCAGTTACAAAAACAATTACCCTTTGCTTCCTTCAATACACATCCAAGTTGCCTCTTTTCCTTGAAACACTCATTAGAAAGTGATGAAAGATCATGTTGCTAACTGATGAAAGAATTTTATCACATTTGACACTGAGAAAGTTAAATTAATACATCACTGCAGGATTTCAGTGAGATTTTGATAGCTTTCATGTCTTGTTCATAATCCTTTGAATTCTTTATTAGAATAAATTTGGTCTTATGACCACCATTCCTTTCCCTCCACCACCCCCATTTTCACTGATTACACAGAAGGCAACTTCCATTCTAAACAACTGCTAATAACCATGAATAGTTGTAAGATTTTCAACATTTTTGCTATGGATTGCACGAGATTAGAAATGTTTGACTTGTCCAATGAATGGAACATTAGGCAAACATCAAAAGACAAAAGAGGAATAAAAAAGTGATTTTAATTGAAAACCTATTGCTAAAATAACAGACATAGCTATGCATGGGGAAAAAATAAAGTTTTGCTCCAAAGGAGGTATGAACAGTAGAAAAATAGCTCACGTCTTTGCAGAATAAACCTTCTCATATGGATCATTAAGTATCAAGAATGCCACATTCTGAATTTGGCATAATCTTAGTAGTTGATATAAGAAAGGAATTACAAGGCTAGGGCTTGCAACAGAATACTTTCTAATGTGTCCCTTCCTTAAATGGGCAATAGGAGGCTAGGTACATATGAATTTGTTCAGCAGACTTCACCACCTTTGTGAGGGTTTAATAAAGTGTTTTCTGAGAGGCAGAAACTTGGAGGACCTCAGACAAACTTTATGGGCACTGTGCGAGGAGCCAGAAGCAAAAGTCACAGGGTGTGAAGATGCATAATCTTTCCAACATGGTAATAAGTTGCCTTTGCACATTGGAAACCACAGCTCAGATTCTGGAATATATTAAGCTTTCCACAGGCTGAATAAAATTATATCAACATCCATATGGATCTAAGGTAAAATATTTTAGACACTGACAGGTTAACTGCCACAAACCCAACACCATGCCAAATATTTTAGTTATCTCTCAATGTTTTCTGTTAGGCCAAATGGCAGAATTACAGTTTGTTGGTGATCATCACCTGAATGGAAAGACTACCCCATTAAAGCCTTCAAAACCACCCATTTTCTAAACCCAAAAACCACATGAGCTAAACTGAAAGTCCCACCAAAGAATGACTTAGGAAGCTCAAAGCAGCACAAGGTTTCTGGTCTTTAAAACAAAGTCACTTGAAACCATGACCAAGGGAAAAAGGCCTTTCAGCCCAAAGGAGGAGTACTTTATCACAACCAATGTTCCAACTTTTAAAATATGTGATCTTCAAAGACATAAGGCTGATTTTATTGCCCATCCCTAATTGTTGCGGACATTAAGAGGCAAGCACCACGTGTGGGACTGGCATAACATATTGATTTTATTGTACCTTTCTGTATATCAACAGAGAAACAGTTAAAATTGTAATGAGAAACTGGAAACTTCTAGCAAGCATGAAGCTTCTTTGGAGGGTGCATAGAGATACCAAGCAAAAAGGAGAGCAGTACCTCAGAGAAGCCACCAAGCTGCCTCAATCATCTCCTGCCCTGTGAGAGTCTGTGAATCTCACATCAATCAGCTACCTCAGAAATGGAGTGGAAGCAAATCATCCATGACCCTATCACACTTCCTGAAAACAACTCAAGCCTTCATTGGTAAAGTGGGAACTGCTTTGTGCTAAAAGTCCATAAATTCTTGGTGCAGTCTAGCCTCATTAATGGAGTTAAAAACTACATTTTTTTTTATGGCCTCAGTAACAGGCTTCAGAACCAGGTCCGAGAGATAATCAAGGTCCAATGAGATAACTGGCTCTTCAAATGATTTACAAAAATCATACAGACTCACTTACTTGCATTTTTAAAACACACCACTGTTTACTTACTTAGTCACTAAAATTGTGTTCTCTACGGCCTAGATTTTCAATTTTATTCAGGGAAGATCAGAACGAGCATCTCTAATTAGTGTTGTTATATTAAGTATTTGTGATAACAGTATCTGTACTTGCAATAAACAACATTTAACACAGAATGGATATTATCACTGATGGTCCATTTCATTAGGCACAGGATTTTCTCTGTTTCAAATTGAAATTTACAAGACTCCAATTGTTAAAGTACTTTTTCATTAGAAATGTTGGAACATTAAAATGAGATATTTGATTCAAGTAATTTTTAATTAAGACTATTAACTCAGAACTAAAATTATGATTCAAATTTGATTATTTCAGTATCTTTAAAAACACTCCACTCTTTTATGCAAGAATTTACAGCATGATGTCAAGGGCAGTCATGCTCACATCACTTTTGGAATTCATCTCCTTGGTCCATAATTGAACTAAGATGGTGATGAGGTCTGGAGTCAAGTTGTCTGGTAAAACCCAAAGTGGACATCAATTAGCAGGTTACTGGTGAGTGAGTACCACTTGATTGCAATGTCGATATCAATTGCTGGCGATAAAGAATAGAGTGATTGAGTGGTAATTAACTGGATTGGATTTGTCCTGGTTTTTGTGAACAGGAAACATCTGGTCAAGTTTCCACACTGCCAGATAGATGCCAGTGTTGTAATTACTAGAATAGCTTGGATAGAGGCACAGCTAGATCTGGAGCACAATTCTTCAGATGGCAACTGGAATGTTGCGTCAGGTGTTGACAGCCAATAGTGAATTGAATTGGCTGAAGATTAAGTTTTTGTGATGGTGGGTTCTTAGAAAGTTGTTGAGTTGGATCATCTATTTAGCACTTCCAGCTGAGCACAGCTCTGAATGTTTCAGCCATGTCCTTAGCATTCACATGCTGGGTTCCTCAATAGTTGAAGTCTTCTCCTGTTAGCTGTTTACTTGTTCATCACCATTCATCAGTATGTATGGTACATTGCAGAACTTCCATTTGATCCGTTGGCTGTGAAATCACTTAACTGTCAATTGCATTGCTTTTGTTGTTTAGCACATGACATCCACTGTTACAATTTCACTTTGTTGGCACCTCATTTTTCTGTACGTCTGTTGCTGCTTCCAGCATGTTCTTATGCATTCCACATTGAACCTAATTCCCTGGTGTGATAGTAATGGTAGATTAAGGGAAATGCCAGCTCATGGGGTAAGGATTATGGTGGTGTACATTTCTGCTGCTACTGATGACCGCATGGATGTCCAATTCTGGGCTGCCGAATGTGTTCTGAACCTCTCCCAATTGTAGTGGCACACAACGCCCTCGAGTGTGTCTTCAGCATGAAGCTACTAATTTACCTCCACAAGGTCTGTGCGGTGGTCATGTCTACCAATGCCATTTTGGACAGATGCATCTGCCACAGACTGCATTCCTGTCAGGATTCTAATAATGATGTATAAACATTAGCTCAGTCAATAAGATTAACTACAATCATAATTGGAATGTTGTTCTGTCTTAATCAGAACTGCATCAGAATTTCAGCCCCACTGGGGCAAACACAAATGGAATACATCAGAGGGTGAAAATGCTCAATGAATTTGGACTTCAGTTGGCAGTGGACAGGAAGCACAAGAGTGTACATTTGCACATTTAATCCTGAGCAACTGGAAATGAAATGCTCTTAATTTACACAAGCAGGATGGCAACTGTTTTTTTTTTCCCCCACGGAGAAAAAATTATGGCTTGTCCAAGACTGATTATTAGACAGGCATTTGAAGAGTACAGAGATGGGCCTGAACATCACTGTCTAAAAATAGAAACCATCCTCACTGTTACATTGCAATATTCAATGGGAATAGAGTTCATAGCCAAGCCTAATTGTGATATGAAAGACATTTGCAATCTTCACTTAATCCCAAGATTTTTAAGAGCTTCATGTGTTAGTTCACAGAAGAAAAAAGCCCGTTTGAATACAAATCACAACCCCAACGAGGCTATAAAGGGCAACTAATGCAGGATTTACTATTAATCTCCATTGTACTGTTACCACAAAACAATATTCTCCATTTTATAATTGCATTTATGTCAACATAGGGAATATCAGGGCCAGCAAATTGCTGTGAATGAACACAAGAAATTCAAATTTTGTCAGGGAGTTCTCAGAATTTTTTCCTGTTGTCAAATTTTTCTGGCCTAATTTATTCTGGCAAACTGTTAAATTCTGTAAAGCATAAACATAAGAAACAAATGGAAAATATTCTAGCAGTTCAAAAATTGGAAAGTTACTAATGCAGAAGGAAAAGTTAATATACAGCATAACTATAACACACAAATATTCTATTGAAAAGTCACAACTTTGGATTTAAATTAAAAAAATCAGTTTGGAATTTGCACTCTTTGCTCTAGGTTTGCAGCACAATTAGGTCAAAATCACAAAAGTCAAAAGCAAAGAATTGCACTGGTCATGCTAGTTTAAAAAACATCTTGTTGAAAGCTTGTCGTACCCAGGAAAATGGCCAAGCTCCACAGTGAGATTCTACATCTTTCTGAACTTTAATGAATTGTTGCATATGTGTGTTTTGGTTGTTTCTAAATATAATTTTTATGCAGTTAGGAAATTAATGTTACACATCAATATAACTAACGATCTTACAAGTGTTTAATTTAAAATCGTTAAAATGTGTGGGCTACGGACACCAATTAAAATAATTTTTGTGATAAAACCAATTTTCAAGATATGAATTAAACAGCACCAATACATCAAAGTAACTTTTACAGCAATTTTTAAGACATCTGTTCCACAACACAGCGCAGCACGATTATGTGGTCTATGGCACATTTTATAATTTGTGTTCAAAAGTAAAGAACTGTTGGAAATGTGATTCAGAAATGGGCTTGCACAAAATGTCACGAGGTAAAGAAACAGATCTCATAACTAAAAAAATTGAGGGGTCTAGCTTCATCAGGGTCAGAGTGTATCCACAGAAAATACCCTGCATTTCAAGTACACTCAGTTCTCGTTATCTGCTGATTTGCTACAAGCAGAACTGCATACTCGTGAGGTCAGCCCCAAGTGCCATCTCAATTTTTTTTTGAACAAATATATCTATGTACATGTTCAAGAACCAACCACTGTTTGCATAAAAATGGTGAACATTTTCCACATCACTTGTGTCAAGTGGCTCCCTGCTGTGCACTGTACAAAAGAAGAGTGGGCTTTGCTTACACAAATGTACCATATGATTTCAAAACTGATCACTGCTCATGTTCTAGCATTGCTGGTTTCATGGAAGTAGTATTTTACCTAATATCATATTCTTTTAGGTACTTAAACATGTTATTAAATTTATTAATGTGTATTGGTGTTGTTAATGCTCTTCTAACATTATCTGGCATATTTATGTTTATTTAGTGGGGCACTGGTGCAAGAGAGGGCCTTAGTAGTCTCCATATATTTTGTCATCTGTGGGAAGTTTCTGCCTATCACTCGCAGATAACAAGTACTTGGCATATGCATTTCACAACCTACAGATGTCCCAGAGACCTTTACAACCAATGGAGTACTTCTGAGGTAGAGAACTGCCATAACACAATTAACAATTGACACATTACAAGCTCCCACATAAAGCACTTCAATAGTTTCCAAATCATGTTCTTGTGATGTTGACAAAAGGATAAATATAGGCCAAGACAGAGATTACCTCCCAGTTTTTTTTCCCCAGAATAGCAGTGGGGGATCTTTTATGCTTATTTGAGAGAGCAGATGGACCTTTGGTTTAACACCTCATTCAAAATATCACACCTCCATAAATTCAGTATTTTCTCAGAAATGCACTGCTGTGCCCAACATTTGTGCTCAGGTTTCTGGAATACAGTCAGAACTCCATGCTCTTCAGTCTAAATCCAAACTTTTTGGTGAGATTGTGGTCAAACAAAAACTTTCAGCAAAAGCATTAAAAGACACAAGATACTATAAACTCTTGTCGGTATTTATGCATCTGGCATTCTATTGCAATTGGCAAAATTTTTTTTAAGAATATTAAGCAATTTCATGATTTTTTTTTCAAATTTGAATTTGGCACACCAGGTTCCGCATGGATTTTGTTCACATGCTGTCTCATGTGATGGTGATTATGGCCATTCATTTGATTTATTTTTGCTATATTTTACATGCATACAGTTCAGCCTTAAAATACAGATTTGCAGTTTAAAACATCGTTATATAAAAAGTTAAGATAACATAGCTTGGCAATTTATTTAGAAGTTTATGCATAGAATACTAGTAATTTTTTGAGCAATTCTCATGCAACTGGCAACTCCATTCCCCATGGATACCGAATGACTGAGAGTATACTGTAATTTGGTTGACAAATGTAATCATGTAATTTTGAAGTACATTATTTTATTAAATAAACAGTGTAAATGTAGCATGCGACTTGTGGAAGGAGGGATCACTTAGGTGGTAATGGGATTTTAATCAAGGGAATTGTTTTGTTCTAGATGAAGTTGATCTGAGATTTCTTGGAACTGTTATCACATATTGTAGGCATGTGGAGTGTGTTCCATCACTTAGCTTGGAAGCCTTGAGAGTCTGTAGTCAAGATAATCATTACAGGATATCTATCCTGTGAGGTGCGAGATACCCAGAGTATCTTTATAGCTGGTCCAGTAAAATGTTTTGCAGCAGTGCAGTACAAGACATAAAAATTACTACAAGTTACCAAAAAATAAATAAATAAATAGTGCAAAAAAGGATAACGAAGTGGTGTTCATGGACTGTTCAGAAACCTGATGGCAGAGGGGAAGAAGCTGTTCCTAAAATGTTGAGTGTGGGTCTTCAGGCTCCTGCACCTCCCCTCTAATGGTAGTAATGAGAAGAGGGCATGCCCTGGATGCTGAGGGTCCTTAATGATGGAGACCACCTTCTTGAGGCACCACCTCTCAAAGGTGTCCTTGATGGTGGGGAGGGTTGTGCCCGTGATGGAGCGGACTGACTTTACAACCCTCGGCAGCCTCTTTTAATCCTACACATTAGAGCCTCCATACCAGGCGGTGATGCAACCAGTCAGAATGCTCTCTACTGTACCTCTATCGAAATTTGCAGGAGTCTTTAGTGACATACCAAATCTCTTCACACTCCTAATGAAGCAGAGCCACTGGCGTGCCTTCTTCGTGATTGCATCAATGTGATGGCCCCAGGATAGATCCTCTGAGATGCTGACGCCCAGGAACTTGAAGAATTGTACCCAGTAATTCAGCGAGGGACCAACTAGCATTTCTGCACAACCTCTTTGTTCTTATTTCATATTTCTTTAAGACATTAAAAGGGGACATATGGCCCATTAAGTCTACATCAGCTCTCAGAGCAATTGCACAATCTCATTTTCTAGTAACCTGTTCTCTCGCATTTGCCCATAAACCTCCCCTCGATTTTCCTACCACAAACCCACAGGAAGGGTAATTGACAATAGTCAATCTACCAACCAGCATGTCTATGGAATATTGGAAGAAACTAAAGTGCAAAGCTCTGGAGGTCAGGATCAAAACCAAGTTGCTAGGGTTCTGAGGCAGCAGCACAGCCTCAGTGAATCAAGGAAAACTGAAGCTGTGCTGCTGCCTCAACCCTAGCAACTCTGGTTTGATCCTCTTTATGATTTTCTCTTTCTAACTCTCCAAACCACACAGCACAAGCACGAGCAGATGAATATAACTATGAATCAACATGGGAAGTCTCTGGTCTCTGAATAGGCAGACAACACCCCAGCAAAAGCACCTAAATGGGAGAGTTTAATAATCGACTGCAGACCCACAGATTACTTCAAACCAAAGGAACCAACACATCCTAGGGCAATATAGAAACACTTCAAAAATAAAAGAAATGTCGCTATTGTTAACAGATAGGTTAATGACCAATTATTCTTCAGCCTCTAATCTGCATAAACCTTCCTAACATAGAATTATTTTATTTTGAAGCTTAAATCATTTGATGTTGAAATTGCCTGTCACATCCCATAACAACCAAACTAAGTTTATACTGCTGATCACCCCTACCCCAGAAATAGCTCAATTATCAATGCATTATTAAAACATTAACTGATGCAAAGTGACAAATCTACAGAAGCGGAAATTGTCTGGATGCCTTACAGAATCAGAAATCTCAAACAATTAAATGTAATTTAATAACCTATGCCCTAGCAGTTAGCATTATTGTAACATCCTACATCAAGACTTAATCCCATTATAAGGTAAAGCAATTTTGCATCTTCAATCCCAAACAGAATCCTACAGAAACTTTTCATGGCATGATATTCTCTGTCACAACAAGAGATAAAGATTAGAAGCCTTGGTTTAATTTCCTGTAAATCTATAACAGGAAACAACTCCTCCTTTGCTCCACTCCCATGGGAGGTTTGTTGGAGGTGAGATGCAATGCTGCAACAAGAAAGATTGAGGGAAGTATTAGGACTATGACGCAGCCCTGTTTGACACAGGCAGACAGAGTTTTGTGCTCGGTCTGAGTTCTTGATCTTCAAATATCCTTTTCATCTTTCAGCCAAAGATTGTACTGACACATTGAAGGTAACGGTGAATCTCAACATTAATGTCTGTCTTTACAGGAAGGAGATAGAGAGCTTAGTAACATGGTGTCATGCCAACAACCTTTCCCTCAATAGCAGCAAAACAAAAGAGCTGATCATTGACTTCAGGAAGGGGGGGGGGGGGGGATGCACATCCTCCTGTCTACATCAACAGTGCTGAGGTCAAGAGTGTTAAGAGCTTCAAGTTCCTAGGAGTGACCATAGCCTGTCCTGATCCAACCATGTAGATGCTGCGGCGAAGAAAGCTCACCAGCGCCTCTACTTCCTCAGGAGGCTAAGAAATTTGGCATCCCCCATCAACCCTTACCAATTTTTAATCAATGCACCATAGAAAGCATCCCACCTTGGTACGGCAACTGCTATGCCCATGGCCGCAGTGATTTGTGGACATGGCTCAGCACATCACGGAAACCAGCCTCTCCTCCATGGACTCTGTCTATACTTAGCTGCCTCAGCAAAGCAGCAAGGATAATCAAAGAACCAATCTAATCTCTCTTCTCCGCTATCCCATTAAGTTATAGAAGCCTGAAAGCACATACCACCGTGCTCAAGGACAGCTTCTATCCTGCTGTTACAAGACAATTGAATGGTTTCTTAGTACAATAAGATGGACTCTTGACCTCACAAGCTACCTCATCAGGACCTTGCACCTTATTGTCTACCTGCACTTTCTCTGTAGCTGTTACACTTTATTCTGCATTCTCTTATTGTTTTACCTGGTACTACCTCAATGCACTGTGTAATGAATTGATCTGCATGAACAGTATGCAAGACAAGCTTTTCACTGTACCTCAGTACATGTGACAATAATAAACCAATTCCAATGCCAAGAGGTATTTCCTGAAATACAGGGAGCGGTCCACATTTTCCAGGGTCTCATTGTGAATCTTAATTATCAGAGGGCAATGCAGTACTGTGGTGATCATTTTGAATCTAATCACTCTATGATTGCTTATGACATAATTTGAAAACTTGCATGGCAAAACAGCTCAATCATAGACAATAAATAAAGGACTGCAGATGTTGGAATCTAGACGAAAAAAAGCAACAAGATGCTGGAGGAACTCAGTAGGCCAGGCAGCATCCATGGAAAGAAAAAACAGATGGTCAATGTTTTGGGAAGGGTCCTGACCCAAAACATTGACTGTTTTTCTCCACGGATGCTGCCTGGCCTGCTGAGTTCCTCCAGCAACTTGTTGATCAATCAGAAACACCCTGTTTCAAGCCCAGCTATGACAAGACAGACATGCTAAGACAACTATTTCACCACAGATTGTGCAGATAAGAGAGATTTGGGTTAACTCAAAATCTCCAGGCACCTAGTTATTGTGGGAATGTCAAATCGTCAGAGGGTGCAAATAAAGCAGAATTCCATTTGCTGATCATTTTGTTATCAATGCTAGACCATGATCATTAGCCAGACATGATCAGATGAGGACAGTCAACAGCCTAATTCAACATCTAACCTGATTGAATCTCCCAATTCATGCATGATGAATGACCATTTCAGAAAGGTACTGAAAGGCAAAGCAGGTGAATCTTCAGGAGAGAATATATCATAAAACTAAACCATGTGATTCACATTGAAATGATTGTAATGTAACTTTAAAACCATCACCAGGAAACTTTGTACATAACATTACATGCTTTTTGCATTTATTGAACACCAATGGAACATTATAAAGTATCTGAACTTATAAAACGATGCAAATAATTTGATGAAGTCATTATTTTACAGTATGTTGTAAATTTGCCAATCAATTGGTTCTGTATGAGGACACTACTTAGCTGATCCTTCAGGATCAAGAATGACTCCTCCACACCATTTGTGGCTTTAGTTAACTGATCACAGCAATGTGGGACCTGCATATTTTGCCAGAAGTGAGGCAGGAAGTACTTTATGGGGTGGATGGGTAGTTTAGGAGATGATACCCTCCTTCCACATAAGAGCCCTGTGTGTTCTTAATAAATGGATTCAAGGTTTTCCAAGCCAACCCAACAGCTCTTTCTCCACAAAGCGGTTATGAGTCAGGGATTCCCAGAGGTCAATGGGATCGCTGCATTCCACCCCCCCCCCCCCCCCCACCAGGGAGGTTTAGAGAACATTGTTGGATCTTTTTCTTGATCCATCTAGTAATCCTGTATGATTCTCAGGCCCTTCGGCCCACAATGTTGTGCCGAACTTTACACTTCGCCTAAGACTACCTAACCCCTTCCTCCCACATATCCCTCTATTTTAAATTCTTCCATATGTTTACCTAACAATCTCTTGAATTTGACCAAGGTATCTGCCTCCACCACCACCCCAGGCAGCGCAGTCCATGCCCCAACCACTCTCTGGGTAAAAAAAAACCTCCCTCTGATATCTCCCTTGAACTTCCCACCCATTACTTTAAAGCCATGCCCTCTTGTATTGAGCATTGGTGCCCTGAGAAACAGGCACTGGCTGTCTACTCTATCTATTCCTCTTAATATTTTGTATACCTCTATCATGTCTCCCCTCATCTCTTGCCATAACAGACCTTGGAATTGCGTGTCTGTTTTAGGCGTCTGGCACGCAGCTGTTTGTAATTAGGGCCTCTATGCTGGGGATTTTGAGGGTACAGCAAAATTTCAAGAAGTACTCTTCATTCTAATAGATTCCAATTGTATAGACTCATCATTATGAGACAAAAAAGGTCTTGAGACTTTTACATCTCTTTCAGGTCAGTTCAAAGTGCTTCACAATACTCTTAAAGTGGAATCATTCTTGTAAAACACATTACATTCAATTTTTGCATTGTAAGCTCACATAAAATGTATTGGGATAATCAACAGATAATCTGTTTCAGCAATGAAGGGTAAATACCAGTTTTTTTGGTTCTCTTTTCTTGATCAGGTGTCATCAGAAAGGTCAACATTTATTATCCATCCCTAAATACTCAAGAAAGTGGTGATGAACCAATTACAACTCAAAGTCATAGAGCTATACAGCAAGGAAACAGGTCCTTCAATCTAACTTGTCTGTGCCAACCAAATTGTTTACAAGAATGGCTTTCAAGACCATTTCTGAGAGCATTTAAGAACCAACCGCATGGGTCAGTCTAAAGTCAGGACGGGAAGGCAGATTTCTTCCCTTAAAAAAAACGTTAATGAACCAGATGGTCTTACAGTGAAATAGATTTTGTGGCAATCCTTGGAAACGGTAGTTGTCTTTCCAAAATCCAAACTTTCAAATGTAAATTTTACATCTGCCATGGTGGGATATGAACTCAAGTCTCTGGACTGTGAGCCTGAGTACTGGATCACTAATCCAATGGCTTAACTGCTATGCTACCACTGTACCCCTAAAGATCTTGAAAATAGGACAAGGGAGGTTTTTTAACCATCATCTGAGAAAGTCAGAGTTTTAACTTAATGCTCCAGCTGAAAGATAGCATCTTGGTGCAGCCCTCCTTTAGTACAGCAGTAAGTCTTCACCTAGATTTTTTGTGTTCCCATCTTTAATTTCTTTTCAATTACCAAATTCAACTATGATCTTGTTCATAAAAATGGTTCTGTATAAGAGTACGATACAAAGCATCAAAACCCATCCTTTGGCATATTAGAAGTAAATATCAAAACAGAAAATGCATAATGGCCAAACATAATTATAGAAATAACTGTATATTAATCTTTTCATATATCACTAAATTGCAATACAGTAACATATGATCAACTCTCAATCCAATCCAGAAATAAAATCAAAAGGTATTCCAACATTTGTCCTTCTGCACCAGGACTAAAACAAGTTTTTGAACACAAGATTAGCATACAATGTCAACCAAAGCCCATGTGATGACCATTACAATACAACACACATCACAAATGACAGCATATTCAGAAAACTGTGAAACTATTATGCTGGTTTTCATGGTGGAACAGAAATAGCTCTTTAACTGACAGAAGGAGAGTTGCTTGCAGTGCTAAAGCATGCTTAATATTTATGTCTTAGCAATTAGTTATATCAATATACTGGGCTTCAAACTGGCAAAACATTAGTTAATTCCCATCAGTGGCATCAAAGGTTGGCAAGATATTTACCTCAGACAAAAGCAAAGAAGAAAATGGCACATCATCCACGGAACTCCTTAATGACAAACTACAGTTAAACATGTGGAGATATTTACTTGAATTTCATGGTCACTCACCTAATGAAATGGGTTATATTGAAGATGTGCAAAGATAATTGAAAGAAAATGGTCCTTGATTAGAAACTTTGATGAAATTAGACCAGTGACTTTCTACCACTAAGTCTACCCAGCCACATCTGGAGCTGAAGCACTAATAATGAACAGTCAGACACAAGAGACTACAAATACTGGAATCTGGAGGGAAAAAACTGCTGGAGGATCTCAGTGGGTCATGCAGCATCTGTGAAGGCAAAGGGATAGTTGACATTTCAGGTCAAGACTCTGCATCAGTCAAAAAAGGCAAATTCCTGTTTTTTGCTTAATATTCTTTTCACTGGAGTTACTTTTCTCCACTGTGAGTTAATGGGTATTTAACCATATTTCTAGTTTCAACTTTCTGGTTGGTGCAAGGCTTTGAGTGTCAATACAATGAGCTTCTATTTTCGATACAAAGCCTTTGCCTGTTATTGTAACTATGGTGCTGAAATGGCTGATCCAATTCAACTTTGTGACAATAAAAGCATGTTGATGCTACCAAAAATCAAGGGAACATGGTCATCATCTGACATTTATGTAGCATAAGTGTTACCTGGCAGTTTTCAAATCCAAATTCTAACCTGTTGTTGCTAATAGGCTTACAAGGACAAATTCATTATTGGAAGAAGATGCAAATAGAACTATTCATGTGAACGGTACCAGTCCTGACATTTTGATTACAAGCAGGTCAGCTGAAAAACCAGCTAATGTTAGTTGGGTCACCTCCCTGAGGAAATATTAGTGTCTTGACTGGACTCCCAACTCAATACTTCTTTTGAATTTCACAATAATATCATGTGCCGCAACATTCACCTTTCTTCTGGTATTGAGCTCACTCGTGTTTTGATCTACATTATATTTGGGAGTTGGAGCCAAATGGTTCTGAGAGAATCTAAATTGCACACTAATGAGTAGATCTTAAGAAAGCAGCAGTGATGTCTTTTTTCCATAATTCCACTGATAACAGAGTAGATAAGAGAGTGGGAAATGGCTGGGCAAGGTTTATCCATTTTTTCCTCTATGGAATGCCTCAGGGCAGCATGTCCAAATGATACCAGTGCTGGAACTTGGTTAAAACACTGGCTAGTTCTAGACATGGCCCTCATCAGCAAAGCCAAGATGTTGCCAAACCTATTGATTCAATTTTGTCCTTGCATTTAACCTTCTCAATGACTGGTGAAGTGACCAAAGTGTTATCTATGATGGTGGGAACCTCAACGAAGGAATAGGCAAAATTAATCTTCCACATGATGTTTTTGTCCACTCCATATGCTACAGCCCCATTTTGTTACACACTGATTTACTGGACTTCACTATTGTTAAGAGTAATTTAGAGAGTAAGAGAGAGAACAGCACAAAAATAGGCCCTTTGGTGCACCAAATCTGCACTAACCACCAAGCACCCATTTTTACACTAATTCTACGCAAACCAATTTTACTTCCCATCCCTCTCTCCTCCCCCGCCAAATACCACCACTCACCTATGTACACAGCAGCCAATTAACCTACCAACCCTGGATGTTTTTGTGACATTGGAGGAAACTAAAGCAATCACAGGGAGAACATGCAAACACTATACAGCACTGGAGGTCAGGACTGAACCCAGGTTGCTAAAGCTGTGTGGCAGCAGCCCTGCTAGCTCCACCACCGAACCGCCCTGGGGAAGACTACGAAAGTTCATTGCGTCTCCTTGTCCTATCACTTGCTAGGCTGCCGACCATTCTCAACTGAAACGGTGGAGCAGAGCTGCAAATTAACTATTGGGTTTTATGACTGCTTATCTGTCTGTAGCCCACATGCAAATAGCCCCGTGTGATAGGTTCACTTAGTTCATTGTATTGCTGTGCTTCCATAACCACAGTGAATAAGATTGGAAATTCACTGCCATTATAAAAGCACAGTTCTTACAGATCATCATGGAGTAAGGAATAATGTTAAATTGTGGCAACATCAAATTCAGTTGCTAATTAAACTCACAACCCCTTATCTACTACTAAATTTGTTTCACTTATCATAGTAGCTGTGCCAAATTGAACTTTACCAAATGTCTTTACAATTCATACAAAAGGTTGTCTTTACAAAGGGGGCAAAGTGGTCACTTCTGTCAACCCTATTGCAAACAGGCATGCCTACAACACGTACATTGGGGAGGTCACAGTAAAGCATTTTAACTTCAATATATTCAAGCAAGCCTTGTCTGGTAGCTAGCTAGATCAGTTTGCCCAGTGATGCCAATATCGAGCCATTCTTGCTATTGTTCAGACACAGCAATTGAGAAGTCTGTCATTCTGACTTATAAACATAATTATACTTGCAGAATGACTTGCTTAGTTGGCTAAAAGAGGGCTACCCGATTCCAACATTATCCCAACAGAATCAAACAGACTAAAATTGGTAAAGCTGACATCTCCCAATGACCGAGTTCCTTAAAATAATCATTGAGCTTCATTACTTTTTGTTTGATGCTCTACCTCAAATTTATTGATTTTTGTTTCATAATTTGTCATGATAGTATTTGAATTACAAAGTCTTGGGGTGCTAGTCCAATACTATTACCCGTTTAGGACAGCATTCATCACAAATTCAAAATGTGCCATTTTAAAAATTACTGTAATTTTTTTCCCCCATTCCTGTGCAATTTCCAGCAATGGGTTCATCCTTCAAGTATTGGGCTTTATTTGCCTGTTCAAGTTAAAGATTCCCCCATTTGCCTTCCAAATTTCTTCTCAAATATTCCAGCTAAATTGTTGATTAAATGATAAGCTTAACATTATCAAGGAATATTACAGCACAGACACCCTTTTTGAAAGGTACAATTTAATCTTCTGTATTCATTGCCCTATTAAGGAGTGAATCATCTGGAGTTTTGGATTTTCAGAGAATCAAGAGATATGTGGTACGGGTTTAGTGCATGAAAGAGCTGCTCGGGCAAAGGATCAGAGTAGTGCAGCAGATTCAAGAGGCCAAATGGCCTATTCCTGCTGGTCTCATATCTGTATTCCAAATCCTAACTATTTGTTGCATAATTAAGTTCTTCCTCATTCTACCAGTGTTTTGCTTGCCATTCACTTTAAACCTCTGGTTATCAATCCTTCAGCTACAGCAAATAAACTCAACCCAATTTTACACAATTCCAAGCAAATTGTGGCCTTCCTTCTTTTAGTAGCAACACTATCCATGTAATTATGTAACTTTCAAACCTAGAACCATTCCAAGTGACCTCTTCTGAACTCTTTCCAAAGCCTTGATATCTTTCCCAAAATGTACTGCCCAAAACTAAACACAATATTAGAGTCACAGAGTTATACAGCACAGAAGACCCTTTGGCTCAATACATCTGTGCCGACCACGTTGCTTATCTGAGCTCATCCCATTTGCCTTTGTTTGGCCCATATCCTTCTAAATCTCTCCTATCCATGTACCTGTTTAAGTGCCTTTTAAATGTAATTGTACCCACCTCTACCACTTCCTCTAGCAGCTTGTTCCATATACCCGCCACCTTCTGTATGAAAAAGTTACCCCTCACTTTCCCTTTAAATCCTTCCCCCCCGCCCCCACCACCAATCTTAAATCTGTGCCCTCTAGTTTTGGACCCCCCCTATCCTGGGAAAAAAAGACCTTAACCATTCACCTTATCTATGCCCCTCATTATCTTATAAACATCTATAAGGTCACCCCTCAGCCTCTTGAGCTCCAAGGGAAAAAGCCCCAGCCTATCCAGTGTCTCCTTATAACTCAAGCCCTCCAGTCCCAGTAATGTCCTTGTGAATCTTTTCTGCACTCTTTCTAGCTTAAAGACATCCTTCCTATAGCTCGGCAACCACAACTACACACGATGCCCCAAGTGTGATCTCACCAATGTCTCGTACAGTTGTAACATGACTTCCCAACTCCTGTACTCAATGCCCTGATCAACAAAGGGAAGGGTGCCAAACACCTTCACCACCCTGTCTACCTGCGTTGCTGCTTTCAGGGAAATATATATGTATTTTTACTGCTTGGTGTCTCTGTTCTACAACACTCTCCAGAGCCCTGCCACTTACTATGCAAGCCCTACCCCAGTATGCACCGATGAAGTGGCTTTGCATAACGGAAAATCACAATACTGAAAGTTTTCTAAAAGTGCAACCCACCCGACATGTGTAATGTGGGGGTTGCCTGTACTGTTTAATTCTTTAAAAAGAACTAAGAATGTATTGGGGTATTAATAAGATTAACATCCAATAGTCTGGAAAATCTTGTCCCAATGCAGGGTCTTGACTTGAATGTCCACCATCACTTTGCCTCCACAGATGCTGCTTGACCCACTGTGTTCCTCCAACAGTTTGTATTTTGTTCCAGATTCCAGAATCCGTAGTCTCTCATGTCTCCAATCCAGAAAATCTGCTGGCCTAGTGCACCAGATTAATGGGGTATTACTGTACATGGAAGGGAGGTGTTCCTGAGCAAGGTTTTAAAGGAAGTTTCATCAATCAAAAAGATCTGACAAATGCAACATCGACATTCCAGTACAGTGTATTCCTATGTGGAGGGTGATGCATTTTCAGTATAGCAAGAGAAAAGCCTTATAAATGAATATGTACCCCAAAGAGTCAATGCCAATAAAGCAAAAATTCATAAATCAAACATGTAAATCAAAGAACTGCTGAAATTTTAATAAACATGTCTTTAATGTTCACATTTTCCTTTTAATACTTACAGTACGTCTTCCTGGTCAGCTCCTCCACAACTTCAGGTTTCAGCTTACTGTTGCACTTCCCCATTGCAGCAACTTAACACATGAGAAAATGTACGTTTTGGTAAGGGTATATTAAAGATTGAAGAAATCAGATTCAAACAGGCCAGAAATAATAATGGCGAGCTTAAGTTATTTGTTGAATGAAAGATTCTCAGGATGCCTCCTGTGCACTCTCTGCGTAATTTGCTCAGCTGTGGTTTCCCTGGCGATAGTTTAATAATGACCTGTTTGTCCCTCCACCACAGGCTTGATAAGTAGTTCAAACATTGAATATGTCAAAATTCACTCCAGGTTTTACTTTACTTCTTCAAATCCACTTTCCTTTGGAATGAAGTGTAGATACCTGCTGTCCCTAGCTGCAGTGATGGTTTGCTCAATTCAGCCCCTTGGGGAGATTAGTAGCATTTTCAGCTTCTCTTCGTCTTTTGTATCTTCTGGATTGAATCAATTTAATTAGTTGTTTTATTGCTGTCTATTTTTAGATGTGATGATGCACTTTAAATCATTGAAGCGTGATCACAGCATTACAGAACTGCATATGGTCAACTCTCTCAACGCATTGATGTCCTGGGTGACAGTGCATAGAGCATTTAACCAATGCCGTGGATCGCAGGTTTGGAATCCTGGAAGAAACAAAACAGTGCAGGTACTGTATGCATTGATGCAATTACCCAGGTCACATGATTAAGTCAAATCAATTTTTATTGCAACTGCGGTGAAAAGGATTAAGTAACAGGACATTTTGTACTCAGTGAGAGATAAGTAGAAAATGCACTGCTGGACAGACACTGCTGATGACTCAGCTACTTATGGCAGCAATTGGCTTGGCCATACAGACTATAAAGTCTTTTCATTTGATGCTCTAGCTGCACTAAATTCCAGCTCTAAATTCAATCCTGCATGAGAGAATGATTGTTTTTAGATGCAAACCTCCCATTGCTGAGCAACCATCAATACTTCACCATCAAAATCCATAAAATACATCAACCCCTTAATTTATACCAATGCAATTAGCATGAAATTTAAATCCTGGAAATCCTTACCCAACGGCACTGTGGGAGTACTTTCACTAGAAGTACTCCAGTGTGATTCAAGATAATGGCTCACCACCTTCTTCAAGATAATGGCTCACTATCTTCACAAGGGCAATAAATTCAGGTCTTGTCAGAGGTGTTCAGATCCTGAAAATGAATTTGTTTTTAAAAAAGTACCAAAGGGAACTTGTTAACCACACAATTGGACTGTCAGCACTGCAGCACACTTCATGCATCTTTTCCCCTCTTAATAGCAAAAATGTTCCACAAAGGAAAGCTAGGAGATGGCTACTGAGAAAATAATGGCCACTGTTTATTTGGTCATATCCAGTTGTGGCTTGTCAAGATTGGTGGGTAACTGGGTCTGCAATGACTCAGTAGATGAATGCATATTTAACCCAGATCCATACAAAAAGAGAAGAACTAAGCTTGACCCTTAATGTATGTTGCATTAGGTTTCTTTGGGGCACAGTTTACTAAAGTATTACTGATTTGGGGAAGGAAAAGAAATATTTGTACAACACTTTTAACGCAGGAAAGGATTTAGGCCAGTTGGCAGAAGTCATAGTCAAGAAGATACATTCTTAAATGGTGACAAAAAAAGTCACATAGTAGGGATCCTTACAGATGAAGTTCCATAAAGATGAGTCAAAATGCAGAGTTTGGCTACAAAGTGTACAGTAGTAGGAAGGACAACAAAATACACAGGGAATCAAGTCAGAGTATTCTGGGCCCAGAGACTGAAGTAGCAGAGGTATGGTGGAGGAATTTGTAAATGAGACGAAGATTTTGAATTTACAACTGGAAAGCAGGAAGATGTCAGCAGTAACAATTAAACTAAATTTAGTACGAAAATAAATGTAGGATGTGGAATTTTAGACAAGTTTCAATTTGTAAGAGGTATTGGGAAACAGCAAAAGGCATCGTTAACAAGTCAGTCACATGGAGCAAAACTGTTAATATAAAAAAGGGTAAAGGCAAGTTAATGTATAATACTGCAGAGAAAGAAATCATGTTGGCCTGCATGAATTAACGTGGTTTGAAACTCAGTTTTGAGCCGAAAAAATACCAAGGTTATGCAGAGGGATGAATATAATTATATAAATATGCAATTATTTTCATTATTATTCAAAAATTATTTACCATTAAACCACCAATCCCTGTTCAGCTAGTTGTTAATTTGCACCATTGTTGATATCAAATGAACAGGTAAAATAGTTCAAAAATTTATGGAAATGAAGTCCAGCATATCATAATCCAACATCGACACTGTCAATCACCTCATACCCATTCCCCTTTGACTGCTCTTCAGGCAAGTCTTAAATTATTATATTATTCATAACAACATTGTCAGCACTGACCATTCAACCCTAATACACAGGAAAAATACAGAATAGACAAGCAATTCAAATTAATCTAGGCTTATTTAGGAATTAAGATAAAAACAAAATATTAAAGGTGCATGGTTCTCTGCAGTAGCACAGACAAAAATCATTTGAACAGTTATTAATGTTTGTCTAACTGCAATCCTTGCACAACAGTATTAAACATTTTTGAATAGAGTAAGAAATAGTACATTTCTGATATTCCACAAAAGTCAATTTGCAGTGCAGCACCACAACTTCATTGCTTATTGCATACAACTAAGAATGATGTCCATTTTTTTCATAAAATATCTATACTACTTAAAAACACTTCATTTTGGTAGATAATATTGCCCCAGGTGCAAGTACAATTTGATTTTAATAACATTTTAAACAATAGTCATATATTTCCTTCCTAAGATATTTTGTTTCATAGACTGGCAAATCAAATCTAATCAAGAGCTTTGTAGTCTAGTTGTAAAACATAACCGGTTTTGATCTTATTCCTATCAATTAGCATTTCAAGCAGGATTATGAGTCTTCTCTGATACAGATCTAACACAAGCCTTTATATGATGTAGACAGCTGTGTGGCACACACAATGCAGACAAAGAGAAAACCTTGTAACTACAGCTCCTCCCTATTCCACCAGCAGGCTTGAGATCATACCCTACAACAAACAGCCCAAAGCCATGGGACATTTGAAAAGACTCCAGCTTACTCACACGTACGTATAAGAGAAATTAATATTGAAATAAAGGGAGAAAAGGCACAAAAATTGTAATAGCGTCTGTTCAGTTTAAAGAAAAACTAAAACAAATTCGAATCCGTTTCCAAAACTGAAGCTCATGCATACACTCTAAAAATCATTATTCAACACCCACCACACTCTTAACACCAATAATATGAACCCGCATCCACCCACAAACGGAACGAAATTACAGACACACACATGGATATTACTGTCCACACCCACCAACTAACATGATTAAAAGTAGCCGGAGTTTTACAAGGAAATATGGACAGACTGCAGATTGCAAACTGGACAAAAGAATATTTGAGCCAAAAAAAGCCCTTTTTTTTAACCAAAACTTAAAAGCAGACAGCGTGACTCGATCAACCAATATACGCCTCCTGGATTCGATTTTTTCAAATAAACTACGAAAGCCCATTATAATTACATAAAATGTGATGATCTGAGGCCCATCACACTGCAATTTATCTGCTTTTTAAAGTGGAGTTGAATTTTTCAGACCTCTAAAGGTGTGGAAAAAAAATGCAGTGCCCGCACTGGCTCCTGAAAAAGTTTCTCCCATTTAAAAGCATAAGCTGCACGTTTTATATTGAAGGGGGGGGACTTTGTGAAGCTTTCTTGTTGCAAACTCCGCACTGCCAGGGTGTAAATCATCGCCCGCCTGCTTCCATGGCAACCGCACAGCCCCGGTGCCTCCCCGGCGGCCTCCACCGCAGCCGCGGGACGAGCCGGGGGGCGGGAATAAACACAACAGTCGCTCGCTTTTCCTCCCTGCCATCGAAGCCCGAGTCCGACAACCCCGCCTTGCGCCCATTTTCCGCCCCTCTCACCTCGCCAACCGCGCTCCGCTTGTTTGAATGAAGCGCAGCCGCTTGTCCCACAGTCACCGCAGCGGCTGCGTGCGCATGCGCCGCTTCCCGGGGGCGGGGCTTGCGGATGACGTCATGGCACACGAAGCGGCTGGCGTCATAGCCCGCCCTCCCCCTCACCACCAGAGGGAGATGAGTTGCTGCTGTGGAAAAGTAAAATACTGCAGATGCTGTAACTCTGAAATAAAAACAGAAAATAGCTGGACATTCAGAGAGAAATACAGTTAATGTTTCGGGTCAGCGACACTTCCTCACATCTTCATTGTCAAATAGTAGTCTGTTATCAGACCTCACTCTTTGCATTACACCAAGCAGCACGAAGAGGCAATCAGCTGTTGAGTGGTAGCTTGCAGTGAAATAGAACGTGTCATTTCTAGAACAGGGGATTTATTGTATTGTCAACCACAAGCAAATGATTACCAGGGTGTATATCTACAAAATCAAAGTGAACATTAACCCTTTTATTGGTTCTTGTAGATTTGACATGGTGGTTGCTTGACATCTCCCTTAACCATTGTTTAGCTTGCGAAATTGCTTGTTTGTCATTGTAAGCAATGTCAGAAACACTTCCTTTCTGCTTCTGTGGGATGACGTTGTGATTATTTTCTAGCACAAGATCTTAGGTGAGTGCAGTTCGACGTTCATTGCAAATTTTGTGCAAGCTTTGCAGATTACACGTGACATCATGAGAAAGTGCATCAACTTTTGTTTCCATTTCTGTAATTGAATTGATATTATGCACTGGGTTCGAACAACATCTCATTTTGTTGCAGCTTTGAATGTCTGTTTTCACATGGACAGAACCAGTGTTCTGTTCTAGGACCTTTGACACGAGTGGGGTTGGTGGTAGGCACTGCATTGGTGACCTCTACAATGTGAAGAGATAATATGATGTTAAAACTCAAAAGAATATCACAGTCACCTTAGCCTACATAGATGACTTTTAACATTCTTGGACCACTTGCCACTAGAAAATCCCCAGAACTCTCAAAGGTGTCGTAATATTTTAAAGAAATATCCTAATTGAACAATAACAAGACTACCTTCTCATACCAAGACCTGAGCACAGTTCCAATCACAAGAAACACTGGAAGCAGGGTAGCAAATACCCAAAAGACTGATCCCTACTGTCAGGCCTCTACATTATGCATTTTCACTAAATCTCTGCGATGCACCTTGGACAGTTTTTCTCCACTCTTGAATACATCATATACAGTATATACAGCTGGTGGTTTGGAGAAACTTGGCTTGAAAGATAGCTCCCGACTGATGAGTTGATAAAAAAAATTACAGCTGTAGAGAAAAGGAAAATACACAATATGATATTAATCTAAATTGTGATAAATTATTGAATTTCATGCTAACATGAGGACTCCTTCACATAAGAGGTGATTGATGCAAGGAATGACTTCCAGACAGAGTAAGTGAGTGAGTGAATGTCTTAGAACCATGTAAGAAAATGAATAGGTATATGATGCTACCATAGATTCTGGATTAAGATGTATAAAAATTCATCCCATTCTCAGGTAAAACATGCATCCTTTCCTGCCTTTAAAAAACAATGTGGTGTTCTTACTTTAACTTCCCAGACAAGGAATTCTGTGGCCCCATGGAATGAGACAGCTACTCGGGTCCAAATTTAGGTGAGTTTTGTGCTCTCGGGTTTTGCCCAATATAATCAGGCTGAGGATATTAACCCACTGAAGTTGTATTAAATTGGGCCTCTGTGCAAAATTCAGCCTTTCACCTGGGGTTGAGAAGTCTGTTGCTGCATTGAATCAAGTACAAGTGAAGCAAGTCTCCCCTACTTGATTGTCAGAGTCCAATATGAAATCACATTTAACAAGCAGGATTCCAGTTCCTGATTATCTTGGCACCACAGAAACACAGTTGAACCTAAACGGACAGTCTTATTCAGAGATACCACAAGGTAATTTGTGCAGTCAGTGGAAATAACTGCACTGGTGAGCTTGGTTTTGTTGGTTCTAAGAATGTAGTTGAGGTACATTCTCAGGGCAATTGGATTCTACCATTTCCCGGGCTCCTTGATGTTACAAGTCTTGAGTCATCCAGAACTATTCCTCTTTCATATTGGACCAGTTCCATTGGTAACTCTTCTAATGCGGTTAAATCTGCCTTGCTGCAGCAAGCAAGCTTCTGACGAATCTACCTGGCAAACTTCCTTCAGTTTAATTTATTTAGTAGCCTTCTTTAATATTTCAGCCACATTGAAGCACATATATATGCCTAAATTTAGTTGATGTGCTGATTGGTCTGTACTAAGGAAGCCAACTACCTACTCTTTGTGCTCTGGCTCAGGCTAAGAGACCCCACTTTGTTGATGGTTGCACACATTTTGTAATAGCTGGTTCTCGGGCAGAACAGTGGTTGATGCTATATGGCAAAGTGTTTTGTTTCAGGAAAGCAAAATAATAGAAATCAAATTAATCCCAAAAGTCCATGCCTGCAAATTACTGGCAGTGGTTAATACATGACAAACAAGCCATTATCAAAGAGCTGGTGTGATATAAAGGCAACTTTCTGCTCAATATCAAGCCTTCAATCTGCTTAAGTGATGAAAAGCAGCCTTGATGATTGTGCTGCCAGACAACATATGATTATAGTCACTAATAACATATATCAACATGGCTGTATCCCTCTGAGTCAAGGGTCATTTGACTTTACAAATACTTTTTTTATATGCATTAATATTCTACTTCCATGTTTCCACTATTCTCCTAACTTCTTGTCCTGGAAGCATAGCCACTTGCTGTGTTGAGGCATATGGTTACCAGCAGCGCTCTGGTCCCTTCTCTAATTAGCAAATGTTAATGTGCAAATCTGGGTGGTGAGTGTTAAGCACAGAGAGTGAGAAATAATTAGGAATGTCAAAAAAACTATAAGCTTGAGTGCAGTCTGCCTGGCTAATTGTCAACTGGAGAATAGGCCAGAACCTCTCAGACACTGCAAGTCAAACTGGCAATAAAACCTGCAGCGATGATCAACTCTAGAGTGTCATCATTGAATTCTCTTTTCTTGTAATGTTTTACTTGACAAAGAACAAGAATTAGAGATGACTTCAGGAGTTTTGAAACCCATTTTACAGAGTCATGCAAATAAAATGTGAAACTTCAGTCCCACAGTGCAGTTCATAATCCAGGCTGTAAACTCTGGGAATATAATGTTAATAATGCTCGGGTGACATGGAACTTGAAAATTAAAGCATTTTGATTGTCAGATGAAAACTGTGGTGAAAAGGAATTCCATAATTCTGAGGTGGAGAATAAGAACAGATTAGGGAAGGACACAATAAAGTAACGCTAAATGCCAATGATGAAAGTGACGAAGTCCACTGTAAAATTACAAATTGGTTATGTTGATTCTTGGAAATTGGATTTTTTCTCAGTTAATCATCTCCCTGAACCCAAATTCTGAATGACACTGTTATTAAAATATGTTTAATAGAAACATGCAAAAATAAAAAAATGGTCCTGTACTTCCCAGTTTTAACTTGCAGAAATTATTTTGAAAATTTGTAAATTAACTTAAAACATATACTGTTAATTCCAGCTTTGCCTCTTTTCCATGTGATCCCCAAGCTGATGATTAGTGGGGATAGCTCTGCACATCGTGTAGCAAAGCTACTGACAGACAATATTAGACAAGGATCTTTTCTATTGCCTTACAGTGAAATACAAACCACATGTGTAACCTCATATTTATTATGCGATAATTAAGTAATGTCTGGGAATAGGAGACACAAGAGACTGCAGATGATGAAACCTGGAGCAACAAACAAGATGCTGGAGGAACTGGAGACACAAGAGGTTCTTCTCTACATCGGCGGTGCTCCCGGTGCAGCCTCCTCTACATCGGTGAGACCCGACGCAGATTGGGTGACCGCTTCATCGAGCACCTTCGCTCCGTCCGCCACAACAGCCAGGATCTCCCGGTGGCCGGCCACTTCAATTCCACATCCCACTCCCATACTGATATGTCTATCCAGGGCCTTCCCTACTGCCACGTTGAGGCCAGACGCAGGTTGGAGGTGCAACACCTCATATTCCGCCTTGTGAGTCTCCAACCTGACGGCCTCAACATCAATTTCTCTAACCTCCGGTAACCCCTCCCCTCTGTTTCCCCCCCTTCTCTTTCCCCTCCCCCACCCTCATCACCTGCCCACTTATCTCCCTATTCCCTATCTCCTTCCCTTTATTCCATGGTCTACTGTCCTCTCCTACCGGATTCCTCCTTCTTCAGCCCTTTGCTTCTCAGCTTCTCACACCATTTCTCTTTCATCCCCCCCTCCCCCACCCACCTACCTTTCCCCTCTCACCTGGACTCACCTATCATCTGCCAACTCCTGCTCCTCCCCCTCCTCCTAACCTTTTTATTCTGGCTTCTGCCCTCTTCCTTTCCAGTCCAGATGAAAGGTCTCGACCCGAAATGTCGACTGTTTATTTTCCTCCATAGATGCTGCCTGACCTGCTGAGTTCCTCCAGTATTTTGTGTGTGTTGCTGGAGGAACTCAGCAGATTAGGAAGCATCCATGGAGGGAAATAGACAGTTGACACTTTAGTTCAAGGCCCTTCATATCAGTCCAAATGAAGGGTCTCAACCCGAAACATTGACTGTCCATTTTCCTCCACAGATGCTGCCTGACCTGCTGAGTTTCCTTGGCATCTTGTTTAATGTCTGGGAATAGCCAACTAGAATACACAGGCAGCAATGAGAAAGGATCAATAAGCAAGGTTCCAGGGAAACCAAATTTAGTGGCTTTGAATTATTTCAGGGTGGTCAATATCATTTTAGAATGCCTTAGTATGCCATTTTTCACTCTTCATGGGAAATTCCTTACTTGCTTATCAAGACATGACCAATAATGGTTCCAAACTGATGGAATGGAGATTTGCCCAGATCTTATCTTATGGATGACTTCATGATAGAGATGCTAAAACTAGCCGTTGTTTTCCCAGAGGAGTAAAGTAGCCCTGTTCCAATGTGACCCCTTTGATTAATTCACACGTTGGTAGATGTTAACACTCAGTGCATAGGCTTACATGGGTGAGCATAATGACTATTTCAACACAGCAGTGGAGAACGGCAGGCATTCAGGGAACTGTGACTCAGCAACATTCGGGGACTTTAAAAGGAGAAAAAAAATGACAGATCAGGATGTGGTTTAAACTTGAGCTTTAAGTTATTGTGATTGAGAACATAAGGGCTGTTGAAGCTGCACTCAATTTTCCTACAAAGTGAAGCTGTTCTAGTTAGAACTTCTTTTCAATTGCAAGCCAGTGCTTTTCCATCTCATATTAGCAGTAATGGCACCAGGGATTCCACTTTCCATGATCGAGTTGTCCATTATCAAGGGCAGAGATTGATCTTCCACCTATATTGTCTCAGAAAAATACTTGGAACCAGCAGATAGCCAATAACAAGATCCTTGAGAGAGCCACCCTACAGACTGCATTGGGTGCTCACGAACATCACTGATTGGGAGTGTACGTCTCAAGACTAAATGCCAAATGCTTTGTACTGTGGCCAACTCGAGAACTTGCCCTAGTGTGAAAAGGCCAAAGCTTCAATAGACTTACTTATAAGGTCAAGCAGGGTCTTAAGAATTCAGCACAACAGTTCAGTCAGGAGAAGCTATTTCAAAGCTGATATAGTCATCACAAAGGACCACCAGCGAAACCAAGCTGAGGCCTACAGGCGAGCCAGGAGCCAGAGTATGGTCCAACCTCCATCTGGTGAGTGAGCCTGGAACCACTGTTGGAAGGTTTGTTACTCACGCATCAGGATCTTTTTCCTCTCCACTGCCAATGCCAAACAAGCATTTATTGTACTCCTCTCCATCTGTCGACATGCTAGGGAGCCTTCTAAATGTGCACTGCATTTCCCCAAAGATAGTTCTGCAAGAAATACTTGCAAGGTTAATTCATGAGAGTACATTAAAGTAATCCAAAACATTTTTCAAAATTGTACTAGGATATTCTGATGTTTCAACAGCACCATCCTTCTATTTTGTCCAATCTTCTCCCAAGGGCACTGACATTTACTACAACACTATTCTGTGGATACCACAGATCATACCTCAACCTCTTCTCCAAACCTTGCTTATCCATACTTCACAATGATTAGAGAAATTACTCACGAGGTGAGCATGATTCTGTTCTCACCCTATCACCATGAAAACATTGTTTTCTTTTTCCCGGCAGGAATTAGTGGATAAGGATAAGGAATTGGAAACCTGACTGGTTTTTCCCTTCAGGCCTTGAGGGAATGGAGGTCAATACCTCTGTGAAATGAATTTAACACAGACTGAAAACTGACCTATGCTCCAATTGCTTGCTATTGTACTAAGTAATGTCAAAACCAGTGGTGGAGGGGGGTGGGGGGGGAGGGTGGTGGGGTCAGGGTTGGGAGAAGTTGAAGGCAGGTGACAGATGACATGTCTTTTATCAGAATTGTAATTTTTTTCTTTTCAGTGCAAATTTTGATTTTGCCCACAAGATCCTGCCAAAATCTCCCTCTTCTTGCAGAGGAGCTCTCAGCATCTGTTGGCCATTGCTGTATAATAATGGACAGAACTTGTAATCTTCCAGAGGCTACACAGAAAGGAAGATAGTCCCTGCTCAACCAGCAGAATATTCTCCGCAGAGTAGAATTAGTAAAAGACTAGAAATAGTAAAAGACTAGAAATAGTAAAATCACTTCAAAAATGCAAACAAAAGGGAAAAATGCAACTCCAGCTACATATTACTGCTCCAAAAATAAAAACAGAAGTAGTAGAAATACTTAGGTCAGAGAGCATCTATGGAGAGAGAAAAACAGAGATCATCAACTTTTCAGGTTGATAATGAAAGATATTATTGTGGTCTCTTCTAAATATATATTTCATTGTTTGTTTTCCACCACTGGCATACATTTATTTATAAAAGAGTATGGAGTTAAGATAATTGGAGAAAGGATTGAAATGAGTTGAGGTAAAAACTTCATTGAGAATATAGAACTCACTGCCGGATAGAATGGTGGAGGAAGAAATCCCAAATCCTATTGGGATGAGCACTCATTACATCATCAACTGAAAAGCTACAGAATGTGAGCTGAAAAGTAGGAGTATACTAAATCATGATCTTTTGACTAACATGAACAAAATGGGCTGGGTGGATTCCCTCTGCCATAACTTTCCATGATTGTACTTTCACCATGGCCATATCTCTGCCAATGTCATTATTTTGTCAAGAAGATTTGCAATAAATACAAGTAGTAAATATAGAAATGTCTCTGATGTACTTGTGTGTATTGTAACCGTCTGGAATGGGTGCCTATGCTATGCAGTGAGGGGAGGCTGGCTGCTTTGACACAGAGAAGAATTAAGAACAGGGAGCGTAGCTTTATGTAGAATTTATAGTCCAGGTACTACCAATTCAGTCCAACAAATCCAGGCAGGTGTTAATGTTCCACATGAACGGCTTCCCATATAAATGCATCCCACCCTGTTAAAATATTTTATTGTTTAAAGGCTGTGATGTTAGGTCAATAATCAGTTTGGCAATGGTTTCTTGCAGGATAGTGATAAAGCAACTTTCTTGCTGGCTTAGTAAGTCAGACTCCTAGCCCAGGACCAGCCTTTCAGCCAGGTGCCTGTGTGCGGCAGGAGACAAAATGAAGCAGGAAAATAATTTAGAAAAAAACTGATATTCGGAGAATTTGCTCTAAAGGAAGAAAATGATTGGACGTTGATTACAGCAGAAGCCAAGAATTTACTAAGCTGGTTTTTCCTCCCATAATTTACAAATTACTCATTTTGCAACATTCCAGAATTCCTGCAAAGAATTACACTTTTAGTATCCACTGAAGGAAAGAGGAACAAAGAAAATGAATCTCAGCCAATAGATGCTTCCCTAGAAGGCAACACATAGTCCAAAAACTAAAATAAGAGTTTGGTCTGTGTTCATGAAATCGTCTACTTTTCTTCACAAGGATTGTTTCTGGCAAGATGTCCAAATATCATTAAAGTCATGACCCAATATGGAACACAACACATGAATGATGTGTTAAGCTAAAATTCAAATGATAGGATTGTTCGGGACCAATAACCATAAGAATTCAGCTCATGGCAACAGCCTGCAATCAAATAATGCCTTTAACAAAGAAGTAGACTCAATCTGGTGTAGTCGGGCAAAGGTTGGCACTGAACCATAAGAGGAAATATTGAATTAGCTTGCAAAAAAGATTGGTAAAATAAGTAGCTGTTAATGAGAGTCTTGAAAAGAGGAATTAGGGAAATTCTGAGCTCTGTGGGTATGCTCAGTGAGGGAAAGGAATGAAATGGGCACTTGATGGGG
Source organism: Pristis pectinata (assembly GCF_009764475.1). Lineage (NCBI taxonomy): Eukaryota > Metazoa > Chordata > Chondrichthyes > Rhinopristiformes > Pristidae > Pristis > Pristis pectinata. The sequence continues at coordinate 12,376,799 of NC_067427.1, read as the reverse complement.
GCAATCCAGGGTTCTCTGAATAATAGGGCTGAAGGAGATGACAGAAATGGGGAGGTCAAGACCATAAGGTGATTTAAATAAAAAGTTGAAATTTTAAAACCAATATCAAGTTATGTATCAAACAAAGTTGGCTCATAATCAATTCTCTGTATCTCCTTAATTCCCTTCCTGCTCCCTTTGAAAGACAACATTGTAAATTGTTTCCTCTTCTCAGACAATGACATTCCCCATTTCAAATGGAAGACTTCTTAAACTCCAGAACTGTCAGAGGCACAGCCCAGTTGACCATAATCTCTAAAAATACACTCAGCTGGAAAGCTTTTCTCTGGCTCTCCTACCTCACATTTTCAAGCATCTATGAAGCATAACTTATTATTTAGAAGATGTTCATTGGATTAAACAGCAGAAAATGGCTCAAAGCCAAGGGAAAAGAAAATATTCCATCATTCAAAAGGAATGCAAAATGACGACAGATGCTTATGCGGCTGAACTTCCAGAGTGACTGGACGCAAGATTGGCTGTGTACGTAAGGAGGTCCAGCCTGGAAGCCAATGATATTCAACTTGGTTTTGATTTCAATGTGTTGATTGGAATAGCCTGAATTTCAAAACTAACATTTATACGCAATGATTGGGGCATTGAGTACTTTACCTTTGGGATTAGTCAAGGTCGAGACTTCTACCGTTTCAATATGTAAATGTATTAAGCAATGGAAAATACTGGCTAATGGAAATATCATTGAACAGTAGGGTTAATTGTGGATGGATCTGGTGAATAGTTAGTACAGAAATGACAAGTTGAATGCCCTCCTTCAGTGCTATCAATCTACATCGCTTGATTGTATATTTGTCATATAAAAATGAAAATTGACCAGTTGAGAAGAATTGGGAAAGATAACCAGCCATTTCAATGGCATTATTTCTCCAGCTGAACCATCTTTTCAAACTCCTGAATGTATTTTCCACTTTATTGCTTGATGTTCAAAGATGTGGAGAACTAAATTCAGCGAATTTCAAATTGATTTCACATATGATCTTTAAAAGTGGAGGATCAGACTGCAATCCAATTTATTCATCAGTTTGGGTTTGATATGAAGCCACATTCCTGACATGAAGGAACATTTTCAATAGGTCAAGAAGCATCTGTGGAGAAAGAAATCATTAATATTTCAAGTTAATGACCTTTCATCAGAACTAGGAAAGTTTAGAAATCAAACACCCACTTTAGTATTAAAACATTAATCGAACAGCAAAAACTAGATATTAAAAATAGAAATAAAATTAGGTAAGTCTGATGTTTGATCTGCTGAGTAATGTCCACAATTTTGAATTCATGTCTTACAACGAGTATGATTGCTGATTTTTGAGTTCTGATGAAAGGCTCGACCTTAAACATCTACTATGCTTCTCTTTCTGCAGACACTCCCTGACTGGCTGAATATTTATGTTTTTATTTCAGACATAATACTTAAGGGAGAAAGCCAGAGTAAATAATCCTGACCAAGCACCACATTAAAAGATGTGAAAGGGAAGAATCTATTTGCTAAGATGGCACTGGCAGACAAGAACCAAGTGGCTTGGTTATGTGACAAACCAGCAAGTTAACACAAAACAGAGGAACAAGGTCAAAAGCATTAAGAGGGGATGCAATTCTAACCTGCTTTACATACCAACAGATTAAGCCCAAAGGTTACAACAAAGTGAAAAACAGGTATTCATGATATTAAAATGCTTCCACACATGAAGGAGCTCCCTGTGTGATCTGCATACTCCCACTGCTTGTGGGAATTTTTTCTGCAGATGTTCAGTGTACAGCCCAACCTTTAATAACAGTTGCAAAGGTATCTTGATCTACTGAACCAGCACCGCGGAGCTTATAGCTCAAGATTTGTCTCTCATCGGTACCCCACCACTCAATCCTTCAATACACAGACTTTCACACAAAGGTTGGAGGTGGGCTGGTGAGGAAGGAGGTGGGAATTGTCGTGCTACAATGCTTATGATATATACAACTATTGCAACTCAAGGAAGAAATGCTCTCATTAGTCAGGCACTGTTTACTTGTGTCAAAGAGATGTATTATGCGAGGTTCTGTGCTGCACTGTAAAAGGACAATGCTTTCAGATGTATTGCCAGTGACACCCAGATTCACCTTATCGTCATCACCTGCCACCCTCTTAATTTTTATTCAACCTGAAGTCAACTAGTAACCAGATTTTGGCTGCAGTTCTACACTGGCAATGTCAAAGCTATCCTATTTTGCTCTGACACTATATCTTCTCCCTGTCTTCAAACCTTCATCGTGTTCCTTCTACCTCGACCCCAAACCTTTCCCATAAACTATCTTGTGCCATCTTCCCCCCACTTCAAATACTGACATCCTACTTCGTTGTATTCTACTCCACCTAACAAAAACCTCCTTAAAATCTGTTCCGTAATTTCCCTGACTCACCTAACTTAATTCTTCTCCCATTTCTGCTCAAGTCCAACTCCAAGCTCTGAAATGCAACATTAGAAGTGAAAGTGCTTGCTAACCATTCTAGGAATACAAGCAGCTCCCCAAAACTTCACACAGTGGCCAGATTTGGTTTGTTGTTTGAGCCTCGAGGCATCAAGGATGGAGACAAAACTTATTCTTGTTCAATATTCAAACACTTGCAGGTGCAGCATCTAGACGTGATCAGGAATAGGAATACTATTTACTATTTCTGCCCACAAAGCTCAGGTTTGTTGAGGCCAAGTACACTGTCCTCCACCAGGAGGCTGGGCACAGAACTGTGAACTCATTATACACTGGGATCAACCTACATAGGAATGACATGGCACTGCACTTTCCTAATGAGCCATCTGAGGATGTCACCATCAATGATGCAAAATGAGGCCATGACCAGGTCCATTTTAAGAAAGGGCAATTTGCTTAGAAAATCACAACACATTTATTTTCAAAATTTTCCAAATCACTCACATTTATTAGTTCAATCTAGAAATACATTTCACTCCTTGGACATTTCATAGACGTTCCTATATTCTGCTAAATCAAGTTTATAAATTAAAAACATACATGAGTATTTGAATCGTTTACTTCGTCATCAAGCCAGTTGATCTCAAAACTAATTATCCTCAAAGAAAATCGTAAAATGTTATATACATAAATTCACTGTCTGTACATGGATTCAAAGGTCTACTTCTCACATTGTTTTTTCAAAATGACATTATAGGCAGCTCAGAACTGTAACAAATGCGTTATATTTTCCACATGCTTCAGAGGAAAAAACAGTACTGCCCATAAGTGGTATTTCATAAACTTGCACACTCAACTCAAGTAAGCAGTCTGTTCAGATAATTAATGCTGATAGCCTTGGAACATAAGTATTTGTTTTCCCTCCCTCTACGTAATTCTGCTGTGAATAACCCACGAAGTTACGTGTCCCAAGATTTCTGACTTGCTTGTTCTACAAACCATAAGGATTTGTGAAGTACGGTCTGGGAAAGTGGGCAATTTATTTCTTTTGCAACCTTGTTGGGGAGATCACTTGGCTACAGTCCCCATAGTAGATCTAAGCTGAGATCATGGAATATTGATTTAGGAAATAAAAAGAAAATGATTTGAGCATTGATATTGTAGTAACCAAGCAGATGATTTGGCTCATCAACCCAATTTTTTGAAACCATATTTGAAAACCCTCTACATGGAGAGTTTAGCAAGTTAAAAATGCTCAAAACTAAATCATGTAAGTCTCAGTCTGAAAACTCAGTCTCAGTGTGATCTGACAAAAGGACACAGCTGCACTTTTGTTCACTGATGGTTCAATTCAATGAAGCAACGGACTGTGCTGTGGTTGCAAGACATTGACTGCATACTTACCTCCAGTGTGATGTTGAATCTTTCTGGGCATTGCAAATTCTGCTGATGTACTAAGGGTCTAAACCATTTTACTTCAAACATTCAAAGCTTTAATCAATATGCATTTACTTTGCTTTCAGTTAGTGCAGTCTGAATATCAATCACATTGGAAATCTTGGAACAGCAGTCATGTAGTTTCAAAGGCAGGAACAGCAAAGCCAGAGTCATTCTTGGCCACTCATTTGCTGAGTTCAGAATAGAATCAATAGAATGTAGGTTCACTTCTGTTACCAATCTGCCCTTTCAATTCCTAGTGGTATGTTCCAAGGGGAGGAAGAGGGATACTGGCATCAAGTTTAAACACATTTAAAAATGCCAACACTTTGTTGGTTACAGTTCTCACTGTCCGTAAATTAATAAGCATCTCCGTAACCCACACTCATTTTAAAAAAAGTAGGCTTGTGAATACAGACGTATTCTAGCATTAGCTCAATGTCAGTAAGTATTTACATGAGAAATTGTATTACAGAAAAGTAAATAGATTTACATTAATGGTAAACTTTACTGAGATCCCATGGTTGTGGAGATAAGTCAGGCTCTGGAGTTCTATCATTGTTATTATATACTTGTTGTAAAGGTAGCCTCCCTTCATTTAGCTTAAATTTTCCAGTATTGAAAAGCAAAAAAAAAATTCAACAGGTTAAAACCCACTGGTTCCTGAAAAATGAAGCATCCTGTACTCTTCACGTACGTTTCCTCCCACCCTTCCTTTCAAATGAAAGGTACATTATGAAATGCCCTCCTCAACTAAAGGCAAACCGCTGCAGACCTTGGTCACTGTACGAGCTTCCTACTCTCCATCTGGAGAAATGTTTTGGAGTCATATTTGTCAGATAGTCTGGCAAGCAAAATCCATTTGTGGGGAACTATAACCATCATTTGGACATATGACAGATTTGCCATTTTTCTAAAAAAAACAGACTGCCCTTTATATTGACACAACTCTCCAAGTGGGAGAGAAAAGTGATTCGATATTGTTGAATGATGTTATCAATAACAGAATCAGCACTTCTAAAATATAATTGGGGATTGCAATCAATACAATTTGCTTTAATTTGAAAAGTATTTTTTATATTTCATGGCAGCACAGGAAACTTATTAAAATGCTATGAAGACGTTTTCCACTTTTCTACTCAAAATGATTTGGAGGGAGGCAATCTTCAAAAGTATCTTATGAACCATGTTTTACATTTGAAAACTTACTTTTCCCTTTTAAAATAGCACATGTTTTATGGGCAGCCCAGGTTTTATGCCAGGTTTCAAATTTTGTAGACTGAAGAACACACTGAAGTCTACAGGAAATCATCACGAATAACACACAACAAATTAATGTTATGGGCACAGCAGATTTTCATGTTAGAGGAGGACCCCATTTGTAACCAGAATGAAATAAACAACCGACAATTCATCCATCATTGAGGTAGAAACCAAAAATAACGTTACACACAAGTGATAAAAACTAAACACAAAGAAAATTCTGCTAGGTCTTTTCCAACCAACAATGGTGAAAGGAGATTGCTGAGTGAGACAATTGATAGGGCTCAGGGGAGTGAAAAGGTTCTTTTCAGGACATGTAAAAATGCCATATATCGGTTAGGTGAAATTAAGTGCAAATGTCATTCTCACTGATCTGCAAATATGGAAGCAGGAAATTTCATGACAATTTACAAATTGCTAATTTTAACCAACAAGAAATCAATGGATGCAGCATTTTTACCACTTTAATGGATATTTTACTGTGGCTGCTTCACATTTGAAGTGCATATTGGAACTGGTAATGAAAACAATCCAGTGACCCTATTCCTTCTGATCTGACACATGGGACACATTGTGGGCTCAAACAGGAAGAAATTAGGGAACATACTTACTTTTGCATTTCTTATAATTCTGTAAAAATACTAAGTGCACCATGTGCTGTTACCACACAACACTGAACAGTTTTAAAGATGATGATCACCACCCTTCTTTGATAACACTTAGTGCCCCTGAGTTTAGAGACTACTAATAGCTCATATTCCCTCCCTGTGGTACCCGACAGACCTGCTTTTCTAAGTTTATGTGCCTTGATTAGCAACCAATCAGTTCTGAGCTGACATTGCAACTGGAATTTAGTCACTGCTTAGGACTGTGGCCCTGCATAACAGATTACTGAATATTTAAGGGTAATGGGGTGAATGATGTTCACAAGGATCCCTATAGGTATTAGAGTATGCAATTACTCTAGACTATTAAAACACAAGAGATCTTTACTGGAACAGACCAATCTATTTCCCAAATGGCCCCATATATTCTATAACAATTCCTTATCAAAATGTTATGGGAATGAAGAGTGTAATAAGTCACTAGGATTCTTCTAAATGGGTATCCACAGAAGAAAGTACCTCTAAGTTAATGTCAAAGGATTGATTATATGGTAAAGAAAAGCTAAAAGTAGTACTATTTTCCATTTTACTGAACATTTTCTTTTAAATGCATTAGTGTTTTAATACAGAAACCCAATGTCCTGTTGCTTTCGTCTGAGCACCATAATGGTATGATTTAATTTTGTAATGTAACCAGTGCGATATCAACTGATCTAATTCTCAACATTTGTTCCATTTTGCTTTGAAGCTACCAAGTTAATTATTCCTCCCATGCTTGTTTACCTTGCTCCAGCTCCTGCCATGCTCAAATTAAAGTGACAATACCAACAATCACGGATTTTCAAACAGACATCCAGCCATTTCTTTGCACTAAGATTTTCTGAAGCTCAGGAATGGAACAGATGGGCAGGAAAGCAACAATGTTTTCCACAAAATTTTCTTTTTCATTCACTTGAAACCTTCTTGTCTTGTTGGAATACAATTCAGACAATCTTCTGATAGTTCACTCAGCTGAACATATTTCATATGCTTCATGTATGAACCCAGCTGAACATATTTCATATGCTTCATGTGTGAACCATAAGAGGTATCACAGTAAAATACAGCTAATAATGCTTTTTGCATACTTTACAATACATTGTGGTGATTAATACATCTGCTGGAGATATTTTGTCAGAATACTGTAACGACATCTCTTATATAAGTATAATCAGTTCTGCTGCACTGAGCTAGAAAACCACATGTCAAACACAATGTTGGACACATGGCTAAATCAATCTCACTATTATCTGTAATCCCAGAAAACAATTTTTTTTATTCCATTGAAGGATCGACTAGCAGAGCTCTCCCCACAAATTATGAGCATTTATTTTTTGGACATTCCAATTGTGGCTTCTTCCAATTGTTCTTTGCAACAGACAACAATGATACATTAAAGGTGCATTATGATACATTGCAATGTCACAGTTTAGAATGAATTAAGTCATCAAGAAACTTAAAAAAAAATCATAAATCCTGTTTGCTGCATCATTCCTGAACACAACCAAGGTACTGAAAATCTATTTCTCTGGAATCTCATAGTTCTGCTAGATGCAATGAGAGATATAACTTCAACTGAGGCTGTGAAAATGCCATTCCTATACAATTACTCATGGTTGCATTTATGATGAAACATTGGAACTACTCAACAGGTCAGGTAGCATGTGTGGAGAGAGAAAATGGGTCATTGTTTCAGGTCAATTATCTTTAATCAGTGTTCTTATGGAAGGTCATCATCCTGAAACATTACGCCCGTTTCTCTCTCTGCTAAGTATATCCAACATTTTCTGATTTTATTTCATATTTCCAGCAATAGTAGTATGTTGTTTTTGGGTTACAGTCAATGAACTGTCATGAAGACCACCAGGAGGTAGGTTCCTAATGTTCAAGATGCTACAAAATTGCATATAGAAGAATGCCAATTTGTCTTGTAAAATGTTTTTGAAACACTGCTGTGGTATGGAAAACTCCAACTGTGGCTTCAATCACTTATAACAAAACAACAGGGAAACACTTAATATAGGAAATGAGTTCTTACAATGTCACTAAGTCTTGCTTTTGTTTTTAAGGTTCAAACTCATGACATGCAATCATGCGAAAAATGCAACTCAATCATGCACTTCAATGCTAATATTATCCCTCAAAAAAAACCTTCTCTGTTAACTTTAATTGAAAAGTTATTAAATACATGAAAGACAAAAGATCATATAGCAGCAGTAACACATTAACCTTGGGGCTTAAAGTTCCACAGCAATTTCTGACACAGAACACATCATTCAAAATCTTGTAATTCACTCCTTTATCAACCTACTTGCCCACTTATCTCTTTGGGCCAAAATCAGAGACCAAGACAAAGCGTGAAGCAGTTGATTAATAGAATTAGCCAAAGCCCTCAACTGTGTTCTTACCATCTTCAAAAACAAAATCTTCCTACTTGCTTGTTAGGCTCTGTAATTACCAATGGGGCTTAGATACTATTGAACTGTAGCAAGTGATGATTTTTTAAAAAAATGTGGATATTCCCCATGAAGTACACATTCGAAAAAGCTCTCTCCCCACCCCTCCACACCCTTTATAGCTGAAGATGCTGACTATAATGCTGCTGTATACAGGAATTAGCTGTAAGATGAAGTAAAAAAAATACTATTTATTTTTTAAAAAAAGAAGTCAATAGAATCCTCTAGATGGACTTTTCAAATTAGTTCATTCATAGTGATTTGCCTTGAAATCCAGTAAATAATGCAGATAAAAGTGTGGAAGTAATTAAGCTCAGGTGTCAAAATTAAAGAAACTTTCATCAAAGACAATGGATTACTGTAACACATTTAGAACTGGGAATAAGGGAAAAAAACACAATACTGAAATTAAATATTAACAGTAAAATTTACACCATTTACAAATAGGTTATCCACTACTCAATGCTACCCAACCCTGAAGCATACAATCAGAGTATCTAATCATTAATGCTTTACAAATATATTTACAAATTAACATGACTGCAAGCAGCAACGCAACAGTCATTCAATATCTCAATGTGCTTCCCAAAAAGGGTATATAATTTTATGCTTTAATGTAAGCAGCTTGTCAGCTTTCTAGCCCTGTCTCACTTTCTCAGTTTGCTTATCTTTCCTGCTGGGTTTGAATTAACTTGTAGAACTGTATCACAGCTCCAGGGTCAACCACCTAGGCAAGTTACTGATGGATAATCTTCAAGTGCATGTCGACAGGAACTATAGCATCAATGATGCTACATCGATGACAGGCATGTCTATTCTGCAAAGACAGGTGTTGTGAAATGAGTAACAAAAGCAGAAAGTGCTGGAAATACTTAGGTGCTCAGGCAGCATCTATGGAGAAACAGTTAAGATCAACTCTTTCTCTCTCTTCATAGATGCTGACTGACTTGCTGAATATTTCTAGCACTTAGTTATTGTTTTTCTTTGTTCATTTGCATTTGTTTCTGTACTAAATCAGAATCAATCTTGGGTAAACACTCACAAACAAGCAGACACGCACATACACACGCTCCAGCAGAAATTTCTGCTGATTTTTTTTCCACACTGCAATAACTGAGAATAAGTGTGGCTCTTACACTTTACCACATCAGATAAATTTATTCAATTTTTACAACAATTTTCATTATTGTGGAGAAATACTCCATTCTCCGCCTTAGTTCAGCTATTCACCAGAGAGTATGTTTTCCCACACCACCTACAAGGATCTCACCCCTCACTGTTCCAGAAGTTATTTCTCTCCCGCATACAACAATCTCTAACTTTTCTGACAAATCTATCATTTTTGACCTTTTAACTAAATCAAGACCAGCATGGAGTGAGGTGCAGGTGTTTTTGTGGGATATATTTCAACCTGCTTTATATTTGTCTTATTCAGTTTAGTTTCATTCTCATCTTCATCAGATCCACTTCTTTCAGAAGATAGCACTAAATGTATGCAGTGACCTGATAATACTTGCAATGTTGTACTTTAAGAGCCAACAAGTCAAAATAGGCAACATACACATATAAAATCATAGCCAAAGAATCAGAGCACAAATGTCAAATCAAGAAGTTCTGCCTCTTCCTTCACCCAACAGGCTGCCTTCCATTATCATGCTTTCTCCTGATCCAAGATGATAATAACAATGAAACTGAATCCATTTTTTTCTCATTTTAAACCTTTGCTGCAGCTTGTGCATTTGCTTTTGATCGTGTACTCAAGACCATGTCTGATCTAGTGACACCCGGGCATTATCCCTTCAAACCCATCATAGATTTAAAACTTGCTGTCTACATGCACTTGAAGATGGCTGATTAATGGTAGGTGACCAGGAACCTTATCACAGCACTGGTCAAACCTTGCAAAAGGGCAGCCTACAGAAAGCAGAGAAAGTGAGAATGCAATAGACTTTTAGGGATGGCAAAGATGGAGGGGGATAAGTTGTATGCAAAACACAGATGGATAATTAAGCAGGAATGATTAAGAGCAAAATCTGTTTGAGTTGGAAGGAGGGGTGAAGAGAAAAAAGCATAAACAAGTAATGTGCCCTTTGTAGGGAACAAGAGCAGCTTTGCCAAATATAATCTGAATGAATTCTGTGACAATGCATTCACTTAGGAAAGAGAAGTTTAGAGGCTAAACATATCCATGTATTGATGTGCTACAACATAGAGTGGTAACAGTTGGTGTCAATCCTGCTTTCTCCAATCAAAGGAAGCAAGTTTCTGACATCTGCTGCACCATCCAGACATTGTGAGGTAAAGGAGAAGTTGGTACAAACTTTAAAGCCAAAAGAGATTGATTAAATCATAAAGGAACTATTGCTGCTGTGCACTGGCAAGAAGGATGGGAGAAAGTGGTGCAACTAGCTTTAAAGTCTTTGCAGAAGAGGATAAAATTATGCAAATGGAAATATTAAAAACACAACATGAATTGGTTAGTACCAAAGCATCAATCCTAACCTTAAATTTGTAGCCTGTAAACACAAGGCTTGCACCATGTGAGTGATAAAGCTTTTAGAGATGGTACTCCTTGTACCTCAGCGGTTCTCAAATGATGGGATGTAATGAGCCCACTCCACTTTCTACAGCATATTTGTGACATCCATGCCTCACGATGTTACTCCTACACACTGCTTGTTAATCCAAGGACTGCACAGTTACACCAACAAATCAGCCAAGTACTTTAAGGAGTGGGGAATCTGAGTCACAAACTGCAGGAAATTCAATTTGCAGAAGAAACTAACAAAAGATTTTCTTTTAGAATAAACATTAATTTAGACTATCTTTCCTTAAGTTTCTGGAGAATGAATCATCTATTGAATATTCACTCATCTGACTATTTTACAAAGGTGGGAATATTAGTTCCAACTATAGTATTGTTCTAACAAATATTTTCTCTTCTCAAAGGAATCTTTGTACTGGCATTGGAGTTTCATAATGGTGGTTGTCTATGATACCTTGCATGTGACCATTTTTACCAGTGAAATCCACATACACACTCTTTCCATTTGGAAACATTGGATTAGTAAGGGTTAGAAATCCTAGCTATATCATCTCCCACTTTCTTCCCAGATCATGTGTGCTGCTGGGCCAACTTTCACATGGGCAACTATAGCTCTGGGTGAGATGAGCTAAAAATGTACAGACCATCCATGGTGCATTTGAGTCACTATCACACCAGACAGAAAATATAGACCATGAATCAGCTGGGGAAATAATCAATTACATCTTCAATCTGGGAACTTCTTGATTAGTATCCTTGATTGTGAATCAGTTAATTTTTAAAAAAAAAATTACAATGGACTACTTGGTGGAGCTCAAAATTAAAAATAAAATTTTCATTTAACAGGCTGGGGGCTGCACAATCCCTTCTTTTACCTGAGAGGAAAGGTAAACTCGTGCTGAACTCGAGATTTATCACATGACTCATCCTTCCTTCTCTTGCAGGCAATGACGCGCTGTTAATTTAACTCATTCTGTGCAGTGTAATTGGCTCAGCAGAATTATATTTAGCATAAAGTTCAACTGAAGTTCTGCAGCCTGAAGCTTGTATTGATAACCACAGAGTTATAAAAGAGATGAGCCTTCAGTCTTAAATTGCCTGTAGGACAATGGTGAAAGCTTGTAAAAATCAACAGATTTACTACCAACTCTGTGAATCCGAGGAAACTCACATCCAAAATTAATTAAGCAAGCATGAAAGTCTCATAACCTGGAAACTGCCTTTAGGTCTGAGAGTGCTAAACTGGCTTACAGGGCAAGGATAATTGGCACCAGCAGCAAATTGTGCACCAGCCGATTGAATAAAAGCAAATATTTTGCAGGAATATGATTTCTTTCTTAACAATATACTGTATATCATTTTGTGCAGAAGCTCATCCTTAAACCCTGAATCAAGTGCTTTTGGTGCATATTCCATACAGAACGAAGTGGGGAGGATGATAAGATTACACTCCGAGGCCTATCATGCCACTCGGTCCAGTTCTCCTCTGTTCTGTGGAGCCATTCGATGACTGGTTAACTTTTTTCACTCCTTCCATCATTCCAATCATAGTCACTCTGCAAAGAAAAAAAGATATATATATAACCTCCGTGTCACTAAATTTGGAAAAGACACCAAGTAATGGTGGATACCGTCTCCAGGTTAGCAACAGCTAATTTTAAGTGGCTGCATGTGAGCTTGGATAGAGAGTACCTGCAAACTGCATCAACATTGGTGCACTTGAGCCAAGTCAGGGTTGTCAGTGACACTCACACACTTTCCAGCTGGAGTTGCCGCAGTGTGTTCATGAGTACCAACTCTGGGTGATGTTCTTTTTCACTAACCAGAGACCCTGAAGCTTCTAGTCACTGGACTGGCTGAGATTCCCAAACCAACAAGCTACAGCACCCTTCCTACAGAATGGTCTATGTATTTGTCAAAGAGAAGAAGTGAACAAAAATGGAAATTAACTTATCAGGAACCAGGAATTCAGCCAGGGATGTTTCTAGTCATATAGTTCAGCAGACAGTTTGGTGTCTTGCAGCCTCTTGAACGAGTTGATGCATGTTTTAAAAAAAAAAGGCTCTATTCTTCTTTTGAGCTTTCTGCATAATTGCTTTGTGTCATTTTACCTCCTCTGCCAGTCTGGAAGCTGGGAGTGTGGACCCATTTCAAGCAGTAACAAATCATTCTGTTGAGTGGGCAGGATGCAATGAGAAGCTCTCATACTAAATTGTTTTCTCCACACACCTTTCCAAGGAGGATTTCTTTCTAATTTGCCATCCTGCATAATATCCCTGAAACTTGCTTTCAAATGCAGCTTCCAGCAAATACCTTACCGTTCTGAGATCTACAGCTCACACAGGGCTTCAATGATATATTGTTAACTTTTTTCAAGAATATCCACCAGAACAGAAGTAAATCACTCATGTTTGTGGAAACAGTGTTTTTCAAAAATTACTTGCAGAGAAAAAAAACCTTACTACTACAAAAGGAAAGCAAACAGATGTATTAAGGTGATACAGTCTGGGCATCTAAATGCAATGCAGGATCATAACTGCAGTGCTCAAATCAATTGCTCAGGGAAATGCTGGTTACTGCAAGCAAATGCATTATTTTAGACAAGAGACTTTTAAGCTCACAGGATGAATACACAATGTGCATCACTCAATTAGTCAATATTACTGATTGCAACAATTTTAATGTTCACACTACAAGCATTAATCAAAGGGAAAACAATATAAGTTGAAAGCATTCAAAGTACCCATTCAAGTGGCTTTCCATCGTCTTACTTAATGTCTGCTGCAAAATAAAACTCTTCCTGCTCAAACGGAACTGCAGCATATTGAGGAGATAGAAGACTGTGGTCTCTGGGGTTCAAATGGTTTATTTGGCAAAAGCATGTCACAGGTGTCCTTCAAAACACGAACACTGCACATTCACAGAATAGCAGAGATGAAAATGATCAAACAGAGATAAATTTATATTTGAACTTCTCTGCCCCATGGCTCATAATGAGATCCAGCTTTTCAACATACTGTCAGACATCTCCCACTGCCATTCCCATAACAGAGAGCCAAGAGGTAGCTGAAAGCATTGGAGTGTATCAGGACATCTCTGTGTTTGGGAAAGGGGAGGAGAAAGGGAAGCAAAGGTACAAGCTTTTGGTTGTATAGAGTCCTGCATTGCTTGTAAAGTTGCCCTGTTAAGACAAACCAGCAATGTGCTGACCCCATTTCAAAACCATTCTTTTTACTCCTACTAGCTGACAAGGCAGTAGTATATTTATTTGTATTTATTCACACAGTATTCTTCCTGTGGAAGATCTTATACATTTGACAAGAAGAGGTATACACTTAATAGGAAGTAAAGTCAGCAACATCCAAGGATGCAGTCTGGGAAGTTCCAATCATTTACCAAAAAAAGGGCGCCCTTTCAGGTCAAGAAGCAGCTTGGCATCAGAAAACTCAGATTCATGAAGCTTCAACATAACAGTAATTAACTTACATTTATTTGCCATGGGGAGGTGGGAGCACTGAGGTTTTAACTTATTATTTACATTGCTTGGTTGAAAATGCTCACAGTTAAAAGGTTTTTGAATCCAGATTAACCTTCATATTGAGGATTATTGGGTTTCATTAGATTAGATAGTGACCACTTTCAGCTATACTCAGAAATCATCTTTGCAGATAATTCTTAACAGATCTAGTCTGCAAGCATCTGCTGATTTAACAATAACCTGATAGCACTAATGCCCAGTTTGAGTTTTGTCACGGCTATTTGGCTTCAGATATCAATTTGCCTCCGGACTGATTCTGGAGGGGAGTTGAGGGTGACTGCCCTTGATATCAAGGTAGCAACTGTGGCATCGAGATGCCCTGGTAAGACTGAAGTCAAGTCAATGGACATCCAAGGGAAAACACTCCGATGACCGAAATTATACATCGTCCCAATTAACATGGTTGTGATTGTTGAAGGTCAATAATCTTAGCCCTGGAACAATACAGCAGGAGTTCAGTTGGGCAATGTCTTTGGGCCAACCTACTCCAGCTGCCTCATAGAATCACAGAAAAAGCCCCTTTGGCCCAATTCATCTGCGCTGACCAAGGTGTCTATCTGAGCTAGTCCCATTTGCCTGCATTTGGCCCATATCCCTCTAAACCTTTTCTATCCATGTACCTGTCAAATGTCTTTTAAGCATTGTAATTGTACATAACTCCATAGCTTCCTCTGGCAGCTTCATCCATATACCCTCCACTTTCTGTGTGAAAAAGTTTCCCCATAGATCCCTTTTAAATCTTTTCCCTCTCACTTTCAAATCTACATCCTCTAGTTTTAGGCTTCCTTACCCTGGGAAAAAGACTATGGCCATCCGCCTTATGATTTTATATACTTCCATAAGTCACCCCTCAGTCTCCTTTGTGTCGGGGAAGAAAGATCTACCCTCTCCTGTAACTCAAGCCCTCCAGTCCCAGTAACATCAGTGACTTCCTTCCATCATAATGTCAGAAGTGGTGACTGTCAGTGACGATCACACAATGTTCAATTCAATTCACAACTCCTCAGCAATGAAGCAATCAATACCTGCATGCAGCAAGATCTAAACAACACTCCAGGAATAACATTCAAGCCACAAAAGTGTCAGGCAATAGTCTTCGCCAACAAGAGAGAATCTAACCACCTGTTCTTGACATTCAATAGCATTACCACTGCCGAGTCCCCCATCACCAACCATAAACTCAACAGGATTGGCCACATAAATAAATGGCTACAAGGGTACATCAGAGGTTAATTATTCTGTGGCAAGTAACTCATCTCCCCACACTGTGAAACCGATCCACCATCCACAAGGTACAATTCAGGACTGCAAAGGAATACCCTCCACTTGCCTGGATGAGTGCAGCTCCAACAAGGCTCAAAAAAACCTGACAAGGGAGCAATGGAATGCACGATTGCCAGCCCATCAACCATTCCAAACATTCACTCCCTCCACCTCTGGCAAACCATGTCTGGAGTGCACACCATCTGCAAAATGCACAGCAGTTACTCACTTAGGCTTCCCTGACCACACCTCCCAAGTCTCTACCACCAAGAATGACAAGGGCAGCAGGTGCATGGAACGCCATTTCCTGCAGATTCCCCTCCACATCACACAATATCCCGACTTGGAAATATAACGTCAGCCCTTCTTCATCGCTGCGCTAAATCCTGGAACTCCTTGGGTAAGAGCACTGTGGGAGTCCTTTCAGCAGAAGGACTGCAGAGGTTCAAGGTGGTGGCTCACTACACCTTCTCAAGGGCAATTGGGGCTGGACAATAATTGCTGGCATCACCGGCAACAACCAGATCTTGAAAATCAAAATTGAAATAAGGCTGCTTTCAGAAAAGTTGAAACCATCCACAAAATGGATTCATTCTTTAAATATTATTTAGAGAGAGGTTATCGAAGTGTTCAAGCTTGACTCCTGTTTTTAGGGTGATGCCCTGACTTCAGAAGGAGATTGAAGTTTACTACTCACTTTCTGTGACTTGATAAGGAAACTGGCTCCCCATGTTCAAAGCCAAACACTGTCCTTGACAGCTTATACCAAGCTCCTGCTGAATCCCTCACTGCGTCTAAAAGGCTTAGTCATTTGTAAATACTGTGTGCTCACACTACTGCAGTTCTACTCTCAGCACATTTCTGGCTCAATTGACAACCTGCAGCTGATTTTCCGTGCTACTTGTACCATCTGGTGTGAATAAACAGCAAAAGCAATTCACTGGTCAGAAACAAGCAATGCTCATTCATTTTAAGTAAGCTACGCATGCTGAAGCTCATCATGAGATTTGGTAACTTGTTCCTGAGAGTTAGAGATTAAAATAAATATGCTAGGCCCACTATCTGCTCACACATCACTTTAATCTGCCATTTTTTTTCAGTAAATTAAATTGATCACATTCCAGGAAAAGGCCATTCGGCCCACTAAGTCAATGCCAGCTCTCAGCAATCCCATTCCCCTCCTTAGTTCCTTAATCTATTCTCGCACATATGTGCATTAATAATCCCCAGGTCTCTGACCACCTACCTATATTGGGGACGATTTCAGTAACCAATTAACTTAGCAACCCACACTTTAATGGAATGTGGGAAGAAATGTCTGGGAGAAATGCTGCCCCAGGGACAATTAGCAAACTCTACACAGAGGCACTGGTTGACAGAATTAAACCCAGGTTGCTGGAGCTGTAAAACAGCTGCACTACTGCTTGCACCACAGTGCTGTCCCATCTATTAGCCATATTGAGGACAACTACATAAATTGCTCCACAATAATATGATTTGTTAACCAATTAAATTTCTTAATGTCATTTAGTGTCACTTCCAATTGAAGGCCTTTGCCTCCACCAAAAGTAGAGGATTTGAAGTCAGAAAGGCAAATAATTCTTAAAGAATATTTTAATGTTTTTAATTATAAGTACTTGTGTTTTAATTCAATTTTAGTATTCTAATAACCTTTTAAAATTGTATTTGATTTTAAAAGTTTTTATATCTTACTGAATGTTAAGAAGCTTTGTTTAGAGTTATCTTGCATTGAAACAGTTAATGAGATAACTGCCTAACAAATCACAATAAACTGTGGCAGAAGAACTGTCAACAAACAGTCACTTCCTGGGTTTGGACATGCAAGGTCTACCACAACCTGTAGCACTGTTTATTTCTGGCTGTCCAAGGATAGAAAGTGAGGTTTAACCAGTAATGCCATGTAATTTTTTTTTAAAAGGCACATCTCCCACAAGACAGAGAACAGACATAAAGCAGCTAAAATTATAACAGGCTGGGCAACAGTACAAAGGAGGGCCACAAGATCGATTCCCCATTCAGAAGGGCACAGCCATCAGAAGGGCTTAAAAAGCTGTATTGAAATTCTTCTGAGAACATGGAATCAATTTGATCTGAGGCTTATAAAGTAATGTTGGGAACTAGATTATTATGTAGCATTACAATTGGATAGTGGTCACACTTAAAAACGACTTATGGATAGAACAAGATTGGATGCAAGAATGTTTTTCTTTTCCTTGGAAACAGCTGACCTATAGAACAGATTACTGCCCATGATGGGCAATGACTTGTTGTTCACCTTTGAGAGAGTGCGAGACCTTTTCTGGGTGGAGAGTACATACAATGCAATGCAAGTCAGGTCTACAGAAATTAATTTTGATTGCCCGATGAAATCAAGAATTTATCCTCCCCTGAAATGGGCTTGGTCTTCAAGCAGCTTCCTCCCAAGTGGACTTGCAATATTATGGTCAGGAACAAAACCTCAGCCAGCTTTACTCACTCTACCTCATAGTAATGAGTGTGCTTGCACCTCCTCTACCTGTGCCCTGTTTAAATCATGCAGGTATAAGTAGGAATAAATTTAGGAATTCATCACCTAGATTGCCACAGAGAGCAAATCTAAAACAAACTATACTATTATACAGGATCAAAAGCAAGTATTCTCACAAAGGGATGGATTTTACAATAGCGCTTAAACTGGAACATACTTGTTTTCACTCCCCAGTCCTTATCCAGGAGAAAACCTATTTTGAATCACTCACTGGAGCAACTTGGCAGAGGAACAACTAGGTTTGGCAGATATTCGCAAGTAAAAGGCCTCCATTTCACCTGGACCTTGCAGCAGAAGGGGTACTCTGTCACACACGCTGTCCTAGATGCCATAAAGATTTACCAAGACACTATTTTCCTCTTTAATATTTGAAGATATTCCAGAAAATTTTAATTCTGAAAGTGTACTGAACCAATTTTAATATGGTATTGCTATGACCTTGACAATGTATTGTCAAAAATGTATTGAAATGGCTGGTATTGTGCCGAGACATCTTTTAAAAAAAATTAGTGAATAAACAGACACATGAAAGCATAAAAATGTATCTCCAATGTCTTATAAGAATAGCAAACACAGTTGCTAAGGAGACAATATACAAATGTCACAGTTGAATCTGGCAGTTTCCACTGTTAACATCTCTTTGCTTCTCATCTTAAAACCTTCAACCACATGTCCTAATGTCCTTCTTCAGCTTGAAGCCAATTCTTTACCTGATAAAACTCCAATGACAAGCCTTGAGATATTCTAATAATATAAAAATACAATTGTAACTTGCTTCCATCAGGAAAAAATAGAAAATAAAAGCCCCTTTATCCCCATGAAGAAAATGAGGGAATCTGGAGATTTAGAAGATATGGAGCAGAACTTGCAGTGGTAGGGCAAGAGGTAGGCGATGGAACTGGGAAAGAACGAGGAAGAGAATGTGAAAGGCGTAATGATAATGCTGTCATCAATGCACAGGCATTTTAGAATTATCTGTTTAGAGGAGACAGTGCATCTGGTATTAACAGGAGATATGAATTCTTATTCTCTAGGTTTCACATGGCAGCAATTCCTGGGGTTACCAATGCCAATTCTGACC
This sequence comes from Pristis pectinata, assembly GCF_009764475.1. Taxonomy (NCBI): domain Eukaryota; kingdom Metazoa; phylum Chordata; class Chondrichthyes; order Rhinopristiformes; family Pristidae; genus Pristis; species Pristis pectinata. The sequence goes on along the minus strand of NC_067427.1, from coordinate 12,357,564 downwards.
AATATCAAGATGGTGATGATTTTGGTGAGGAAAAGAATGGCTTGGACTTTGCAGCAAGTGGCAATGAAACCTTTGCCACTGACCTTAAAAAAATAGCTGGCCACAAAGATCCAGCAACCACTCAACTTTCCCTTTCCTGGATATCAGCTGCCACCAGGTGCAAGTTCAAAGGGATCTTTAGGATCCCATATCAGTAACGTTTTGAAACTCTGAGCATGCACTTGCATTGAGCAGTTCTCACAGAAAAGCTGGAAAATAAAGAGTTCAATTTGTATAATGATGTCAACCACTTGATAGTTTCATTGTCATTACAATGGATCGTAAAATCCTAGGCACTGAGTTCCAAATCTTTTCCTGCACATCATTCGATAGGTATTCTTCTCTCCAATTTCTTTTTGGATCATTGCCAATGCAAAGCAAAGATAAAGATAAAGAGAATTAATATTCAGGTGAAAATCTGCTTTCCAGTATTTTCTTGCTGTGGATTCTTTGACCATCCACCTACATTAGGAATAATTTACAGGAACCGGTTAATCTCCCTCTGCCAATTAACCTACTGATCTGGGTCACTTCTTTTGTCATATTGACAAATTTTTCCTATACACTAAGACTCCTTATCTGCTGGCAATAGGACAGACTCTAAGTGGATAACAAAAAACATGGATGCTGCAAGGCTGCTGTCAATGACACCATGGCTGCAAAGACATACAGCAATTAATCCCTCCATGGATATAGTAAGGTACGTTTCAAATTGTACGTTTCAGCTTATCAAAGCAAGCGTGGTTTGCTTTTGATTTACTGCATCCTTACAGGTAGGAAGACTTTCCTCACCATTCATGGCAGATGGTAGCTAGTGGCCACCAATGAAATCATCTACAGCAATATTGGAAAGCAGCAAGACAAAAAGTGAGCAACTTAGAATGAGAACCTACAGTATTTGCTGATAAAACAGGCCCCAAACACTTAAGTTTTCCCAGAGGGGCTCTTATAAGCTGTGCAGCATCTGGGCAGAAAGCAACAAAATGATCCATTTGTTTGGGACAGACAAGTTTGCACAAGCAAAATTCATAACAAATTTTGCATGCAGGAATTTATAATGCACTAAATCCTCATTAACCTCCAACTTGGTATCTGCAGATCCATGTACATGCGAGGTTGGCCATACATTACTGGAGGTGTTGGTAAAAATAACGTAAGCCTCCAGAACCATCTCCTGTGGTGTCTGACAAGTCCTGTTTGCCCAGAGATGGATTGTATTTGAAGTGTTGTGCTGGTAAGGAGTGTAATACCAATAACTGATGTGTGGCTGAAGCTGGGGTCAGGAACCTGGGCCAGGTGTTTTTTTTAGTTTTATTTTTCATGAATATGTAAAATTACATCAACCTTGCACATTATTTCTATGTATGTGACTTCCCAAGTCCTGTAATGACAGTGTTTTAGTTAAAGTAATAATTTATGGCTGTTGCTGGATCTAAGGTCTGGAGTACAGACTGTGCAACTGGAGCCAGGATTGGGAAACCACGGATCAGGAATGTTGGTAGGTTTGTGACCAGAGCTGGGATTGAGAACGTAGGTAGTTCTGCTGACAAATCTGCTGTTTGCTGCTTTAGTGGTAGCCGCCAGCTGCCTTGGATGATGAGGAAAGTCAAAAGCTTATCCATCTTCCCCCTGTAAGGAGTCAGTAAATCTAAAGCAAACCACGCTTGCTTTGACAAGCTGAAACATACAATTTGAAACATACCTTGTTGTAATATCCATGGGAGAGGTTGATTGCTATGTGTCATAGAAGCCATGGTGTCATTGCCGAGGTATCCATGCTTTTTTGTTATCCCCGTAGAGTCTGTGCTCCTATCACTAGCAGACAAGACTCGGTGTGCAGGAAAAATGTGTCAATATAACAAAAATGACCCAGATCAGCAGGTTAATTGGCAGAGGGCGATTAATTGGCTCCTGTAAGTTACCCCTGGTTTAGGTGGGTGGTTGACGACCCAGCGCAATCCCATCAATTTCCAAATGATGTCCTTCTATGTCACAAGAAAATGAAAAGAAAACACAAGATTCCTTCTGCACTTAAAACAAAAATAAAACTGGACAATAGTGGAACATTGCAATGAATTTCAGTTTCTTTCTCAATAACTTCTTGCCTCTCACATATCCAACAAAGATATGGGCAAGGAAGTGAAAAAGGTGCAGATTTGATGGTCTGAATAGCCTGCTCCTGTGCTGTACCATGATTCTGGGACAGTGAAATAATTGAGCTTCTGTTCCCTAATACCTTAAACACATGCCAGTTTATGAGTGACAAGTACTGCATGCAAAGACCTACCAACATGAAGTTGCATTGGGAAAATCACTGGGTTTGCAAGTACATTCAGCTTATTGCATATTATCAAGTGGTCCAACAGCTTGGTTGGTCTTGTTGGTTTGAATTTAAAAGTAAACATTTCTCAGAATAGAAGTGAAGGAACTATCTTACTTAATTCATCAAAGCAAACAAATAGAAACAAAAAAAAGTACAATCTAATTGCCAAGGAGGACAGAATACACAGAACTAATTTATATTTCAACATTTTTTAAAATCACAGACATGGACCCCAGGCAAACACATTAGAAACAAGTTTCCCATGTTAGTGCAACTTCCTAATTGGTGGATTTTTACCAATGAAAGAGTAGCAATTTTCGACTAATCAAAAATCTACCTTCACCCGAATGGAGCATTCAACTTCACCACCCAGTGAATTTATAACAGTCAAACGTTTGGCCCGTGGAAGGAGTCAGGGGATGCTATGGAGGTGAGCAAAGGCACTGTGTGTCAGAAAAGGTATGGGGACCAAAACATTGTTCAGGATTAAATGCGAAACCAGGGCTGCAAATGGTTTGTGTAGAAAGGCATAGCAGTTTATGGTAGAGGTCTGAGAAATGGATTTGCTTTTCCTAATATTCAGGTAGAAGATCAAATTCATGGATAGTATTCTCACAGTATGAGAGCACAAAGGTAATGGCAAAACATGCAGGAAAGGTAAAGCTATGTGCCAGATTAAAATAAAATATATATTTTATGTATGAAAGTCAATCTTCAGAGTCCTAGATTTCTCTTCTGCAGCCAGACATCACCTGCTGGTAAAGTCAGCAAAAATTCTTCCCTCAGTGAAACCCCTGACCTTTGTTCAGTGTTGTCCCACGGTTGCAATTGGTAAATCCGAGGAAGTTTGATACTGGGCAATGCAGTTTGCTAACTCACCTGCCTCATTCTTATTGAAATCAGTCATTTTGACATTAATACTATTCTATCAATTTTATATTGTCATTTCAGGCCACAATGCACGTAATCATGTTTATTCTGTTATGATTACTGGCACTATGTTCCACACTCCTCATACAAGCTCCATAGTGTTTTTTATTCTCACATTCCTCAAACATATTTCACACAGGAATGGAAAGAATTGATCTCAACCATGATGCACTGTTGCTATCAGAGGCACCATATGGCAATCAGCACATCCCACATTTTCTTATCAACCTCCCTCACCTGACAAACCATAATATTCAAACTAATTCACAGGCTGAATACAAGCAACAATCTGATGGGAAAACTCTTTTTCTTCATCCATGATAGCTCAGTTTCCCCTCAATTGTTTTATTGTGGTTGATATAGCATCAATGGGTAACAGGGTGGGAAACTGATATCACATCTTTAGTAAATTTCCTTTTACAAGTGATCTCCAGCCATTTCTCTGAAAAATGAGACAACTCTCCTCATCATCCTCTATTTTTATCTTTGGGAATAGCTCCCAGATTCCATTACCACATCTAACAAATTGAAATTTGCAAGCTTCAAACTTCACTATTGCTGACACTGAATCAGGAAGACTTCATTATAATAAAATGGATCCTGTCTTCCTTTGGAACACTTCATTTCAGTATCTGTACACTGATATCTCAACAGCATTTTAAACAAGACTGGACTCATCCACATCATTTATTTTGACCTCTGGTTAACAGAAATGCAAGAAGTCTTTGCAATGAATTTTTAAAAATCAAGTCTATTTCAAAGGTTTTTTTTCCTGGATATTAGGTCAGTAATCAAACCCGGCAGGACAATACTGTACCTATACTCTCAATTCCCACCTGTCTGTAACAGTGTGCTGAGACCATCAGGCCAAAGATCAAATAATTAGTCACATTATGCTTGATTCAAATTGGATTATAAACAATTAATTAACACCTCCACAATTGCCATTACAATAACTATTTGTGGGAGTGTAATTGTCAGCTGTCTCATTAGTGACAAAAAATTAGCATTTTTTCCCCCTAGAACAAGCCACTCAGGAAAATCATTTCACAACAAGTGGAGCTCCATTAGATGGTAGGCTTTGATTTGTATTGAAATCTATCCATGATCATGCGGTAAACACCTCCTGCTTCCTAACTTTGTCTTAAATTACAAAACAAGAGCTGGCATGGGGAAATCTTTTCCACATACACTGAGAACTCAAGACCTGGAATTCACTGCCTGAAAGGGTAGTGGACACAGACTTAATTATTTATTGCCCTCCAAGTCTTGGAAGCATTAATCAATTAATACTTGACAGAGAAAAGCAGCAGGGTCATGTGGGAAAATGCTGGCAGTATCAGCAAGGGCTATATGGGCCAAATGGCCTCCTTCAGACTGTAGTGATTCTCAAATTTCACTAACAACAAAGGGAAGCTGTCTTAATGAAGCTCCTACAAATCAGCATCAACATTGTTCCTTGTTCATCTCTGCAGTGAACAAAGAAAACCTCCAGATAAATCTAAGAATTATGAGGAACAGGCCATCATATCCACACTTTGATAGCTCTCAACCCCCTGAACCCATCTCAGGAGTGCACATTTAAAATTGCACTGCATTAGCGCAGTTGTTTTCTCTTCCAAGAGTTAAAAACAACTTAGGAGTATGGTACTCAGTTATGATTCAGGTCGATGGAGTATGAGTTCAAAGTAAGAAATAGACTGAAAATAGTTGTGGATGCAAAAAAATTAATTTGTTCCAATCAATCATGTCATGTGAAAATAAAATTTGTAACATGTTAAAGAGAAACAGAGGATGAGTAAGGCACTCTTAAAACAAGCAGGTGGCAATATCAGACACATTCATCTCTGTTGAGTATTGTTTTATAATCTGTGAATAAACATAACACCTTATCATGCAAAGTACAGATAATGAGAAGCAAATCCTAAGTAACTACTTTAACAGAACAAAAAATAAAAAGAAACATTTACAGAAATATACAAGTCCATCAGAATCAAATAGGAAAAAAAATATCTTGAGTCAACTCTAATGAGATGCAACTGAAATATTGACCCATTTTTCTCTTTGATCAGCTGCAGTGAACTTTCAGCATTTTCTTAGGTTTTAATTGTCTATAACGAGTTGATCATTTAATGCCCTTGTATGTCAAATCTGTGTTCTTCAACAGAGTAAGGGATTTTCAATCAATTGAAAATCTTGATTAGCTGCTTAAAACAAGATAATAAGTTCCCATGATTTCCAGGGGTCAAAAACACAGCAGCCTCTGGTTCTCACTGTTGATCCACATATAATCATAAACATTTCTTGCTACATTCACAAGACTACAAGGTAAAAATAAGCCATTAAGCTGTGGCTTATGTTTATCCCCGAGGACATAATGGCTAGTGTAATGCATTGAGTAACTGAGATATGTCCCCCGGTTCAATCAAATCAATGCTTATCATTATTTCACAACTCTGCCAGCTGATTGCCTGCCCAAGCTATACAAGAGTTAACAAACTGCACAACTTTGAGATGAGAGAAATGAAATATGAGCTAATCAGATTGTGCCAAAAAAAAGGTTGGAAAAACAACATTGCAATTTAAAACCACAAGATGAAGCACCTCCAAATATAACATTAATTCACTTTTTCGCTTTTGGATTCTGTTCAACATGCTGTGTTTTCTCAGCAATTTATGCTTTTAAAATCATGGGATATAACAGCACGAGCCCCAAACCACTTACAAAATAAGGATTTGCACAACAGGAGGATCAAAGATGATTTACATTCCAGCAAAAAAAACTGCAATTTAGCCCAATGCTCAACATTTCAGTTTTGCTCAAGTATATTAACTAAATTACTCCATTAAAATTTACATATGGAGGCGTGCAGAGCTTGCTCCTCATCAGAAAAAAATAATGTTAGGGCAATTTCTAGGTCCCACTTATGCACTTACTGAGAAACTGTGTGCAGTTAAGCCGAACAGTTAACCCATTGCATCCTAAGCTATGTTTCTCTACCCAAGCAACTCAACTTCACTAAATCAGCACTGGCATTAATAGTCTGTCAGTAAATTTTTTGCAGAATAAAGTAACAAGAGATTAACAACTACTGCTAAAATGTTAAAGTTGTTAAAATAAATTGTTTAGAAGTCAAGACAACCATTCTAGAATTCTTATCAATAAACTGTGTTGCCTTGGAGAGAGCTATTGGATCCAATCATGCAATTCATTAAGTTAGGTCAATTCTTTATGAACTATTAAGTGGCTACACTGCACCTATGTATTCAATTTGGAGCATGCGGTCAAATTGACTTTTCTCAAATATTTTGCAACAAGTTTTGTTCAACAGGCTACATCATGCATCCCATACCCTTACTAAGAGAGGAAGCTATATTTCAGGAAAAGCGATATTCTCCCAAGGCAAAATGAAAAGGACGATTGACATATTTTCTCCGATTTTGCTGAAAATCGGAGCAGTACAGAGTCAGGAAACAAGGCCTGACAGCATTGTTCCACTTTACAGAGTGGCAGAGCAATTCACAGGATTCTTGAAAATACAGAATTAAGTCAATGGGAATTTGCTGAGACTTTATAATTCACTGGTCAGGCCACAATTCATGCTCCGCATACTTCAAGTGATAACTTACATTGAAGAGGACTAAAAACAAAGGAAGTATAAATTAGGTCATTTAACTGCACAGTCTCAAGCTACAAAGTTTTGAAAATAATAATTAAAAAGGAATTATGAAGAATTAAATAAAACTGAATCTGCATGTTTCCAACATTTGTTTTTATTTGACATTTATTTCAGGTGAAAACCAAATCAAAGGCCACACATTATTTACTAAATTACAAGCTTGGATGGCAAGTTTCATCGACAACTCATGACAATCAAGCTTCTGTGGGAAATCTCATTGGGCTGGATCACGCTCAGCCCAGTGCCTTGTTGCTGGCAAAGGGCAAGTTTCATTGTTTTTAAATGTCTTCAACATGTAAAAGGATTTAAACAACTTAAAAATTAAAAATAATTAAATTATATTAAACTACTGCAAATTAGAATGAATGAATAATGTTTATTATCACTGACATATGTTGTGAAATTTGTCGTTTTGTGGCAACAGTACAGTGCAAGACAAAGACATAAATTAATTACTAATAAAATGAGATGAGGCAATATCAACACTAAAACTTAACCTGACCTATCTTTTTAAGCAAGTTCAATGACCACATTCAAATGAATGGGGATGCTACTCAATCCATTCCCTCTGCTCTGTACAATCCAGAACTGCCTCTGGACTCACGAATCCAGCAGCAGAACCGAAAGCAAGTGCACTGGCTTCAGCACGTCTCTGACCTCTACACTACAGTGGGCACTTATGAATGCTAAAGCTATATTAAAACATTGAACAGTAAACAGGTACAAACTGGAGCTTGACCCTGCCCACTATATTACTTGTTAGGTCTTCAATGGGATTGTTACAAGAATTTGCAATGTTGAGGTTGTCACACCCTACTATCAGGTTCAATTACAAAAGGTGTCATGAACAAAAGATACTATAGTACAGGAATATGATTTTTTTTGTAATTAATGGTTTTGCACTTACTGAGTCAGACCATTTGTAATCTTGATGTCATAATTGACACCAAATTGAGTTTGGGATTACAAATAAACATCATCACTAAGAATATTCATATCTCTGCAAATTCACCCAACTCCAACCATGATTTCTCTCCCCTTCTGCTGACCTCATCAATACCTTTGTCTCTACTTGACCATTCCAACACACTCCTAAGCAGCCTCACTTTTGCCACCCCTAGAAACTTGTGTCATTCAAAAATCACCTGCCCCAGTCTAAACTCACCCCAGGCCTTGTTCATCCATCTACCTCTGTGCCTGCTGACACACACTGGCTCCCAGTTTAGGAGTCTTGATTTTTAAAATCCTCACCCTGGTTTTCAAATCTCTGCAAATGATTGCCATACAACCCTCCAAAATATCAGCATATCTACCATTCTAGATTTTTGATTATTCCTGAATTAAATTACTCCAACACTGGTACCAAGGCCCTAAATTCTGTAATTCCCTCTCAAATCATCTCTTTCCTCCAAGACTTTTCTTAAACCTACCTCTCCATCCAAGCTTTTGGTCATTAATATATGGCTGCCTGTCAAATTTTAAACAGTGCTCCTATGATTGGCCTTTGGATATTAAAAGATTTATAAAATACAAATTGAAGCCATTTCAGTATATTAATGGGATAATTTTATTTGCACTTTGGACTGCTTCTGCCCTTTTAAAATAATATAATATGCTTATTAAATACTAGCTGTTTTGTCCCCCCATCAGATGTCCTGCTCTTTCTCCCCATGACCTCTATGTCAGAAATATATTTAGAAAACGTTAATTCTTGCTTTGCCTGACTACTCACTTTGTGGATTCCCCAGCAAGAAGAAATGTGATATTAAACTGTAATTTACACTTTGTTCTGATTGACCTTGGATCCCTGGGGAATAACTATATAATACATGAATATTATTAATGATGGCTGCACCACACCCAATGAACAAAGATAATAGGCATCAGTTTCAAAATGTAATCCAAGAGGTGGAAATAAGCACTTAATAATAGTTCAATGGGAGATTGAACATGACAACAGAGTCACATCATGTATCATGGGCAGTTTTCTGCTAGTTCTTTAATAGTCCATTACCAAGAATAACCTCTCTCACATCCAACAAAAAAGGGGAAAATCTTGGGGTAAAAATTATTTGATCTCTATATATTCCTTTGCACCCAGCTTCTACCCTCTCCCCCATTTGTAGTTGCAAAAGCACAGCAGAGAATTCACAGTCGCTATTTGGAAATATGCAAGTGGCTGCAACATTTTCACTCCCAGCATGTTGATTGAAAACCTTTTTAAAAAGGTGTGGCAGAATCCATGGGGCACTTTATACTTCATATTTGTCGTAATGAGTTTAGACACTTTCAACTTTAGACCAATTTTCACAAGAACTTTCAATGACTTTACCAGCTGGCCCAATAGCAGGCCGAGTGCTCCCCTGTATAAATCAGATTTTGGTTTGTGACGACTGGAACCTTCAAACCAGTGGAAGAAGACAATTCATTCTCTTTTTCCTCCCTCACCTCAGGAGTCTAGAACATTATGGATATTGTACTTTGAAAGTGGTCCTCAGTTGCAGTCACAGAGCACAAAATTATATTAACAATCATTGGGACTGTTCCAGTTGAAGATAAAGCCAAGTTGGAAGTACTTACACTTCATCCATCTCGACATCCTCCTCATTCTGAGACAGTTGGAGGTAGGGATTATCTGAAGCTGGTCGAAACTTGTATCCCGTCAAACAGAAAAATACAAGTGTGGCGAGTTCATCTAGGAACTTAAATTAAGAGTGATGATCAGAAAATAGTCCTTTGGATTTTGGATCAGTGAATGTATTCTTGACCACCTGAAAATTTGATGCCAACATTCACACATTTGTTCCTGTTTTTGCTCTAAATATAGATACATGCACTGAAGGTAATAAGGAGGAGTCAGAGAAAGACCAGGAGCTCATACTCCACTTCTGCAAGAATGAAAAAATAGCACAAAGGTTCAACAACCTAGCAAACCACAGTGCAAGGCTCAGTCATTGTCAGATGATCACATAATTAGTCATCCAGGAAAATCATCTTGTAATAAAGATAATCAAATAGAGAAAATTAAATTTAACATTATTCGGAATATATTGCCTTTAGCAAATTAAGTACATGGAGCAAAATTAAGTAATCATTTATGGGGAACATCTCTAAATTACATGAGAATATAAAATAAGTTAAATTATCAATAGCGATTTTTCCCTGAGCAAATATACATTTGTCTCAATGCCTGTGTAATTTAACAAAAACACCAAATAACAGCCTTTAAAGGTTAGTGGACTCTTCCAGTATTTTTCTTTTACACTTGAATATATTCAATCAATTTTCTCCCTTTTTCTCCCCTGGAGGACTGATTTTGGATTTCCCAGACAATATTTAGTAGTGACCATTTTTCAAATGCAAGATGAGGCAATGAATACTGCTAACCTATATTCCCAGTGGTGGCTATCACAACTGATCCCCATACTGCCCTGGCCATCCATCACAGCAACAGCCCACTGCATAGAAAGGAGGAGTGGATTCCTGACAGAATTTTCCTTCCCGTAGCTCTAGAAGACTGATGTTAAATGTGCTTTCTCTTTCCACTTCGAACTCTGCTCTCGCAGCCACAACAATGAAGTAACAGCACCAGAATTATAAATATATGTGCGTTTATATATTGTGATCTCTGAAGCTGAGCAACATACAGTCAGGTCGCTAATTTTTTTAAATGTCAAAAAATGAACAAGATGTATATTCTGTCAAAAAAACATTTCAGCCATTAAAAATCCCTGGTAGAGCATTAAGAATAACATAGGTACAAACAAAATAATTGGAGGGATCCTCTGAAAACATCACAGGGATTAACATTCTCTTTTTCTCGCAGTTTATGGTGAATTGCTGGAATTTTCTGTTCTGGAGAGTTGTGGAGGTTAGATCATCAGAGGCAGAGGAAGCATATTTAATAAGAAGATCAGGGAAATGAGGGCTATGGGAAACATACACAGACGAGATGAGGCCTGGGGCAGATCAGCCATGATCATGTTGAATGGAAGGGAAGGTCTACTTCTGCTCCTATTTTCTTCTGTTCTTAAATTCTAGTATGAGGACTGTTTGTCTTCAAAATCTTGATGACCTCATACATCCAAACAAACTTTCCCAAACTTGGAGTATCAGGGCAGCTCAGAAAGTACAGGAAGAATTGTTAAGTTATTTAAGTAGGTAAAATACTGGTAGATGGAGTTTAAAGTAGGCTAGTGTAAAGTGCTCTTCTATGAGAATGAAATTGAAAGAAATCTAGTCAACTCAGTATCTATGGTATAGGTGCTAATCAACTGGGATCACTAAAATGCAGAACATAATCAGAATGTAGAGTGCTCTGGGCAGACACTTTGAATACAGCAATTCACTTGCACTTTTTACTGCATTCAGTGCTCACAATGTGTTCTTCCCTGTAATGGAGAAACCAAATGCAGATTGTGTGACCACTTTGCAGAACACTTGTGTTCAGTCTGCAGGAGTGATCCCAAGCTTCCGGTTGCTTGTCACTTTAGTTCTCTATCCCATTCTGACTTCTCTATCTTTGGTGTCCTACACTTTTCCAAGAAGACTAGGATAAGCTTGAGGAACAGCTTCTCATCTTCCAATCCGGCAGATCTCAGGATTTAGCATTGACTTCAATTTCAGGCAACCTGCCTTTCCGGCTTGTGAGAGGTCTACTGAGTATTTCCAGCATTCTCCGATTTTAGTTTTCCAGCAACCGCAGTGTTTGTGATTAAAAATTCCAACACTGTTTTCCTTTCAGGTTTTCCATTGTTCTCATTCATCTTCTATGTATGTCTCTCCAGATAGAAAAGCTGCAATTAGCAAGCCCTCACTGCCCCCTTTCAGCTGGCACCATCACCACCATTTGCGTCATTCAATCTCGTCTCGTCTCCACCCCATCACAGTCATACCCTTTGTTCTCTTGACTCTTCCCTATCTCTGCCACTTTAAATACCTTTTTGTTTTCTATATCTTCCTCTTTCTGAAAGGTCATTGACCTGCAATCAGTTCAGTTGCTCTGCATAGATGCTGCCTGATCTGCTGAGCGTTTCCAGCATCTGTAGCTTTTTTTTGCTTTTTGACCTGAATGTAGCATCCATTTTAGCCAATGAAAAATATGAGTGACATTCAAGCCCTGCCAGTAATGCACTTCTTGGAGGCTGACTCCTCATCTCCCATGTAGATTCAGAATTAAAACTTAGCCTTTTCAGGAAGTGCCCAAAAGGTGATCTTGTATTATACACAGTAAAAAACACTAATGGAAAGGGCAAGACTGAATAATTACTTACAAGAGGGGTTCAATATAGTAAAAGGGTCAATTTAACACTGATATTAGGAATGCAGAGTACTCAAAAAGCAAATGGACTCTTGGACATACTAATAGAATATAAAAGCTTTGGAACTATTTAAGAAACAACCTAACATTACCATCTAAAGTGCAGTTATTGTATCTGGAAGAATGAACTTATATGGTCTAAATATCATTGCTCCTCTGCAATTATCACATGATAAAGCAATAGGTCCTCACCTCCTCCCTTTTTGCCTTCCCTTCTTTCAATCCAGAAATGTAACATGGTCTGTGGACACAATGCTAGATAAAAGAGTAAAAGCTTTCTTGCTTGGCCTCACTTGTAATAATGTGTGGGGCTGTCTTTTTAAAATGAATGTACATTCAAGGTGAAGGACACTGCAGAGTCTGCAAGATTTCCATTAGATCCAGTCAGGTCTACAACAACACAAAGTTAATTAAAAAAAAAGAGGATTGGAAATTCTGGTAAGGCGTGGGCAAGCTTCAAGTTGTATAATTACTGAACATGTAGAAACAAATAATACTCATTCAGGTGGAAGATTACATTTCAGCAAACTCTAGGAATTTCAGTTTGATAAAAACCAAATGGCAGGGTGATTTTTTTTGTTTGAAGGTTTAAAATCATTATTTTCCTTTCACAGCTGCTTGTTCTATGAATTCCAGCATTTAAATTACAAGCTCCCAGGGCTCACCAATGCTAATTGCTAATGCAGCCAGGGTGAGACTGGCTCTTGGCCTCATTACCCTTGATGATGGGGGCAATGAGCCCATATTCCACACCTCATGGCATCAGGTTTTGATGCACCATCCCTGCCAATGAAAATATCTCTCTTGTATGACTGCCTTTCACATGCACAAAGTAAGCTAAAAATCTGCAATAAAATTTTATGGTCACATTATTTCCATAAGTTGTTCAAACTCTAAATTATCTTTTGATCACTAAAAAGGATTTTGGAGAAGATTGCCCAATTTTTATGCAAGTATGGTTCTTCATTTCATAATATAGATATCCCATATGGCAATTCAAGTCCATTATGATTAACTAATTAAGAACCGCAATTGCCAATTTCTCCAGCTAACTAATCTTTACTCTTGCATCTCATTGCAGAATATAGTAGGTGAGGTCTTGAAACAACTGATGAACTAACTTGTTTGTTTGTGGCGAGAGCTCACCTGATATAGCCATTTCCACTGGAAAGGTACGATGATTTTGATCAGGATTGCAATGATTCGCGTAAAATAAATATAACACACAATCTGAAATAAAGAAACAAAATTAGCACTTTAGAACAATCAAAATTTAGCCAAATCTACATTTCAACCCATGTTATTTGCTGAGTGCCAATGAAGTAAAATTAGCTTTATTTGCTTGAGTAAGTTTGGCTTACATTTCTTGAAATTTAGAAGGATGAGAGGTGATCCAATTAGAATACTTCAGATACTAGAAAGGTAAATCTTACGATACAAGCCTAAAGATCAAAGGAATAAATGAGAATTTTGTTTTTGTGCAGAGTTATTGAATAATAGAAGGCTGAAGAAAGCAGAATTCTGAATAGGTTTTTACATGGCTTCCTCTGGTCAAAGCTGAGAAATCAGAGGCCATTTTGGTCAGCCATTTTATACTGAGATGAGACTTTTTTGAGAGAGAGCTGTACATCTTTGAAATTCTTTACCACAGAAAATTTCATTTGGTCAGTTGGTCATTGAGTATATTCAAGACCAAGACTGATAGATTTTGATACACTGAGGGAATCGGGGGGAAAGTGGACTTGAAAAACAGGGCAAGTCACGATTTAATTGAATGGCAGAGTAGCGTTGGTAGTACAGCCCATTCTTTTCTCCCCTTTCTTAAATTTTAGTCAACACAACTTAATTACTCAAATAATGACTACTTTTAGCTCTTCTTACATTTTATTTAGCACAATTTAATTTCTTAAATTATTTGTGATAAAATGAGGTATTGCAGATTGTCATGGCATTCTTTGGAATTAATGATCCAAAAGTAGTAATGAACTTAAGGTAAAGTTCAACAAACATGATTTTGATTCAGAAAACTAAGGTTTGGCAAAAAAACAGTTATAGGTGCCAGCTATTACATGGACAGCCTGGTTCTGAGCAATCCAAGCAGATGATGAATTTGTTGCTTTAGTGTGAAATTTTTGCTCATTTATCCTATCATAAAAGGATTTTTTTTGAAGATCTGATAATTTGATACTGTGCTAATTTCAGCTACTCTAAGTACTTAAATGTTCTGGATAAGTGGAGTGGAAGAATTGGTTTAATAGTGAGGCTTTTATTGAATTTTATGGCTTTTCACAGCTGTGCTGGCTCTCTGAACTACGTATAGACTTTGTCACATTCCCCTGCATTTACTTTTAAATATTTCTTTTTAAGATATTTACTATTTCAAAATCTATTCAGAATTATATTTTCTTCAGGACTCTAACATGCAATAATTCTGCCATCTGCACAAAAAAAATCCCAATTTATTCCTTTGCCTTTTAGCTTGGATGATAAATTTTAGTATCGAGTCACCTATTAATTCATCGGATGATGCAATTTCTTCTCCCTGATGGAATCTCCTCAGATATGAACAGCTCAATTAGATCTTAAGTATCTTTATTTCAATGAAAAGGATCCCTCACTTTCTCTTTTGGATTGTAATTGAAGCTTTATATTCTTGCCAAGGCATATTTCTTAGCTCTGGTCACAGTGTGCCACGCATTATCCTTAATTAAGATTTTCAAGGCTTCTACATTGCATACCTGAAAACAGCTGGCAAAGGCAAACAATGTTTCTTTTGTGTTATGAGCAGCTCAAGAAGCAAAAAAAAGACATAAAATAACTCATAACTAAAATTGTATACTATTGCCTATTCACTGTTTTCCTTCTCAACATTGTACACCTTATCAAGCAGCTTCCAACACTTGTCATTAGCTAGGGACAGCATGACTGTTCTCTCCAGGACAAGCAAGCTTCAGCTAGAAACTCTATCTCCACTGATCTACCCACAGAAGCCACCATCATCAACCTTTCTCAAACCACCAATTAATAAATCCAATTCTGGACTCTTTGCGAAAATCAGTGATCCCACGCCAGCAATCATCTCCCTCCAATCTGTTAGCTTCTCTAATCAATCTCTGCAATCACAATTTCCCCGACAGAACTATGAAATGCAGCAGTTCCTCGGCTGTATCCTATTGCACAGCCTTCCCCATCAGTCAAGCTAACTATTGGGTGGGAAGGAAAAAAACCTTGAATTTATGGGTTTTGTGCCTATATGTACCATCCCACCCAATGAACTAATAAACATCAAGGCCATGGTACCTACTTCACTGAATGCTTATCCTGATACAACCATGCCAGCTTCATATGAGCTAAACACTTACCATAACATAGTAATGTCTGAAGAGCTTCAGTTTTGCCAAGTTAACTGCAGCTGGAAAAATACAAAATAAAGAAAAAATTAACAGAATTCAGGTGAAAAAAATCAAAATACAATTACTGTACTGGCAACTTAAGAGGAGAAGCGTGACTATATTTCGCTCTTGCTTATCTCCTTACATGGATGGTTCATCTTGCTGGCCACTATTATGCCTCTCAATGAAAAAAATAATTAAGACTGATGCACAAAATGCCTCCAAGGTTTGATAGCTGTGAAGGCTAAATCTTTGATCCTAAAAAAGGAACGTAAGAAGAATTCATAATAAGCCCCCATTTTTGTCCTTTGTGAAATTGTTAGGATGAATATATCAAAGCAGTATGTTGCATGATGTCTTAATTTCATCGTGAATGACACCTGAAGAGGAATTCAATCTGCAGAGTTGAGCAGAATGAGAATGGAAAGTTCAGAGGAGCAGTTCTCATACTACAAACTGCAACGTGGACCTTTAACTAAGTTTAACCTGGTATGAGCAAAACCAAGATACCGCAAACTCTGACACTGCAGAGAATGAAGCAATGGAAACATGCTCCTGGAGCTCTGTAGTTATGTCTTATGACTGGACACCATGGGAGAAACATAACATTTCTCTAGCCAGCTATGAGGGATTCAGAAGAAAGGAAACAAATGGCCTGTCAGGCTGTGCCTCTCTTCTTCTCTGTTATGCAGATGGCAAGCCTTGGTTGTGGCTGTTTGACAGGCCAGTTTGTGTGTTACAAGTCAGCAGGTGCTTAGCCTCTTCACATTGTTTGTATTGAAGATCCGTGCTGAGCTATTCCCTGGGCAGCTGTGCGGCACGGATAATAGACTTTTAAACAGAATGTTCCAGCATTATCTATTAATAGCTGCTCATTTCTGTTTGTTTGGGACCTACCACAGAAGGGTTATCGTGAAATTTCTATGCTGAATATTTATATTCAATATTACCACAAAATAATATGCCACAGGCTTCCTCAGAGTCTCTGTGGTATATAGTTTTCTAAGGATGATTTCAATTGGAGGTTTTAAATGCCCTATATATTCAGATATATTATCTGATTAGCATACGCACAGCCTTCCTCTCCATGTTTTTAGTTAAAACCTCAAATCCCACAACAGCAGGCAGCAAACCTGCTCTTTTAGCTTGTACATAAAATGAGAGTTCAATCTGTAGAGCTCTCGTTGATGCCCACTATTTAGTCTCACACACACAAGTTATGTATAGAAACATGTTGTTGCCAGCACAGTTTCACACAGCATGTGCTGTCAGCTTCAGGAGATTAGTCTGGACAAGAGAGAAAAAAAAACAAGCAGGGAACCGTTTTAAGTAGTAACAGTCCAGAATAACATAGCACAGGAGGAAGCCATTCGGCCCACTGTGTCTGAGGCAGCTCTTTAAAAGCTCTTTAAAAGCTGCGCAAATTCCTCCTTTTCAAGGTTATTCCCTTTGTCCAGCACTTACTTCACCAAGCAAATGTTAAATATTTTCAGCATAAGCCACAAGTAGTTTGGAAATCTACCCTATTCCTCAACATCCCTGATTACTATCCTTGTGTGTACTTAAGAAGTTATTTCTCCATTTCCTGCCTGGTACTTGACGTGCAGGGTGTTCCAAAGCTAAACGTTGAGAGAAGGGAAAATTTACAATTGAAAATGGATAGTTGCAGCAGTATGGGACCTTACAGCCTAATGGCATGAATATCGAATTCTCCTACTTCAAGTAAACCAAACCACCCCTCTTCTTTTCTTCCCTTTCTTAGCCTTTCTCTCTTTCTCTTTCCTCTCCTCCTCTCCCCCCATGGGGCGCCTGCCTCCATACCTTTGACCCATCCCCCGGTGGATCTGCTCTCCCCTCCACCCCTGCACCTGCCTATCACCATCTCTTACCTGCATCTACCCATCACCACCTTGTGCCCACCCTGCCTCCCCTCTTTTGTCCACTTATCACCGCTCTGTTCCCCACCCCCCCTCGCCTCATATATTGGGCTTCCCCTTTTCCTATCTTCAGTCCTGAAGAAGGGTCCTGACCTGAAACGTTGACTGTCTGTTTTTCTCCACAGATGCTGCCTGGCCTGCTGAATTCCTCCAGCATCTTCTTGATTTTTGCATGGGAGCTCTATTTGTGGCAGTCCAAGCATGTTTACCATTGAGTAATACATTTACCATTGACTTTATCTCCTTCCCAATTCTGAAAAAGGGTCCTTGACCTGAAATGTTAGCTCTGTCGCTCTTCCCACAGATGTAGTCTGACTTGCTGAGCAATGCCAGCCAGCACCTTTTTTTAATTTCAGAGTTCCAGTGTCTGCAATATTTTATGAATTTCATTGACTAATATCATATTCACACAGAATGCCTTTGCCGCATTGGCTCCCAACGTAATGGTCTCTCAAGACTGTTGAATTTGATTTCCTATTTACAAAAGGTAGTTTCATACATTTTAAACGATTAATCATATTTATCAAACTATCATGAAGTAAATGTGGATAAAATACAACAACTAAAGGCTGCAGCCAAATGTGGAAATATTTGTCTGCTTGATGTACAATTTAAATTTCTTCCAACTGTTCAAACTGCAATGCAGTCCAAAGGACAACGGCAAAGTTTCTGTCCAGTATCATGACTTTACACGTTTTTCATGCTATAGTGACATTCCAGAACGTACAATCTTCCTTGCTTGTCTTCCTTCTAATAACCCCTTACTCTGCAATCAAATAAATGTTTAAATTATGTTGAGGGTTTGAGTTATTAAATAGGGTCATCGAACAAAGGAGACGAAGAGAAAGAAGGCCCATGATGGACCCAGATACATCTAGCAAGAGTAGTATTATCTAAGTTTTCATTCTCTTTTCTCTCCTCTTCCAGCGGGTAGAAGATACAGGAGCCTGAGGGCACGTACCACCAGACTTAAGGACAACTTCTACCCCACTGTGATAAGACTATTGAACGGTTTCCTTATACGATGAGATAGACTCTGACCTCACGATCTACCTTGTTGTGACTTTGCACCTTATTGCACTGCACCTTCTCTGTAGCTGTGACACTTTACTCTGTACTGTTATTGTTTTTACCTGTACTACATCAATGCACTCTGTACTACTTCAATGCACTCTGTACTAACTCAATGTAACTGCACTGTGTAATGAATTGACCTGTATGATCGGTATGCAAGACAAGTTTTTCACTGTACCTCGGTACAAGTGACAATAATAAACCAATACATTTGGGAATACCTTGGCTTAGGAGTACAAATTTTCCCTTTTGCATTGAATTTTGCATTGTTTTTCCTTCAGTAGCCAATAATGATAGGATGGAAGGTCTGGAGGAGAATCTCTATCTCACATTAGAAATACAACAAATACTTTAGCTGCTACCTATCCAAGCATCAACAGGACCTCTAAAAATTTCCGTAACACAGAAGAGCTCACGATTTTAAATCAATTCCATTTGATTTTTGCCTGTGAATTCTAAAAGAGTTGCTGAAAATATTTGCAATTGCTCTGATCACAAATTTCTTTCTGGCCATAGGCTTATTGCTGTAGCTCTCTGCACACAGATCATTTAAATCTAATAAAGAAAACTAAAATCTCAGACTCAAATTACAGAGCTGAGTGGATCTGAAAACCCTGAAAAGCAAAGCATCAATTTCGTGCGCGCTACTTCTACATTTACCAAAGCTCCAATTACCCAAAGAACATTTTACCGAGTGTTAAGATTAAATTGTCTTTTTGTATGCGTCCCTGTCTTTTAATAAAATTCTGTCATTGTTATTTAATTTCACGTTTTCAACACTTCTTAAAAAACAAAAAAGCTTTCTTGCTTTTATTCTGACACATCACACACGACATTTTTCTGTATACGTGGTATTTTGATTTACTTCTCCTTAGCCCAATTGAAAGATAGAGATTTCTAATAAAAATAAAGGCCATTGTATTCATTACACACTAAACTTAATTCCATTTCACCTGCATCTCTCAAATCCTTCTCTTCAGACCGACATTTAACATTTTCTAGAATCATTTACAATGACTCCAGTTTTTTTAAATCTTTATATTATTTTGACAAATATGATTAATCCTTTAAAATGAAAAAATTCCACCTTTCATAAATAGCAAAGCAAATGTGACAATGCTGAGAGACCATCAAGTTGGAAGCCTCCCCTACAATATCAAATAGATGTTTGGACTGCTTTGACTTTGATACAATGTACAATATGCCCAAGCTGGATTTGTCAACTCCTTGCACTGCTGCATCACCCATGATAGGGATCTGCTGCTTCACTAATGCATGCATTAAAGCATCTTCTGAAATGTCCCCAAAGCAAGGCAAAGGTCATATCACCTGTCCAAAACAAAGGAAATGGAAACTAGCACAACATGAAAAGTAGATAATAATGAGAAAAAGAATTTAAAAAAGACGCTGGAAATCTGAAACAAAACCAGGAAACACTGGAAACGTTCAGAAAGTCAGGCATCATCTGTGGAAACAGAAACAATCATTGTTTCAGATCTGCAACCCTCCATCAGGGCTGGGAAAGAGAGTGATGCAAGTAGGTTTTCCAGTAGGAGGGAAAGTGAGAGAGGAATATGTAGAACAAAGTGAGTTTCTGTGATAGGATGAGTCAAAATGTCTAATGGGGCCATTTATCAGCACATTAAGAACAGGCCTAAAGTGCCATATAGCTTAAAGTGCTGATAGTTGTCACCATTAAGTCATTACCACCCAAAGTTCCCTTTAAAACAATTACAGATCACTGAAGCATTTGGTTTAAATTTAAATTTTATTTACAGCATGGCAACAGGCCCTTCCGGCCCAACGAGTCCACGCTGCCCATTTTATACCCAAATTAACCTACCCGTATGTCTTTGGAATGTGGGAGGAAACCGGAGCACCCAGAGGAAACCCACGCAGACACGGGAGAACGTACAAACTCCTTACAGACAGCGGCGGGAATCAACCCCCGATCGCTGGCGTTATAATAGCATCGCGCTAACCGCCAGCCTGCTTCCCATGAATCTGTATATGGATTCATATCAATCCACCTCTTGTTCTGCCCCATGATTGGAGTTCAGGCCTGAGTGAGTGACATCAATGATCAGGCACCAGACTGATAGCTTTATTCTTTTTTGATCACAAAGTTATTAAAAAAAAAGGCTTGGTTTGGAAGAGAACAGACAAGTTGGGCTTTCTCAATTTTAGAAAGACTAGATAATTCAAAAAGTACTATCCCTTATGGGAGATCATTTTGTAGAATACAATGATGTTAGTCTAATAGAAAGCACAAAAAATACAATACAGACACTTAAATTGAGCTAATTATGGAAAACAATTATACAGATTCATCTCAGAGAATGGACGTTATTGTGGACATGCAAATCATATTTGAATTTAGCCCTAGATGATGGGTTAAATTCTCTTCACTCTGTACTCAAGCCCTATGAAATGTGCAATGTGAACAGCCAGCATAATCAAAGACCCCACCCACCTGGGACATTCTCTCTTCTCTTCCATTGGTAGAAGATACAGGTGCCTGAGGGCACGTACCACCAGACTTAAGGACAGTTTCTACCCCACTGTGATAAAGACTATTGAACGGTTCCCTTATACAATGAGATGGACTATGACCTCACGATCTACCTTGTTGTGACCTTGCACCTTATTGCACTGCACTTTACTCTGTACTGTTACTGTTTTTACCTGTACTACATCGATGCACTTTGTACTAACTCAATGTAACTGCACTGTGTAATGAATTGACCTGTACGATCGGTTTGTAAGACAAGCTTTTCACTGTGACAATAATAAACCAATACCAATACCATTTGTGGCATTATCTGAAACAACGTGCATGGGTGCTGTACTTTTAAAATCAGAATATGTCCCAATGTGCTGAGAGATGTTAAGGTGAAGAGGGAGCCAAAGCCAGAGATATCAGGAAGAGTCATTGCTTTGTTACTGTTGATGACTAAGATATTGGTTAATATGTGTTTTTCTTAAGTGGCAGAGAAGTGGGGGTCGGCAGATGGTTCTTGCTAACCCTCTCGATACTCTGCAACTTAAAACAGGACTGTTTTCTAAATTTTCCTGGTTCTTACAAAAGGTCACTGACCTGAAGCCTCCACAGATGCTGCCTGACCTGCTGAGTATTTCCAGAATTTCCTGTTGTTATTTCAGATTTACAACACAAGTTTTACTTGTTTTTTTGATTACAGGCGACCTTATGGCCATTCGGATAATGGAAAGTCGCCCTTTACAGAATTCACAAGTCATTATCCAAAAATTTGGGATACTGAATAAAATTCACTCTCATGGAATTTGTGTGAAAAATAGTAAATAAAACAAACACAAAATTAATTTTATTCAACTTGCATTTCTTGATGCATGTGCAGATGATGCAGTTTTGCATTACAGAAATTTGCACTATGGACTGCTTTCCAGAAACACAATCCCTCCTCCCTGTAACGCAGGGGTCACCTGTACTATGGAAGATTTATTCTTGGTATAATTGGAAAGGTGCATAAACCGCTTCAAACTGTGCCGTGACTGGGTTGGGGCACTGCCATAATTGCTGATAGAGGTGCAGTTTTCCTTACTTAAGTGATTCCCATTCAGTGGGCTAATGGCATTGATCATTTGTTGTTAGCACATATGTCAATTGCAAACTAACTCTGTTAAGCAGATAGACTCTCTTGAGTCGTCCAAGCAGCTGTTCATCGTAACCTGTCAAAAAGTTAATTGCATATTGCATGTCTAATTATCAGCAATTAACATGCAAGAATTCCTATGAATGGAACGTCTGGGAAATATGTTAAATTGTGGTATTTCTTGCGGCAGATTCAGGATCACTTATCTCAGAGCTTTGTCGCAGTCTAGACACCTTGTCAACTATCCTGGGACTTTCATTGCAGCATAGCTGACAGATTCATAAGTGGACTGATTGGTGGCTCAAAGCCTTCCCCATATTCATTGCAGAAATAAATGGTTTAGCAGAAAAGCCAAGGTGAGCAAATGTATACAAGGTATATTTGCTTTTGTGGCAAGGACATGGATTTATCTTCAAAAGCATCAAGTGCTTAATTCACATTAATGTGAATGTTGCATGCAAAAGGATTTGCACTGAGATTACTGAGATCATGCAAAATGTGACTCATCTAAAACTGGATATCAAGCAAATAATAAAAATAAACTGCTAGAAGCAGTTGGCAGATCTAGCAGCATCTTTGTTAAGATAAAAAAAATTTGAAGTTTCATTGCATGATACCCAGATGCAATTCCTTGGAACCCTTTTATTGTTTAATGTGTTGTCAAACAAGGAAGCGGCCTTCACAGGAGGATTGGAGGCTTTGCCGATAACACAGCTGGGTGCCATCAAAAGAAGATTGCCAATCTGACCAAGGGGAACTATAACAAATGAAAAGAGTCAAGAAGAAATCCCTAGGGGATTTACAAGCAATAGATTAGGGTTGCAAAGAACATCCATTGATGTAACAATTCTGCTAATCTTATATACTTCAGAGGAAACAAAGAGCTACTTCACAGGAGAACAGGAGATGCAATGGAGGAGGGTGTGGTCAACCAAGTCAAAAGGCTGAAAACACTGACGAGATGTTCCACTAATTTAGGTCACAGATGGTTTCTCCTGTGAATTTGGTTGAGCACTTCACAGGAGGGGAATGAGTACTGTGAGTGAGTTAGACCTGGGATACAGCAACACATTCGGAATCAGAATCAGGTTTATTATCACTGACTGTGTGACGTTCTGCAGCAGCAGTACAGTGCAAAGACATAAAATTCCTATAAATTACAAAATAAATAAATAGTGCAAGGAATAATGAGGTAGTGTTCATGAACCATTCAGAAATCTGCTGGCAGAGGGGAAGAAGCTGTTCCTAAATTGTTGAGTGTGGATCTTCAGGCTCCTGTACCTCCTCTCCGATAGTAGTAATGAGAAATACACAAAAAGTGCTGGAGGAACTCAGCAGGTCAGGCAGCATCCATGGAAGGAAATAAACAGTCGACGTTTTGGCCTGAGACCCTTCATCAGGACTGGAAAGGAAGAGGGCAGAAGCCAGAATAAGGTGGGGGGGGGGGGGGGGGGAGGGGGAGGAGCACACGTAGGCAGGTGATAGAAGAGCCAAGACAAGAAGAGGGCATGTCCTGGATGGTGAGGGTCCTTAGCGATGGATGCCACCTTCCTGAAGCACAGCCTCTTGAAAATGTCCTTGATGGTGGGGAGGGTTGTGCCCGTGATGGAACTGGCTGAGTCTACAACCCTCTGCAGCCTCTTGCAATCCTGTGCATTGGAGCCTCCATACCAAGCTGGGATGCAACCAGTCAGAATGCTCTCCACTGTACATCTATAAAAATTTCTAAAAGTCTTTGGTGACATACCAAATCTCCTCAAACTCCTAATGAAGTCGAGCCACTGGCATGCCTTCTTCATGATTGCATCAATGTGTTGGCCCCAGGATAGATCCTCTGAGATGTTGTCACCCAGGAACTTGAGGCTGCTCACCCATTCCACTGCTGACCCCTCAATGAGGACTGATGTGTGTTCTCCTGACTTGCCGTTCCTGAAGTTCACAATCAGTTCCTTGATCTTGCTGATGTTGAGTGCGAGCTTGTTGCAACACCACTCAATCAGCCAATCTATCTCACTGCTGTCCTCATCACAATCCAAGATTTTACCAACAACAGTGGTGTCATCTGCAAATTTATAGATGGCATTTGAACTGTGCTTAGCCACACAGTCATGAGTGTAGAGTAGAGCAGAGCAGTGGGCTAAGCACACATCCAAGAGTTGTGCCTGTGTTGATTGTCAGCGAGGAGAAGATGTCATTACTGATCCATACTGACTGGTCTCCTGATAAGGAAGTTGAGGATCCAGTTGCAGAAGGAGGTACAGAGGCCCAAGTCTTGAAGCCTGGTGATTAATACTGAGGGGATTAATACATTCAATGATATTGCAAAGCAAAAGAGTTTGGTGACAGAGCAAAGACCAAGAATTCCAGTTGGATGATTTATTCAGCAGGAAAGATGATAGATTCAGAATAAGAGGTTCCTGAAGACAGTGAATTAAATACAAGACCATATTCTGTTTAAATACAAACATGCTGACATCAGGTACTGCCATAAACAATTTGTAACTTAACTACATATTCAAAAGGAAGAAGAGCATAGCACTAGGACACACAGAGGTATCACTGATCACAAGAGGTAGGGATAACAGTTTCCTCCCAATTACGATCCAGATTATCTGATGTAACATCCACATATGTGGTCACTGTTAAAATGGTATCAGCAGTCCTCTAATGCACAAATGATCTGATCACATTTACTGTTTACGTTCATATAATTCTGCATATGGGAGAGCAACCCCAAAGTAAATTATCAGCTTGAGGACAGCAATAAGTTGTTCCCATATACTGGGCTGGCTTGTCCGATTTAAATTACCTCCTCATTTAAGCACCAGCTAATCAGCCATCCATTTGGAGAATCAGAGGTACATATTATTATATTATACTGCATTCAACCAAAATCAGACTTTTTCAAACATCTGAAATCTTAACAACCTGATTTCCTGGAAGAGTCAGCCTGTAAATTATGAGCATAACTGAGCTACAGATTTAATTATTAGATTATGCAAAATCAGCTGATCACAGGAGCACATTGGAGATGATAAAAGGCACCCCAAAATGCATAACACTGAAGGTTGGAAGAAGGACACAAGGTGTCTTATCTTCACTGCAATGTAATGTGCCCCACTGACAACTGCTTACAAATGACTGAAAATATGGCACTTATCCATGAAGCATATAGTGGAACAGACTGTCAAGAGTCACGGTCCAGACTCTGACAAAGATGGTTATGTACTCAAGATAACTGGACAGTCCTATTAAGCAACACCTTGCACAGTAAAATCAATGGATGTGGACAGGTGGGATGGGAAACCACAGGAAAAGGAAATAATTTAGTTTTAAATTATTAAAGTGTTGTCTTTCAATTAGCAAAATTGTCACATTAAATCCTGCACCAGGTGCTCAGAGAGAAAGAATAACATCTAATGCAGAAAAACAAATATATTTTTGCGATAATCTACTTAATTTTTCATCAGGACTTGGGTAGCCGAGAGCGTAGAAGCTCATCACAAAGAAGTTGGTCCTGGGGGAGTTGCAGGCTGCCACGGCCATATTGTAATTGAGTGCTACATCTATTAGGTGGAGGACTGGTGTGGAAAAGGACTCTGCCTCTGGCATATGCCTAATAGGTTCAGACCTAGCGATCAGCTTTCAGTGGAACACGGCAGCTGCAGGATGGAGTGACTGGAATTCTAACAGGACACTTCATCTGGAATACAGTACTGATCGTTTGTGCAATAAAGGTGCAGCAACTGCAAATCCAACCTAGAGTCAGGCAAGCAGTCATTTAAAATTTTTCACTGCAAAACAAAACTACTGGCCTTATAAACAAAATGTTAATATAAGAAAGGGGAACATGGGTAGGCCCCTCAAGTCTGATCCATCTTTTCAACAAGATAATGGCTGATCCAGTCCTGACCTCAGCACCATTTTCTGCTCTCTTCCCATGCCCCTCAGCTCCCTTATTCAATCCCCCCAGAGCTCTCGATGATAGAGAATTCAGAAGATTCCTAACTCTCAGAAAAAATTCCTCCACCTCCATCTTTAATAGGCAATCCTTTCTTCTGACACCATGCTCCCTAGTTCAAGATACCCTCCCTGAAGGAAACATCCATTTGATTTCTGCCCTATTAATCCCACTCAAATTTTTATACAATTCAGAAAGATCCCCTCACATTCCTTTACATTCCGATTAGTACAGGTGCAACCTGCTCAACCTTCCTTCATACGTGAACCCCTTCATCCCGGAAATCAATCTAACGAACCCTCTGTGCACCAGCTCCACTGCAAGTACATTCTTCCTTAAATTTGGAGTCTTTTAAAAGCCAGTTGATTAAAATTCAGGTCCAGCATGTACTTGTGAACATGGAAGATAAGGATGGCAAGGTCCAAGAACCCTGGATGACAAGAGATATTGCAAGGTCAGTCAAAAAGGAAAAGGAAGCATGTGCAAAGTTTTGGAAGCTGAAAGCAGATGAGACCCTTGAGGAACATGAAGGAAGCATGGGCTAAAAGGGGCCATGAAATGTCCTTGACAAGCAGGATTAAAGAGAATCCCAAGACATTTTATATGCATATTAGGAGCAAGGGGGTAGCTAGGAAAAGGGTAGATCCACTCGAGGACAAAGGAGGGGATTTGTATGTGGACCCAGAGGAAGTGGGCAAGGTCCTGAGTATTTCCGATCAGTATTCACCATAAAGTACATACTGTAGGGCATGTTGATATTAAGGAGGTGGTGGTGTTGGGTGTCTGGAAAAACATTAAGGTGATTAAGTCTCTAGGGCAGAATGGAATCTATCCCGGGATATTAGAGGAGGCAAGGGAGGAGATTGATGGGGTCTTGACAGAAATCTTTGTATCCTCGGCCAGGTGCCAGAAAACCTTTGTTTAAGAAGGGCAACAGGGACAAACCAGGAAATTACAGGCCAGTGAACCTTACATCAATTGTAGGGAAATTATTGAAGATATTTAGGAACAGGATCTGTTCGCATTTGGAAAAGCATGGACTTGTTAAGAATAGTCAGCATGGCTTGTCTGGGCGACGTCCTGAGGAAGTGACAAAGGTGATCGATGAGGGTAAGGCAGTGGAAGTTGCCTATGTGGACTTTAGTAAAGCATTTGACAAGGTCCCTCATGGTTGAAGACCAAGTCACATGCGATCCATGGTGAGTTGGTAAAATGGACACAAAATTGGCTTGGTCATAGAAGGCAGAGGGGAATGGTGGAAGGTTGTTTTTCTGACTGGAGGTCCGTGACCACTGGTGTTCTGCAAGGATCAGTGCTGTAACCTCTTTTGTTTGTAATACATACTAATGATCTAGATGAAAATGTAGGTGGTCTCATCAGTACATTTACAGATGACACAAAAATTGGTGGAGTCATAGGTAGCGAGGAAGATTGTCAAAGGATACAGTAGGATATAGATCAGATGGAAATGTGAGCAGAAAATGGTAGATGGAGTTTAATCCAGACAAATGAGGGGTGTTACATTTGCAGACGTCAAATGCAAAAGGAAAGTATACAGTAAATGGCAGGACCCTTGGTGTACAGAGGAACCTTGGGGTCCAAGTCCATAGTTCCCTGAAAGTGTCAACACAAGGAGATAGGGTGGTCAAGAAGGTGTATGGCATACTTGCCTTCATTGGCTGGGGCATTGAGTATAAAAGTTGGCAAGTCATGTTGATGCTGTATAAAACTTCGATTAGACTACATTTGGAATATCGTGTGGCGTTCTGGTTACTATACTTTAGGTAGGATGTCAAAGCTTTCGAGAAGGTGCAGAGGAGGTTCCCCCAGGACGTTGTCTGGTTTGGTGCGTAATAGCTACAAGGAGTGGTTGAACAAACTTGGATTGTTTTCTCTGGAGTGTCGGGGCTGAGGGGCGACCCGATAGGAGTTTATAAAATTATGAGAGGTAGAAATGCTGCCCCCTCCACAGAGTGGTTTAAGGTGAGGGGAGGGATGTTTAAAAGAGATCTGCGAGGCAAGTTTTTTTCATGTATATATATACACATATATATATATATATACATATACACACACACACACACACACAGAGATTGACAGGTGACTGGAATGTTCTGCCGGGGAGGAGGTAGATGGAGATATAATAGCAATGTTAAAGAGGCATTCAGACAGACACATAAACAGCAAAGAATATAGGCTTACGAATCACATGCAGGAAGATTGAATTAGTTTACATTGGCCTCACGGTCAGGACAGACATGGTCGGCCAAAGGGTCTGTTTCTATGCTGTAATGTTCTACGTACTATGTTCAGAACTATACACAATACTCTGGGTGAAGTCAGACTAGCATCCTGTGAAGATGCATCAAAATTTCTGTTTATGCTCTACGTCCTTAGCAATAAAGACCAAGATTCATTTGCCTTCCTAATTACTTGCTCTACAGGATTATCTTGTACCAGATTTTGTGGCTAAGGACGACGTGCTTTCACTCCAGTTCTGGGGAGAATAGGTGACTGCATGTTTTGTTTTTAAACGTGGAGTGGCCATGACATGCCAGCTACTGCTTGACGGAACAACATCTTGGCCCTATGGCAAGAGGATCCAAAATGACTGGAGGTGGGCTCTGTTGCACTGATTTAGTGCACGCAAGTATTGAATGCTACATTTCATTCTCTATCATAGTTTGTGTGAAAAGATTTATTTGACACCAGATTACGGTCAGGCACCCAGCATTTCTTCTTCCATACTTTGTCACCAGAACCCCTAACCAGGACCAAAGATTCCTAGAATGTATGCTTCCTTATAAATCAGAACCCACAAACACCACAGCACTCGGAGAGAATGAACTATGAATCACACTAGCAGTGGGCTCCTAACTAGATCCTTTAGGTTTGCGTGACAGTGTAGTTTTGATTAAGCACTCAAATTAGTAGTTCATGAAATATTCTGTATGCAAGTTTTCAACAAAAAGGAGAATAGGAAATTATATAGAGAGAAAACAGGAGCTTCAGTCACCTTGAACCATCTTTCTCTAAAAATTTCCAGCAAAATGACAGAACTACACTCTTAAACAGTTGATAGTGAGGGAAGGTATTGGGCACAGGAAGACTTAAATGCTCCTTTTCCCTCATAAAATCTCCTCTGTACAGATATCTTTATTAGTCACATGTACATCGAAACACAGTGAAATGCATCTTTTGCGTAGTGTTCTCGGGGCAGCCCGCAAGTGTCGCCACGCTTCCGGCACCAACATAGCATGCCCACAACTTCCTAACCTGTACGTCTTTAGAATGTGGAAGGAAACTGGAGCACCATCTGTGGGTGAGCAGACAGCAGAGAGACTTGCATTCATACCTTCAGCAATATAACTTGGTCAGAGCTGTGCAAAAGTGGACCAAGTATCCTATGTTTCAGACCCCTCTCCACTTCTACAGCTGAGATTAACATAGCATGTGAGGAATTGGAGGCAGGAACTCATGGTGAAGCACTTTAGAATAAACATACAATGCCACCATGAATTTGGCATTATTTATAAAACCGATAAATCTTGTGCAGAGTTCTCAGAGAGTCAGAGAATATACTAAGGCTGTACAACAAAAAGGGTATTATACAATGGCATATAAATGTATTACATTATTAACAGACCACCCACTGTGTTTCTTGCCACGGCAAGATAGAGGAGAAGCATGTGGGAGGAAGATTAGGCTATGCCTGTAGGCAGGAGATTTGGAAAGAGTAGGTGTAATTTTAAAAGTAATACGAATTCATATGTATAATCTGAAAACAACACATATTTTCAGGTTTTTAATAAAGAGGAATTAACATACAAGAAATATTACTTCCCTGCAGTGTTAAAATTGGCTGCCAGTTTCCATTACAAAAGTGATGACACTTCAAAAGCACTTTGGGATGGACCGAGGTCATGAAAGGAGTTGGATAAATGCATATCCTTTGTTAATTCTGGAGATTACCAACATTAGTATGACATCCTGAATGCAAGTCGATTAGTCTGATCAACAGACTAAAACAGTTAACAATTACGTGCATGCTCTGTGAAGTGAGCCATCACACGAGAGAATTCTAATGTACAAGGGCACAATAAAAACATTTATCAAGTCCAACTGCTCAGAGGTTATCTCAGAGTTTCTAACTCCATACTGTTTCAACATCTTTATAGCTGTAGGTGTTTCAATTTTTTTCTCCCCACTCAGTTTCTTTTGCAAGTCTCGGTATGATTCTCAAAGTCCATGCTGCAATGGACGTCTGAGTTTTGCCCTTTATGAAGTCCAGGGTATCAACATGACATATCTGAAGGTGCATCAGGCACAGGGCTTCGAGTACTAGTA
Source organism: Pristis pectinata (assembly GCF_009764475.1). Classification (NCBI taxonomy): domain Eukaryota; kingdom Metazoa; phylum Chordata; class Chondrichthyes; order Rhinopristiformes; family Pristidae; genus Pristis; species Pristis pectinata. The sequence continues at coordinate 12,326,929 of NC_067427.1, read as the reverse complement.
CAACACAAGAGAAGGGAAGTGAAGCACAGTTTGTGGTGGGGTTGAGAGCAATCCATCTTCATGGAGATGGAACTTGCTTGCATTAGAGTTGTGGAAGTAGTCACCACTCTGGCACGCAGTAGATCAGTAGATGGGGGAGGAATTGGGGGGGGGGGGGGGGGGGGGGGGGGGGGGGGGGGGGGAGGGGGTGGTGGTTGGTCACAGAACAAAGGCTGGATGGATTGCAAGCAGGAAGTCTACAAATGTCTAACAAAGCACAGAAGGGAAGATGCATAGAGGTCTATCAATCTTAAATAACCTCTTCAGCAATAAAATGCATCAATGCTCTCTGAAGTACATTTCCTAGTTTTAATTCACTAGAAGCAGCGACATATGTGATACTGGTGTTATGTAGGAATGTGCAATAGATCAAGCAGTGTTTGGAGGTAGAGAAACAAGAGTAAATGTTTCAGGTCAATGACTTTTCACCAGAAATCACATTGAAAGGTAATTGACCAAACTGTTAACTCTGCTGCTCTGTCCACAGAGGTTGCTTGATCTCAGCATCTGCAGTATTTTGCTTTTGAAGAATGCAAGTTCTGACAATGCAGCAGTTTGAATCTTCAGTAGTCAAGAGAAACATTTTGTGGTGGAAAAGCTGATCTTATGGAAAAGTTTAGTTCATTTCTAGCAAATAATTTTACAACATCTTCATTGCACATATTTTGGAATTTGGTTAGTGTGTGAACAGGATAAATTAAAACAAAGAATATCAAATGAATGGCCTGAAGGGGAAATTTAATGAATTTAGTTTCTACTTTCCAGCCTTCTCTCAGCCCATGTCCAACTCTTCCAGTCCCCATCATCATTACTAGATATTGAACAAGATCCACTGTAATCATTGTGACTTCCACAGATAAAAAAATCAGTTCTTCCCACCCATTTCCTCCAAGAACTTTCTTCCATCCTTCCTTTCCCAGCCTCTCCAATTCTGTCACAACTGTTCTGATGATATTGCTTTCCACACAAGTGCTTCCACCTTGGTGAATAAGGATCTCAAATATATCTGTTACATTGGCAGTTCTGCTTTCACTCTTCCAATCCCTCCCAGAACTGAAATTGGATGCCCTTTGTCCTTATTTTCCTCTCCATCAAATTGACCGCATTGAATGGACATCCTCTGCCATCTTCAGTACAATGCCACTACCATTTCCCTTCACCTCATAGCATTCTGAAGAAACTATCTGCGTTCTGACACGATACACTCCAATCAGCCCCTATACAATGTTCTCTTATCACACAATCTTCCTGTGCAACCACAGGGGTCAAGCCCCTGACCATTTACCTCCTCTCTCATCATTCAGGGCCCCAAGCATCTGGATCACTTCCAATATGGTATACTTTTCTAAGCTGGAGTGAGGTTGGGGTGCAGGGAGTCCAGACATAGTTTGGGAGCATAGCTTTCAATCTACAAGTGTACTACTTAAGTTGCAATTACCTATCATTTTAATTCTACGCCACACTCCCACTCTTACCTCTATGGCCATGACCTCCTAAAGCATTTCAATGAGGTTCATTAAAGGTTTGAAGAACAACACGCCACCTTTTGGAAAGGCACTTTATAGCCATCAGGTTGAATTCAATAATTTTACATTATAATTATGATACATTTTTCAGACAGCAGCTGCTAATAAAGATTTTGCCACTCTCATTTACACATTCTCCATAGCCATCATTTGCTTCTGTACTTGTCCCTGTTGCCTTGCATCATCACCCCCACAGCATTTAACCTCTCCAGTTTCCCACTGTCAGAGACCTCCATAAAAAGCATTTAGGACCAAGGACAGGGGGTGCACTTTCCTTTTTTCCAGCCTCCAAAACCCAATAGTAGAATATCAGGCAGAGATCATCTAATTCAATCTAGGCTACGTGTTGAACATGGAACCTTGTTGGTCAGTTTAGTCAGTCCTTCACCAGGTCAAGGATAATTTTAGAAGCCTGAGGAAAAATCATCATGTGATGCTTTCTGGCAAACAATTCAGCAGAAGCATTGGCAAAAGTATAGAACACAGTTACCATAGAAACCTCTCAACAGAGCATCAGAAAGAGAAGATAGGAAATAAATTAGTATTGGAGGTATGCTCTGTCATATACTCTGTACTATGCTCTGTTGTATTTGGTAATAATAATGTATTTTGACGTGACATCATACGCTGGGATTAACGTAATTTAGCATTCACACACAAGACTGGTCTGTGGTAAAATTAGGCTATTGTAAGGGTTAGCATCTAAAACTTTGGCTATCCAAAGTCAATTTATTTACCTCTCAAGCTTCATTAATTCCTCAGATTACATTATTGAATGATAAATATGAAGTGGATGCATGCTTTCTTTAACCTTGAAACATTCGAGTTTGCCTGTTGAGTTACAATTATGATGTAAAATTATTGCAAAATTACTGTAAAGTGTCCTTTCAAAAGAAGGTGTGTTGTTCCTCAAGCTTTTAAATGAGTCTCGTTGGAATGCTTTTAGAGGTCATGGGCATAGAGGCAAGAGTGGGAGTAGGGTGTAGAATTAAAATGATGGGCAATTGCAAATTCAGAAGTACATTTTGGTCCTGAAGTGATCCACTTCCATTTTCAGAACATGGTGCAACAAGTAGCTAGGCAGAAGAGAATTCACCTGCTCAAATAATTTGGTATGCTCTTTTGGAAGTGGAAGCATTTAAGATCTCAAATTTCCACATTATTTACAATCTGTGTGGCTCTTCTCTTTACTCGACTCCCTTACACATGAAGGAAGCTAGCTCCTGACTGACCTTCCATGCAGCAGCTCATTTGATGCTGTCTTGAGCAAGGTTGTGTGGGGAGATGAACGCTGCCCCTATCAAGCTGGTTATGGCCACAAATGCAGTAGTGATGATTGATGCTCCTACCAAACTCCTAGGTGAATTCAGCAGGCTGTCCCACACAGCACACTCTGCACCATTTGCAGTCATTAGCACAGCGGGAAGATCCTGACCAACATATGCACTAATGTTATCTGCACAAAATGAAGCACTTGCACCTCCCCAACAAAAAGCCTGTTTTCAAGTTCACAAACAAAGCCTAAAACCTGAATTCCATTTGTAAAGGAAATGTGGAAACAAATTTTGCTAGGGTTATTCAAGACAAGATTTTATTTCAGTTGATTGGTTTCTTGAAAACTACAGAACAAAACATTTAAAAAAGCCAAAACAAATATAAACATGTACTCTTAGAGTTTATAGCTAAAAAGAAATCTATGCAACTTATGTTTTATTTTATCAAAATAAAAGCAATGCTTTAATCCTTATTTTACATTTTTTATTATGTTCTGTCAGTACATCTAAATTATTGTGTAGTATTCCAAAAAAAATTTCTTGGATTTTGGCACTGGTAGAATAACCTAAAGGTACAGAGTTAATATAAAATTTGGATAATCTCCTGGCATAGGCCCTTTAAATTAAACTTAATTTCCTACTTGTCTTTTTGCCCTAATAAGATAAAACAAACCATGTCATAATGTCATGTTAACTGCTTTGCAACAGGATAACAGAAACCTTGCCCCTGTTAAGGCTTGAGATTCCTTAACATCAAACTCCCATTATATGTGATGAAATTAAGGCTGAAGTGGTGAGAGGCAAAAAAGAAATTGTGGTTCTCCCGACATTTGGCTTTATTCACCCCTGGAAAGCTTATGAACCCCAACCACAGTGTTCAGCACACCTTCCACTGCATCAATTTAAAAATCAGCACATTCTGCTGGGAGAATCAGGAACGAGGCTATTGCTGATTTTTAGAACATAGAACACTACAACACAGTACAGGCCCTTCAGCCTACAATGTTGTGCTCACATTTTATCCTGCTCTAAGATCTATCTAACCCTTCCCTCCCACATAGCCCCCTATTTTTCTATCATTCATCTGTCTATCTAAGAGTCTCTTAAATGTCCTTAATGTATCTGCCCCCACAACCTCTGCTGGTTGTTCCTCCAACCTACGTCCAGTCCCAACGTGGCAGTAGAGGCGGCCGTGGACAGACATGTTGGCATGGGAGTGGGATGCGGAACTGAAGTGGATGGTCACTGGAGCTCCCATCTTCCTCCCACCCCACCCCACCTTCCTTTCTCAGAACTAACTTATTTTTCCTCATTGTCTACATTACCATTATTTTTGCTGCATTGGTAACTTTATCATTATGGTACACTGCACAAAAATGTGATACTTTTTGATATGTAGGTTAATTAAAAAAAATATTTAATTTCATTTTGTCGCATTGCTGCATTGATAAACAGACAATAAAGAACTTGAATTTATAAGGAGCAGATATTCCACAGCATTCTCGACTCTTTGTCCAGTTTCTGGCTCCATGCAGTTCCAGTGTTTTGTTTAAAACTATGTATATCTACACAGCAACCATTCAGATTCTGAGATTCTTCCTTACCTTTTCCGTCTGTTGCTGACACCTCTTGCAAATGTCTAATTGACCTACAAGTGCAACAATGAATAGCAATGAGGATCTGCTGAAGCTAGTGCAAAATACCGCATTGTCAAATCAAGCCAACAGATAAATTTAATTAAGCCATTAGGCTTATGTTGAAGGTAGACAAGATGTATATCAAGGACACTGAAAATATATTTTAAAAAATATTTGGAGAGCCACCAAATTGCCACGCATATTTTTATAAATTGAAAGCCATAAATTAAGCAATAACTCAAGTAATAATGCCTAAACCTTTGAAAAGAGACAATTTTTGCTGCTAACATACTATTTAGCCCCAAGCTTTGCTGCAGAAACAGTCAGGGACAGGACAAGAACAAATTTTCCTCCCTCTAACCTCTGGTTGGGCAATAGTTTATTGGGATTTGCACAAAAAATCCTTCCACATGAACTCAATCTTCATGAGAAAAAAGTCAATGATCAAATGGAAAGTGGAGGAGCTAGAAAAGAGCTTTCTGCAGGAATTTGAGCCTGAAGAAGAACACAAAAGGGTTAACGTTGCCTAAATTGGACCCATTACTGAACTACCTCAATGATTATTCTACAAATTGGATAAGCGAAAGATAAACTGCTGGAAGAAATCAGCAGGTCAAGCAGCATCTATGGAGGCAAAGGGATGGTCGATGTTTCAGGTCAAGACCCTGCATCAGAATTACATCAGTTATGTTTTCTACCAAACCTAGGGAATTGGCAGTATGGATAGGCAGGCAGACAATTTGACACCATTGAAGAAAATCAAAAAACTGCAGTTGCTGGAAATCAAACCAAAAGAGGAAGTGCCAGAAACATTCAGCATGCGAGGCAGCATCTGTGCAATGAGAAAGAGTTAACGTTTTCGTTCAAGGACCCTTTTGACAAAACAAGGACAAAAGAGGAAAAACAAGTCACTTTTCAATAGGAGGGAAGGTGGTATGGTTAGAACAAAATGGGATATTTGATAAGGTGAGTCTAAATAAGAAAAATTGAGCCAAAATGACATCATCAGTTTTTCTTATTCTATTTGTATAGTCTGGGCTGCTGGCATGACCCACAGCTTTGCCACTTACAACACATTACACAGAAAAGGAAGCTTAAGGTGTTGCTATGTATCCTCATTAATCCATTTGGACTGGAATTGGACTATTATCATCACTTGTACTGAAGTACAGTGAAAAACTTGACTTGCATACCATTCATGCAGATCAACTCATTATGCAATGCATTGAGGTAAAGTTAAAATAACACAAAGCAGCATAAAGTATAACAGCCACAGAGAAAGTGCAGTGCAGGTAGACAATAAGGTGCAAGGTCATAACGAGGTAGAATGTGAGGTCAAGAGTCCATCTTGTACTAGGGAACTGTTCAATAGTCTTATAACAGCAGGAAAGAAGCCGTCCTTGAGCCTGGTGGTACGTGCTTTCAGGCTTTTCTGTCTTCTGCCCGATAGGAGAGGGGAGAAGAGACAATGTCTGGGGTGGGTGGGGTCTTTCATTATGCTGGCTGCTTTACTGAGGCAATGAGAAGTATAGACAGAGTCCATGGAGGGGAGGCTGGTTTCTGTGATGTGCTGAGCTGTATCCACAACTCTCTGCAGTTTCTTGTGGTCAAGGGCAGGACAGTTTGGAAGATATTCCTTCTCCACACATTCTCTCCACTGAAAACTGACATTTTGTTCTCTCTTTCCCAGTTCTGACAAAGGGTCCCGAGCCTAAAACATTGATTGTTTCTCATTCCACAGATGCTATCTGACCTGCTGAGTTTTTCCAACATTTTCAGTTTGACATCCTACCTCATCCCTGCCCCAATTCTTCATTGGTATCAGTTACATGACTTAAGTTGGCAGTATTAAATCAGGATCATACTTACCACACCACAGGGAATAAGATAGCACCACAACACAGGAGGTCAACAAGGAAGAGGATCTCCTTCCACAGTCCATATTCAGTTGTCCCTTCTTCTGTAGATTCGATTATAATGTAAGCAACATTAGCAAGCACCTAAGGAAGAAAGTGGTTTTGGTCACAGACCCTTGCCAAGCAGGGAAAAACTCACCAAATGCCCAATGAGAGGCAATTAGACAAACATACATACTTGATTTAGAAGAATTTTTTTTATTCCCATTTATCATTTAGATAAGGGGTAGGGGGTTGAGGAGGAATGGAGCAGGTAAGAGGAAAACTTTGCATGCCCAGTATATTTTAAATCACCATTAAGCACTTCAGGTCGTACAGCATGGATACAATGCAACACTCACTCTAATGTGATTTATTACTGTGACAAGTCAAATCCCACAGCTCCCTCTATTGGCCTAGTGCAATATTTTATTTCCCAAACAATTTCATATTTCACCACTTTCCAATATTGTTATCAATTTATTAGTTAAACCTTGGCCACTTTTTACTGAGACCACTCAAGCACAGGGAACTGGGTTAAAATTGTACTAAGTTCATTTCCAATTTGACCTTTAAAGCTGAATTGGTGTGGAAAGGAAAATATTAAAAGAAAAAAGAGATATCAAAGCCTGGTCTCAGAAGTGAAACACTGACAATGGGTCTAAGCAGTAGAGCTTTTTTTGTTACTGGCTTGCACAATTATAACTTCACAGATCACTAGACTTTGGAAATATTGTCATTTCCTATTTTTCCTAATTACATGTTGTATTGTGGAGGGTCGTGGCTGTCACGTGACAGCACTGCCCATTACCTGTTCAAAAGACACACCACTGCCAATCAAGGTTTGGCTCCACCCCATCCATTAGTGCACACTGACCGTTGGTCCCTTTCAGCACCTTTGTACTTGGCCTTGGTTATCGATTAGCCCTCGCTGGCACCAGAACATTGGCCTTTTTAAATTACCTGGGCTGGACACCCCAGCCCTCCAGCACTATAAAGAATGCCACATGTGCTCCGTTCGCTCTCTTTTGACTGCTCCAAGGGATTCACCCTGCTTCATCCCAGGCCAAGGAACCGTGGAACAGCGCTGGAGAGATCGTTGGTAAGGTGTGCACTGTTATTAGGGTTGGGAGCGTTCTAGTTAGTATCCCCGGTAGTGTAGAGCTGTGCCTGCACTGAGTCAAGGGGTGGCAGGTATCGTATTGTTTTTCCTTTATTGTCTGTACCTAGTTCAGTGTGTGTGTGTGTGTGTGTGTTTTACCCTTGTGATTTTCCCACGCTCGCTATAAACAGTGCGCGTGTGCGCGTTGTTCCCATTACCCTTTCCCCGTGTTTGTCTTTTGTAAGTAAATCATTTATCTCCAAGACTGTGTTCATAGTCCTTGCCTCTGAGACCTCAAATCTGTTTCACAACACATGTATATGTTTAGATAAAAGTATTAATACAATTAAAATAATGATCTGCAAGTTTAAAATTGCATCACATGGTGGAGCTCCTCAAAATCTGAAGCTGCCATTTTCACAAGCTCAAGAATGGAAGTCAAGTCCATTTCTCGGTTTCCCTTACTTTGCCACCTGAAAAACTGTACATCATCCCAAAGCAGTAGAGCAAATCAAACAACTATCTTGTCAAAATAATGCCATCAGTGACTGTGTTACACATATTGTTTTCCTTAATTTCCCTCCTTCAAATAAGAACTCACTTTGCACACTTAGGCCATCTTCCACAACCAGAAGATTCAATTATCTTGATCTCCAATCCAGCTATTAATGCTGGTCTTGTTTGGCCCCTAGACTGTACAGTGGCAGCAAAAGCTCTAATAGTCCACTCAAAAATCAGACTGATGCCAACAATTCACCATCCACTGAGATGCACAAATCTCTAGTGGTTTCAGCAAAGAATAAAATGTTAATTCAGATCTCTAATGTACAGCCAAGTGCTAAGGTGCCAACACCAGCTGTCTACTTTATGACAATGGTCTGCTAATATGCCCAGTGTCAACCTTTCCACCCCCAGAGCTACCTACCTCCAATTAGACCATTTCTCAATAATAAAGCATCTGTTCATCATTTCTATCCTTTACACATTTTCCTGAGACCTTGCACCTTTGAAACACCTTTTCAGCCTTCCCTTCCTGTTACGGTTTTAATAACACAAAAGCAACACAAGCTAACTACTACTTCACGCAGCCTCACCCCCACTCTGGCCTTCCTGTGACTTTGTATACTATTATAAAGAGGCCTGGTACAAACTTGAGGAACAACGCCTCATCTTCCCTCTGGGTACATTGCAGCCTGCAGGTCTCAATATCAACTTCTCCAACTTTAGATAGCTCACTCTCTTTCTGTTTGTATGCATGAGAACTGATCAAATTTTGCCTGCCATCCTCTTTTTCCCTTTGTATGTTCTGGCCTGCTGAGCAGGTCCCAGTGGGAAGACTATATAACATTCCACAGACTAATAAACTTAATCTGATCTAATGGCCCCTTAATGGCCATACTATTTCACCCTATCACAGAAATTCCCATTGTTCCACTCAGCACCCTCTTCCACCTTCTCTGTGAACTAAACTAACTTGTTACTCTTGCTCAGTTCTGAAGAAGGGTCTCAGACCTGAAATGTTAACTGTTTCTTGTTCCACAGGTGCTGCCTGACCTGTTGAGTTTTTCCAGCATTTTCTGTTTTTACTCCTTCACTCAGCTTTTCGTTAAGTTCATTCAATTGTCGAAGAATTGCTGGACTATTTCACACATGGGGTAGGTCAGGCAAAGACTGCAGGTTTCCTTCTCTGAAGGACATTGATGAATCAGAGGGATTTTTATGACAATCTGGTAGTCTCGTGGTTAGCACTGCTGACATTAGCTTTTTATTTCAGTTTAATCTAATTAGTTTATTTTAAATTCCCCAGCTGCCATGGTGTGATTTGAATTCTGGGTCAATAGTTCAGGCTTTTGGATTGCTCACTTAATCACAGTGTGTCGGCACCCTTGCTCAATCTTTGGCTTTGAAGAAAAGGCAAGGGACTGGGATTAATTGGATATTGCTTTCATAAAACTGGCACAGACACAATGGGCAGAATAAATTCGATTTATGTGGCCATCATTTTCCCATTCCTTTCAAGCATTCTGGGTCTGGCCCTTCACATTTTCTCAGAACACCAGCTTCACCTGAAGTTTTTATTCAGAATTTTATTTAATAAAAAAAAACAGAAGAGTAACTTCTGGTCAAAGCACAGTACAGCTGTATGCCAATTTTGCTAATAACTGAAAAGCAAAAAAAAACTACAGATGCTGAAATATTAAATAAAAACAGAAAATACTGCCTGGCCTGCTATCTCCAGTATTTACCACCTTTATTGCTAACACACAACATGCCATGTTTTTTCTCATCACTAAACATTCAGTGTTAAGGCCGCAGTAGCAGATAATTATGTGTCATAAGGCAATCTGATTTGGATACATGCAATCATCAGAACCCAAACATTTGACAGAAATGTGCAGTGAATGTTTCAAAAAGGACATCAGTAATTAGGATTTTCTGTACCTGGAGTGGAATAACTATCATAAAGATTTTCTTGTCTTTGTCTGAGAGGATGTGTTTAACAAAGGCCCAGCCAGTTCCTATCAGTGCAATCGTAATGAACAACAGGGCACCTTTCAACCTTAAAATACAGAAGACATCATTAGCAAAGAGCACAAAACAAGGGCAGTCAATGGCAAAGGCACATTCCCCAGATTCCAAATGAAAATTATAGTTGTTACCACAAAATGAGTCAGAAACAGAGCTTCATACATTTAAATGCTAAGTTTTATTCATGGAACTTATTGAAGGCATTTATCAAATACTGTATTTTAATACCAAACATCTAAGCGACCAGCAACCATATGTTAAATAGAAAATGATGAAAAATACTTGCATTTTTAGAGAACCTTATCATATTATCAAAATGATTCAAGCACTCAACTCTTAAAATTGAGGGGCTCACAAATGCCAGCCTGAAAGGATCAAAATCAAAAGATTCGCAATCCATTATCAGTATTTCACATCCAATATTATTCCAATCTGCTGGCAATATCCCATTGTCTGCAAAGAGGGAGGATCTACTTTCACACCTCCACTAAAGTCAATTCTGAAACTGGCAGCAAGATTGTGTAAGAGAATATCACAGGACAATCCTTCCTGCCTTCCTTCTATAGCAGTGCTAGTCTGAGCTCCTCACTGCAGCAGCTGGTATAGGGAGGATAAAGGTACATAATCTGATATCATTTTGACAGAGCAAATGATCTTGACCCATTTAACAACTTGAACTAGAGTTTTAACAAACTTTCATTCTGACTTCATATCGACCCAAAGAGAAGTGGTGTTTACAACATCAGCTCCAATGTCATGATATGGTTTGCACTGGCTATTTCTAGTAGTGCATCAACATGAAACACAAGGCTGGTTACAACAGTCAAATAGAAACAACTTCATTCTTTATACGTTTATGCTTAAGTAAGGCAGTGGTGCCTGAAATGAGTTCCATTCTTCAATTTGAAAAGCACAAGAATTAAGAGAGAGGATCACAATATTTAATGAGAATGGTAACCGTCAGCATTGCATTTAGTGAAATATAAAGCAGAAATCTTATTTTTACTCAGATATTTCCTGTTACTTGGCTTCATATTGGCTAGCCTCAACCTATCAAAACTATTTTGTGCACAACTCTTCCTGCAGATTAGTCACATGACACACAGCACAAGTGAGCAGACAAATCCTGTAAATCTAAAACAAAATAGAAAATACTGGAACTTCATAATTGTACTGGAGAAGGCAAATAGAGAAGTGAAAACCTTTTGTCAGAACTCATCAGGACAGTTCTAATGAAAAGTTCATGAAAAGTGAACTGTCTTTTCTCCACCAGGTGTTATAGAACTTGCCATTCACTATCAATATTTATTTTTGTTTGCAATACAAACCATTGAAATCATCGCTCAAAAATTTAGGATGCGATAAAATTCAGGAGAATTTAAATTAATTGTACTGATTGACCCAAGGGAGCAGCAATCAGAATCTCAAAGTAAAAATAAAATTTTACAAGATAATATTTCTTCTTGGAGTTTTCCCTGCCTCAAATGAGAGTGTAGCTTGCATACAAACTTCACTCCGTGCATGCAGACGTGGCCCTTCTGGCTCCTGTGCCTACAAAATATATTCCATTTATATAAAGGCAATAACAAATCACACTTACAAATGTGTTATGTAGTACACCACAGCCCAACCTTCAATGGGGTATCCCTGAGTGGAAATAAAGTGATAGTCAATCTGTTGAGGAAGAGAGAGAAAAATAAAGACATTCATTTCACCTGACATTGACATTTTAAAAGAAATACTGAATGATTTTATGTTTTTGTGGGGGCAATTTCTGTGCAAACTCCCCAGTTCACCAGTTACATCAACATTTTGAGTCAAAGATAGAATATCAGAAATGGCCACTGGGAAAAGCAAAAGACTACTTCCTTCTTTGCCACATGGAGAGAGTTAGCCCCACATATACCATACAAAATATCTAAGAATCTACCTTCATGAATTCTGGGTTATAACAATTGAAAAATCATAATAAGTGAGTGTTGTGGAGATTATAACAATGTATCTTGTATAGACTACCATAAATATCACTGGTACATCACAAGACTTGGTACTTCAAGGGTTCATGAAGGGTTTATTTTATTCTGAACTTAATTATGCCCTACCCAACTGAACTAAGCCTGCATGTTTGACTTATACCATCCATGAGCAGTGTATATATATTGTCAGTTGAGCAAAGTAATTTCATTCAAAAGCAAAGTATTATGGATGCTGCAAATATGAAGTTATAACTCAGTTCTGGTTAAAGATCATTGTTAAATTTTTGCTTTCCCACTGATGATGCCTGACCAGAATTTTCTGTTCTTATTTAATCTCATTATGGGTCTAGGTCATAGTCCTAAATGCCACTGAACAATTAGTGGAAATAAACAAATCAACTCCAGGGTGTATCAAAGAAGAAAGCAAAATATTTTCACTCGTTTTGTTGAAGGATGCACAAAAATATGCTGCTGCCTTTTCATTTACTTGCTATCAAATAAAACACCTGAACCAACAGGCAACAGATCTATTTAAATTTAGTAAGAAATAGTGAAGCAGATTTAGTGATGAAATGGCTCTTCACCAAAATAATGGAAATAAATGCTGAGGCATCAAGGGAACCCCAAAATGCCAGCTTTAAATGTCATTTTCTTCCTGTAAAAGAGTGTGAACCAATATTATGTACTACTGTAAAACTGGCTGACTCAAAAATCTGGTACACTATGGAAGGCAATTTTTGTTCCCTTCTTTCCAACAAAGCAAATTACTTATAAAGTAAGGCAAAACCTTAATTTTTCCCCAAGTCCCCAACTTCATCTCATTGATCAAGACCAAGAACATGCCACTAGAATACATCAGGAGGAAAGCCCAACATTTCACATCGAACGATACACTACTGTGTTTCTTAACTGTAGAGAATTTGTTAAAAAGCAGATGTTAAACAATTCACAAACTGATTTTATTAGGAGGTATTACGACCATCATTGTTATTGCAGCAATACTGAAATGATACAGGTGACTTACTGCATGGAAAACCAATGAAAGGGACTTTGTAAATGCAAGTGCTCCCATCAGCCAATGGATCTTAAACACGTCATTGCTAAATAAAAAGAATGCACATGGTAAATATGTTGATCACACTTCTAATTTAGTTATACGAGAAAACGAATTTCAAGTCAAACCTAAATTATTTCACATTCACATTGCCTGCATAGTGAACATGAAGTCAATTTAAATACTTGATTCTGCATACATTTTCCCACATATACTATCTAACCACTGTACATGTCTGAACTACCATTAAGTACTGGAGGCAAAACGTCCTAACCTTGGAATTTGGATTTATTTATATTTTAAGTATTAAAGTCCCTTCTATACTCACTTCATGTGTTTACAACCCTTACCAAGGCACAATTCCACTGGTGCAAACTTCCCTCTAATATCGCTATCATTCACTGTGTGTTCATATACCATTCAAACATGGGAGCAGAATCAAGCTTCACCATGGGAGTAAAAACAACAAATCTGATATTACTGATCACTTAGACTTGCGCTTATATCAACAAATCAATGCCAAATATAACATGGTAGAATCACTTCATCCAGAGCAGATCAAAGAGCCAGTGTAATTCAACAAACTTGGTTTGTTTGTCCACAATGTAACTAGGTAGGATTGTGAACATGCAAGGTTGTTACAGTATTGCATTTACTGTTCTAACCCAAATCCATACTTGCCTTTACATGTTCATTGAACAGTTGAGAGAGTAAGGCACATTGCCAGGAACACCCAAACTTAAAAATAAACTGCAGTGTAGGATATTTTCAAGGGAAACGTTTTTATGGATTTAGAAAAAAGCTAAAATCCATGGAAGCTACAACATTTCAGTAGCCTGTTAATGAAGACTTTTTTTGTGAATTGTTAACAGCAACTATGTCTGGAAGAGCATTGCAGATAGGCCCAGCAACAACAACAAATATTGCAGCCAATAGTCACAGGGGTCACTCCCGGCCTTTCAGTCACCAAGCAAATGAATTTCTAATTTTACCGTAGAATACTTCAGGATCACACCCATAACTCCATCTTTTTTTAAATGTAAGAAATTCAAACTAGCAAACAGCAAAAATCTCTTCCCCTATCCACCTCATTAACACAGTTTGTTGGAATTCATTGTAAACTTGACAGAGATATCAAGGTACCAAAACCAAATTCAAAAGAGGATGATTTAATTAATCATTTACAGAATCTAATTATGAAATTGGGCCCCAAATGTTTTTTTTGTCCAACTCCTATAAACCTATCTGCAATACTACAACCCTGATTGTTGGCATGCAAAATCAATGTCTAATTGCACATTGAAGGCCCTACTGTCCAATGTGGTATGAAGTCACATGGTACCTGCGTTTTCGGAGAATATAAACCCATAGAACTCCAGCCAAGAAGAAGAAGAAAGCCATGGAGATGTAGAGTTTGGGGAGTGGGATCTCCCCTGCAGACAAGTAGCTGCCAGGGTTGTATTCTACTATCGTAATCTATAAGAAAATCACACAGATTGCTGCAGCAATAAATCTACAATTCCAAGGAAAGATTGGCTATTCTGCAGTTCTTTTCTTTGGAAGAGCACAAGATGAGGGATATTTAATTAGAATGTCTAAAAGTAAAAAAGGCCAAGATGGAGTGGACATGAGGATAATTCCCTCAGAGAAGTCATTTTTAAGGGGACATGGATTTAATTTAATTGGGAGACTAACTTATTCTTTATTGCAGAGAATGGTGGGAGTTTGGTAATGATTGCCTGAAAGGGCGGTAAGACTAATATTCTTACCACTTCTAAAACTTGTCCGGATGAGGATCTGTTGTAGTGTAACACACAAAAAGCAGGGAAGTAGGATTAGTCAGCCTAACTTTTTTTCCTAAAAAGTTAGGCTGACTAATCCCGCATGGCCACCTTGTGTGCTGTAAATGTCTATTTTTCAACCTCAGTTATGAAATAAAGACAACAGCTTCATTTAAAGTTAGCTGTCGCATAATTGCAACAAGCATTTCCTTTACTCCAGCAAAAGTGCTATTCAACAACATTATTACAAGCAAGGATAGCCTAATTGGGCAAGATACCAGAATGCAGGCAGTGTCTCAATAATGGAAGGACTTGGCAGACACAAGAGACTGCAGATGCTGGAATCTGGAGCAAAAAACAAACTGCTGGAGGAACTCAGTGGGTCAGGCAGCACCTGTACAGGGAAATGGACAGTTGGTGTTTTGTGTCAAGACCCTTCATTTGGCAGTATTTCTTCTGGAATTGAACTTAAAAATGTTAAATCTGAACCAAAAGAAAAACAAAATGCTGTACATAGTGGGGCTGTCAGTATCTGAATGATAAAGGCAGGTTAGCCTTTTAAACATGACACTTAAACAATGAAAATTCATAACATAAACAAAACTCTCAGGTGTTCATGAATTCTACATTCATTTCCAGCGTTTTTATTTTTATATTAAATTAATGTAATTTTAAATGTATGCAGATGCTTTCACTTGATTAAAAAAGGTAACTACTCTAACCAAATATTGATGATTTTGCTTAAACGTCCCTTATAGCTCCCTTGCTCCATAAAGAGTAATGATGTCTTTGTTGTACTTACATCCATGTCAAATTTAAAAGACTGAAGAGATGCTGTTTTGTCACTGTAGCAGTTGTGGAAGTAAAGACTATAAAGTCCTTGTTCTTCATCAGTATTGATGGTAAATGAGAACTGTTTAAGAGAAAAACACACCAGGTTTAAACAACTTGCCACTGCAAGTAACTCTACGCAGACATTGTCTGGTTTAGTAAGTACCATTAACTTACCATGAATGAATAGGATGCATTATTTTTCCGCAGTGAAATGGTTTCCGTTGCAGCCTAGAATAAAAGCAGCGAATTATTGTTTTACAATGGAACCACCAAACCTCTGAAAGCAATAATTTATGGTATAGTAGTTATTCTCAAGCTCCTCACTCAAGTTGTACCAATTTGGACAGCAAGCATCAATATTTATATCCATCACATTGACACTGTACTGCAGCCCACCAAGTCTCTGAACTTCATGCAAAACCACCAAATGTAATAGTAAGATTTTGCAGTTATGAGCAGCTATTGAACAGCTATTAATCAAGTACACATATACACAATTAACTATGGAAATCTTGAAGCTGTCGGGAACGATTCCCTGCTTCTGCAATGGACATGCTGGTTAAATGACCTTTTCTTGCATAATTATGGGAAATCAGTTCTCTTAAAGTGTTTAGGAAAAATTTTCATCATAAAATATTCTGAAAAATTTGTACTTCTTTGCAAGTGTGACTAATTTAATCAAATTCCATAGACACAAGAGTGCAGATGTTGAAATCTGGAGCAAAAAACAAACTGGTGATCAGTCTAGATGAAGGGTCTCAGCCCAAAACATTGACCTACCTCCACAGATGCTGCCTGACCCACTGAGTTCCTCCAGCAGTTTTTTTTTTGCATCAAATTTCATGTAGATTTTAATTCCGACATAATGATTTCAATATAATGAATCTGTTTACAATTTTCAGTTGCTTTTTTTGCACACTTCAAATCTTTATTTCAAGTTTTATAAAATGTTTCCTTAAAATTGTACTTCTTCATTTCTGGTTTGCAATGTGTAAGAATTTTTCAATGTGATTGGCTACTCAACCAGTTTGATGTCACTGCTGCCATTTGTCAGGCCTTTCATTGAACTTGTACCCAATGTTAGAAAAGGGATGTCCACATCACAGACATTGCTAGGTCAATAGGAAATGATCTTTGACACCCACATGGAGTACTGGTACTTCATTGCTCACCAGAAAATTCAGATATTATTACAAACTGTAACTACTAATAATTATTTTGATGCTTCCCCCATCTTCAAGATAGTAACTACACACAATTACTTCCCCTTTAATTATACCAAGTGCAGAACTGATCTAATATCTGATGGCTGGTAGGTTAATTAGCTACTGTAAGTTGCCCCAGTCTGTCTGTAAGTGGTAGAATCCAGGGAGAGTTAATGGCAACATGGGGAGAATAAAGTGGGATTGGTGCAAATGGGTGCTTGATGGTCAAAGCAGTCTTGGTGGGCCAAAGCTAAGAGTCTGCTTCTGTGCTGTCTCCCTCTCTGACTCTAATACCCAACTTAAAATTTCATTAGAAAATTGCTTGTCTTACATAGCTTCAAGTGGAAAAAAATAAAAACAGGCCTTTATCATTAAAATGATGAAGAAAAAGGAAAACATGCATTTACAACAACACAAAATATGCATGTTGTTAAAAAAATATAATGAATATACTAACCTTTAGTTCAACAGCATTATCCAGAGATTTTGGTTTTTCTGCAAGGAAAAGAAAACACCTCCTTAGTAAAAGTATAATGAATTGTTTCTGTTTTAAGATTGAGATCTTTTCAAAATAAAATTCCACCAAGGTTTGCCTAGCTTCTCCATACAAATAGGAAATTAACATTAAAACTTCCTGATCATGTACTCAAAGCATGGATACCAACAATATATATGGTGCAGAACCAGAGCTGTGTCAATCTATTGCTCGAGATATCAAATATCTTGTTATTCAAAGTTGAAAGATTAATCAGCCAAAGTTTTCTTTTAGTTTTATCTGCCTTGTTTTTAGTGTCTTGCCAACATGCAGAATTACAAAAATTGACCAGGAAAATTTGTTGTAATTTCCCCATCTCCATTCTGATTTTCCGATTTCAGTAATATATTCAACACAAGAACATAGCCCAGAAATGTCATGAGTAGATGCAACTAATGACACATGCACCTCTGATAGGCTTCATGCTTCCATACCCAGAACTGAAAGCTGACGGCATTGTGGTAGAGTTAAATTCTCAACTGCGTTCCTTTAAAACTTCCTTTAATATGTAATGAACATAAAACTTTGATGCTACTCCAATTTTCTCATTCAAGACAAAATACATAAGCACATTTAGGGCTGTCTGGTGGTATACATGCAAGAAAATTATTTTTTTGTTGAGGTAGGAAAAGTTAATGAGGTACACCTTAATAAAACAGATGAACTCCATCCCTCAGGGCAAGAAATGTACAAGACCATAACAACTGATCAAGTTATCCTGATCTCAAAGACCTGTCCATTAAAACTGTTTCCTCTAGTAATCTCCATCACTGTATTCCTAGAAAAAATATTCACTCTTTCCACATTTGAACACCCAGCATTCCTTTACCATTCAACCACTTTAGAGAAATTAAGCAGATTATGACCTTTTCCAAGATCCTCTTGTAAACAATTACCAGATGGTGTGTACATGCATCTTGGGGTTAAGTGATTAATAACCTCCCTCCTTGTTAACATTCCCAACAATTAAAAGAGCCAAAGAAAAACATGTTTTTATTTCTTACCTTTTTGCAATTCCACAGGCTGGCCTGCTGTTTCACTCACGTTCACCTTTCCCTGGGTATTCCCATTTGTTTTGCTGAATTTGCCCTTTGATAGCGGTCTTCCTGAGGTCCCAACATCACTGACTGGTGGCTGATTGCTGCCTGATGTCAGAACTGTAATACTGGGAACCAATAAGAAATGCAAATAGAACACCAAGGAGCAATTAATCTGCTGTCATTAAAGATTCCAAAGCCAAGATTTTTTTTTGCCATGTACTCACTGTTGAGTTTGGAAGTCAAAAAGGAAAAGTGTGACAGGTGTATCAGTGGGTGGTTTTTTCTTCAAAAAGCAAAAATCAATATCATCTTCCTAATAAAAAACAGAAATCACAAAATTAAAACTTTGCTTTTACCTAGATTAATGACCACATAAGAAAACAAGAAACAGAACCAGGAATTGGTCACATATTTATGACCACAGTTAATCATGCCTTAACTCTGCCTTCCCAGACTATCTTCTTGTACCTCAATTCCATAAACATTAAAAATTCTATCACTCTCAGTTTCAAATGTACATGAGAATTCAAATCCCTAGCTCGAGAATACTACAATCCTGTGAATAAACAAACTTCTCCTCACATCACTCCTCAATTGCAGCAACTTATTCTTAAACTATACTTCTACTTCACGACTCTTCAACCAGACAAAGCATTTTCCTGGCATTTGACTTGTCAAGCTCTCCCAAGAATTTTATTATTTTTCAATATGGTCAGCTCTCATTCTTCTGAACACGAGCAAATTGAAGCCTCTCAGGGTGGCGGACCAAAATTCTGTCTTGTGTTCCTGCTGTGCTCTCAGCAGGGCTCTATGTAATTACATTCAATAATACTACTCTGGTAAAAATGCAGGAACAGGAACAGGTGCAGGCCAATCTGATCCTTAAACCTGCCATTCAATGAAATCATGGCTGGGAGAAGACAGGCATTGCATCAAATACTGTGGTGTTCGGACAACTTCTGGGTGTCAAGTACTTTTTCCAGAGTATGTCTGCAGGCTAATTCTAAGTGAGAAGGGGAGGGAGAGAAAGTGAGAAGGGAAAGGAGACTTGAGAAATATGTGCATCTCAAGTCATGCAAAACGTATTTGTAAATTAATGCATTCAGAAAGCTGCCCATCTTTGCATCTTCAACAAATTTGAATTTGTGGCTTTCTATTCCATTATTTAACTAAGCTCCAACATAAATCCTGGTGGGATCCCATTAGACATATGCTGCAATTTGAGTACCTATCCATTATCCTAGCTGTCTCATGCCCTTCAGCCAACTTCCAAGCCAGATTAATAACATGCTTTCAATTCCACATACACTAATTTTTCCCCAAGTCTCTTACAAGAGATCTTTTCAAGAAGTATATACTTTTGCCGATAAGTAACACCATGGATGTGCCATTGTCTACCAATTTACCCACCTCTTTAGAAAATACTTTAGTCATGTTTGACAAGGAAGACAGACTCATTACAACTCCAAGCTAGACCATGCCAATCCACTCAAAGCACATGGAAACCATCCTTAATTATACGTATACTTCTCAATAGCTAGTGTTAAGCTGACATGTCCATAATTCCCTTGTTTCCTTCTCTCAGCTTTCTTAAAAAGGGAAGCAACATATTTTTTTAAAAATTTAAGAGAATCCTTAATCTATGAACATTTTGAAATTTTGATCAAGGTCTCTACAAGGTTCTCATTTCCATCTGGTCTTAGAGATCTTTCAAGATTCAATTCCACTTTTTTCCCCTCATTGCTATAATTCTTTTGTAATAAAGACATTACAAAAAATATTTGCTTTCTTAAATGCTTCCATGATGTGTATAATAACTCACTCTGTTTCACATGCAAGGACATCCAAGGCCTTGTAAAGAGCAACACTGTGAGCTTCTCACTACTTTAAAAAGTCTGATTTTCAAAATTATATTTTTTTCCAACATATTCTAATGCACTCAATTCATTAACATCTCCATTCAATTTTGTTGCATCATACTGGCAGCTTAAGTTCCCATATAACTTTGTATCAAGGTAAAGTTGGGATATACTGATTTAGATAAGAGGCCCAAGGGTAATGATATAAAATGCATTTCACCAAGACTCAAACACCAATCTTTATTGTACTTCAATAGATATGGCCTTCCAACCAAATAGAAAACTTCATTGTAACCGTTTTCTGACTGAGGAAAAATCCAATTGAGTTGGTCTCAGAAGAGTTCTGAATGAAATTAAGGACACTGAATGAAATTACTTCAGGACAATCTAGTCAATGAGGCTCCTTTTCATTTTTAAGCAAAACTTCAAAAGATAATTGCACCTTCGTCACACTTTGTAGTATACACAAATGCATGAAATCACCAAAAGTGATTTCTGCTACTGGGGAAAACACTATAATTAATTAATGGTGAACATTTAAACACACAATCAAGGAAAATGCTTTGAATAGTTCCAAAGGCCTCTGACATCCAGCTGAAGAAAGCTGGGGCTATACCTCACTTCTCAATTTGAAGATATTGACACCCCTGACAAAATATTATTCATGCAATACTCCTCAATCCAGGTTTCAGAGACAAACGCAAAGCTGTCTGTCAAAGAGGACAGTGCTAACTGTTTGCCAAATAGATAATTTAGAAGGCACAAAACTGACAATCACTGTGAACAACCATTAAAATTGCTAGAAATGAGCTTAGGTAGAGGTCCTGAAGAACTTGAAGGCAAAATATTGACTGATAACAATGTTTTAATATTCTTAATATAAATTGCAAGTAGCAATGGGTTTGAAATTAAAAGGGCAGCTTTGTAAACAAACAGTCCTGTCTGCAGAGCACTAGCTACTAGCCCACAGCAGGGGGCTGGCTGCTCAGGAGATATAGTTTACAAACTGACATGACCATGTGACATTCTTGCATGTATCAGCCAAACACAAGACAATGCGGTATGTTAAATAAACCAGGCAACACTGGCTGGGTTATTTCGCACTACTGTGGCTGAAATCAAGGAAGCTTCCAGACCAGACTGATTTTGTCACTTAGCAACCAAACAGGGTCATAGGCATATTTACTCTCTATCAGTAGTTGAAATATTTGGGTACCCAAAGAGTCAGCCCTCACAACACTAACCTTGAGCATATGGGATCTCTGTCTTCAGAAGATTTGAGACCATCCATGTAAATTACTTTGTTCCAATAAAAGGTGCTTGAATATTCAGAGGGGTCTTGTCAGTTACAGCATAAATATGTACTTCATTGGAACCATTTGTCAGACTCAAAATATTGAAGTAAGTGATGTAATAGTAGCTATTGAAATTGTATTGAATCATCTGCTGTTATTTTTGTTTTTAAAAAGTATAAAAACTTGATGTACTTTGAGTTCAGGAGACTCTGCTGAGAGGGCCTCCAAGAGAATGCCTGCTTGTCGTGATGAATACAGACATTTTTAATCAACCAGCTCCAGTGCCTCTCTGGGGACTCAGTTCACAGTCACAACAGATGGGAGGCAAGGTCAACACTGATGCCTTCCAAAGTCCAATGAACTTCTTGCTTCCACTGAGTTCACAAAACTACAATGACGATTTGAGCAAAGGAGTACAGACTCACCGATGTTAAAAGAACTGCACTAAAATAAATGTTAATTGCTAACTTTGTTCCAGAATGCAATTGCTGACTTACCAGATAGGATGAGAAACCATCATTCTTGGTTCGGTCCAAACTTAGCCCCAGCTGAAATAAAGAAATATTAAATGAAATGAGAAAAAGAAAAATGGGCATTTATGTTAGATCCTTTACATCAGAGAATGTCCCAAAGCATTTCACAAGAGCATAAATAGCAGGAGTAGGCTCTACAACCCCTTAAGCCTGCACCGCCACTCATGATTGATCTGATTTTGGCCTATTGCTCACTCTCATGGGTCCCATCTCTCAGAGTCACCATGCTTCCATCAAGCAGAAACTACAAAAGCTTGAGCACACACACCACCAGGCTCAAGGACAGCTTCTATCTTGCTATTATCAGACTTTTGAATGGACCTCTTATACAATAAAGTTGAATTCTTGATCTCTCAATCTACCTCATCATGGCCCTTGCACTTTTATTTGTCTACTTGCACTGCACTTTCTCTATAACAGTAACACTATATTCTCCATTCTGTTTTGTTTTCCTTTTGTATTATCTCTATGAACTTATGGCTGGAATAATCTGGATAGCATGCAAACAAAAGCTTTTCACTGATACTTAATAAACCAATTACCTCCAAAGTCCTAAAATGGTACATCTCAGCCCTGTGTATATACAATGACGACCTCCACTTATCTCTGACACATAAAATTCCGAAAGGTACACAACCATCCACGTCTCCGTCCTAAGTGGGTGACCCTTTATTTTGAGGTTATGCCCCTCTTGTTCTAGATTCCCTCATGAGAGGAAACATTTTATCAACATTATGTCGAGTTCCCTGTGAATTTTATACATTTCATTATCATCTCTCTTTCTTCTAATCTCCAATGAGCATAGGCCCAGCCAGCTCAATTGTTCCTCAACCCTTTCTGCCTTGAATTCAACAAAATGAATCTTTTCTAAACTGTTTCCAATCCAAATATCTCCCTCCTTTACAGTTTACAGTATTCCTGGTGCACACAGCCATAACAAAAGTTTGTTAATTTTATCCAGAAGCCAAGTACTGTAGGTGCAGATGAAAAGCAGGACATTTTAGAAATGCTCAGCAGGTCAGGCAGCATCTATGGAAAGAGAAGCATAGTAACATTCCATGTTGATGATCATACATCAGCATCTAAGGGTTATCAACTTGAAATCTCAATTCTGTCTCTCTCTAATAGATGCTTCTGGCCTGTTGAACATTTCCAACATTTTCTGTTCACCTCTCCCCTCACTATCTTCATACAGCATCACCTTTACAATGAAGGCTAACATTCCATTTGCCTTCCTAATTACCTCTACTTGCATGCTATCTTCCTGTGTTATCTCTGCGTTCTCTCTTTGCTGACTCCTTTTAACCTCCTCACGTCATGCTTTTCCACCCTGTTATCCCTGTGGCACCCCATTAGGTACAGCTTGCTAACCTTAACATTTCATGTTTTCTACTAATCCTCTATCCATCCTACATCAGTATCCCCAATGCCAAGAACTCTTA
Source organism: Pristis pectinata (assembly GCF_009764475.1). Lineage (NCBI taxonomy): Eukaryota > Metazoa > Chordata > Chondrichthyes > Rhinopristiformes > Pristidae > Pristis > Pristis pectinata. The sequence goes on along the minus strand of NC_067427.1, from coordinate 12,303,373 downwards.
CCTCGGAGTCATAGAGTCATGCAGCGCAGAAACTGGACCTTTGGCCTCCATGTCCATACTGCATGTCATATCTATCTACATTCATCCCATTTACCTGCATGAGTTCCGTAGCCTTCTACGCCTTGGTGATTCAAGTACTCATCTTACTCTCTCAACATTTAAGAAGCAGCATCTGCCTCTGCCATCTCTTCAGGCAGCACATTCCAGACTCTAACCACCCTCTCGGTGAAAAATCTCCCCCTGGTAACCTTGTGACACTTAGTCAAATGCCCTTTTTGAAATCCAGCTACACTACATCAGCTGGTTCCCCTTTATCCACCTTACATGCATATTCTCAAAAGAAACTTTTAAAAAAATTGTCAAACACAATTAATTCTGAAACATAAGCACCATTGTTAACAAATATAACACTCAGCAAAATTAAACTGAAAGATCAATGATTAACTGTCTGTTTTAGTGTTGAAGAATAAATTTTTGGCAATGATACACTGAGGATTCCACAAGGCCATTTCCTTTTCCTGCCACAGCAATCTTTTTTACATTCGCCTAAACAAGAATACGAGGCCTCAATTTAACATTTCATTCTAAATTTATTTTTAAAAAGTCCTCATTCAAATTAACATCATTTGATTGGTTTATAGTTCCTATATTCTGTGCGTGCATTTTTAGCTGCAAATTATTTTATTTACTGCCACATCAGAAACAGTTTACAGTCATGCTTCAGTAAAATAAACATATCGTGAAGTTCTTTTCCCCCCCAACAGCTTTCATAGTGCAGACATCTAGATAATGCTACCCATTTTTCTCTTGCACCAATAACCTGTTAACCAATGCTCATTTGGGGTTTCCAGAGCTCAAAGATGGTGTTGAAATCCACTGAAGAGGTGGGAATGGCTGCCCTTGCTGTTAATGCAACAATGGACCATAACACTCCCCTGGTAAAACTGAAATTAATGGTAAAACATTCTGCTGACTGGAATCATACTTCACACAAAGGTAGGTGCTTCTTTTTGCTCGCGGTCAAATCATCCCAACCCCATAACATCACTGTAGTAGTTGCTCAGGGCCCAATCATTTTTATCTGTTTCGTCAATGATCTTCTTTTCATCACAAAGTCAGGTGCAGAGATATTCACAGATGATTGTGCAATGTTCAATTTGCAACTTCTCAGCAACAGAAGTAGCACATGCCTACTCACTACAAAACCTACATAACATTCAGGCATGGAATGACAAATGGCCAAGTGACAACCATGCCACACAAGTTCTATGCAATAATCATCTCCAGAGACAGTGAGTCTAACCAACATTTATTAGCATCAGAGTCTCGATTAAACTGGCCATTAAAAACAAAACATGGCTATAAAAGCATTTCAAAGTGCATGTAACTCACTACCTGACACCAAAGCCTTTTTACCCTATAGAATGCCCTCCATCTATCTTGATCAGTTCAGCTCCAACAACTCTCAAGAAACTCAACATCATCCACGGCAAAGAAGCCCAAGTCAATGCCAAACCTTTTGCCACACTCACATTCTCTCTCTCCACCATCAGCACAGTTTGGCTGCACCATGTCCTATCTACAACATGCAATGCAGTTACTCAACCGGACAACTCAACATCACCTACCAGGACTAGGGCGACTATCATCAAGGATGAGAGCAGCATGTGAATAGAAACACCACTACCTCAACAGGTTCCCCAAGTCACAAACCATCCTTCATTGGATATATATGATTATTCCTCTATTGTCACTGTTTTTTTAATCCGGGAACCTAATAATAATTTGAGAGCACCATCACGTCATCAAAGGCTATTCAAGATGGGAATAAAACACTAGCCTTGCCTATGACATCCACATCTTACATTTTGAGTAGCAAGAGTAACAACTATTATTTGGGCTTCCATCTTTACAACAGAAAATATACCCTTCTCAATAACAAAGATGTTTGAAATGGTGTCTTTATGTGACAAACGTGGTGAAGATAATTGCAATATAATGGAACCACACAGATCGAAAATCCCTTGTTCAAGTCTTAAGCAATCTGAGTTTTGGCAGCAAGAAATTTGGGAAGGAAGCAGCATTTCATCTGTGTCAGAATCCAGTGTGAAAGTGCACACGTGAAGAAGACACAAGGACAAGAATCCGGTTTGGCTGTGATGTCATATCTGAGAATGATTACTTGAATTATACCATCATGAACCAGAATCTTTAGAAGAATCTTTAGAAGAGGGAAGAATAAATATAATGCAAGATGAAAAAGTGTTCCATGGTCTATTCTTGTTGCAAATATTTTGAAGGCTGAAGTTTCTTAATGTTGATAATATTCTTCTGCTCCAGTTATCTCAACATACTGATATATTGAGTCATAGTTCTCAAAGGTAATTCCAAAGGATAATGAAGGCTAATCACACCATCCTCATACATTCACCTGGGGAAGTCAACATTGCCGATTATAGCACTTAAATAGCTCATAAATTATTCCCAAATTCCATGATAGTTGGTCAGTCCAAACGCTCACCAAATCAGTATTAACATTTTCTGAATATCAGTGATAAAATGAACTTTCACCAATTTGAACCACTCTCTCCTTGTTCTACTTCCATGAATCACAATAACATTCCAGGTTCAATGGCTTGTTGCATCTCCGAGGTGTCAATTTCTCAGGCAGAAAATCTCACGGTCCTTCAGTCTCACCTTGCAACTTAAAATTATTTGTATATTAGGAGTCACTTATGGCTCTTCATTATCTTGACTTCTTGAGTTATGATGCCTCAGTGATCAGACCAGACAAATTGACTTACTAGGAATCTTAAGTTCAACATATCATCGGTATCACTGATTGCTGTTCTGCTTAAATAGACAAGAATTGAGTATGCAAAGGCTCTGAGTTTTCTTTTGCACAAAGCAAATTCAACACCCTTCAACATTGTCACCTATTTTTTCTGTCCCTCAATGTCAGAAAAACAAGAGAGCTGGTCATTGACTTCAGGAAGGGAGGGGGTAGTGCACACGCTCCTGTTTACACCAACAGTACTGAGGTTGAGAGGGTTGAGAGTTCCGAGTTCCTAGGAGTGAACATCACCAATAGCCTGTCCTGGTCCAACCACATAGATGCCACGGTCAGGAAAGCGCACCAGCACTTCTACTTCCTCAGGAGCCTAAAGAAATTTGGCATGTCCCTTTTGACCCTCACCAATTTTTATCAATGCACCAAAGAAAGAATCCTATCGGAATGTATCATGGCTTGGTATGGCAACTGCTCTACCCAAGACTGCAAGAAACTGCAGAGAGTTGCACACACAGCTCAGCACATCACAGAAACCAGCCTTCCCTCCATGGACTCTTATCTACACTTCTCACTGCCTTGGTAAAGCAGCTAACGTAATCAAAGACCTCACCCAGCCTGGACATTCTTTCTTCACCCTCCTCCCATCAGGCAGAACATACAAAAACCTGAAAGCATGTACCTGCCAGGCTCAAGGACAGTTTCTATCCTGCTGTTATAAGACTATTGAATGGTCCCCTAGTATGGTGAGATGCACTTTTGACCTCACACCTTATGGCCTTGCACCTTACTGTCTGCCTACACCACATTTTCTCTGTAACTCTTTACTCTGCATTCTGTTACTGTTTTCCCTTGTACTACCCCAATGCACTGTGTAATGAAATGATATGTATGGATGGCATGCAAAACAGTTTTTCACTGTACCTTGGTACATGTGACAATAATAAACCAATTTACCAAATTGCATTTTGCAACTGAGCATAACGTGTACCAAATTTTACCTCAAGCTTGCTCATTTCCAATGATAAATGCAATTAAAGCAATGGAAATTGCTGCTACTATAAAAATTGCAGTCCTGCAATAGAGTAAGAAACAATGAACTTACTGCAGCATTATCAACAAGTTTGAAATCAAACTCCTTTGGAGTCAAGCTGGTCATTTCCACAGACATATTTCCATTCTTGAAGAAACCAAATGTGTTTAAATGGACCTTTTGTCTCACATCATCCTGCAAAGAGAAACAGCCTTTCTGTAAATGACTGCAATATTTTTTCTATGATGAGAAGAGAAAATCAAAGACTTTTACAGGAGAGTTGGAAGCCACCAGGCCCACCAAGCCTGTGCCTGCTGTTAGAAAGAGGAAGCAACTTATTCCTGTTCTTCTAGTCATTCTCCGAATAGTGAAACATTTTTTTATTTTTCAAAGTATCGTCTACTTCATCTTTAAATGCTATTAAGGTCACTATTACAATTTCTTGTAGGCCTTCTTTATCCTAATTTTTCATCTCCCCGTTCCTTCTAGTGATGACTTTAAATTCTCTCCAATACTCATTTGTAGACCAGTGGAAGCTGTTTCTCCAACTTTTTATGTTAACTTCTCAGTTTTGAATACCCTTATCAGACTGCCTCTAAACCTGCACTATGAACTCAAGACCAAAATGGTTTCATCTGTAACTAATTTCTGTAATTGCACAATTCCTTTAAAAGATAATATTTTCGTTGCTTTTGCACTTCCTTATACATATAGCACCTCTATCGGTCCCTTGCAAACAGATTTCATGTACCTTCTCAAGCTGAAATGCAAAAAGTGCGGCCTCCTTGATGCTTCTCATAGCTTTAGCATTTTAATGCTAATTTTAGTGATTTATACCCAAACATCCAAGATGATCAACTTGTTGATTCCTTCCTAAAGTTCACTGTCAAGTGCATTGATCTTCTTCCTCACTCAATTCTTCAGAATCAATTACACTTCTATCTTAATGCTCAGCAACTGATTTTCTCATTCTGTAGAAATCAGTTTCACAGTTAACCAGCCTTCATCACTCCCTCTTAGCTGGCACCAAAACCATTTGAGTAATTTAACCTTTCCTTGGTCTCCACCTTATCACAGACACTTCAGTGGTTCTAGCCACAACTTTGATTTCTAACTTTTCATAGTTCTGATGAAAGGTCACAAACCTCCCTTTGTCACTACCACGTCACAGACATTTGTTCTCTCCACCCTTCTAGAGTTGTTTCTGCTTTGGATTTTCTGCTTTTTGTTCACAGTTAACAATGTTTGGCATCACTGTGACTGCAAATGTTGCTATGTATTTATTTTGAGATCAACAGCTGCAGTAAAAATCCTAGGGAAAAAATACATTTACTGTATAATCCCTCTTGTCCAAAATACAACTATCTTCAGTTTTTGACCTTTTACTCAACATCCTGTCCATGATAACACGATTTTGCATCACAGATGACAATCTTTTCAGAAACATCACAATTAAATACTGCAAAAAGCCCTGGTATAACGAAATATTCTGACATTTTGCTGATGGCAGCTTAATTGGTTGAAATTCAGTCGTATCTCAAAAAAAATTGTCCCCACTGCCTCTCAGTGGCAGCTTTTATGAAATCCTATAACATTGTCCTTATGGAGATTTAAATTCAACTAGTGTCATCACACATGCCAGGGCAGTGGGCTTTTATCGCAATATCCTGTTCTCTGCCAGTGGAATCTTTGTTTCCCTGGAATGCATATGAATAAGATATTATCATACCTACATCAATGTTCTAAATAGAAATGCGAGTTAGAATCACGCCCTCACCTATTGACCCTTAGCTTTCTCACTTTGGAATGCAACTGTCAAACAACATCACTGAAAACACAGTTCTGAGTAAATGCCAATGAGTCTCAAAGGTCCTTTATCACCCAAACTTTGATCTTTTCACAATGTTTAGGAGCCTACTAATGACTCTCAAAGAACAACTGACTTGTATGTTATTAATGTAATAGATCCAAGAGTGAATCAATTTAAACGGTGGACCTTACAAAACCTTCTCTCTATTCTTTCCAACTGATTGCTCATTAGCAATAACATCCTCCAGTATTGCATATGCTATAAACTGGACTATGATCAGCAAACCAAACAAAGCAGGACAAGAAATTGACTTTATGGGTGTGCACCACAAGATAGTCCAATCAAGCACACAGCATTGAGGCTGAATTTCTAACACATTTCCACTGAAAATATTGGACAGGAGTAACAGTCATTTGTAATTAAAAGCTACAGCCAGATTCCAATTCCCAATGGCTACAAGAAGTATTTTATCAGTGTAATGAAGAAAAGCAAAACATAATTTTGTAGAAAACAGAATTAAGAAAACAGGGCGAATTACTCACTGCACTATTTACTGTTCTAGTAGAGAAAGACAAGTTTTATGACTTTATATTTTGCATTTCTTTCTGTCACCATCAATTTTAAGTGGAGGTGAAAAGATAAGCTTTCATTGTTAAAATGTTTCACAAACTTTTATTCATAGCGAATCAATGTAACATTTCACGTTCTGGGGGATAGATAAATCAGATCTCAATAGGCGAGGTGACCTCTTAGTTGGCTTCTAGGAGTCAGAACACTATATTTAGAAAGACAACAGTTTCCTTGCAGTTAACACTTGCTCTATGTGAACTCCTGGATTGGTTTTGATATCAGAAAGGGTCGGGGGGGGGGGGGGTTTCACAGAATACTTTACCTTCTGTTGCCCCTGGGTTTTCCATCTTTCCCAGGAATTTCAATGGCTATGGGAGCTGGGCTGGGTGGTTTGGGGGATCACGAAACTGTGGTTTAGTTTTCATGGTGTGGAACCAGCTACTCTTATCCTGCCTGTCATTTTGTTTCTGTTTGTAAATATTTAAGTAATGCACTATCTACTGAATATCTAGCACTTTAAACCCCTTGCTTTGCAATGAATCCACTACAAATGCACTTCGTAGTGAACTTTAAACAGAAAGAAGTACTGGTTCTGTAATGTTCCTGAGCTTTTTTATGATAACTTTGTAAAAGGGGTATTTTGTGTTGCAAGAGAAAAACTCAGCAAGCATGGTTAAGAAAGAAGTTTAAAAATGGTATCAAACTTAAAGGAAAGGCATTTAATTGTGCAAAGACAGATTACAAATCAGAAAATTGGACAAAATATTAAAACTGCAAAAAAATGAGCAAAAATAAGGAAGATAAAATTAGACTTTGGTGAAATAAAGTTCACCAGAAATATTTTTAAAATTAATTAAGTCAATGTCAGTCTAATAGAAAGTGAGTCTGAGGAATTAATAATGGAAAACAAGAAAATGGCAGATAAATACAACAGATATTTTGCATCAGTTTTCACCTTAATGGATATGTAACATTCCAAGAATAGCTGTAGATCATGAACTGGAAGGGATGATGCTTGCAGGAAAATTATCATGGAGGTGGTACTGAGCAAATTGTTGGGCCAATGGCCTGTCAAATCCCTGGGCCTTGATGTACTATCCCAAGGCCTTAAAAGTGGCTCAGGAGATAGCTGATGCACAGTTTTTTAATTTTTAATTTTCTAGATTCATTAGTTTGTAAATTAACATTGTAGCTCTTTTATTTAAAAATGGAGGGAGACAGTAAGCAGGAACTGAATGGCCAGTGAGCTTTAACATCTGTCATTGGGAAAATTAAAAGATGTTATAACAGGGCTCTTAGAAAAATGCAACATAACTAGGCAAATTCAACATGGTGTTGGGAGATCATGTTTGACCGATTTAAGGGGGCCCCTTTAACACGTTATGGATAAAGAGGAAACCGTGGATTTATCATGCTTAGATTTCATAGAACAGTACAGCACTGGACAGGCCATTTGGCCCACGATGTTGTGCTGATCTTGATGCCAATTTATACTAAATTTCCTCCTCCTGTTTGTTATCCACATCCCTCTATTCCTTTCACATTCATGTGCCTATCTAAAAGCCTTTTAAACTCCAAACTGCCTGATTCCACTACTACCCCTAGTAACCCATTCCAGGCACCTACCACCTTCTGTGTAAAAAAATTTGCCCCTCACATCACCTTTAAACTTCCCGCCTCTAACCTTGAAAGCATGTCCTCTGGTGTTTGACATTTCTGCCTTGGGGAACAGATTCTGACTGTCTACCCTATCTATGCCTCTCAAAATTTTAAAAAACCTCCATCAGGTCCCCCCTCAGCCTCTGTCACTCTAAGGAGGACAATTTCCAGAAGGCATTTGATAAAGTATTGCAGAAAATAAAAACTCACGGTGTAGGAGAATACATTTTAAAGTCATCAGAAGATTGGCTGGCTACTGTGAAATAAGATGTATGAATGATATTCTTTCAGAGTGGCAAGACACAATGAATGGTGTATCACAAGGATCAGTGCAAGGGCTTCAGGTTTTAAACAATTTAAATAATTCGGATGATTGTACTAAAATTGCTTGCTAAATTTGCTGATAACACAAAGATAGGTAAGAAAGCATTTGTGAAGAGGAGATAAGGAGGCTACAAAGATAGGTTAAATAAGAGCAAATATCTGACAAATGGAATATTTTGGAAAAACTTTAAGTTGTCTATTTTGATAGGAAGAATAAAACGTCATATTATCTAAATAATTGAATCCATGGATCTTAAACAATTCATTGCCCATTACTTTAGGATAGAATATTTCAGAATAGTCAACACATAAGACATCTTACATAGTTAGTAAGAACAAAGCAGATTGCAAACCCACTTAAACACATCTTGGTTTAAAATACACACATCATGCTTGTAGGAAGTGTATATGTTTGGTTGCTGAAAAACAAATAAAACTGCAGATGCTGGAATCTGAAACAAAAATAGAAACGCTGGAAGAAACACATTTTGGTTCAAAATACACATATCATGCATGTAGGAAGTGTACATATTTGGATGTTGGAAAACAAATAAACTGCAGATGCTGGAATCTGAAACAAAAACAGAAATACTGGCAGAATTCAGCCAGTCAGGTAGCAACTCTGGAAAGAGAAACCAGTCAACCAGGGAAACAGTGAGGAAGGTTCACTGACCCGAAGCGGTGAGTGGTTTCTCTTTCCACAGATGCTGCCTGAAATCTTCCAGCGTTTGTGTATTTGCTTGGATATTCGTTGCAAGCAGGTTTAGCCTGGCCGTTCCGCCAAAGCAGTTGAACGGCTTCCAGCCAGTGGATTTTTTTGTTTTGCTGTCACACATCTACCAGCCATGTGACGCGGTATCACAGGAGGACCTGCAACAATGCAACCAAAGCCCAAGAAGGGGCAGCACGTTTGGGAAAGGTGGGAACTAACAGATGAGAAGAGATCCAATTCCGAAGCTGATGATCCGCCTTATTCCGATGAGAGTTGCCTGTCCTCCCAGTGCGATAGGAAACGAGGGGACGTCTGCAGCCGTCAGACCCCGCAGCCAAGGCCGGGTTTCCACCCGGGTGCAACGTTTGAATGCCGAGTTGGGTCCGTCATTTGCAGCGTTTTCAACCCCCCGATGAGCGTCACTCCAGAAAGAACAGCGCAAGCGTAAGGGCCCCGGCCTTTACCTTCAGGATCAGGTGATGGATCCGACCCCGAACGGTTGTCAGCAACAAAATCCACTGAAGGAGCCCGCTCCGCACCACAGACCGACCCACCGCCGCCATCGTTTAAACAACGTCACCAGCCGGATTGGCTTCCCGAGTCAGAGGTTGCCGGGGATCATGGCAACGAGCGGGAGCGTGGGTGTGACGTTGCCTAACGACGTGACGGTATCGATGGCCCAGACCCGACGTGAGGGAGGCCTATCGTCACGGGGCGCTGCAACCGCAAAGGGAACAGCCCCATTTTCACTCAGCTGCCTTGTGGGCAGCAACAACACTGCTGTGCCCCAGTTACACAGACAAAATCAATCTCATTTACACAGAGAGTGGAGAAGTTGATTGTGTTATTATGCAGTTAATAATAAAGAACTACAGTTCCCTGAAGGCAATGCAAGGAGTCACACGGGGGAACAGGAAGCGGCTGCAAAAAGGAGGGAAAACAAGCCAGTCTGGTGTTGGTTAATAAAATGTTCAGATGTGAAACCCACGCGAAGTTTGTCTCTTGATGAAGAACAAACGTAATACTGAGGTTGCTCTTCTTTGAGCTGAAGGTAAAGAGACATTAGAACAACCCAACTCGCCCATGCTGACAAGACATCAGTCCCAGCGAGTCCCATTTGCCCATGTCCCAGTAAATAGACCTTTTAAAGTAAAAATTACGAATGGTTTTGATTGGAGGAAACAAGAGAATCATAGAATGGTTAAAGCTTGAAGAAGGGCAGCCATTCCATTGTATACGAGCAAATCGTCATTTCCGCCCCGGCCCTTTCTCCACAGTTTGCAATTCTTCCTTCACGATGTTTATCCAACTCCCTCCTGAAGGCCGCAATGGAACCCACCTCCACTTCATCTCCAGGCAGTGCATTTCAGATTCCAGCCAAGGCTGTGTAAAAGAGCTTCTTCTCTTGTCACTCTTAATTGTCATTCCCTTTGATTTATAAGATATTCATTTATTAGTCACATGTACATCGAAACACACTGTGAAGTGCATCTTTTTGCGTTACTGAGAGTGTGATGGGGGCAGCCTGCAAGTGTCACCACTCTTCTGGCACCAACATAGCATGCCCACAATTCCTAACCTGTACGTCTTTGGAATGTGGGAGGAAACCGGAGCACCCAGAGGAAACCCATGCAGTCATGGGAAGAACATACAAACTTCTTACAGACAGCAGCGGGAATTGAACCCAGGTTGCTGGCACTGTAATAGCGTTACACGAACCGCTACACTATCATGCCGCCCTGACTGTGATCTCCAGTCTTTGACCTATCCATCAAAGGGTAGAGACTCCCACTATCCATTTTGCCTGAACCCCTCATCATTTTATATACTTCAAGCAATCTGCTGAACAATAATCCTTTACCAACCTGTCTCACTGAACAACAATAAAGCTTCACAGAGAGATCCTGGAAAATGTGGACCACTTTCCATTTCTCAGGGGCCACCCTTCCAACAAAGACAGACATAGATGATAAAATTAATCACCATCTTTAAAGCATTTGGCTGACAGAAGAAAAGGTTGTTTGAAAAATCAGGATCTCAGACCTGGCATGAAGCTTTTGGTCTAGTGGATCAGTGATCCCCGTGCTCCTAAATGTTTCTGAGACTTGGATTACCCATTGCACTTCAAGGAACTGGACAGATTTGTTATTCTGCAGGACTATCCAAATCCATTGGAAGGATAAAATAACAAATATCAATATCATCCCCCATGCCAACATCCCCAGCACTTGAGCCCCTAAAGGCACTCAGTAGGTACCCATGAGCCTGCCACATTATTCACATGCTTTACATTGGCCCCTGGAACAGACATTCTTTTCTAAGCTCCATCATGGTTGAGGTGACCAGGTGAATAGAGGAAAAGATTTAAGGAAGTTCCCAGTTTCCTTGAGAAAATTGCAACAACCTCACTAACACTGAGAACCTTGAGTGATGCTTTGGGGGCACATGGAAGCATAGTACAAACTGCAGAAGGAGCACACTGCCTTACAAACTAACAACCCATAAGACCTGTCAGGCACTTCATGTCTTGTCTGTGATTATCTGTGGGTTTCAAATAGGCCTCAACAGTCATCTCAAACTGGAGTAAAAGCAAGTCATCCTTGATCCTAAGGAACCATTTAAAATGAAGATTATACTAAGTTCTACCAGCCTTTAGCATCAGATGTGCTATTAGACAAAATTACAACAGCCATGAGGTTTATGGAATATATAGCATAGTGGAGCTGAGAATCAAAAAATTACATAAGAAAGCCTGCCTCAGCTTCAGAATAACATTTAAAGGTAAAGCATCAAAATAAAGAGCAGAGAGCTACTGACGGAACCCCAAGCTCTACAGCGTCCAGAGCGGATGCCATCTTCCTGGCCCTACACTCAGCTCTGGAGCATCTGGACAGTAAAGACACATATGTTAGACTATTGTTTATTGACTACAGCTCTGCCTTCAATACAATAATTTCAAGCAAGCTTGTCACCAAACTTCGAGCCCTAGGACTCAACACCTCCCTCTGTAACTGGATCCTTGACTTTCTAACAAACAGACCGCAATCAGTGAGGATAGGCAGCAATACCTCCGGCATGATTATTCTCAACACTGGTGCCCCACAAGGCTGCGTCCTCAGCCCTCTACTCTACTCTCTATACACTCACGACTGTGTGGCCAGATTCTGCTCTAACTCCATCTACAAGTTTGCAGATGATACCACCGTTGTAAGCCGTATCTCAAACAGCGATGAGGCGGAGTACAGGAAGGAGATAGAGAGCTTAGTGGAATGGTGTCAAAACAACAACCTTTCCTTCAATGTCAACAAAAGAGCTGGTCATTGCCTTCAGGAAAGGGGGCGGTGTACATGCACCTGTCTACATCAATGGTGCTGAGGTCGAGAGGGTTGACAGCTTCAAGTTCTTGGGAGTGAACATCACCAACAGCCTGTCCTGGTCAAATCACGTAGATGCCACGGCCAAGAAAGCTCACCAGCACCTCTACTTCCTCAGGAGGCTAAAGAAATTTGGTTTGTCCCCTTTGACTCTCACCAACTTTTACTGATGCACCATAGAAAGCATCCAATCTAGATGTATCACGGCTTGGTACGGCAACTGCTCCGCCCAGGACCGCAAGAAGCTGCAGAGAGTTGTGGACACAGCCCAGTGTATCACGGACACCAGCCTCCCCTCCTTGGACTCTGTCTTTAACTCTCGTTGTCTTGGTGTAGCAGCCAGCATAATCAAAGACCCCACCCACCCGGGACATTCTCTCTTCTCTCCTCTTCCATCGGGTAGAAGATACAGGTGCCTGAGGGCACATACCACCAGACTTAAGGACAGCTTCTACCTCACTGTGATAAGACTATTGAACGGTTCCCTTATACAATGAGATGGACTATGACCTCACAATCTACCTTGTTGTGACCTTGCACCTTATTGCACTGCACTTTCTCTGTAGCTGTGACACTTTACTCTGTACTGTTATTGTTTTTACCTGTACTACCTCAATGCACTCTGTACTAACTCAATGTAACTGCACTGTGTAATGAATTGACCTGTACAATCAGTTTGTAAGACAAGCTTTTCACTGTACCTCGGTACAAGTGACAATAATAAACCAATACCAAGATGATCATATGGACAAGGGCAAGTAACATTCCTTGAGATAATATAATGACCATTGGAGTCACACTAGCTGTTGCTTGTAAGTTTGACCAGTTCATATTTGGTGCTCTGGGTCAGATGGAAGAGGACTGGAGGGCTTCGAACAGGGAATCTTGAAGCATAGCTGTGAGACAATGAGTGGCCCAGGACTTTAGAACAAAAGGTAAATGGAGCAATTACTGATAACAATGAAGAGGTCCTCCCCAACCTTTTGGCACTCCAAGGGCTAAAGTTTGTCTTCAATGCAGAAAATAATATATAATTTGTTACCTTTATGTCCTCCTTGTGGTTTTGTTTTATTTGCCATGCCCTGTAAAAAGGATGCAGTAACAATTTACTTCCAAACTAATATAGATCTAAACTATTTAAGTTATGCCTCAGCTCTTCCTACATCCCAAAAATGTGTGGGTTGTTATGTTAATTGGCCGCTGTAAATTGCCCCTGGTGTGTAGATGAGTGGTAAAATTGGTGGGGGAGTTGATGGGAATGTGGCAAGTATAAAATGGCATCAGTGTAAATTGTTCCTCAGTGGTTGGCATGGAGTCAGTGGGCCTGAAAGCATGTTTCTGTATTAAATCAAAACAGAAACTACTGAAAGCACTCAGCACGTCAGGCAGCATTTGTGGAAAGAGAAACAGAGTTAATGTTCCAGGTCCAAAGACCTTCATCAGAACTGCTCCACCTGGACTTGATGCAGACTCAGTGGGGTGGAAGGTCTCTTGTCCTGTACCATCTCTCTGATTCTAACTGGATAGCTGTTTTAAAACAAGGTATAATAGACCCAATGTTCTCCATCTACAAATCTCAATACTACAAAGTCTTGGGTCCACGGCCTGTGAATAATAGACCAGGTAATGGCGAGGATCGGGGCAATTGGTCCAAGGAATACAGCGACCAGCTTTATTATTCTTGATGGAAATGCAAAATACTGTCGATGCTGATAACGTGAAATTAAAACTGAAAATTCTGGAACCATTCAGCGGGTCAAGCAGCATCTGTGGAGTGAGAAACAGAATTAATGTAAATCAAAAAAAATGTAGATGCTGAAAGTTTAGGTAAAAACAGGAAATGCTGGAAATACTCAGCAGGTCATCAATGGGAAGGGAAACAGAGTTAACGTTTCGAGTCGAAGACCTTTCGTCAGAACTTTGTTTTCTTGATTTTCATTTACGACGGATTTCTACGTTGAAGACGAGAGCAGAAACCTCCCGATCAACCGCTCCGGCTGCTGGGGTTGCAATTCGCCAATATGGTCTCTGGAGGTCGCCACGTTGCAGGAATCTGAATGGAGGGCGGGGCCCCGCCGGGTCGCGGGACCGAGCACAAACCAGCGCCAATCGCGCGCGCACGCGCCCCGGCTGCCAGAGCGCGCGCACGCGCCCCGGCTGCCAGAGCGCGCATTGGTGCAACCTTCCATTTACTTTCGCGTCCCCAAGTCAGTCGCAAATTGAACTCGGTTTGGGCGCGATCTTCCATCCAAGTTTGCAAGAGAGCGAATGTTGCTGCTGCCCCGGCCCCCCTTCCAGGGGCCTTACCACTCCTCTCCACTCGTGCCCCCTCCCCTCCCCTCCCTCTTGTGACCGAACTCGCACACACCCCAAGACCACCCCTTTTACCCCACTACTCCTCTCCCTATTGCGCTCCACAATTGTTTCCCTTCCCCCAACACAACCCCCCTTCACCCACCTCATACCACATCCACACTGCCCCGGTCCATATCCCCATCGCCTCCTTCATCCTTGCTCTCTCCCTTCCTCCCCACCCTCCCTTCCACTTCCCTCTGTTAATTCTTTCACCCCTTCATTCACTCATTACCTTCTCTCCCTCACCCACCTTCCCAACACTCATTCTTCACTCAATCCCATCGACACTCCCGAGCACAGCTCCGTTTCATTCACTCTCTCCTCCCCTCCTCACAGACCCCTCCTCCTCCTCCCTTTCTCTCTTCACCTCTGCCCTCCTTGTGCCTCCCCTCCATTGACATTACACTACCCATCTTCCGCTGCTCTCTCCTCATGCGTCACATTCTTCCCATTCGCCTATCCCTCCCTCTACACATTTACCCCTTCTCTCTCTCCTTGCTCCCCAGCCCCCCCTCCCCCAGCCCCCCCTTCCCCCTCCCCCAGCCCTCCCCTTCCCCCTCCAAGCTCCCATCTTTGCACTTCCCCTCACCCTTCTTTCCCCCTTTCAACTCCTTCCCGCACTCCCCTCTCTCAGCTCTCCTCACCCTGCCCCTCCTTGGACCTACCCCTTCTTCCCTTCCTCTTCCCAATTCACCCACCTCTCCTCTTTCCCTCCTACTCCCTCACTCCTCCCACCCACCATACTCCTCCATCCCTCTCTTCTCACTTTCCCCTTTCTACTCACTTCATACCCACCTCCTCAACCCTTCCCTCCCACACTCTTCCCTTTTATTCCCTCCTTTTTCACCATACCCTCCCCTTTCCCTCCCTGCCGTTCACTTTCCTCAAACCCTCCCACCCCACTAATCCTTTCCCCTCTACCCCAATCTCTCCATACACCCATCGCCCTCCCTCAATCCCCCTCCCCAAATCCCATCCCCCTTCCACCCAATCCCTCCCATCCCCTGGACTCCCATTCCCCCAATCCCCCCATTCTCCTCCCCAAAATTCCCCCATCTCTAACCCCCACCCCATTCCTCAATCCTTCTCCTTCCTCCCGCAATTGCTCTAATTCCTCAATCCTCCCACCCCATCCACTCCCCATCCCTCAATCCTCCCACCCCTATCTACTTCCCTCAATCACCCCCCAACCCCCCATCAATTCCCCCACCCCTAACACCCTTACCTCAATCCCCTATCCTCAACCCTCCTTCCCTCAATCTCCCATCCCCAAACCCCACTTCTTCAATTCCCCTTCCCAAAACCCCTTCCCTCAATCACCCCACCTCCACCTCCCTATTAATCCACCAACCTCATCCCCAACCCCCTTTCTCTCAATCCCCCATCCCATCCCCTTCCCTCAATCCCACCACCCCAACCCCACTTGCCTCAATCCCACCACTCAACCCCCTTCCCTCAATCCCCAACTCCCTTCCCTCAATCATCCCATCCCCACCTACTCAATTACCCAACCCCCCTCAATCCCCATCCCCAACCCCCTCAATCCTCCCATCCCCAACCGCTCAATCCCCCACCCCCATCCCCCCTTAATCCCCTCAACCACATCCCCAACCCCCCACAATCCCTTCAGCCCCATTCCCTATCCCTCAATCCCCTCACAACCATCCCCAACCCCTTCCCTCAATCCCCACCCCATCACCCACCCCACTCCCCCCACCCCCCAATTCCCTCAATCCCCATCCACTCTCATCCCCCACCCTCTCAAACCCCCATCCCCCTCACCCCTATCTCACCCCCCACCCAACCCCCTCACCCCACCCCCAATCCCCATCATCCCCACCCCCATCCCCCTCACCCCACCATCCCCCTACCCCCTCATCCCCACCCACCCCTACCCCCTCATGCCCACCACCCCCTGCCCCCTCATCCCCCACACCTCCTACCCCCTCATCCCCCACCCCCTCATCCCTCCATCCCCCTCACCCCCAATCCCCTCACCCTTCACCCCCAGCCTCTCACCCCTTCACCCCTCCATCACCATCCCCCACCCCACCCCCAATCCCCCTCACCCCCCTACCCCACCATCCCCCTCAGCCCATATCCCCTCATCCCGCCATCCCTCCTCACCCACTAACCCCCATCCCCTCATCCCCACCTACCCCCTACTCCCTCATCCCCTCCTACCCCCTCATCCCCTTCACCCCCCATCCCCCTACCCCCTCATCCCTCCATCCCCCTCACCCCCCACCCCCAATCCCCTCACCCTTCACCCCTCCATCACCATCCCCCACCCCACCCCCAATCCCCCTCACCCCCCTACCCCACCATCCCCCTCAGCCCATATCCCCTCATCCCCCTCACCCCACCATCCCCTACCCCCTCATCCCCCTCACCCACTAACCCCCATCCCCCTCATCCCCACCTACCCCCTACTCCCTCATCCCCACCTACCTCCTCATCCCCTTCACCCCATCCCCCTACCCCCCAATCCCCTCAACCCCCATCCCCATCACCCCCATCCCCCTCACCCCCCATCCCCCTCATCCCCCACCCAATCCCCCTCAACCCCCTACCCCCATCCCCACCCCCAATCCCCTCACCCCCCCACCCCCCACCCCACCCCCCAATCCCCCTCAACCCCCTACCCCCTCACCCCCACCCCCAATCCCCTCATCCCCCACCCCACCCCCCAATCCCCCTCAACCCCCTACCCCCTCATCCCCACCCATCCCCTAATCCCCCACCCCCTCATCCCCCTACTCCCTCATCCCCCAAACCCCTCATCCCCCCCCATCCCCTACCCCCTCATCCCCACCCCACCCCCTAGTCCCTCATCCCCCACACACCCCTACACCCTCATCCCCTTCACCTCCCATCCCCCTCATCCCCCACCCCCAATCCCCTCACCCCTTCAGCCCCCATCCCCCTCATTCCCCTACCCCATCACCCTAATCCCCCATCCCTCATCCCCCACCCATCCATCCCCCATCCTCTACCCCCTCATCCCCCACACCCCCATCCCCTACCCCCTCATCCCCCACACCCCCATCCCCTACCCCCTCATCCCCCACACCCCCATCCCCCTACCCCCTCATCCCCCACCCCCCTACCCCCTCATCCCCCTCATCCATCTCACCCCCACCCCCAATCCCCTCACCCCATCCCCCAATCCCTCACCCCCCATCCCCCTACCCCCAATCCCCCTCACACCTCCCACCCCTCATCCTTCACCCCCTACCCCCTCATCCCCAATCCCCTCACCCCTTCACCACCCAATCTCCCTCACCATCCCCTAATCCCCCTCACCCCCATCCCCCTCACCCCACCCCTCCACCCCAATCCCCCTCACACCCCCACCCCTCATCCTCCACCCCTACCCCCTCACCCCCCAATCCCCCTCATCCCCCTCACCCCCAATCCCCCTCACACACCCCACTACTCATCCTCCACCCCCATCCTCCATCCCCTACCCCCTCATCCCCCAATCCCCCTCACCCCTTCACCACCCAATCCCCTCACCCCCAATCCCCATCCCCCTACCCCCTCATCCCCCCTACCACCTCATCTCCCTACCACCTCATCCCCCCACCCCTACCCCTCATCCCCATCCCCTTCACCCCCATCCCCCTACCCCCTCATCCCCATCCCCCTCATCCCTTCACCCCATCCCCTACCCCACCCCCCAATCCCCCTCACCCCCTACCCCATCCCCCTCACCCCATCTCACCCCCCCAACCCCCCATCCCCCATCTCACCCACCCCCCTCACCCCCATCTCACCCTCACCCCATCTCACCCTCACCCCCACCCTCACCCCGCATCTCACCCTCACCCCCTCACCCCGCATCTCACCCTCAACCCCTATCTCACCCTCACCCCCTCACCTCACCCTCAACCCCCATCTCACCCTCACACCCTCACCCCCCTCACCCCACATCTTACCCTCACCCCCATCTCACCCTCACCCCCCTCACCCCCCATCTCACCCTCACCCCCACCCTCACCCCGCATCTCACCCTCACCCCCCATCTCACCCTCACCCCCACCCTCACCCCGCATCTCACCCTCACCCCCATCTCACCCTCACCCCCTCACCCCGCATCTCACCCTCACCCCCCATCTCACCCTCACCCCCACCCTGCATCTCACCCTCACCCCCCTCACCCCCATCTCACCCTCACACCCCTCACCCCACATCTTACCCTCACCCCCATCTCACCCTCACCCCCCTCACCCCCCATCTCACCCCCACCCTCACCCCGCATCTCACCCTCACCCCCCCATCTCACCCTCACCCCCACCCTCACCCCGCATCTCACCCTCACCCCCATCTCACCCTCACCCCCCCACCCCCATCTCACCCTCACCCCCCCCACCCCCATCTCACCCTCACCCCCACCCTCACCCCGCATCTCACCCTCACACCCCTCACCACGCATCTTACCCTCACCCCCATCTCACCCTCACCCCCCTCATCCTCCATCTCACCCTCACCCCCCTCACCCCCCCATCTCACCCTCACCCCCCTCACCCCCCCATCTCACCCTCCCATCTCACCCACCCCACCTCACCCTTCCCCCCCAGTTCTTCCATTCTTCCTCTCCCAACTTCCCCTCATTCCCATCCCCATCCCGCTCACGCACACTCCCCATGGTCACACGTATCAACGCCCCTCCCCTCCCCTCCCCTCCCCTCCCCTCCCCTCCCACCTGCTCGCCGCGCGCTCCCGGCGCCGCCGCTCGTCCCCGCCGGCGCGCCCCCGCCCGCCCGCTGTCAACCGTTGGCCATATTGTCAAACAGCTCTGTGGGCTGAGGAGCGGAGAACCATGAAGGGGAAATAAACCGTGAGCCGAATCCAGACAAAGCCTCCTCTTGCCGAGCGGATTATCCAGGCCACTCTTTCTGTCATTTGCCGGCGGTGGCGACTTTGTGGTTTTCGCTTCAGTTATTTTTTTAAACATTTTTAATTCTGGACTAACCCGCCGACCATGAGCTGGGGAACGGAACTGTGGGTGAGTAACAGAGGAGGAACACAGGGGGAAATAAACGTGGACCTTTATCAAACGCACGAAATATACCAGTTTCTCCTCAAAAAAACAACAAAAGGGGATGGTTTGAAGGAGACTGTTGCATTTATTTGCAGATCGGTTAAATATTACTTCCACTTTAAATATGTAGCCGCAGCACTTACCACGGCTTGGTTTACAATTGCTACATTTTGGTGTTACATGTTCATCTATCTTTAATTTCACGTAATGAAATTCTGTGACTGGAAGAGGTTGGGGGTGGATGTCAATGTTACCCGAAGCGCGGGGAGGACTGGAGGTTGTTTAATTACGTTTTTAGTGTTCAAACAGCGTTTTTTTAAAAAATCAGAATCCGATGGAAAATGGGCCGAGTTCTTTGAGCAAAGAAGAAACTAATTACTTGAATTGTTTTGCTATTGAATTGGAGATCCCGGTGTTTCTGGTTTAATTTGCAAGACAGCACGCATATTTAAAATTAAATTTTCAGTGTTGTACAAGGCGGAATGGCCGATTGAGCAAGAAGCAAGTCCTTGGCGTAGGGCAGACAAAGGTATTTTAATAGGTTGCAAGTTATCACTTACCCTCCCCCTCCCCCAAGATGAAGTGGGTAACGCGAAGGAGAAATGCTGCTGCTCACGTCTTGGAAATCCTTATGACCGGGGAATGGGGCCAGAGGCAGGGGGGCGGGAGAAAGAGATACTCCACATAGGCATCTGAAGGCCAAGGTCCATCAAAAAAAAAACTGCAGTAAAAATTGTGGATGGGAAAAGTGCAGGAGATCGAACGACTAGCTAGTGACAGTGACATGTGTGGATTCTTCAGTTTTCTCAAGACTATTTATGGCCCAAACACCAATGGATCTACCCTGCTAAGAATGCAGGAGAACCTATCGAGGACAAAGGTAGTCAGAGCCTGCTGGAAGAAGAACTTTGTTTGAGGAGATGTTTGATGTGATTGTCCTTGACTTCATCCCACAGTGCACTCTCTGCTATAACCCTGACAGTACGTAGCTTGGCAAGAGATTGAAATGGCAGAACTGATAGCAAAAAGCAGTAAAGCCTTAAGAACCAGTTGAAATCCCAACTGAAGTACTAATACGTTGTGAAGTGCTTTAAACAAGTTCATGATGTCATCTTCCTTATCTGGGAGGAGGACAGCATGCCATGGGCTCTCAGAGACATTATAATCATGACCATCTTCACTTGAGTCTAATTGTGATAATTACAAAGAGGTCTCCCTACTCTCTGCTTTGGGGAAAGTTATTATAAAGCTGTCTCCTCCCAATGGCTGAAGAGGTTCTCCCAAGAATTGCAGTGTGGATCCCGTCCATCGAGAGGTAAACTGGACATGATCCCCAAGCATAACAAATCTAAGAAAGCATCAATCACAGAACTTGGTGGTCTTTGATTTCACGGAAAAATTAACGATGTGAGATTAGAAGAACAGCACCTTGTATTCCACCTGGGCAGTCTACAACCCAATGTCATGAACATTGAATTCTCTAATTTCTGATAACATGCTCCTCCTCTGTCCTTTTCTCTCCCATTCTGATCTTCCCAGGTCCTCTCACACCCTCTTCTTTCCAAACCCACCCAGCCCGATCACCCACACACTCCTCTCACTGGGACCTCTATTCCCCATTCCCCCCCTGTACCCATCTGCCCACCACTCCTCCCTTATTTGGTTCCACTCTTCACTTTCCTTTCTTATCACACTTCATGACCTATAGCCCTTTGACTCCATTTATCACTTCCCAGCCTCTGTCACTATCTCTACCCTTCCCTCCCCCACCTAACTCCAACTGCCAAACAACCCTTCTCCCTTACCTCTTTAATGGATATCTCCCCTCTACTCTTTCAGTCCAGATGAAGGGTCTCAACCCAAAATGTCAACTGTCCATTTCCCTCTACTGATGCTGCCTGACCCGCTGAGTTCCTCCAGCAGCTCGTTTCTTGCTCAAGATTATGAAGAATCCTCCTCAAATTAGGCTGCCTTCAGAAATGTGTTATCATTTTTCCACATCTGCTACATGATTTGAACCAATAGGACCAGCCCAGACCCAATTTTAGTACAAAATTGGATCAGACAATGCTGGGTCATCATGCCAAATCTTTTCTCAATCTTCATCACTGCAATACTCAACTCCAATGAGTTTTCCACTGGAGTGGATTTAATTTACAGAATGAAGAGCAAACTATTCATCCTTTGTCTCTATCCCTGCTTCAGTAATTGGTTTACAATATGCAGACTGTTGTTGATGTACACATTGCGAACTAGAGGCCCACAGCTGCCAAGCTGCCCTGCCACACATAACTGCCTCCCAATGATTTATGTTCACAATATGACCAGGAAGTCTTGAATCACTTTCTATATCCCTGGGTGCTCTTCTAAGCAAAGATAGGCATTGATGACAGGATTTACCCCTATCTTCTGTACGTTAGGTCAGCCTTTGATCCACTAAGGGAAAGAGTGGTCAAGACCTCAAAGTTGGTGCCAAATTCGTGGTTTATTGTGTAGCTGTGATTCCCTGCCTCCTGTCTGGTTCAGAGACATGGGCGACAGATGATAGGCACCTCAAATCACTGGAGAAGTGCTACAAATGCAATCTCAAAAATCCTGCAAATCCTTTTGTGAACCATTGTTAATGTCCTTTCCCTGGCTAACAAACTCAATATCTTGATACTGACCAATTGCTTGATACTAGAATCCTGAAACAGGTGCTTTACTCTGAGCTCTGTCGTGGGAAGAGATTTCAAGGAGAGCAGAAGAAAACACCTCAAGATGTTCTTGGACTCTCTTTTTAAAAAATGTTTCCAATCCTCATTGATTAATAGGAACCCCTGGCCTAAGACTACTAAAAATGGAGAAGGGACACTTAAAGTTTCTATGATAGGAGGATACTGAGAACATATCCAACAGCAGAAGTGACACACAACATCCCAAATGATTCACTCACATTACATAAAGCACCATCTGCCCCATCTGTGTCTGCTGATCATACAGTGGTCTCTTCAGCAACCTTTAGAACCCATGGAACTATTGTGTAGGCAAGCCATCCCTGACTCTGAGGGACAGCCAAAGAAAAGGGATGCAAGTGGCAATGATTGGCTGTACTAAACATAATGCATTAGCTTCTTCAAGAAAGTTTTTATAGAAACCTCTATTAGATTTGCTTGAGTTATAAATAGTTATCTCAGAAAAGTGCAGAGCAGATGGCTGAAAAACACTTTGTTAAAGGAAGTCGTTACTGTATTGTGAACATAGGAAATGAGTGTCAGTTAATACAAACTTTGTACTCAATGATCTGAAGTTTATAGTATGAGAGTAATTTGGTTTCAGTTTTTTGAACGAGTCGTGGCTGGTTGGATTGAAATGGTGATTGGTAATTTGTAAGAAAATTGGGTTTTGTACGTTAGTGGAGAAGTTGCAAATATGGCATTGTAATTCTGTGTAACGTTAGATTTGGTGTAGATTTGGTGTATTAACTGTTTTTCTGATAGTGATGTTCTAGTTAATTTAAAGTGATTATTTGAGAATTTATATCCTTCGCTAATCCAATCAGGTACTTGCAGGCAATATTCTAGCTAATAATTGCAATTACATTCTGTGAAGTAGGGTAAAGTTTTATCTTACAATTGAGGATTGGCCCCAAATTACCACCTCTTTATTACCGGTATACGCTGTAATAGCTTTGGATAGATGTTTAAATGGGTTCTTTTGGTTACTTTATTATGATGTCATTCAGACCATTTTCTTATTGTTATTATGACTAGAATGAATTGTAATAGTAACGACATTTGCAAGTTGATAAACAACTTTGGAACAAATCTCTGATTCAATGGCCCTTTATATCATGTGCTATAGTGATAATAGTTATTTGTATGCTTTGTTATATGGTAATAATCACTGGCTTTCACCATGATAGCTGTTGCTGCTGTTATGTTGTAACTATGTCCTGGAATAGGATTGCATTCTAATATTGTCGATTACTTGCATTTGATGGCCATGTTCATTTTTCTTCCTATGTGATACCTTGTGCTCAAGGCGGTTTTCAATTTCATATGGTCATGCCTTTATCATTTATAGAATAGACAATAGAAGCACCTTGACAATTTGTCAGAGAATGCAGACTTTTTTTGTTATGATCCTTCAATTAAAATCTGCATTGATGTCATCAAGAACTCAGTAAAATAATTGATTAGTGAATGTGAATTTTTAAATTGTGACCAAGCAAACTGCCTTAAAATTATAGTTCTGTGTGTCTCAACTTGGATTTTTTCTCGAGCTAGTGTGGACTGCAGGTCATATAATATGAGATATTGTATTACCTTTGTCATTTTAGGTAATCTTTTACAAACCCAAGTCAGCAAAGTTGGCAATATGTTCTCATAAATAGACTACACTTATACTACAATTTCTCTGGGTGTTCTATTTTGTGATTTCAATTAATATTTGAAGAAAATATTCTGTATCTAAAGGAGTTTCTAATGTTAAGTAAGCTGAAACCAAATACTCATTCTCATTTAAAAACTGCTTAACAATGTTCAAAATGCATTTTGTGTACACGGAGACACTTAAAAAATAAAAATCCTTTACATATGCTTTGTTAAAAGACAAAATAGTTCAATGAAATTAGCTTAAGTTATGGGATTCTGCTGACTTGTTTCTCACCTCATTGAATTTTGACTTAATTGCTGGTCTTACCAGAAGTTGAACTACTGACTAATATCTAAAATCCAGTGTCTGCAATATAAACTTCAACATTTTAAAGACATAGGAGGACATTGGATAAAGACAGAATCAGAGAATTGCAAAAATTAAATGGGCATGGTGGGTGCTTTGCAAATAATTGTTTTGGTGTTCCCCATACTTCAAGAATACCTCTTGGGTTTTCTTCTCAAACATTGTGAGCAATATTGCAGAAGATTGCCCTCAAACCTTCAGTCTAGCACGAATCAGCTGCAACTTAAAAAAAGATCAAGGGGACTTTTTTTTCGTAGCCATCTAAAATGAGCCAGAAATTTACCTGCATCCATTGACCTATCAACGGCACCTAACCTCAAGATTTACAACTGGACTTGGTACTTTTTAGAATAGCTTAAAAAAAGTTTTTTCTTTGGTAGAAGATGTAGATTTTTTTTTTACCTCATAATCTGAGTATATTTTAGTGAGTAATGCAACAGGAAGTTGGCTAAAATACATATCCTGTATTTGGCATCCCCACTACACATGCAGTCACAGAAATTGACAGCACAAGGGGAAGCCTTTTGTCCAATTCTGTCTGTCATTGCACCTTGAAAGAGGAATTATGATTAAGATCATATCACTGCATTTTGTTCATAACCCTGTAAGTTTCTCATCCTCTAGTTACCACCTTGTTCTTGTTTTAAAATGATTTGTAATATCACTTCCATTTTTTTGAGGCAGGAGGTTGCAGCTCCTAATGAGTGAAAATATCTCTCATCTCTTTATGAACCTTTTGCAAATGATTTTGAATCTGTGATTTCAACTTGCAGTTAATTGGTTCAAATAGGAGCAAATCAGAGCAAATCTTGATTTTGTATGCACATGCTACATAAGCACACACCCCTGAAATTATATTATTTGACCTTAACAAAAAATGCAATTAATTTAAACCTAACTCCAGCTTAGTTTATTGCATTGCTCAAAACACTTTCTTTAGGAATGTTATGGAAAAAATATCCCAGATGTATGCACTCCTCTTGTAATGAATCAAACATATCTAAAGCTTAACAATACCATCAGTAGATTCTGAAACATCAGTCTGAAAGAAAATAAGTTTGTCTGTGAAGATCAGAACAACCCGTTATATCATTCAAACATTTTGAGCAAGTTACAACTTTGAAGCTCAGTCTATTACTTTTGATCTATTTTCAAAGCAATTGATCATTTAAAATACTGATAACGGCTGATGATTTGTTTTAATTTTAGAATATGGAATACTTTACAATTCTAAATTATAGAGACTAGATAGATAACTGGTTAACATTTTTTCCCTCTGATACTTGGGTTTTCATCCAGCTTGGCAAAATAGCATGACTTTTTCTGACATTGTACAAGTTTTACTGGAACATGTTTCAAATGGCTTTGGGCATTTTCTTGTGCATTACAGAAATGGCACATTGTTTGGATTAAGTTGGCATATCTTCGAATAGATTGTGTGAGAAATGAAAAAGATAAGCTTGCTACTTTTCTTTTAAGTGGGGAAAAGTTCCATTCCCCAGCATAGAGATCTCTGAACACAGGAATAAGGAATAAAAAACAGAAAATACTGGAAATATTCTGCTTTGTTAATTCTGTTCTGCGCTTCACATTTTGGGTCAATGACCTTTTGTCAGAAAAGGAAAAAATTAGAAAACTTGCAGAGAAGGGAAAGGGGTGGGGCAATTGCAGCCTTCATAATCTTGTGTCATCCATTTTCTCTTGGCCTCCATCCTATTACAGACATTTCCTTTGTTCTTCCCACCCCTCGACCTCTCAGCAATTCAAAACGTGCCTGTTTTCAAAACTTTCCCATTTCTGATGGAAGGTCATTAACCAGAAATGTTTTTTTTCTCCGTAGAAGCTACCTGACATGCTGTGTATTTCCAGCATATTCTGTTTCAATTACATATTTAGAGTGTGTGCAGTTTTTGCTTGCTTTAATTTTAAGAATGGAGTCACTGCTTGAATAACACAAGTATAAATTGGGTAAAGGAACAAAATAATCTGGGAATACAGAGCAGCAATACAGATTAATGGTGCAATTAAAAATGGAGAAACAAGCACTGGAATTGAGATGTGCAGGGAAAGAATCAAAAAGCAGGTATGTTGAGTTAAATTTGTGCATAGAACTTTGGTTAAACTGAATTTGAAATGCTGCATAGCAGTTATTTATAATAAGGCATTGGAGGAGGTGCATGAAGATTTAAAGAAATGATGGACTGTTGTTCATGCCATGACTATCATTTAGGACAGGCTAGGATGTTTGGACAGAGAAAGGTAATTAGATTAAGCTCTCTGGGTAGAAATAGAGATTTTGTTTCAAATGGAGATCTCTAACTTAATAAAGAGAAATTGCTTCACCCCAAAAAAAGTAAAAATGAGGAACTTGCTGCCACAAGGAGAGGTTGAGCAGAATACCCCTTAAGGATAATTTAAATTAGCATGCAGA
Organism: Pristis pectinata; assembly: GCF_009764475.1. NCBI lineage: Eukaryota > Metazoa > Chordata > Chondrichthyes > Rhinopristiformes > Pristidae > Pristis > Pristis pectinata. Next base: position 12,276,548 of record NC_067427.1, on the reverse strand, counting down.
AGAAAGGAATAGAAGAGCATGTGAAGTGGACACAGGTGGGGGAGGGAGTTACTGAGTTTACACTAACTGAAAAAGACTGTTTCTGTGTGTCAGACTTGATGGTAAACTGTGGTGAAAATTGTACTCGTGGTTTCATTTTGTTGACCTTTTTGTGCATCATTATTGTAAAATGTGCTTTTAAGTTTGTCCAATAATAATTTTACTTTTCGTTTAGGGAAAATCTCATTTTGTTGGTGAATTTAAATCAGTTACTTACTCATTTTCAAAGTATTAAATGTATACTGTCACTCTATAAAACCACTTAATTTAATAGTTACCTGACGTACAATAGAATTTGTATCTTTAAATCAATGTGAAGATGTAATGATAAGATTTGAGTGCGAGCATTAGTCAATTAACTTGGTGGCCACAGCTAAAATTTACTTCAGCACTTATCAAGCAGAAATGGCAAGGATGCCTTTTTCAAATTAAACAGGAGTGCATTGAGCAATGATAATAATGTTGACTTTTAACCACAATCAAAGGCTGGCAATAAAGGAAAGTTATCTGAAATTTATCTTGTAAATTGCAGCGAGTGCTTGCCTTACTTTTGTAAACTGTGAAATGACTAGTGATACTCTGTTAACTAATTATCTACAGGTTTATAAGAAAAGGCAATTGAGTGCTAACTTGCTGTGATTGCACATTGTTGCTTAATGTAGCATAAATTTTTATTTTAAAGACAATTATTTTGTGCACTGTTTTTCCTTGAATTATCTGTATACATTGCACACCTTGGATATTTTTTATTTTGTATTTTTTCATTGAAGAACATTCTGGAGAATGAATGCCAAGAATAAAATCAGCTTTTTGAGATTTATTTTCAAACTGGCATTTGAACTCATGTTCTCTCAATTATTATTACTTGTTTCTGGGTTATTTGACCTGCACAAAACCATTACCATGCCCACATCTAATGTGTACCAACCTTGTTTAAGTGTTTTGGCAAATGCAATCAAGTTTTAATACCCACATAGGTCAGAAAGATTTACCAGACTTTTGCATGTGAAAATATTATTTTAATTGTGCTTAACATTATACTTTCATTCTACAATCACACTTGAAATTTTCTGCATCTTGTTAACTCTATTCCATACACTTTTACCAGTTGAGCTGGTGGAAGAATTAATTTTCATCTTTTTAGTAGACATACGTAAAAAAAGAATAGGAGTTCTTGGAGTCTGAGTGCAAGAATGACCTTGCAGACAAGCTTGCCAAACTGTATTTGGAACCACATAGGCGGAGGAATTATCTTGAAGTTGCCTGAATTCTAAGAAAGTAGAAGGATCATCTTATTACTGCCTTTTTTAGACATAACCTGACAGGAAATTGGTATTGGTGATATGCTGTGATAATGATTTTAACCCCTTTAGTACTGAATAGAAACAGGCTTTTTCAGCTCAGTTTGTGGATTTATGGTCCACTGAAGCCCCCATGTGCCCATTTCACATGCTCTTCTATTCTTTTCTACTTTGTGCTAATTTAGATTATCCTTAAGTGGTATTCAACACCCATCTTACCTTGTGGTAGCAAGTTCCACATTTTTATTTTTTCTGGGTAATTTTCTCTATATTATTATTTCTGATCTCCAGTTTTTCATGAAGCAAGTTTGTGGATACCATTTGAATTTGAGTTTGCTCAGTTGTCACAGATTGCACATTGAATGTCCTAAAGCCGAGAGCATCCTAAGATGCCTCTCTGTAAACTATTAGATGATTGTATCTTTTAACCATTAAAATAATTACAATTGGTGAGAAATCTGTTAATAAGACCTTAGTTAATGAGTTCTGATGGATAGGTGAGTGCAGTTCGATTTTCTGAGAATACTAAATTATGATGTATTGCAATTCATTGAGAACTTTGGGGTAGCAAATTATTGTTTTCATTAGACTTTGGTAATGTAAGATCAGTGGGAATAATTTGGATATTATTGACTGTGGTTACTAAATTTTTTTTCACTAAGTTTCGTGCAAACTGAATTAGTTTACAACCCTCTTTGTGACAGTGTTGAAGATAAGCAACTACACATTTAAATTTATCCTGATTGTAAAACAGGGTTGTAGAGTCACCAGAAGTTTTGGGAACAGACAAGTGTAATTTGTTCTTAAAAGGGTAATTGTGGCATCTAACCCATTTACATCAAGGTATAGATACCAAAAAAACTTGCTGGTTTGAACAAGAAAATTATGCTAAACTTTTTGATTAGCAGAGCACACAACCCTGTATGTATAATGGTGCTGAGGTGGAGGTGGTTGCGAGCTCCAAGTTCCTAGGCGTAAACACCAGTAACCTGTCCTGGTCCAGCCACGTAGATGCTATGGCCAAGAAAGCACACTAATGCCTCTACTTCCTCAGAAGGCTAAGGAAATCGGTGTGGGTCAAGTTCCCATTGACCCACAGCAATTCTTATAGATGCACCATAGAAAGCATCCTATCCGGATGCATTACAGCTTGGAAAGGCATCTGCTCTGCCCATGACTGTAGGAAATTGCAGAGAGTTGTGGACACAGCTCAGTCCATCATGAAAACCAGCCTTCCCTCCATAGACTCTGTTTACACTTCCTGCTGCCTCAGGAAAGCAGCCAACAAATCAAAGATTTTTTCCACTCTGGATATTCTCTCTTCTTCCTGCTTCCATCAGGCAGAAGATACAAAAGCTTGTAAACACGCACCACCAGACTGAAGGACAGCTTCTCTCCCACTGTTATAAGACTTTTGAACGGACCTCTTGTCCTCACAATCTACCTTGTCACGGCCCTTGCACCTTTTTGCCTACCTACACAGCACTTTCTCTATGACTGTAACAATATATTCTGCATTCTGTTATTGCCCTTCCCTTTTCTACTACCTCAATGTAATTATGTTTTGAAATGATCCGTATGAATGGCATGCAAAACAATTTTTCACTGTGTCTCGGTACATGTGACAATAATAAACAAATTATCAATTACCAATCTCAGATTATAATATAATTTAGTTAAACTGTTTTGTCCAATTCTAGTTACCAGACTTTATGAATAATATGAAAACCTTAGAATGTGTCCAGAAGATTTACCCAAATAGTACCAGAGATTAAGGACTTGGATTGAGAGAAAGGAAAAGGCAGGATTGTTTTCCTTTGAGCACAGTAAGTCAAGTGAAGATTCAGTAGAAGTGCTAAAATTATCAGGTGTTTTGTTAATAAGTAAGGAGGAGCATTTCCTAATGGCAGAAGGGCCAACAATCAGAGGAAATAGTTTTAAGATCATTCTTTCCAGTTTTTTGCAGTCCTTTAGTTTGCCAAGTACGTTATCTGGCATGCATTGCCTGAAAGGGCAGTGGATGCAGTTTCATTAGTTTCTCTTGAGAGAGAATTGAATAAATACTTAGAGGAAGTATTTGCAGATTCAAAATGTGAGAGAGCACAGGTGAATGGGACAAATCTGATATTTCTTTCATAGGTGCTGCGTGCCCAATAGGCTGAATAGTATCCATCTGTGATTTTGTGGTTTTCATACAAAAACCCTGCTTAGAGAAGGAGTAACAGCCTGAAAATTGTTCAGAATTCCGTATTATGTTAACCTGTGCCAAAGAATTGGAGAGGCAAATGTGATCAAATGATGATGGCAGCATCCCAATCATCAAGTTGGGCGTTGTTTTTTTACACGTATCCTTTCACCTTTTCCTTCTTTTAAGGGGTTCACTTTGTTCCACATACCATGGCTCTTAAAATTCCACTGGCCAATGACTACTTGAAATCTCAGTGGTCCCCACTATTGCCTCCCCACCCCCTCTGGGGCAATTCCTTTACCAAATCAAAATGGTGGATCTACACAGTGATATAGTTTTCGTGTAACCTTTTTTTTAACCATTTGTACATTGGGGAAATGGAAATTTACATGTTAACTTACAAAAGTGTGAATTTTGCACAATGCCTGGTCTCTGTGGATGATTCATGCACAGATTTGATAGCTTATAGAAACTGTTCCACACAAGGGAAGCACCTGCTATTATTGCATATGAAGTAACAAAGTTGCTTAAAATGACTTTTTTTTTGCTGTTTGTTCCATTTTTTTTGTATGTCAATTCTTCAGCTGTGAGAGGGCACTGTTGTGATAGCTCCAATTTCCGCAGTAACCATTGTGTCTGAGATTTTGATGGTTGTGCCAATTAATTGCTTTCTGCTGCAGGCCAGTGTCTGTTCAAAAAGCTGATTAGACTGTCCAAATTTATTTTGAGTTGGTCACCTGGAGCAGACCGCATATTATTCTTTGTTACAACAGTATGGGGTAGATTTGATCTGAGACTCCAGACCTTGTGTTTATTTTGGTAAATTTTCAAATTTTATAGCAATTATAATATCTTCAGATTAGACTAAACTTGGCAGTGCAAAAATGGTGACAAAGATAGTTGCAGACTTAAAGATAATATTGTTAGCATGGCAGAAGGGTTTCAGATGGAGGTCAGTGTGAAGAAATACAAAATATTTCTTGAAGAGAGCTAACACCTTTTGTATCAATTTCAATATATCCTTTAAAGGTGGATAGTTTGATTAGTGAATATTCAGACTCCCAGGGATTGATAGTTTTAACTTGAAAACTCCTTTAGAGTCTTGTCTTCCAAGAACCTTTTAAATCAAAATAGCTTATGACAAAATAGCCTTTTTTATACCTATCCAGCAGCAATTTTCGTTTATTTTTGATATTAGTTCTTTCATGTACTGTGATGGAGAGGAACCATTAATCTAACTTTAATTTGTTTGATCCACAAATTCGGCTCTCAATTGCAGAGATTTAACCTTTTTTACACATTTCCTTGGGATCAAGGATAACTTTCTTCCGATTAAATTTTGTGGCTTCTGCGATGACTGATGAGGCCAATGGAAGAACTGAAGACTTTTCCACAGATGGGGCAGGAGATGCCTGATATGTTGGGTAGGTAGTTTGAGATGATGTGCTCCTTCCAGTTTATGCTGGGTTTCTGTGTGCTCTTGACACATGCCGACCGAATGCTCCTCCTCCTTCTGGAGCAATCTTAGGCCAAAGATTCCCAGAAGTCAGAACTTTTAAAGACAAGTCAAAGAAAAGCTTGCATTTTTCACTAATTTTTTTGTCCTTGTTTTCCTAATTGAGCGTTAACTAATTAAGCAGTTTGTGCAAACAATCATCATTTGGAACCATAAGATGAGAAAATGGTTTTCAATTTAATTCTGAATGCAGGTCCTACCAGCTTATGAATGCCCGACTTATGTACAGCCCGTAGATAGGAACGAGAGTTTGAGAGACTGGCAGTATGGATTTGCCGCCTGGGAATTCCGCTTGTGGCCGCATTTTTGATGTGCAAATTGTTCGGTTTACAAGCAGTTCACAGGAACAGAACCCTGCCATAACCTGAGGATGACCCATATCTACTTTTAACATAATTTGTGTAATTCATGCAATATTTCTTCTTTATTTTTTAAAGTAGAACTGCAGGGAGATATTGACCAGTGATTTATGACAAGTTACTGAACAGCTTAATCTAATGTAACCACTGTGGGTTTGGTCAGAGGGAAAAACATGAAGCCAAGGATTATGAATTAAAATGGCATGTATAAATTGAGTTTGTATAAATTCAGATCAATGAATTGACATGAGAGTCAGGAGTTTAGTGTTTATCCAATGAAACATTCAAATCCTATACTCGCTTTTGAATGAGAAAGTAGGATTTAATCCTTGATGCATTGCATATTAATTTATTCATCAGGGTATTTTTTTCTTGTTTGGTTGATAGGGAAAAACGACTGAATAGATTTGATTATTGATACATAAATATAAGTTTAATTCTGTAACCTCAGTCTTCAGAGTTTGATATGATTGGCAAAAAATTAAGAACTTCATTTCCTTTTACTGTTAACACATATATTTTTCAATAATTTTGAAGTTTTGTAAAAAAAAAACTGAAATTAAATTGCCTTTCATTCGGAGAAGATACTTGTGGAGCCTATTTTTTAAGATCTTCAAATTAAATAGTGAAAGGTGGTGGTAGAGAGCTATCTTTGTCAGATTAGGACACTAACAGTGGTGTTTCCATAAGGGCTAGTTTGTGGTCAATTCAATTTTTATAAATGATCTAGACGTGAATACAAGGATGAATTATGACAAAGAAAGTTGTAGACTAATGTCAGTTGTCTGGTTATGTAAGCAGAAGGATTTCAGATGGAATTCTACATGAAGAAATGTGAAATACATCTCTCAGGGAGGACTAATACCATAGAAAGAGCACAATTTTTATAGTGTACATGAACAGGGAGACAGGAGTGGCAGTCAGGTTGATAAGTTGATCAAAAAAACAATTGTTTACTTGGTAATAATAGCAGGAATTGATTATTAACAGAAAGTGATCATGCTGGAGCTTTATCAGTCACTGAATTAGGCCCCAACTGGAGTATAATGAACATTTCTGGTTACTACACTTGAAGAAAAGGCATTAGAAAGGGTTGCTAAGTTATCATAGTACAGGCATAATATTCTTCAGTTGTTAGGGAAGCTTGGAAAATTTAAGACTGTTTGGAGAAGAGTAGAAGAGACTAATATGTGGCCTAATAAAAGTGTTCAGAATGAGAGGATTTTATGGAGTAGTTAGAGAAAAACTATTTTGCTTGGTCTGTAGGTCAATAACTGACTAGAGATTCATTAGCTTCAGCTCCCCTTTAAGAACAATCCAAAGTATGACGCAGTTTTGAAATACTCCCTGTTATCACATGAGAGCCAACAAGCAGCCATAAACAGGAAGGTGATACTGACCAGATAATCTGTTGATATGCATTTATTAAGGGATATTGACAGGACACGTTATGTAAATGTAATTTACATTTTCTGATTTCTATTCTTGGCTGTCTGTGCTCCAGTCAAAAAAAAAGTGTGCTTATCTTACATCACTTTTTTCCAGCTTAGTAGTTTCACAATAACTCCCAACTTAATTAACGATGTTGTACCTACATGATCCTTATAATTATATCCTTGTTTTACATAAAATATATCCTTGTTTTACATAAAATATTTATATGTTGGAAATCTGAAATAAAAACAGAAAATGTTGGAAATATGTGCCAAATCAGATAGCATCTGTGGAGAGAGAAACGGGTTTAACATTTTGTATCGATGACCATTCATCAGACCTGAAATATTTATAGTGTTTTCTCTAAGATACTGCCTGACTGCTGAGTATTTCCGATATTTTCTGTTTTATTGTGAAGTTCATGTTTCATGTGCTATTATGTAATATTGAGTGTTGTTATGTCTTTTCTTTTGGAATGGTGAACCAAATAACAATTTAATGTAACATACTGTATGTGTAATGTTAATATTTATTGCTGGCAGTTATATTGTATCCAGAAATAAATAATTATAAGGTTGCGGTTAGAAAGATTCACTGCAATTTATGCAAGGTATTAATCAGGCTTAAAAACAGTGCCGGAAATACTTGGGAGGTCAAGCAGCATCTGTGGAGAGATCAAAACAACTATAGTATTTCAAATCAATGACCTTTCATCAGAGCTGAAAAAATGAGAATACGAGCATGTTTTAAGTTGTTGAGAAATTGAGTGGTAGAGAGAACAAAGGTAATGTCTGTGTAGACCAAGATTGTCCAGTGGGCACAATGTTGTTGCAGTCTAAGAGAAGGTGATAACAGCTGCAGATGAATGAAGGTAGAGATGCAGAATACACCAGAAGCTGCAAATCTGAGATTAGAAAAAAGAATGCCAGAAATACTCAGCAAACCAGGTAGCTTCTGTGGAGAGAAATAAACTGAGCTAATGTTACAATTGAATGTCCTTCCATCAGAACTGGGCAGTTCTAATGTACACAGGAAGGGATGGTTATTTAAAATTGTTGAATTCAGTATTGAGTCCTGAGGGCTGCAGTGTGCTGAGATGGAAAATGAGGCGCTGTGCCTCGAGCTTGGTTTGGACTCTGTTTAAATGGTGGATTATGTCAAAGATGCAGTCTGATCTGCTACACATTTACAACATTTTCTGTTTTTACTTCAGATTTCAGGCATCTGCAGCTTTTTATTTTTCTATTGATGTGGCATCTTAGACAGATGTTTTATAGCCCATTTTGATTAATGTTTTGAAATAATTACTATGTATATATAATGGTATTTTTGCATATTATAACATAAAAATTACATTATTTTACCACCCAGTCTCCATAACATGTTAATACATTTGAATGGTAAGATGTATTTTGTTTCTGTGGTCCTTATTCATCCAATAAATGAGTCTGGCTTTACTGTTATATTGTGTAATGTTTTGAAGCACAATGTTGCTAAAGTGATTGGGAAAATCTGGCTTAACATATTTAGAATTCCATTTATTTGTACCATATTTTAAAAAATGCATTTTAGGAGTTTTGAATATTTTTCAAAATTATGTAAATATAATTTATTAAAGGTAAGATGATAAGCAAATTGGAATTTTTAAAAGGCACATATTTTCACATTATTTTCAGTAAGTGAAAACTAGATGGGTTAATTTTCCTTCTCATGTTAGTATTGTGGTTCACTTCCCTGTTTCATAATTTATAAGCGTGCAGTTTGGCACAGATCTGCATCATTGAAGAAGTGTTTTAAATGGATCAAACCAGAATGAATTTCACTTTTTCTCATTCCAAATTGATCAGGGTAAGAACTGCACCATTATGTTGAAGTAAAATGCCATATCATAGCAGGTGTTGAAACATGATGTTCCGTATTCAGGCTTGGATAGAAAATTTTGAGTCAGTTGTTTCATTTTAACAGGAATGCACAGCTTCTTCTAAACTGTTTTAACTCTGTCAACAGAATATAAAATTTTAAGCAAGTGGGCAGAACGTTACTGTTTCAGAAGGATGCATCACGGAAGATCAGAATTTAAATTTAATTGTTTGGAAGCATAGAATGGGAATTTTTCTCTTGCTTAGAAATGAATGGGAATGTTGGTAGACAAGCGATTTAGGAACATTTTTCTGGGGCTCCCAACAGCTGATAAAAGAGCAATATTACTCGTTCTCCTTGTGCCTTGAAGATGACTTATGGTCTTGATTCTCTGTTGATGTCAACCTTGCATTGTAGCTAATTTTAATTAAGTACATTAAAGTTGTTACATGCAGCTTACATGTGCCGGGGCTACACCTGTTATAAATACTGGACCTGGTATGTAGCAGGAATAGTAGTTTGTCTTTCTACCTTCAGCTAAAAAACATTAATAATGGAAGTTGTGTTTAGTAAACATATAGGCAATGGATTTGGCTTTTGTTTGAGTACCAAGAAATAAAAAGACATTGAAATGAAAGTTTTCTGACCATTTCAATCTTTGGCTGCTCCAGATTTTCTTATCTTTAATTTTAATACTTGAGCATTATGTATCATTAAGTCCTGTTACGAGCTTCAAATAATGTTAATTACAATTCATTTCTACAAAATATAACTCAGAATTATTGATTGATTGTATATCTTTAAATACTCAACTTGGTAGTAAGGTCGATGCTAGTTGTCATTAAACAAACCAATGGTTGGAGCCCTTTCCATGCTTCTGTGGATAGGTCTACTGTCTGTTGTGGTACCAAACCATACAAGTAGAAATATAATTTCCTTGTTTGTCATTGTGCTGCAGTTATTCTCAGCATTCTTGGTCTGTAGAGGAGGAAATTCAGCCAGAGTTGCCTGTCATGCATTCATGGTGGGATAGCATGAATTGGTGCCTTTGGGGAAAAATTTGCCAGGTGCTAAAGGATTGCCAGTTCTCATGGAACCATACCTTGTCATGAGTCCAGTGTGTTTTGAAAATATCATTGCAGGTCATATCAATATTAAATGCATGGAAAGAAGTGAATAGTTTATCAAGCTTTAAATTAGATTTTTTCCTGATTTTCTTTTTATGAACATTTTAAGAATAAATGTATTGAGCTCTAATACTTGACAGATTGATCAAGCATCTTGCAGCAGTAATTTATAGTGTCATACAGGACAGAAACGTGTCCTTCGGCCCAGCATGACTCTACTAATCCCTTTTATCAGCACTTGGTCTCTTGATTTCTGTGCCTTGATTTCAAGTGCTTGTCCAGATATTTAAATATTGTGAGAGCTCTGTAAACTTCTTAAGCCTTACCCTAGATCTATGCCCTCTTGTTTTGGACCTCTCTGCAATGGGGAAAAAACTTGCTATCCACCTTATCTGAGAACCTTGTAATTTTGTATATCTCCATCAAGTTTTCCCTCGGCCCTACTGCTCCAAGGAAAACAAACTCAGCCTATCCAGTCTCTATTCGTAACTGAAACACTCCATCTTAGGCAACGTCCTGATGAATCTCCTTTGCACTTTCTCCATTGCATCACTTCCTTGTTATAGTGTGGTGACCAGAATTGCAGACAGCTTTCAAGTGTGCCCTAACCAGTGTTTTTTCAGGTTGATCCCATAACCTCCCTGCTCACATATTCTATATCCTGGCTAATGAAGGCAAGAAGCCCATATATCCTTTTCACATCTACTTGTGCTGGGATCCTCGGACTTGTACATCAGGGTCACTCTGTTGCTCAATACTCCCTGGGATGCAACATTTCATTGTGCATGTCCTATCCTTATTATTCCCCCAAAGTGTACCTTGCACATATCGGGATTAAGTTTCTTCTTCTGTTGCCCTGCTCATTTTATCAATTGATCAATGTTGTCCTTGGACTATCCACCTCATTATTAACCACATAACCTTTTTTGTGTTGTCTGTAAACTTACTAATTATGCGTCCTATTTTCATATCCAAATCATTAATGTATGTAACAAATAGGATCTCAGCATAAATGGCTATGGTACTACACTGGTCTCCTATTATCAAGTCAATCTTGGGTCCAATTTGCCAACTTGCCCTGGATCCCATGGGCTCTAACTTTTTGGTTGCACCTTGTTAAAGGCCTTACCCAAGTCCATGTACACTATATTAACTGCACTGTCCTCCTCACCACATCTTGTTACCACTTTGAAAAATTCAGTCGTAGTGATTGTACAGGATCTATTCCTAACAAAACCATCTTTGAATATTCCCTGCCTTCACTCAGAATTTTTTCACCAACTTCCCCAGCACTAACATTCGATTCACAGGCCTGTAATTACCTGGCTTATCCCTGCTAGCCGCCTTGAATAAAGGAACTACATTTGCTATCCATCAGTCAACTGGCACCTCACCTGTGACCCGCAAAGATTTAAAAATCTCTGTCAGGACCCAGCAATCTCCTCCCTTACATCCCATTGCAGTCTGGGATTCATTTCACTAAGCTCTGGAGCTCTGGGGATTTATCTAGCTTTAATCCACTAAGACATCTACTACCTCCCTTTTAATGATAATATGATCTAAAATTAACCCCCCCCCCCCCCCCCCCCCCCCCCCCCCCCCCCCCCCCCCCCCCCCCCCCCCCCCCCCCCCCCCCCCCCCCCCCCCGCGCCCTAGAGTTCTCCAATTACACTGTCCTTCTCAGTAAATTCAGATGAAAGGCATTCATTTAAGGCCTCACCTGTATCCTCTGGCTCCACACACTGATTGTCCATTTGGTCCCTAATAAGATCTATTCTTTCCGTTTCCCTTCATGTGCTTATAAAATGCTTGGGGGTCTTCTTCCATCTTGTCTGTCAGTGATATTGTATTGCCCCTTTTTGTTTTCCAAACTATTTTTTAACTACCCTCCCCTTCAGTTTCTGTACACCTGTAGGTCCTCCCTCATTTTCACTTCTACATACCAGCCTTATGCTTCCTATTTTTTTTATCCAGCTCTCTATGTTCTTGACATCTGGGGTTCCTTGGAGTTGCTGTCCTTGTCTTTCATCCTTAACGGGAACAGGTTAACCTTGAACTCTCTTTTTTTCCACTTTTAAAAGAATCCCACTTATCGAACGTAGACTTAACTGCAAGTAGCTGCTCCCGATCTACTTTTGCCAGGTTTTGTCTTATTTAAGTTGGCCTTAGCCCAAGTCAGGACCTTAATTTTTGAACCATCCTTAACCCTTTTCTTCACTATTTTGAAATTTAGAGTTATGGTCACTATCTCCAAAATGCTTACCTACTGTTACTTGCCTGGCTACATTCCCTAAGATTAGGTCCGGTACTCCCCCTTATATAGCAAGGCTATAGCTAATGGCTCAAAAAGGTCTCCTGGGAAAACTTTTAGAACTTCCACCCCTTTGATGCATTTCACACTAAAGTAATCCCAGTTAATTTTGGAGAAGTTCAAATCCCTTATTACAACAATCCTGCTGCTCTGTGATTTGTCAACATATTTCCTCCTCCATCTCCTGCTGTTAAGAAGCCTGTAATATACCTACAGAAAAGTGAAACTAGCTAAGGTTGAATGTACAAATTGTGTGAAGTATTTAAAAAAAAAGTAAATTATTTTTTCTGTTTAACTGAGGCTTTTGATATTTGATTCAAAATCAATCGAAGAAGCACTTATGTTTTTTGAAACTGCCTTGTAGCCATTGTGTACATCTTCTTCACCACAACTCAAGTGCTGTTATAAATTTCTTGCAATTCAGTAGTGAAAGGGTAAAGTAATAATTTACTAGCAAGGACTCCAATAATGTGTGAGGATGTTCTTTCAAACATTATTTGATGGAAATAATTGGTTTGAAATGGATGAATTTTCTGAAAATACGATTGATTTATAATTCTGGTTTCTGGAACAAATAAATGAATGCTATCATAATTAAAAGAAGAAGTGTAAACATGGGCTGAAGGAAACAGAAGTGAAATAATTTGGTGTCGGTCATGTGCCATAAATTAGTTCTGAATCATCAGAAAAGGAAATGACAATGTTAGTATCTACTCAAATTCTTAATATTTCAGCCATGCCAGTTTTTAAAAATATCTACTGAAATCAATGGATGTTTGAAATTTATGTTCCTAATTTGAGTTATTAAATGCTGGTATTAGATGAGTTGAATCCTCAGTTTTATTCATTTTGCAAATAGAAAGCAATGGAAATTGCTTCTTTTTTTTTGAGCATCCACATATCCTCAGTTTCACATCCCACCAACTACAACACATACTGGGAGAAGTAAAAAGAGAAAAGATCCACAGTTAAATTCTTTTCAGCTGTTCAAAAGTGATCATGCAAGCCTGTTGAAGTTCTAACTGATTTATTTTCTTCACACTCTTAGCTTCTTTCTGTTTTATCTTGTAATTTTCCAGAAATGTGTCTGAAGCTCTCAGTAGTAACTCCAGAATGTTGTTCCAATTGTCATTTACTCCATGAGAAAAATAACCCTTGATGCACATCCATTTCCCTCCCTTTCACTTACAAAGGATGACCCTGGCTATGATCTGCTCCATCATCTCAGGCAATCCATTTATTTGAATGTTTTGTCTTTTCTTTGAAGAACTAACTCAGCTAACTTTGTGTTTGCCTCTTCAATAATGCCAAACCCAAGATAGGAAGACTTTTTACATTAGCTGGGGGCTTATACACTTAGGAGAGGTGATCTCTTTAAAGCAGAGCATTCTGAGGAGCCTTGACAGGATAAATATTGTGAGAATGCTTCCCCTGATGAGCGGATATAGAACTAAAAAAAAGTGAAATGAATATTGTCCAGTTGAGGTTGAGGTATTGTTGTACAATGCAATATTACCACAATTGCTTGCTTTTGTCTCCTTATATTAGGAAAGCTAAGGATCTTGTACATTCTTTAAGATCCCTCTATTCATCAACAATCCTTGGCAACCTGCCATGTACTCTACATGCGTTATCCCTTTTTGACTTTCCAAACTGCATCAGCTTCCACTTATTGGGATTAAGTTCCATCTGCCAATGTTTTGCCCAACTTTGCATCTTGTCCTTATCCTGCTGCAGCGTTAAACAACCTTCATCGCTATCCACGACACTGCAACTGTTGTTTCATCAACAAACTTACTAATCATATGTTCTCCAAGTCATTAATATATATAACAAGCAACAAAGGTCCCATCATCAATCCATGTGGTACACCACTGGTCACAGATTTCCAACCAGAAAGTCATCCTTCCACTACTACCCTCCGCTTCCCATTACCAAGCCAATTTTGGATCCAATTAGCCAGCTTGCCTTGGATCCCATATGCCTTAACCTTTTACATTTCTATTTTTGAATATACGAGTAGGTGCAATTTCAGGATCTTTTTAGATTATGCAAAGCTGGATGATTTGATCGCTGGATTGATTGACAAGAGAACAATTACTTAGCGCAAAGACATTTGCATTTGAGGGACTATGCTAAATATGCTGAAAAATGTAAGACTGTGTGGCGACTCACCGTCTAGTCGGGCGAACCGGCTCGGCAGTCGGGTCGCGCGGCGTCGGAGCGACGAGACCCAAGATGGCGGCGGGCCTCGTCTTTCCGTGCGACGGGGAGAACCCGCGCGCGGGAAAGTCCTGATGACGTAGGACTTGCGTCATTGCCGGTTTTTTTGGGCGGGAGTTTTTCTCCCTTAAAGGGCCCGCACAAGGCGGGAAAATAAACCAGTTCTGTTTGGCAATCCTCCGAGTAGAGTCTTGTTTTATTCCGCGGTAGCAACCGCTACATTGGTGACCCCGACGGCCCAAACGGCTTTTGGACCCGCGAAATGGACGACAGCGCAGCAGCCAACGCAGTGGCCCTCAAGCTGCCCACCTTTTGGACACTTCGGCCCAGCGTCCGCTTTGACCAGGCCGAAGCGCAATTCCACCTTCGGCAGATCACCTCCGACTCCACGAAGTACTACCATGTGGTTAGCTCTCTGGACCAGGAGACAGCCGCCCAGGTTGGAGACTTCATCCAGTCGCCTCCGGAGGAAGATAAGTACCCGGCTTTCAAAGATCTTTTGATCCGGACCTTCGGCCTCTCCCGTCGTGAGCGCGCCGCCCGCCTGCTTCATCTGGATGGCCTGGGGGACAGATCCCCATCCGCCCTAATGAATGAGATGCTGGCATTGGCCGAGGGACACAAGCCATGCCTGATGTTCGAACAGGCCTTCCTCGAACAGCTCCCCGATGACATCCACTTGTTGTTAGCTGATGCCGACTTCAGCAACCCCCGTGAGGTGGCCGCCCAGGCAGATGTCCTGTGGAGGGCCAAGCGCGAGAGCGGTTCGTCCGTCAGTCAAATCACCAGGCCGTGAGCCCAACGCCTGCCTCGCCCGGCCCCAGCAACCGAGCAACCACGCCCCAGGAACACAGACGACGACACGGGTGACCAGCTGTGCTTCTACCATCAGAGGTGGGGCGCGGAGGCCCGTCGATGCCGCCCACCCTGCAAGTTTCAGGGAAACGCCAGGGCCAGCCGCCGCTGATGGCTACGGCGGCTGGCCGCCGACAGAGCCTCCTCTTCGTTCAGGACAAGAAATCTGGACGGCATTTCCTCGTTGATACTGGAGCGGAGGTCAGTATTTTGCCCCCGACAGGCCGCGACACTCGTGACAGGCCACCAGGTCCTCTACTCAATGCCGCCAACGGTACAACGATACGGTCTTTCGGCACCCGTACGCTTCAATTACACTTTGGCGGCAGCCGTTTTACCTGGACCTTTACCCTTGCCACCGTCGCCCGACCACTCCTAGGAGCCGATTTCCTTCAGGCCCACAACCTGTTAGTCGACCTGCGAAGGAAGCAGTTAGTCCACTCTAGCACTCTCCGGACCTATCCCCTGGGAGAAATCAGCCCACCAGCCCCGCGCCTGGACTCCATTACCCTTTCTGGCGACGATTTCGCCAAGCTCCTAGCCGAATTCCCATCGATTTTGGCACCTTCGTTTACAAATTCTCGGCCCACACATGGGGTACGACACCACATCATTACCACAGGGCCACCCCTTCATGCCCGAGCACGACGATTACCTCCAGACAAGCTCCGCCTGGCAAAGGAAGAGTTCCGTCACATGGAGGAGTTGGGGATCGTTCGCAGGTCAGACAGCCCCTGGGCCTACCCCCTGCACATGGTCCCCAAAGCCACCGGAGGGTGGAGGCCCTGCGGCGACTACCGCAGGCTGAATGACGCCACCACCCCGGACCGCTATCCCATCCCTCACATCCAGTACTTTGCAGCGAACTTACACGGGGCCCGCATCTTTTCCAAAGTGGACCTCGTTAGGGGATACCACCAAATCCCGGTCCATCCGGATGACGTCCCCAAAACTGCGATTATCACCCCATTCGGCCTGTTCGAATTCCTTCGGATGCCTTTCGGCCTTAAGAACGCCGCGCAGACCTTCCAGCGGCTGATGGACGCGGTAGGCCGAGACCTGGACTTCGTGTTCATTTACTTGGACGACATACTGATCGCCAGCCGTAACCGCCAGGAACACCTTTCCCACCTCCGCCAGCTGTATTCCCGCCTCCGCAATTTCGGCCTCACGATCAACCCGTCCAAGTGCCAATTCGGACTTGACTCTATCGATTTCCTCAGCCACTAAATCACCAGCGACGGGGCAACACCCTACCCGCCAAGGTGGATGCTATCCGCCATTTTGCCCGTCCCGACACAGTCAAAGGCCTACAGGAATTCCTTGGGATGGTCAACTTTTACCATCGTTTCATCCCTGCAGCAGCCCGTATCATGCGCCCTCTGTTCTCGCTGCTGGCTGGTAAGGGCAAGGACATCACCTGGACTGATGAGGCTGCGGCTGCTTTCGTTAAGGCCAAAGACGCCCTGGCAGACGCCACGATGCTGGTACACCCCAGGACTGACGTCCCGACTGCCCTCACGGTAGACGCGTCCAACACCGCGGTGGGTGGGGTACTGGAACAGCTACTCGAAGGCCGCTGGCAACCCTTGGCATTTTTCAGCAAGCACCTTAGACCGCCCGAACTGAAGTACAGCGCTTTTGATCGGGAACTTCTAGCGCTGTATCTGGCGGTCCGGCATTTCCGATACTTTCTAGAAGGCAGGCCTTTCACCGCTTTCACCGATCATAAGCCTCTGTCCTTTGCCTTCTCCAAAGTCTCCGATCCCTGGTCAGCTCGTCAGCAGAGACATTTATCCTACATTTCCGAGTTCACAACTGACATCCAACATGTCTCCGGAAAGGACAATGTTGTTGCTGATGCACTTTCCAGACCAACCATCCACAACCTATCCTTGGGTGTCGACTACACGGCCCTGGCTGACGCACAGCAAGCCAACGACGAACTGCCCAGCTACAGAACCGCAGTCTCGGGTCTGCAGCTCCGAGATTTCTTGGTTGGTCCAGGTCAGCGGACCCTACTTTGCGACGTTGCGACTGGTCAGCCCCGCCCTATTGTCCCTGCAGCCTGGCGGAGACGCGCTTTTGACTCGGTACATGGGTTGGCGCACCCGTCCATCAGATCTACTGTCCGACTGGTCGCCAGCAAGTTTGTCTGGCATGGCCTGCGCAAACAGGTCAGTGAGTGGGCCAGGACTTGTCCGCACTGCCAGACGTCAAAAATCCAGCGACACACCAAGGTCCCACCACAGCAGTTCGAGCCTACCCGTAGGAGGTTCGACCACATACACGTCGACCTCGTGGGCCCTCTGCCGGTTTCAAGAGGAGCCCGGTACCTCCTTACCATCGTGGACCGGTTCATGAGGTGGCCTGAGGCAACCCCCCTGACTGACATCACAACTGATTCCTGCGCCCGAGTGCTGCTCACAACTTGGGTCTCACGTTTTGGCATTCCGGCCCACATCACTTCAGACAGAGGCACCCAATTCACTTCCAGTCTCTGGGCTGCATTAGCGAACCTGCTAGGGACGCAGCTGCACACCACCACGGCCTACCATCCTCAATCAAACGGGTTGGTGGAACGTTTTCACCGCCATCTAAAATCGGCCTTGATGGCCCGCCTGAAGGGTCCTAACTGGGTTGATGAGCTGCCTTGGGTCCTGCTCGGCATACGCACTGCCCCCAAAGAAGACCTCCGCACTTCGTCAGCTGAGCTTGTATACGGGGCGCCACTAGTTGTCCCCGGGGATTTCATACCTGCCCTTCAGGACCAAGGGGAACAACCCCCAGCAGTTCTACAAAGACTGCGCGAGAAGCTCGGCGCCTTGGCCCCGATTCCCACCTCACGGCACGGTCAAGCCCCATCCTGCCAGCCCAAGGAACTACGGGACTGTAAGTTTGTTTTCGTTCGCAGGGGCACACCTCGGGCGCCATTGCAACGACCATATGAGGGACCGTTCCGAGTCATACGGAATAACGGATCCACTTTTATTTTGGACATTGGAGGCAGGGAACAGGTTTTCACGGCGGACCGCCTCAAACTGGCCCATTTGGATCTGCAACAGCCTGTCGAGGTTGCCACGCCACGACGCAGAGGCCGCCCCCCTAAGTGGCAGCTGGCACAGCCCACGGACCTTGGGGACTGTCTCGCCGGTTCTGGGGGGGGGGGGGTTGTGTGGCGACTCACCGTCTAGTCGGGCGAACCGGCTCGGCAGTCGGGTCGCGCGGCGTCGGAGCGACGAGGCCCAAGATGGCGGCGGGCCTCGTCTTTCTGAGCAACGGGGAGAACCCGCGCGCGGGAAAGTCCTGATGACGTAGGACTTACGTCATTGCCGGTTTTTTTGGGCGGGAGTTTTTCTCCCTTAAAGGGCCCGCACAAGGCGGGAAAATAAACCAGTTCTGTTTGGCAATCCTCCGAGTAGAGTCTTGTTTTATTCCGCGGTAGCAACCGCTACAACTGTTTCATTTGGTGTGCGATTGTGGAAAGCTGACATTAGCTGTGTGAGAAAGGACGTTAATGGTGGTGCAGTCACAGTAATTGGGTGGGAAATCCTTGGATTACAAAGACCCAAAAGATGGGAAAGGTTAGCAGGACCATGATGGAGTGTAACCAAAGAAGGCAGCTCTGCAGACATATCACGCCTCTGTAGGCATATCAGGTAGCTCTAAAAATTAATTGTATACTCACAGCTGTAGATGCAGGCTTGTGGTGATTACATGGTCATTGTTACGACAAATAGTTACCTAGTAAATTTGGTGATTGACCTGGACACGAACTTCTCCTGGCATGGTGAGGACATTGTGAACGATTGTGGCCAGTAATATGTGTGGGCCTGTATGGATGGGGATGGACTCACTCTTGGGCACTACACGTAGATTGGGTGGTGATCAACAGCATTGTCACAGCACCTGCAGATCTGCAGAAACTTTTAGCACAGTACAAGCATCTTTTCATGGACTTGTAGTGTGCCCTCATTGGGTACAGTGCGCATGCTTAAATTAGTCTGGAGCCCAAATATTGTTGACGAGATTGGTTCCCTGTACCTTTAAGTTGCAGGTGGAGTAGGAACTGTGCAAATTGGAAAAGAATGGATGTTGGTGAAGGTCCAACATAATAATTGAGCATCCCCGTTGGTGCTGTTCACCCAAAGCTGTGCAACTATGTTAGTCCTGAAGAAGGGTCCTGACCCGAAACGTTGACTGCCTGCTTTTCTCCATAGATGCTGCCTGGCTTCCTCCAGCATCACAGCTGAGTTCCTCCAGCATCATAGTGTTTTTCATCTAGATTCTAGCATCTGCAGTCCTTTGTTTCTCTATGTGGGTACCATAAGGTTATCCTGAATAGAACTATTGATGATGAACAATATTCGCAGAGCTGGGTCATTCTAGACATTTCGGTTAGCTGAGCTTGTGGACATATTGTTAACTATATTCAAGAAGGAGAAAAAGCACAGATGACTGAAGAGGTCAGGGGGTCTGGGGAGAGAGTAGGAATGGATAATTGAATTTGGACGATCAGACACGATCATATTGAATGGCAAGGCAGGCTCAAAATGCCTACTCCTCCTAATTTCTATGATTCCATGTGTGTATATTTGAATATGTGATCAGGCTAAAGGCACGGTGCTGATGTGTATTTGAATGTGGTCTTGGAGTCTGAGCTACCTGACCCTTGATATTCACTAGGAGTTGCATGCTTACACCAAGTTACTATATGGGATTAAGTTAGCTCCACAATTCTTTCAGACCCTAATGGATATAAAGCTGCGAAGGATCCTGATGTGTTGATGTAACCAGGATGATATTCTCGTAGTAATAGAGACTAAACAGAAGCATGTGATGGTGCCATGAGTGGTACTTGGAGGTTACAGGAACAAAATGTATAGCTGAGACAGAACCAGTGTGCATTTAAGTAGCTAAAGTTTGTTTTTTAGGATTCAGAATCGACAAAAATGGGCAGAGAGCTTTGGATTAGATTTAAGAGAGCTTTGTACCAAGCTTTGCTCTGAGGATACATTGGTATTACTTAAACTTTTTGCTGAGTTTGGCCACAATATTGAGTTCCCCCCAACATGAAGGAGAGCCCTGCCTCTGAGGTGAAGAGTAGTGGAGGGCTTAAGAGCTATGTAAAGCAAAGCTTATAAGTGAGCCTTTCCTGGTTGCTTAGTGATTTAAGGATGCTGCCATTGCTAACATACAGCCCTCCCAATGTAGTGGAATCCATCAGGAACTGTTGATTGCATATGCTTCTCAAACTGCACCTCCAGTGAGAAAAACTATGTATGGATTGAAAAAGAGACTTTTGCTTTTGACATTTTGATGCAGAGTCGATTTCATAAATAGCTGCCTTTGATTTACTTGGGCCGAAGTTGAAGACAAGATGAGACAACTTTAATGTTAGGCTGTTCCATTGTTGCATATAGATTATTCCTATAGAGTACTGTGAAGTAGAATGCTACTGTGGATGCATTGCTGCAAATGCAGCATAGTAGCTACCTTTTGTGGACGCAACGGCTAATTTGGAACAGGGCAATTTTTAATTGCAAGTTGAAGATGAGTTTCTGATCACAGCCAAAAAGATCGCCAGGATTGCTCAAACAGATGTTCCTGTGATGCAAGTGTATAAGTCAACCAAGCTAGAGTGAAGTGAATCAGAGATGGGTGTGAGTGAGGAGGCTACCTGAAGTGATGCCAGATATAGTTGTTTTGGAGGTAATACTAGAACATGTATATGAAAGACATCCACACTCAGCATATAGGAATTGTTCACGGAAAGCAGTAGCTACGTGCTGGTTGTATTGGCCTGAGTTTGATCAAAATATGTCAGAAATGCAGACTACACCTGCTCACTGCTTAGGGCAGATGTGGACATGGCTAGTTCCTCTATTCCAATGGATGTGTGTTGATATCTTTCACCTGGGAATGGATAATTTCAGCACACAGGTTGAAAGCCACTTTATGTAGTTGGAAGTGCTGCCATTCAGGTAATGCATCTCCAGAGAATGGATCGTAGCTTTGAGATGAGATTTGTGACACATGGCCTCCCTGAGGAGCTGGTGTCTGATTCATGATGACACAGCTTGTCACACTCCTCTGCTCCAATGAAATCTGCCTTAACCTAACTCCCCCGTTCCATGAATTGTCTAATGGGGAGGCTATGTGAATAGTGAAGGAAACCATGAAGCAGCATTTGTTGGGTAACCTGGATTGTGCGTTGCTTGGAACCTGAAGCAAATTTGCCAGAAGAATTCACCAGAATTGAGACCAGCTAGAATGGACACTTAGGGATGACAAAGACACATCAGCTATTGAGGAGACCTTGACAATTAAGACAACCTCAAGATTGATTGAATTTATAGTCGATTGGGTTGATAATTACTCCTCTGAATATTCAATCTGGTATACAATATAATACATATATACAAATAGGTCTTCCATTTTCCTGGCATTTATTACATTGCCCAATGCCTTTAAAAATCTATAAACACCAATAGCCACTCACCTTTTTCAGCCCCCAGTGGTATTTTATAAAATAACTCAACATTTTAGTCAAACGTGATTTGCCTTTAACAAATGTAATTTGATTTTGACCCACGTTACTGTCATAAATGGTTTTCCACCACTGACATTAAGTTATCATTCACCGTTTGGAATCTTTAAAGAGAAATGAAAGATTGTGATTTAAGCCGCCTTAGTTTCAATATCTACTTAAATAATTTTGGATGCATCTCATCTGGACTTTTAAAAATTATTATTCATATCCCATCTAATACCACTACTATTAATGCTACCTTTCACTGCTCTGTTGGCCACATCCTCTTGAGGAAACAGATGCCAAGTACTCATTTGGTACCTCAGCCATTTTCTTCGCAACTATTTGAATGTGTCCTTTTTAATCCACTCTTCCTCTGGACTCCCCATTTAATCTTCGTTTATGAACGGTGGGGGGGGGGGGGGGGGCGGAGGTTCATTTTTATGTTAACTCTAATGCATCCTTACATTCTCTTGTCCCTCATTTTCCACGTCTCTTAGATTTCCTGTGTACTTTCTGTATTAAGCTTGGCTCCCTACCATAACACAAATATGAGCAGTATTTATAAACTGTCCCTGTCTAACTTGTTTGTAATTACCTGCTTTGAATAGAGTAATTAAAGAGGTGAGCTTTCTTTATTATCATGAGAACTGCCCTACAATTGGGGTGTTGCACTTGGTCTCAATCCACACAGATTGCGGAGGAAAGAGAAAAGAATAGGATAACCGAGGAGACACGAAATCCTGCAGATGCTGGAGGAACTCAGCAGGTCAGGCAGCATCTATGGAGGGAGATAAACAGTTGACGTTTCAGGTCGAGACCCTTCATCAGGACTGGATAGGAAGAGGGCAGAAGCCAGAATAAAAAGGGACAGGGAGGAGCACGAGCTGGCAGGTGATAGATGAGTCCAGGTGAGAGGGGGAAGGTAGCTGGGTGGGGGAGGAGAGATGAAAGGGAGTGATGTAAGAATGAGAGGTGATAGGTAGAAAAGGCAAAGGGCTGAAGAAGAAGGAATCCGGTAGGAGAGGACAGAAGACCATGGAATAAAAGGAAGGAGGTGGGGAATAGATGGGCAGGTCATGAGGGCAGGGGAGGGGAAAGAGAAGGGATGAGGGGGCCACAGGAATGACAGAAACCAAAGACTTGGGAATCGTATTAAATTAGTTCTCCTGTTGACTTCGGGACATAAAAATCTACTTCGTGGTTAATTGTATTTTTATGAGGTGATTTTAAAAACTAGGAAATGCAGCATTGTTTGGATGGAAAGTGCCTTTTTCTGGATTAAGCTCATGCAACTAATATATTTCATTTGGGATCCTTGACAATGAGTATAACCAGAAATTCAATCATGGAGAGTATCATAACCTTATCTCTTATGCTGAAAGCCTTCCTTTTATTCAAACGACTGTCTGATAAGGGTTTCCGTACAGTACTTAGTAGTTAAGCAATTATGTGTTAAAAGTAAAAGACAATTTTGTACTGGAGTTAAAACATACTTTCAAATATGGAAGGCTGATTTAGGTAGCCCACTGGTTGGAAAAATAGCATTGTTTGCCATTGTAACTTTTATGTACTAGTGAGTAAATGAGATGCAGAACGATACAAGCAGATGCATTTTATCCAATTATTTAAAACAAAAATTGACCAGTTTAAAATATGTGTACATGTTAAATTGGAGTATCTTGTATACTGAAGATAATTTTACTTTTAACATTGACTCCTTAATATTGCAATCAATCAAATAATTTCATTGTGAAATTATAATTAATTGATAATTGATTCATGTCATCAGGCCAATTGATATAGCCATAGTATAGTGGCCTTTGCCTGTTGGGAACATAGCTGTTCAGGGAAAATAAACATCAAACTACAGAGCTAATGTGGTCATTGATTTGGATGTCTGAAGTTCTAAATCTTTGTTTTCAGTACTCATCTGAAAAATGTTGCTCAAATAAAATTACATTTTGATTAACTTGATTGTTGGACAGTGTTTAGATTTCTTTTTTAACATTGATGTATTTATCTGCAGGCCAGAATATCAATTAAGATATGTGTTCAAAATTTTGTTTTTGAATTTGCATCCCTGCATTTTACTCTTTCAAATGCTGCCATAACTATTATGCTGTGTTTTTACTGTTAAACACGTTCGTACAATTTTCCACTGAGGCAACTTATTCCAGATCTCCCTCAATTCCAGTCTTCAATTCAGAAGTGCTGTGTAACAAGGGGCTGTGGTCTGGATAGCTGTATCTATCAGAGGTAGATTGGTGAGGATGAAGTCGAGTAAGTTTATCCTGTGTTGGTTTACTCACAGCTTGCTGCAGACCCTGTCAGGCATCCAAGTCCTTTAGGACTTGGCCAGTTTGGTAAGTACTGGTAATACCAAGCCACTCTTGGTGATAGACTTTCAAGCCTACCATCCAGAGTGCATTCTTTTTCCTTGCTGCTTTCAATGCTTTTAGGTGCTGTTCAACATGGAGGAGCACTAATTAATCAGCTGAGGGGGGAGAGTAGATGGGTGGTATTTAGCATGAAATTTCCTTGCTCATATTTGATTTGGTGCCTTGAGATTTCATGGGATCTGGATTTGATGTTGACACTCAGAGGGTTACTCCCTCCCACCTCAATACCACCATACTGCCACCTCTGCTGGGTTCAGAAATACCTTTTGGGGAAGGAAATCTGACATCCTTGTCTGGTCCAAAGCCATGTGGTATCTCTTAAATGGTGCATGATATGGGCTAGCAAGCCACTCAGTTCAGGGACATTTAGGAATTCTCAGTAAATGCTGGCACAGCCAGCTATACATAGACCTTATGAATGAATAACTTAAAAAAATGTAGAAGGTGAAGCTCTCATTTGATTCACACTTAGTTCACAAACTAACCAGGGAAAGACTGGAACGTGTTATGCAATATTTTGGAGATGAGTTATTTAATTATGACAACACTATTCCATGGTGTGATGTTGCTGCAGCACATTTTATGAAGCTAGAACATGGTTCTGGATATTGATTCTACCGTCAGGGCATGCATTGAGTAGGTTGGTTATTATCTCATTTTTGTGGGGAAGGGGAAAGAAAATGAGATTGTGAGCTTTCTTGCTTAGAGCTACTTTGTTACAAGTATTGAGTTTGCAGATATGTGAAGATCGTCAGACATTTATGTGAAATAAAAACAAATGCAGGAAATACTTTTCATCAGGTCATTAACCTGGAAGGTTAACTCTGCTCTCTCAACAGGTGCTGCCTGGTCTGCAGAGTATTCCAGCAGTTTGTTTTATTTAACATTTTCATCATTTGCAGTTTTTTTTTGTATTTCAAAGACTTCTCTGTGAAGCTGGGAATCTAAAATGGAAGAGAGAATAATACATTTCAAATGGAGTAGTTAACATGAGATTTAAGCCAATTATTTGCAAATGTCAGCAGAAAAAGATTATAAAAATGACCGTTATTGTAATAGCATTGAACGGAAGCAAGTTGAATTGGTTTCTTTATTTTGGAGATGAAAACAATACAGTGTTCGTTTAATGGGTAAAGAATCTGGGAATATATTAGTTTTTGATTATGTTACTATTTGAAATGAAAGCAGTAATAGAAATTTGGCTTGCTTGTACTATTTGAGATGTGGAGAGATACAGCAGGATATGGACCTTTGGTCCACTGAGTCCACACTGACCATCAACCACCCATTTACACTAAAACTACATTAACCTCATCTTTTAAATTCTCCCCATATTCTCATCAACTCCCTCCATCCAGATTTTACCACCCACCAACATACTATGATCAATTTATAGTGGCCAATTAACCTAACAACCCACGTGTCTTTGGGATGTGGGAGGAAACCAGAGCATCCAGGGGGTCACAGGGAGAATGTGCAAACTCCATGCAGACAGCACCTGAGGTCAAGGTTGAACTTGGATCTCTGACACTGTGAGGCAGTGACTCTACTAGCAGCACCATAATGCAGACCTAGACATGGAGTATACATGAATGTAGGAAATGAAAATGAGAGAGAGGGAGACAGAATGAAAATAACAACAGAAAATGGTGCAAATACTCAGGCAGCATTTGTGGGGAGTGAAATAGAGTTAACATTTCAGGATGATGACCTTTTATATCTGTAGTTTCATCTCGTGGAAAGTGACCAACCTTAACTTTGTTTCTCTCTCTGCAGATGCTGCATGACCTGCTGACTACAAACATTTTCTTTTCTTATTTCAGACTTCACACATCTGATCATGTTTCTTTTAGCGAGATACAAAAACGTCAGTTGAGTTTGAAAAATGCTTGGAAAAAAAACTGCAGGTGTCTTTTTCCCAGGTCTGATGAAGGTCTTCAACCTGAAGTGCTCATTCTAGTTTTCTTTCCACAAGTGCAGCCTAACTGTTTCCAACATTTTCTGTTTTGATGGAAAGATGCATATGGAAATGTTAATCTGGTCAGTCTGTAAATATGTCCTTTCAATAGTCACTTGCTTGGATTTTGCTTAATTACAAAACTATGGTATTTTTTGGTGCAGACGGGTATATTTAAGTGACTTGCACTACTGCAGCATGGGATCGTGTTTAGTGCTGGTGCACAGCAATTTTGGCTATTTTTGCAATATACTCAGTTGTGGAAACCAAATTTAACTTCTGAGTACTGCAGAGCGATTTGTATTGAAGAGGTAGCCTAGCATTACTTGGTTTGACTCTGCTGGATTATAAATCCAACGTGATATCAAATTTGTTTTTGCAAATTGATCGGGAAGTCTGTGAAGACTATCATTTCTAAACCAGCCTGACTATAGTTAAAGTGTTAAGAGAGCAATTTCTTTTCCCATATCTGGTGTCTCAAGCATGTAAATATTGAACTTTCTGGACATTGTGCATGCTTTGTGTATACATATATAAAACAGTTGTTTCCAAAACAGGACAATTTAAAAGCTTGCCAGGAACTAAGTGTTGTAAACATGGGTTCTTCTGCTTGGCTGGAATCCAGAATACACACTATGACTCTTCTACCATTATTTGAAGATAATTTGTATTTGGATAGACGTTTGCTGAGACTTGATGTTAACAAGATGCATCATTCCTTTTGCAATGTGATGGGTGAAATTAGCTATTCCATGTCTAAAAAATGGAATTAACACTACCTCATTCGCTTTCATTTTGTTGTATTATAATTTTGAAGACCCTGCTGGAAACAATTTCATTCTATGATTGCATTCTCTAGATTTTTCAATTGTGGGAAGTACATGCAAATGGGTTTGTGCCATTTTATGTTGGTCTCTGTTCACACAGAAGAGGCCTTTTTGGCCCATTGTATCTGAGCCAACTCTTTGAAAGAGCTATGTAATTAGTCCTGCACTCCCCTCCATTTTTCCCATTGTAGTGGAAAGAATAGAGCATGCACTCCAGTAATATGCCGTCATTTTGCAAGAAAAATATATAAAGGAGGTTAAGTTTATTTTGTATTGCTTTTCTCATAAAAGTATTCATTGGGTAATATTAATATCGGTATTATTGTTCCATTATTAGTGCCCAAAACTATTCCATGAAGTTTATGAAATGCATGTTAAACACAATTTTATTTTCATTGATGTTGGTCACTGATCTCAACAGGTAATAGCTTGTTGAATCATTCTAACCCATTGAAAACTTTCATTTTATGCATCCATCTTAATTTTAGATTTCTGTAATTTGTTGATGATATATTAGATGCCAGATAATACTTCCTGAGAAGGAAAGCATCTGATTAATATGATTTTAACACTCTTAATTATCATTATTTTCTCCATTATTTATAATTCATCTACTTAAATTTAATGAGTCCTTGTCCTCATTCAACATGTCTTAGACCATGAGACATAAGACCATAAGTCATAGGAGCAGAATTAGGCCATTTAGCCTTTCACGTCTGCTCCTCCATTCGATCATGGCTGAATTATTTTTCCCTCTCAACCCCATTCTCCTGCCTTCTCCCTGTAACCTTTGACACCCTAACTCATCAAGAACCTGTCAACCTCCGCTTTAAATATACCCAATGACTTGACCTCCGTCGCCGTCTGTGGAAATGAATTCCAAACATTCATCACCCACTGGCTAAAGAAATTCCTGCTCATCTCTGTTCTAAAGGGACGTCCTTCAATTCTGAGGATGTGCCCTCTGGTCCTGGACTCTCCCACTGCTGGAAACATCCTCTCCACGTCCACTCTATCCAGGCCTTTCAATATTTGTAAAGTTTCAATGAGATCCCCCCTCATTCTTCTAAACTCCAGCGAGTACAGGCCTAGAGCCATAAAATGCTCCTCATACATTAACCCTTTCATTCCTGAGATCATTCTTGTAAACCTTCTCTGGACCCTCTCCAACGCCAGCACATCCTTCCTCAGACATGGGGTCCAAAACTGCTCACAATACTCCAAATGTAATCTGACCAGTGCCTTATAAAGCCTCAGCATTACATCCTTGCTTTTATATTCTAGTCCTCTCGAAATGAATGCTAACATTGCATTTGCCTTCCTTACTACTGACTCAACCTGCAAGTTAACCTTTAGGGAATCCTGCACTAGGACTCCCCAAGTCCCTTTGCACCTCCAATTTCTTGAATTCATTCCCTGTTTAAAAAATAGTCCATGCCTTTATTCCTTCTACCAAAGTGCATGACCATACACTTCCCTATGCTGTATTCCATCTGCCACTTCTTTGCCCATTCTCCCAACCTGTCCAAGTTCTTCTATAGACGCCCTGCTTCCTTAACACTACATGCTCCTCCACCTATCTTTGCATCATCTGCAAACTTGGCCACAAATCTCTCAATTCCATCATCCAGATCATTAACATATAATGTGAAAAGTAGCAGACCCAATACCAGCCCCTGCCAAACACCACTAGTCACTGGCAGCCAACCAGAAAAGGCCCCCTTTATTCCCACTCTTTGCCCTCTGCCAGTCGGCCAATGCTAGTACCTTTCCTGTAATACTATGGGCTCCTATCTTGTTTAGCAGCCTCATGTGCGGCACCTCGTCAAAGGCCTTCTGAAAATCCATGGAAACAACATCCACTGACTCTCCTTTGTCTATCCGACCTGTTACTTCCTCAAAGAATTCCAACAAATTTATCAGGCAAGATCTCCCCTTAAGGAAACCATGCTGACTTCAGCCTATTTCATCATAAACTTCCAAGTACCCCGAAACCTCATCCTTAATAATGAAACTCCTTTAGATGCTGCTGTTTCTTTGGATTGAACTGATCCTGCATTCTTCCGAATTACTCCCAGAAACATCTTACCAAACCACTAAAGTCAGGCTAACTGGCCTATGATTTCCTGTGTTTTGCCTCCCTCCCTTCTTAAAGAGTTGAGTGACATTTGAAATTTTCCAGTCCTCTGAACCATTCCTGACTCCAGTGATTCTTGAAGAGATTGTGGAGGCACTACTAATGCCTCCACAATCTCTTCAGCTACCTCTTTCAGAACCCTAGGATGTAGTCCATCCAGTCCTTGTGACTTATCTACCTTCAGACCTTTCAGTTTCCCAAGCATCTTCTCCTTAGTAATAACAACTACACTCACTTCTGACCCGACTCTCTGAAATTTCTGGCATATTGCTGGTGTCTTCCACAGTGAAGTCTAACACAAAACACTTATTCAGTTCGTCCGCCATTTCCTTGTTCCCCATTGCTACCTCTCCAGCATCATTTTCCAGCAGTCCGATGTCCACTCTTGCCTCTCTTTTATATATCTGAAAAAACTTCTGGTATCATCTTTTATGTTATTGGCTAGCTTACCTTCATGTTTCATCTTTTCTCCCCTTACTGCCTTTTTAGTTGTCTTCTGTTGATTTTTAAAAGCTTCCAAATTCTCTAGCTTCCCACTAATTTTTGCAATATTGTATGCCCTCTCTTTTGCTTTTATGCTGTCTTTGACTTACCTTGTCAGCCACGGTTACCTCTTCCTCCCTTTAGAATGCTGCTTCTTCTTTGGATTGAACTGATCCTGCGTCTTCCGAATTACTCCCAGAAACTCCTGCCATTACTGCACTACTGTCATCCTTGCTCGGGTCCCCTTCCAATCAACTTTGGCCCGCTCCTCTCTTGTGCCTCTGTAGTTACCTTTACTCAACTGTAATACCGATACATCTGATTTTAGCTTTTCCCTCTCAAAGTGCAGGGTGATTTCTATCATATTATGATCACTGCTTGCTAATGGTTCCTTCACCTTAAGCTCCCTAATCAAATCTAGTTTGTTGCACAACACCAAATCTAGAATTGCTTTTTCCCTAGTGGGCTCAACCACAAGCTGCTCTAAAAAGCCATCTCGTAGGCATTCTACAAATTCCTTCTCTTGGGATGTAGTACCAACTTGATTTTCCCAATCTCCCTGCATATTGAAATCCCCCATGACCACCGTAACATTGTCCTTTTTACATGCCTTTTCTAACTTCTGTTGTAATTTGTACCCCACATCCTGGCTACTATTTGGAGGCCTGTATATAATTCCCATCAGGGTCTTTTTACCCTAGCATTTCTTAACTCTACTTCTTCTTTTCATTTCTTTATTAATAAAATTACTATTTTCACTTTACAAGGCATCCACATTGCTCCTGACCACCACTTTTTCCTAATTTTTCCTAAACTTTCTTATTGACATGAAATCCTTTGCAAGTTTATATTTTTTTGCTCACTGCTTTTATCTCTTACTGTCAGCTTTAGTGCCCTTTGTACTTACTATTTCTATCATGACCTGTGTACATTTTTGCACTTGTGTGTCTTTTAGTCTCCTTGCCTCACTAAGTTTCAAAATTCTTTCCTCTTTGGTATAGGGCTTAAGCTTATTTTGGTGAGATCTTGTCCCTCAGGGATAGCAATTAGTTCCGTATACTACTGATCTGCCATTTTATCCATTTACTGGTTTAGCAATGCACCAACATCAGAGCACCATTTCAAATATCAACAAAATATTGAATTTTTTATACAATGTTTCAGTATACCATTGAACTGGATTGAAACCGCCCAATTTCAGCTTTCTATTGGTTTATTTATAGGAAGAGCAGCAAACACCTTACTGCATAGAATTGAATTCAAACCTCAGGATTCTTTGAATAAGTAAAATATAAAATGCAGCATGAGTGTTTTGTGTCTGTTATATGTGCAATTATTCACTGTGCATTGGTTACGTGCTAAAATTGTGTGTACCATAAGGTAAAAGGTGTATCCCTGTGAAATGCTTAGAATTCTTGTGCATATGATAACTTCTACTGAGGTTACTTTGTGTGGCTAAAACAATTATTAGAAGAATACTTTGTGAGTAGCTAATCATTCTTTAATTGACTATGCTCTGCAATCACTTAAGAAAAATAGGCACATGTTAATAGCCTTTCAAATTATACTTTGGCATGAAACACCACCTTCCAAGTATTTAAATATAAAAAACCACAGTTGAAAAGAAAAAAAAACTGTGTGGGTAAACATTGTTCATAGGAATTCTGCTCCCTCCTAGCTGTGACATTTTAGTTGAGGGTTTATTCACCTTTTTGGTTTTCTTAGTTAATATTTAGTAGAGGGGCTCATCTGAAGTTCACTGTAAAAGGCTGAAGCATTTTCTGCAGGATAATTTGTGAGGTGGTGAAAGAACAGAAAAGAATGGTTAGGAAAATGGATTGGAACATACTCTTTTATAAAAAGTAAGAAAATGCAGACATTTGTTTTTGAGAATGGAACACACAGTTACTTGAAGTGCTTTTAAAATTTTGAAATTATGTTCCAGTTACCTTTTTTCGTAGTTATTGTTGTGTGATTTTTTTTGTGTGTGTGTGGGATAGCCACGCAGCTGTTGGTGTTTTTCATTTCCTTAAATAAGTAGACTGGAATTCCCTTAGGGGTTGTGACAGACAGTAGGATGCCATGGAATGTGACACTTAAATCTTTCCTCCTAAGTGAGGATTTGATTTTTGCATTTTAAAAACCTAGACAGGTCACAAATATTAATTTTATAAATATAGACCAATCAAAGTGAAGTGTTTTGTTGCTGAACCTGTTAAGTAATTCCTGCATAAGTAAATATAATTATATAAATCTTGGTATTTTAACCTTTATTTTCAGTGGGCAGATAATACGTGACTTGATGCATGCTTGGGTTTTATGGAATGTAAGACTGTATTGTTGAAGGCAGCATTGAGCAGCTGTGTAATAGCAAGATTAGTTACTGAGAGAATAAATATATATAATACCAAGAGTAATCTTAAGTGGATGTTTGAACACCTGAACAAAGGAAAGATGAATGCATCTGTGAAAAAGAAATGTAACAATGCCTGTTTATTAAGAATGGGGATGTCTGAGCCTGATTGTAGTGCTCTAGTTCCACCTACAGCTTCACAATTGAGGTAGCAAACCGCATCCATGCACATCAATACCTGAACAATAGATGCTTGGATTAATAAGTGGCAGGTGATGGCAGTTGCCTGGCACTTGCTTTGAATGGGAGTGACTATCTTCAACAAGAGGTTCCAACCACTTCCCATTGACATTCACTATTATCATCACAATGATCTCCGGTCACCAGTGACCAAAACTGAAACTAGACCACTGAGCCACAATGACAGCAAGAGCAGGAAAGAGGCAAAGCACCCATGGTCAAGTGACTTGCATTATTTCCAAAAACCTCTCTGCCAACTACAAGGTACAAACAAGGGGCAAAACAAAACACTCTGCAACACTCTCTATTTGCATTGAGTACAGCTTTGATAATATAAGAAACTCCATATTATCCAAGGCACAACAATCTCATCCATGAATTTAAACAAGCAGCACTGTGGTCACCTACCAATGCTTCTTTCATAACACATGTAGCTACAACTTCTAACACCCAAAAGGATAAGCTTTAGTATTGGGCTATTATGTTAATTAAAATACTAAATTCCTCATGTTAATTCCAGCAGTTTGAAGAGGCAGAACTATGTTAGTTTGTTAACATGATGGAAACTTGGGGTCACTCGTATGGGCCAACAGAGATGTCCTGCAAAGTGGAAGTCAACCAATCTTTATTTTCTCTGATGTAGAAGAGATCACATTGTGTGCATCGAATGCAATACACTGAATTGAATAAGTGCAAGTGAATTAATTCTTTACCTGGAAGGACCTTTTGGGTTGCTGGATAGTGGGAAGGGGAAAAGTAAAGGAGCAGGTGTTACATCTCCCACAGTTGTGTGGGAAAGTGCTGTGAGAAGGGGAGAGGTTGGTGTAGATGGAAAAGTGGACCAAGGAGTCATGGAGGGAATGTCCCTTTGGAATCTTGAAAGGAGAATGCTTCCGTTCAGTCCGTAAGTGTGACCTTGAGTGAATTTACAGAAAACTCTGCTTTAAGTGTGGAATGGATCAGGGGGACATTATTGGCAACAATGCTGAATATAAAGATTCAACTGTCAGCTTCTAGTCACATCATATTAGTTCTTCTATCATTTTAATTCTCCTTCCCATTTCCAATCCCACACTGAACTTTTTCTTTATAGTAGTGACTTGGATTTTGCCAGTTGGTTCAAGAACCAAATAGTTGAAAGGAAGTAACTGTTCTTGAACCTGGTGGTGTGGGACTTTAGGCTCCTGTAACTCCTGCCCAATGGTAGCTGCAAAAATATGGCATGGCCTGGATGGTTGGGATCTTTGATGGATGTTGCCTTCTTGAGGGGAGAGATGTGCCTGTGATGTAGTGGGCAGAGTCCAGTAGTTGACTCTGTTCTCCCCCTCTCTTCCTCTCTGCAACTGAAAACAGACTTCTCGTTACTTTTCCAGTTCTAATGAAGGGCCTAATGAAATACCGACTCTATTTCTCACCTACTGATGCTACCTGACCTGCTGAGCTCTTCAAGTATTCACTGTCTGGTTTGTTAAGTGTGTATTTTTCAATAAGTTATTATTGTGCATATGCTCCTTAATCTTTCTACTGAATAACTTCCAGAATTTACCCTAATGCGGGTGGAAAAATAACATTCTGTAGCCATGGATTTTTGGAGCAAATTGGCCATTAATTTTTAAAAGACAACAAGCATATAGTTATCTCCTGGGGATTATTTGATATAATCCTCAGAGCACAAGAAATATTTCCAGTATTTGCTTGTTTTTGATGACTGTGTTTTTCTTTGTATCTTTCTTGACAATGCTTCCTCTCTTTCAAAACATTAAGATATGTACAGAATGGTCTCTATTGATTGCTTTTGGCTTCACCTCGTCAGAAAGTAAATGGTAGACATCAAATAAAATTTATGACAGATGGAGGCAATTTGGAGCATTGTGCCTGTGCCCATTATGAAGGAGCCATGCAAACTTATCCCACCTCCTACCTCCTAGTACTTGATCTGTAGTTCTGCAGGTTAAGGCTCTTCATTTATCCTGGCACTACTAAAATGTGGTGAGGATTTCAGCCTGCATTCCACTTTCAGTCAGTCACCTCCAGGTGAAAAAGAAATTCTTACAAGTCACTAATTCAACTACATTAAATCTATGATCCTTGGTTTTTAATACCTCAGCTAAGAGAAATTGGTTCTCCTTATTTACTCTTTCTAAGCTCCTCATGTTCATGCACTCACCAAGTCTCTTCCCAGCCTCCTGTGACCAGTGGTGTACCAAAGGGATTGGTGATGGGACCCTTAGTGCTTGTTTATATGCATTAATGATTTGGATAATAATATTGGTAGTATGATTAGTAAGTTTACAGATGACATGAAAATTGGTGACGTTGATAGCGAGGAGGATAGGCTACAGGATGATATTGATGAGTTGGTCAAATGGGCAGAGCAGGGCAATGGCATTTAGAATTTAATCTTGATAAGTGCGAGGTGATGCACTTTGAGAGCATGTGATAGGATGTACACAGTGAACGGTAGGCACATTGGGAGTATTTGGGGAACAGAGGAACCTTCATATACAAATCCAAGGATGCTTGAAGGTGGCATGACAGGTAGATAAATGGTGAAAAAGGCATACAGGATACTTGCCTTCATTAGCTGGGGCATCAATATAAGAGCCAGGAGATTATGGTACAATTTAATATATTGGTTAGGCCACAGCTAGAGTACTGTGTGTTGTCCTTATTGCCATACTAAAGGAAGGGCAAAGGAGATTCCTCGGATGGGGCTTTTCAGTTATGAGGAGAGACTGGACAGACTAGGATTGGTTTCCTTGGAGCATAGGAAGTTGATAGAGGTATGCAAAATTATAAGGGGCATAGACAGGGTAGATAGTATAAATTTTTTTTTTGCCCCAAAGCAGATGTGTCTAAAACTAGAGGGCAATTGGTTCAGGATAAAGAGTAGGAGGTTTAGAGGAGAATTGAAGGAGGAAATGTTTTCACCCAGAAAGTGGTTGAAAGCTGGAGTGCCCTGTCTGAGTGGATGTTGGAAGCAGATACTGACAACATTTAAGTAGTATCGTAGATGAGCACTTGAAACACAAGGCGTTAAAGGCTACAGGCCAAGTGTGGGTCATTGGAATTAATATGGATTGGTGCTTGATGGTCAGTACAGATGTGGCAGACCAAAGTTATTGTTTCTGTGCTGCTTGCCTCTCATGCCCCTGTTCCAAAGGGGAAAACAAAGGAAGTCTGACCAATCTTTCCTCATTGTTAAAATTTCCCAGCCCTCAGAACATTTGTAAATTTTGTATCCAGTACAATTACATCCTTTCAATAATATGGTCACCAGAACTGTACATTATTCTCAAGCTGTGGCCTGGCAAGTGTTGTATGCAATTCTAGCATAGCCAGTCTCCTCTTAACTCTGTGATTTGACCTAATAAAACAAACCATCTGTAAATTTTTGAAACACTTTATATACATTTAAGGATCTGTGAACATGGTTCCTCCACAGTTGTCAATATTCTCCCATTCATTGTACACTCCCTTGCCTTTTTTGCATCTCCCCCCAAAAAAAATCACACATTTCTCTGGATTAAATTCCATTTGACACTTTTCTTCCTAACTGTGCAGATTACTTAAAGCTTTCCTTCCCCCATAAACCCTGTAGCCAATTTTTGCTTAATTGTTTCTTGATATGGTGACAAACTTATTGATTAAATGAAGACTTCCTTCCGTAATGGTGGAGCCTCAGGAGGAGGACAGGGTGGATTATCCATTTGGTATTCAGGCTGAAGGTAATTAGAAACATTTCAGCCTAGTCGTTTGCACTTGCATGCTAAACTTTGTGAGATTGAGGATGCATCTGGAGTTTCCACCTTCTCCCTTTGTACATTCACATTCATGACTGGATGTGACAGCAGGGTGCGCTTTGATCTGATCTGTTAGTTGTGCAGATTCCTTATCTCAGTCTATATTTTGTTTTTTTCTGCCGTATAGCATGCATATAATCCTGTGCTGTAGCTTCACTATCCTTACCCTGTTTGTGGGTCCTGCTGTTGATGCTTCCAGCATGTGCTGTCATTTACACATTGAAAGTACACATCGAAGCACTTAACTGGGAAATTTACAGGTTACATAACTTGTCACCAGCAATGGAAGAGTCCATGTTGGTATACAACACCATAAAACTATTTTGTCCTGTGGTTTGTTACTTTTAATTTTACTTTTATAATAGGACAAACAACATAAAGAAAATTATTCCTATATATTAATTTCACAGCAAATTAGTTAAACACAAATTATTAAGTCATCTTTTTAGGCTTTTTTGGATTGTAACACCTAAATTCCACAAATCTTAAAACATTTCTTAAAAATGCTTGAGCGTTGAACTAAATACAAAAAAAAATTTAAAGCCATTCAAAAATATTGGTCCTTTGCAGCTAAAATCAAAAATGTGGTCCTTTGCAGCTATTCTCCTCTAAGGAATGCAATAGAACATCATTAGAATCAATGCAGAAGGACTGCTGGTGTATAACCTGACATGGGTTTCCCCACCACTTCCTCATGTTCTGTAGATCTCGTTTGTTGCCAAGATCAAAGCACCTTTGAGGCATGCTGAGAGAACTGAGAACAGCTTTGCAACTTTTGTATTTGAGCATGAATGTCAGTTGCTAAAATTTAAGTGAGAAATGTCATCTCTGCACCTAACTCTGGTGATTTCCTCTGGCTATGAGGGAGATTATGCTTTCAGAGAGGATATCTGGAATTTTCCATCCCATGGCTTTGGCTAGCATGGAATGGATTATAATCAGAGGAGCTATGAATGTAGCTGAAGACAATGCCTGACCTTGCAATATTGATGAATAATATGGAAGGTGGATCGAGCAATCCAAGTGATCTTGATAAATAAGCTGAGTAGTCACTGGAAAACTTTGAGTTATAAAGACATCCTTAAACAAATACTTAATTTTTTAAGTGATGCTGGGGGAGTACTCAGCCATTGCTATTGTTATCTGAAGGTGGAACCTTCAATGTCTCTTTTACTGTTCTCTCTTCACTGGATATGATGCACAATTTTCCACTAGATTATTTTATACCTGCTCAGACTGCACCATTTCAACAAAAAAAGGGGAGAGTAATTCTTGCTTTGGGTGCTATGAGTACCTCTTGTGCTCCAAAATTTCTGCAGTGCAAGTGCACAATTGAGACATGAAGCATGCAGGATGTCATTTGTGCACTTAACATTCACCTTAGTTATGCAGACAGATAATGACATTGATAAGCTTGCAATGCTGGCTTGACGCCAAATCCACCATTTGGTCCTCTTTACCCCAGTCAGTCTCCTCCCTTAATGTGCATTCAACGGTGAATACTTACAGAAAGTGAAGGACCCACTATCAGCATTATTTAATGTGGTTATTAACTACTTAGAAGTTAGTTGCTAATTAATTTCTTTTGTCTACTGCTGTAGCTCTACTTTATTTGTTTTTTCAAGCAAATCGGGAAGTTTACTGAAGAGGTGAATGGTTTGTAACATGAGGATGTTTCTGCCCAAGGCATTTAGAAAAAAATTCTACTTGAACCTTAATGATGAAGAACGTCTAATGTGCCTGTTTATAAGTAAGGAGACTGCTACTGCCAACTGTTGCAGCCCTGTCTCCAATCTCCTAGTAGATGAAAGACCACATTGGCAGTGGCTGTTGTAATTTTGGCTGGAACTTTGGCTTTGATCAGACTGGTGATAGAGATGTGAACATCATGTTGTATTCAAAGTCCAGTGTTGCATAAATAAGGTCACTAAGGTAAGAGATCAATTTAATTTTTTTCTTGTGAAGGAAAAGTAGGTAAATATAAATGAGAAAGCTTACAAGGTTTGTAGGGGTACACATAATGTATGGTGGGGTTGCCCACACTGCATATCAACCATAAGGGACAGGTTCTGGGAAAGGCTTGTGCTGCATTGGGTTTGTAGGTAGGGCTTTATGTTGTGAAGGGCCTTTTTGTAGTTGGAGGGACTTAGGGGCAGGACCTAACAAGCCCTGAAGGATGATAAATAGTTTCTCGAGCAGCGTCTGGAGTGGGCCAAAAGCCTTATGTCACCATGTATATTGCATGATATAATATTAACTAAGTGAAGAAGGAAATATAATGCAGGATCTAGCATTTAACTTGTTTCTGAACTCTGACCAGTAAACTCTAAAGGCAACACTTCAAGCCATTCAGAAAAATAATATGTCAAAGCTGATGTTTTTTTTTGACAAAGTTAACTTTTCACATCATCCTCAAGAAGGCAGACATTTCCCACTTCCTTATATCAAGGAAATATTTCCTCCTTCCTGACCCTCAAAAAAAACCCACTGCGCTTTATATCATCAGCTTTATGGGAATCCCACAAATTCACATAGCCTGTTGATATGCCTGTCTTTAATAATTTTGTACAACAATGTCATGTCAGTTTGATTTCAGAAGATATATTGCATGTATTTATTGGAATGATTGCACATACATATTGTTATTTAAATGGATCTGCATAGTACCAGTAAAACTTGTACATCTGAAGTAAATTTAACTACGTAATAGATTTTTGCCAATGGTGACAGAGGAAGATGTCATCCCCACATGTCTGTGATTAATGCTTGAAAATCCAAGTACTTCTCAGTCCTGGTGGCTTGCATTTATTAAAAGAGCATCCAATGTTATTGAAGTACTGACCTTGATATGTCCTTATGTTATTGCTGTGCATTGTCAATTTGAAAAGTCACTTTTATTTTTGTAAAAATTCCTACTGGAATTTTTGTGTCTTCAGATATTTCCAGCTTCCAAAGATAGGTAGTTTCTGATTGCATTTATTGCTGTTAAAAACATTGACAAATTTAGCATACTGTTTACACTATGATAGTAAGAAGTACAAATGAGAGATAAGAGCCCATCCAAATTCAGCCCCTCCAGAAGATATTCCTATTTCTTTTTAAATATAACTCCTATTTTACCAAGTTTTCTTTTGTTTCTCTTAATTTATGCTTTTTAGAGTAATGTTTTGAATCATGCAGTTTGATCCCGTCTCCCTCTGACCTCAATCATCCATCCCAAATCGAATTGTGGATTTGGTTCTCAATGTAATGGACATGTTGTTTGGTGTGCAGTTTCTGCAGGTCTGTGCACCATAATCTCCAGTCTCTGTCTGTTTGACACACTTTTCTCTTTTGTTCTCTGTGGGGAGTAAAACCATGCCACGCAAGGCCATCTTTGCACAGAATCCCACCAATTTGCTTTCTCTATAATAAATGTCCATTTTGTTCCCTACAGATCTGATTTGAAAATTAGTAATCCATATTTCCCAATTCGATAATTTAAAATATTTGATTTCTATTTCCAGAACTGATGTTTTAGAGAATTTTTTTTGGAAGAAAATTGTCTAGTCCCCTTTTCCTTTGTCAGCCAGCATCCTGATTAGATACAATATGAAACTGTTTTCTTGAAGCAAAAACTAACATAAAAAGAAAACAAGGTTATTCTGATTTTGAGCTGTACTTCGACTTTAAATGGCGATACTTCAACTTTAAATGGTGATTGCTACAGGAAGTATAGCTCAGAGACTGCCTGCAGTTTGAGATGAGTGCTTTGAAATATGCTTGAAACCAGAGGATGTGGTCAGGCACATGTTGCTGTAGTTTTTACACTAATTGACCTTGAAGTGAGATAGAATCATACTACTGAATTCTATGGAACATAGACAGGTACAGGTATACATGTGAAGCAGATGACTTTGTTTCATTTGGCATGTTTTTAATTTGAAGAAATAAGAAAAAGATTTTTGCCAAGTTCTGCCAATGGTTGATGTAAGGATGGGAAGTTGTTGGAGCAATACAAAGGTAATGTGGGGGAGTAATTTGTAGAGCGTGTAAGCTGTAAATTGTGACACTTTTCTGTAGCCTGATTCTGTTGGTTCTAGGTTGAATAGATAATTATCATTTTGTACTTCGTATTTCTTATGATAAACTTTAAAAAAAAGATTGTCCTTATGTATTGAAAATGATGTATAATGTACAAATTTAAATCATTTGATAGTAAGGGAATAAGACAGAATCAAAATCAAGTTTATTATCACCGACATATGTAGTGAAATTTGTTGTTTTGCAGCAGCTGTACAATGCAAGACATAAAGACATAAAAATTACTATAAGTTACAAAAACAAGTAATGTAAAAGAGGAATAATGAGGTAGTGTTCATGGGTTCATGGACCATTCAGAAATCTGATGGTAGAGGGGAAGAAGCTGTTCCTGAAATGTTGAGTGTGGGTCTTCAGGCTCCTGTACCACCTCCCTGATGGTAGTAAAGTAAAGAGTGCATGTCCCAAGTGGTTAGGGTCCTTAGTGATGGATGCCGCCTTCTTGAGGCGCCGCCTCTTGAAGCTGTCCTCAATAGTGGGGAGGGTTGTGCCCGTGATAGAGCTAGCTGAGTCTACAACCCTCTGCAGCCTCTGTCGATCCTGTGCATTGGAGCCTCCATACCAGGCGGTGATGCAACCAGTTAGAATGGTCTCCACCGTACATCTATAGAAATTTGAAAGAGTCTTTGGTGACATACCAAATCTGCTCAAGCGTGCCTTCTTCGTGATTGCATCAATGTGTTGGGCCCAAGATAGATCCTCTGAGATGACATATTTACGTAGTGCCTTTAATGACCACAAGACATCACCAGGCATGCTATAGTACATGATGTGTAGTTATTGTTATAATATAGCAAATACAGTAGAAAGTTTGCACACATCAGGTTCCTACAAAGAATGGTGTGGTAATAACCAGATAATTTGTCCATAATGTTATTTGTTGTTTGAGCATAAATATTGTCCACAATACTGAGGATAATTGACCCATGGGATCTTAACTACTTCAGTAGTGCAACACTCGTTCAGTCCTGCACTGGAGCATTAGTCAAGAATTTTGTCCTCTGGTCATGTGAGTGGGACTTGAGTCCACAGCCAGCTGACTTGGAACACCTGACAAGAATGCTTGAATACTTGCATGCTTGACACTAAAACTGTTGAGGTTTACCTCTTATGAGCATGCATGCACACACTTAATCAGTTCAATTTTGTTCAATCAGCAATTTTCTAATACTTTTTAGTGTCCATAATAAGTCACACAGTGTGATATCATAAGCAATTCTCAAATGCTTTACAAAATGGGTGTTTGGCAGAGAATATTTCCAATTGGCACTTGGGTGCTTTATGGTTGCAAAATCAGTTGTATATGAATAGAGTAAAAGTAAAGTAAGAAACAGAAGACACTGGTAGGAGTTGGGATACCACAGGGATCAGTGCTGGGGCCACAAATGCTAGCAATGTGTATTAATGACCTGGAGGAAGGAAGTGAATGTACAGTATCAGAATCGGGTTTATTATCACTCACATATGGCGGGAAATTTGTTTTTTGTGGCAGCAGGACAGTACAAGACATAAAGCCAAAAATTACTATAAGTTACAAAAATAAATAAATAGTGCAAAAGAGGAATAAGGTAGTGTTCATAGATTCATGGACTGTTCAGAAATGGCAGAGGGGAAGAAGCGGTTCCTGAAACATTGAGTGTAGGTCTTCAGGCTCCTGTACCTCCTCCCCGATGATAGTAATGTGAAGAGGACGTGTCCTGGGTGGTGAGAGTCCTTAATGATGGATGCTGCCTTCTTGAGGCACCGCCTCTTGATTTGCAGATGAAACAAAAATAAGTTGGAAAGCAAGTTGCAAGGAAAAGACAAAGAGCTTGCAGAGAGATGTTGATAGGTTAAGTGAGTGGGCAGAAAGTTGCCAAATGGGTTATAATGTGGCAAAATGTGCAGTTATTAATTTTGGAAGGAGAACAAAATTGTTTTCAAAATGGAGTAAAACTGCAGGAAAGGATATGGGGGTTCTTGTGCATGAAAATAAAAAGCTAGCAGACAAGTACAGCAGGTGTTTGACCTTTATTTCAAGGGGTTTGGGTATAAGTGGAAGAAAATCTGACTGCAACAATACAAGGCACTGGTGAGACCACAACTGCAAATATTTTTGGTCACTTCAGCACTTTTAAAGAAGAGGCGTAAATGTTGTGTGGTGAATTGCCTTTATGCTATATAATCCTATTCTACGTCAAATAAAAGTACAGAGAAATTGTAGTCTTTTTAAAAAGGAAAATTCTAACCTTATTTTAGATCAAAAATACTTGTGAATAAATAAGTATTCCAACTTCACTTGGATAGTTGCCAACTCCTTGGCTTGATTGCAATGTGGTTTAAATAAAGAAGGAACTCGATTACTAAATGAAGCAACAATTTTGGATTAGTGCCAAAGACCTTCATCTAGGAGTATGTATGTAGGTTCTCTAGCATTCAGTATTCCAGTACTGCATTGAAATGTAATGTGCAATAATGAGAACATTTATATTCCCAAGCAAATGAGGGAGTATCATTTTTTTTCATTTTCTGGGATCTATTTCCTCAGGAGAAATTAATAATTATTTTCTACATGTAAATAAAGCTAAAATCTTGCATTACCAGGGATAGCTATGTCTGGCCTGAGAACTGTGATCGAGAATGTGTGAAAAAGCATGTGAATCTCGGCGAAATAATAATGATTCTAACTTTTTTGCACCCTACAGGATCAGTTTGACAACTTGGATAAACACATGCAATGGGGGATTGAATTTGTAGAGAGATACAACAAGTTTGTGAAGGATAGAACAGATATTGAGATCAACTATGCAAAGCAGCTTCGGTGAGTACTGTGATAAGTAACAAATGCTTCCAACTTTTATGCTTTGAACAGAGAATGCTATAAATCAGAAAGGTGTAATATACTCGCCCCATTAGGAATGTAGAGGAGAATGATTACTTGCCTGATTAGTGAATAAAAACATAAATAACATGCACAATTATCATTCAGTATATGTTTCAGTACTCAGTAGATGTTTTTTTGTGGTAAAACAAGAAAACAAAAGGTGAGTTTCAATCTGTATGGGTGCTTTGCTTTCTTCATTTCTGAATGGTGGCATATGGTAAGTAAATTTGCCTGAACTGCTTGATTGCATATAAATTGTTTTCTGCTTAAAATTAATGTATATGGTAAAACTGTTATGGCTGTAGTCACAACTTTGGTTACTCAGTAATTTTTTATTGGACAGTACTGCTGTGAATGATTTCGCAGGTTGTATGCTTATAGAAAAAAAATGTTGGAATTTAACTATCCTCCAAACCATGAAATGTCCTAACATCATGTGCCTTAACTCTTCCTCTATATGCTATATTTCTACAACCACCTTACAAACTACCATACCACTATACCAATATTGATATTTTCTGCATTATGTTTACTAGCACTTAGACTATATTCCACAGCCTCAAAACCCTCTGAGAAGCAGTTTTGCTAATTTTTGACAAATAAGTTATAATTTAACATGTTGCCATTCACTTATTCTTTGGGGTTAAATCGTTGACAGATTTGAATGAAACGTTTTCATCAATCTCTGGCTTTTAAAGTCATTAGGGAAAAGCACAGAAACTTTGCTGCATGTGAATATATACTCTTAAATAAATCTCTTATTTTTGTGTTACCCTTGATGGTCTTGCAATTCCCTATTCCTAGAAGTGTCTCCAGTTCTGCAGAAACAAAGTTTGAGTAATTCTCCATTTGTTGAACTAGTCTTTTGTGCATCACACACTCTCCCATTAGTGCCTGTGCACTTAACTATAT
This sequence comes from Pristis pectinata, assembly GCF_009764475.1. Lineage (NCBI taxonomy): Eukaryota > Metazoa > Chordata > Chondrichthyes > Rhinopristiformes > Pristidae > Pristis > Pristis pectinata. Next base: position 12,232,746 of record NC_067427.1, on the reverse strand, counting down.
TGATCCTAAATTTAAGCACTTCCGCTTTTTCAGCTCTCTTCCCTTTTTTTTCAGACCATGCTTAAAATTATATTAGAAGAAGCATTTTGTCAGCCCATCATCTTTGGCTCATTGTCAGTTTTGGTTTGGTTTTGTGGTATGAAGCACTTTTGGACATTTTCTTGAATAAAATGCAATATGCACATGGAAGTTGTAGTCTTCATGATCTTTGATCCATGCATGTATTCAGTTAAATATTAAGCATGAAGGTGCCCAGATTGTATATTCAGTGCTTTTGGTATTATCAGTGGCATTCAATGGATTGTTAAAGGTCTAGTCCATTTGATATTTCATCTCTCTCTTGCCTACATATTCTGTATTATCTAATCAACAGAATAGCTGTTCTGTTTTACACCAATGATTTCTGGTAGTTTTTTTTAAGAAGGTTGAAATGCTCTGATTTCTGGATGTTCAACAGTCCAACAATGTTAAGTTTCTAAAAGTCACATGACCACTATACCACCATGCTTCAATTCCCAAGTACAGTCTGTGTCCCTGGGTCAATTTCAGAGATATTCTATCTTAACCACTCTCCAGCTTTCTATAAAGGCTCATGTTCAGCAGCCTTTGTCATTCATATCAGCACTCTGCCTCCTCAATTTAACACAGCAGCCTTTATCCTTTCTAAACCAGTTTCTATTTGCCCACTTGCCCATTCCAGTGCACACAGTAATTCATCTGGCATAATATTACAGTATAATTTAATTAGGAACTCCTATCTCCAATTGAAAATGAAACTATGATGCAGGATACTATATTTTGAATGCTTGTCATAGAGTCAGTAGCAGTATTGAGAGGAAAGGACCTGGTCTCAAACATTAATAGTGGGATTCTTGTAGGGGGAAACTGAAATTGGAACAGCCTGGGACAACCTAATACATTGCTGAAAGCAGCAAGAGCAAATGTGAAATAGTAGTTGTTGACCTATGTTATTCCAAAGCAACTGTGTCAGTTTATGAATTGAGTCTAGGCATTAAATTTATAAAAACAGTTGATAAATAAATCTAATTCCAGTGAGTAACTGACATTAAATCATATCATCTACTTATTTGTAAGATATTTTTATGCTTAAGTGTCCCTTTTAAGGAATGAATTTAGAACAAAGTACATAAAGGGTAAGACAAATGCAATCCATCTATTATGGCCATTTGGTCTACTAATTGGCAAAGTGGTGGAAGGTGACTTTGATATTGCTAACACTCAGTCATCATCTCTCACTTATGCCTAGTTTGAGTCTTGCCACGGCCGCTGAGCTCAAAACCTCATTGCAGTCCAAACATGAACCAAAGAGTTGAATTCCAGCCATGTGGTGTGAGTGACTAAGTATGTTATAAAGGAGTCCTTATTAAAGCAAATTCAGTGAGCAGTAAGGGGAGCACATTGCAGTGGTTGGGATCATACTTGCATAAAGAAACTTGGTTTTGGAGGTCACTTGGTATTGGTATTGGTTTATTATTGTCACGTACCGAGGTACAGTGAAAAACTTGTCTTGCATACTGATTGTACAGGTCAATTCATTACACAGTGCAGTTACATTGAGTTAGTATTGAGGTAGTACAGGTAAAAACAATAACAGTACAGAGTAAAGTGTCAAAGCTACAGAGAAAGTGCAGTGCAGGTAGACAATAAGATACAAGGTCACAACAAGGTAGATCGTGAGGTCAGAGTCCATCTCATCGTTTAAGTGGGATAGAAGCTGTCCTTAAACCTGGTGGTATGTGCCCTCAGGCACCTGTATCTTCAACCTGATGGAATAGGAGAGAAGAGAGAATGACCCGGGTGGGTGGGGTCCTTGATTATGCTGGCTGCTTCACCAAGGCAGCGAGAGGTAATGTTGTAGCCACATGAAATCCTTGTCAGTTATGCGAGATTGTGTCCATGTGACCTTTGTGATTGTGACCTTTCTTCAGCTGCTTCATCACTGTCTTCCTTCCATTGCAAGGTCAGAAGTGGAGGTATTGCACAGTGTTCAATAATCTCCTAATCCTCAGCAAATGAAACAACCTATTTCTTCATACAGCAAGACCTAGACAACATTTAGACATGGCAGGAAATATTCCATAAAATGCCAGGCCATGATTATCTCCACCAAAAGTGAGATCATGTCTACCATCCCTTAACATTCAATGTCATTACCATTGTTGAGTGCCCCATCATTGGCAGTCACTGCTGAACCAGAAACTGAACTGGATTGGACGCACAAACATTGTGGTTTCAAGAGGAGGTCAAATGATGGGTTTCCTTTGGCAAGTGGTTAACTTTCTGACACTCTAAAGCCTCTCCACTTTCTTGGGTGAATAAAATTCCAACAGCACACATGAAACCATTTGGGGCAAAGTACCTAGTTTGATAGCACTTCATCCATCATTGTATACATTTATTTCCTCAACCATCAGTGTGCTGGGGCTACACAACATGCTGTACGTGAAATACACTGCAGTTATTCAGTTAGGATACTCTGACAACACCTCCCCAACCTGTGACCTCTACCACCAAGAAGGACAAGCACAGTAGGTAGGCCCATGGGGATACAATGACCTGCAGGTTCCTTTCCTAGTAATATATTATCCTGATTTGGAAATGCATTGCTCTTCCTTCATTGTCACGGACTAAAATTCTGGAGCACTGTATCCAACAGCACTGTGTGAATATCTTCACCAGAAGGTTTGCAGCATCTTTCTAAGGTCAATTAAAAATAGACAATAATTGGTGGCCTTGCCAGCAATGCCCTCAACCCAACAAATGAATAAAATAAAATTGAAGCAATTGGACGTTTTTTATTACTTTTTTTTGCGTAAACCACGAGTGCAATTTTTTGCACAGCTACGTTGAATGCTGACGAAGCTCACTGAAGGAATACTGCACTATTTCTGAGATGTTAAATAGGCATCTTTCTTGGCTGGACATAAAAAGTCTGAAATTGTTTGCTCATCTATATAGACTAGGTGTGCTTATACCTGGGAGCCACCTTCAGGTTGGAACAGAAGGCTATGGGTTGATTTGCTGCTGGCATATCTGCTCTAATGATGCCCCAGCATATTGAGATTGCTGGACATCTCCAAAGGTAACAAACTTGGTATAGTGCTTGATGTCACCTGTGCAGGATTTTGCTGTGCATTCAAAGCCTGCAAACACTGTCGACTTTGAACAGTGTCATAGAGTTATGTAGCAGGATAACAGGCCCATTGGCCTAACTCATCCATGCTGACCAAGGTGGCTTCCTGATCTCGCCCCATTTGCCTGCATTTGGCCCGTATCTCTCTTAACCCTTTCCCATGAACCTGCCCAAATGTCTCTTAAATGTGATTGTCACCCACCTCTGCCTCTTCCTCTGGCAGCTTGTTGAGTATATCCACCACCCTCTGTGTGAAAAACTTACCCCTCATGTCTCCTTTAAATCTTCCCCCCTTACCTTAAACCTATGCCCTCTAGTTTTAGACTCCCCCACACTGAGAAAATGCCTGTGACCATCCACCTTAGCTGTGCCCCTTGTGATTTTATAATCTCTATATGGTCGCCCTTCAGCTTCCTTCACTTCACTGACACACTCCTTTACTGGATAGTTGAGGCTCTTGGTGTGGGTGAAGGAGCTCCCAACCTTGTCTTGGCCACTGCTGGTGATTCCAAGGAGTCTGCTTTATTTCAGATAGATATATCCACTTTTGTTCTTTACACCTGGATATTGTTTCCCACCACCCATCTGACACCACCCCTTCACTAAAAAAAATGTTTTGATCCTCTGTCCAGTCATCCTCCCCTCCACCCCTTTGACCTCAATTCTCTCTCTACCACCAAATCCCCACCCTCAAAATAAGTTTAAGTTGTTGCCTTGATCAGTATTTATCTTTAAACCTGTATCACCGAAATAACTTTTTTTGTCTGTTAATGTGAAAGACATGATGTAAATGTGGGTTAATTCTTATTTCTTTATTAATGGATTGGTCTTCCCTGTGTGGAATTCACTCATGGCCAGGGAATTCATTCATTATTCAAGATAATTCAATTAAATTAAAAGCTTTTTTAACCTAGGGTACAGAAGGCTAAGTTTTAATTAGGATGGAAAAATGAAAGTTAGATTTTGTAGAGTAACTCGAGTTTAATTATCATTTAAGAAATTAAACTTGACATACATTATCATGTTTATACTGAATACATAATTTCTTGAATTGCAAGGCTTTGTTTCCATGCTGCTAATGTAGGTGGAAGGATTCCGCAGATATGTGTGCTTTGTGTATAGCATGGGCGCAACTATTACATTATATCAATGACATTATCATTGAAATCACATTCTGGTGAAGTAAGTGTGCCAGTATTTAAATTCATAAATTTGAGGAAATCAATCCATTTCTTAATGACACCAAAAACCTTGGTTTTGTAAGACACGTAACCAGTGATTGTGCTATAACTTAATTAACTTATGGTACTTTTATTCATTCTTGTGTTATTCAATTTGCATTGGCTTTGGCATTTCTTTCTAGAATCTGTTCTATGCCGGCAATGTTGGAAAAGTTTACCCCTCTACTGTGCTTGATTCAATTATTCTAATCAGCCGAGTCTCCCTAACCCTTGATACCTTTACCTAATAAAAATCTAGCTCAATCCTAAAGTTAGTTGTTTGAGTATCCACAGGCATTTACAAGAGAGAATCTAGATTAATTCCTTTTTTTTGTGGAAAAAGGGGTTCCTGATTTTTGCTCTCAATTGTTTTCTTCTAATTTTAATAATTTTCATTTTCTGAAGTAATCTGTCTGCCTTGTCATAAAAAAATTCAAATCCCTTAATCTTCTGTGTTCAAAGATTAAAAAACATGATTATTCATATCTCTATTAGTTTAATCTTTAGTCTGGTTTAAAATTTAGTAACTAGCAAAATCAGGGCAATTTTATTTTGACTCTCCAATCCAGCCACAGGAATAACAAAGAATTAGCCATGTTAAAATGGATACTGTCCTCTTGTGTCGTTATCCCTTCACACAAGGATCTTATTAGGAAAGGTTGTTGAACTTTGTTTAAGTACTATTTTAAAAAAACACTAATGACTCAATTTTTATGGCATGCTTTCCCAAGCTCCCTACTTTCCAAAGGTCATTGTCCACTTCTCCCACCACTGCTACCACCATTCACCAGTGATTCCTTTTTCTAGGAATTCAAAAATAAATCTTTGAGAAATATTGTATAGGCACCTAACACCTAAAATATGTATAACTAATTAAAGGAAATTAAGGTTTTATATAGTCAATAATTTGATTTTTTTTTACAAAGTTATTTTACAAATCTTGTGGTCTGCCAGTCATAAATTAGACATTCATGACATTAGCAAATTTTGTCTTGAGCCAAAGTTCCTAATTTGTATTACTTTTCAGGAACCTTTCAAAGAAGTATCAGCCAAAAAAGAACTCCAGAGAAGAGGAGGAACAGAAGTGAGTGCTCTTTTCAAATCCATAATATCAATATGAGCAAACAAAACTTTAGTTGCAGTAAAAGCATTCAGATGCATTTTGTGTTATCCTTAGTCCAACATTTGCCTTACAAGGTGTTGTCAATGAAAAGACAAGTTAGTTGCTCTTCTAGAAAATGTAATATTCGTTTTTATTAGATTTAAACTAGATTCTATGCAAACTGGAAGTTACATTTGCCTTTTTGTGTGGTTGGACTGTTCTATAGGAAATATTTGTGTTTACCCCAGAATACAAAAAGAAACATCTATGGGGAAGTGTGTCTCAGAAAACATAATTCTGTGAAAGTAGGCCTGCTAATACTTCTGCTGTGAAAACCAATTTTAATCAGGTTCTTATCTGGATGAAGAATTAAACACTCAGAATGATTTTGATGATAAGGTTTTGTTCCCCTGTATCCAAGGTAGGAAGAATGTGGGTTTACTATTGATCCCCTTTTCCATTTCTTTACTTGTGATGGTGTATCTGAGCTGCAAACAATTACCAGCATAATACATAAACCTCCCAATGAGTGGAATAGATGATCAATAAATAACAATATGATTTCAAATTTGACCAGTCAAATCTCGTGCAATTCTGACATTCCTGTAATTACATAATGAAGGCTTGGGACAATAATTTTAAAACACTTCAATGAAAAATACATAGAAGACAAAGAAAACCATGAATGGCAGTTTAAAAACTATGAGAGCATAGCTTATTCCATTAAATTGACATCAGTGATTAGGTTTCAAAATTCCACCTTTTTTCAGAGAAACTGCTGACATCTCAAGCATTAAGGAGATCCTTTTTTTCTCCTTTTGTAATTGATGAAAATGGATTTTAATTTTGTTTTGCTCAATGAAGTTGATGTCGGTATGGCACCGTTAATTGAGTGATGTACAGCATGGGCAACACTGTAAATTGATATGCTGCTGTTAGCATCTTATACCCACTTTGCTTTAGCTTTAGTGTATAGTGAAATGGTGCCTGATGATATGAATTGCTAAAATATTTTCTGAGGAAGTTATTCAACATTCATAAGTTGTATTTTAGGATGTTTAGAAGCCCAGTGTGTTCAATTGCAAATTCATAATAAATTTTGAACCTAGTTTACTATAAGGTTTTTCATATCCTGATCCTGGGTTTCAAAATTTGAAAGATTAGGGAATAGATTTGTTTAGACAGAACAACTAAAATATAACTGAATATTTTCCAGATTCACATCCTGCCGAGCATTTCAGACTCTTCTGAATGAAATGAATGACTATGCAGGCCAGCACGAAGTTATTGCTGAGAACATGAGTGGGCTAATATTTGCAGAGCTGGCACGCTATATCCAGGAGCTCAAGCAAGAGAGGAAAATGGTAAATAATTTTATAATTGTTGACAATTTGTGTTGTTGCTGCCATTGATTTCAGTTTTTGAACAACAAATAATTCAGCTGTATACGGTTTTGGGAATCATTTCTGTAGAAGGATCATATATTATAAACTAGTTAAAATTTCTATGAATTGTTCAGTTATGGGTAATTTTATGACTTGGCTTTAATAGAAGAGAATAAAACTGAAACTCTTCCATTTTCAGCAGTGTATTCATAATTCAGCTTTTCTTTTTAATATAATGTTTGTGAATCTTTTGCTCATTGATGCTTGAGAGCGAAATGCTCCATTTTGTACTTGGTTTTTCAACATAGATCAGTTCAAGATAAAGCAATCAGATGCCAAATAAAATTGTTCCAATTTAGTGAAGAATTTGCTGAATTTTCACACCATGTCCCAGCACAAATGAATAATTCTTCCTGTGCCATCATTTTTTTTTCATTTCTCATGCTGCCAGTCCTTTGCTGTCAAAGGATTTTACATTCAGAGATAAGCTAAGGCAACAGTCCAGGCCATTCATATGAGTTAAGTTCTTCAGAAGTCATACAATCCCCTTTCCCCCCCACCCCTTCCCTCATTGGAAACCTGGACATTGACCTGTTGAAAAACCACCATCCTCGACAGATTTACTGGGAATCCATCAAGTTTCCATGCATAAGCCTATCTCTGACAAGAGTAAAATCTGGAAGGAAACTCAGGCCAGGATAATTCCAAGAATCTTGCAATTTATCGTGCCTAAGTGAGTTCTTTAAAAGAACTCTTTGAAATTACAGATTGTACCAGCAAGAGGCCTTTACTTATTGTTGAGGCCATAAGAAGTAGAAGCAGATGTCAGCCATGGCAATGTTTTACATTAATACCTTTTTGATATCCTAGTGCTATTTTCCTTGATTACCTTAAAATCCAAAAATCTGTTATATGGTGGAAGAGTCTCCTGATTGCCTGTATCCACCATTATTGTATAACAGTACTACACTTAGGCAGACTAGTATCCACCACATGTTATACAATAACAAACCTATATCAATCAGTATGGAAGTGCCAGGTTTAGAATTGGATTTGGGCCCAGAAGATAGGAGTAGGCATGACTAGGTCCCTGGTCCAATGCCTATCTCAATTTAGCCACACATGGCAGAAGTGTGTAGCCCCTGCTCGTAATTAATCAGTCATTTCTGAGACTACCTATTGATGGGAGCACTTCCAAAGAGTATTTTTAAATAAACACAACAATTAGGGGTAGGAATCTCAGGAAAAAAGTCATGGATTTATTTTGCAGTGTGTTACGATAAGAAATAGCTGCTATTTTTCTCACTATTTTCAGAAAGCTTTGAAAAAGAGTGAGAGAAGCATCGTGAATGAGAGAAACCTATATTTATCTTCACCAGTAGAGTACCCCAGCCTGGCATTAGGTGTTGGTTCCAAGGGCTTGGGCCTGGCTTTAATGGGGCCCAAGGGAATGAAACTGAAGAGTGTTAATTTGTTATTTTGAGTTTTCAATTACAACTTGTACAGTGCCAGGCTTCAGAGTAAACAGGGTGTGATCTCACCAGGACTCCCTTTTAAGGAGTTGTGTCAGTCCTGGGGATTCCTGGATCCACCCTGGCTTCCTTGGGTTTTATGGGAAAATTGGCATCCAGTATCAGTGGATCAGGTATCAGGATGGCATATTTTCCTTTTAGGGTACAGGATACAATACAGACTCATTTTCAAACTTGGCATGTATGTATAATTCTTCTTTGTGGTAGAGGTCCTGAGTTTGAGAGGTGCTATTGGAATAGTTTTGGTGAGTAACTGCAATGTATTTTGTGAATGTAAAGATTACAGGCACATTATAGATTGACATTTACAAAATGCATTTACAAATGCAGGCATGGTAGTGTAGCAGTTAGCGTAACACTTTACAGCGCCAGTGACCCGGGTTCAATTCCGGCCACTGTCTGTAAGGAGTTTGTACATTCTCCTCGTGTCTGTGTGGGTTTCCTCTGGGTGTGCCGGTTTCCTCCCACATTCCAAAAGACGTACAGGTTAGGAAGTTGTGGGCATGCTATGTTGGTGCCGGAAGCATGGTGACACTTGCACAGGGCTGCCCCCAGAACACTCTATGCAAAAGATGCATTTCACTGTGTGTTTCAATGTACATGTGACTAATAAAGATATCTTACAGATTTAAAATGGTAAAATTATTTTTTTCTGAATTGAGAATGGGTTTAAATTTATGCTGCAATCACATGAAATTTAGTTTTTGTGCAAGGAGGAGGATTACCTTCAGTTGATAATATGAACACTGCTTTTCTGAAAATTTTAGATATTGCTCTGCAATCTGCTAATTCACTGAAGGGTCTCAGTTTGAAGGTGATCTGAAGTGTTTTAAAATCTTAAATGGGTTTATGGATCTGGAGATTCCACACCTGCACATTTTTCATAATTGTATTGGGGGCACCTGAAGACATGACATTGAAGTTCCAAAGCAACAGACAGAATGACTGAAGGGTGCCAAATGCAGGCAAATGGGACAAGCTCAGATAGATGTACATGGATAAGTTGGGCTGAAGGGCCTTTTTCCTAGCTGTATAACTCTATGACTAAGAAGATTGAAGACCATTGAAATGAAAGGGACTGTAGCAGCCCTAAAAATGGCTAAGTAGCAGGAAGTGGACACTAATAGTCAAAGGCTTCTTTAGGACTAGAAGACAGTGTATAGTGGTTTCTGATAAGATCTGTGTAAACACTACAGTTTTTTTTAATCTATATTGCTGAATTGGTGTTAAGTGCACAAGGTGCAGTTTCCCAATTTCCAAGTGAACTGTGAGGAGCGTAGTTAAAAACTTAAAGGATATATAGACCGGTCAGTGGAGTGGATGGATATGTGGCAGATGAAATTTAATGCTGAGAAGTATTAAGTTTTAAACTTTGGTAGGAAGAATTAAAGAGACAATATAAACTGGGGGCACAGTTATGAAAGGGGCCCAAGAACCAAGAGGTTTAGGGATATGGTACCTAGTTAAAAGTTTATTGGATCCTGGCATAAAGTACAAGAAACAAGGAAGTCATAATGAACCTTTCTAAAACAATGGTTTAATCACAGCAATACTCTATCAATTTCTGGGTGCCGCACTTCGGCAAAATGTGAAAAGAAAGGTTGCCAGAGAAATAGAGGGTCTGGCCAAGGCTTGATCTGCCAATGGGGACAACACAACCATGTCAGTTTGAGTGGAGTAAGTGGTAGAAAGTAAAGGCAACTTTGTTAAGCGGAAAGTTTGCATTTCCATTCTGGATAAGATGTTACCACAAAAATGGTATGCTCATTGGGCAGTTGGGCTCATTCACAAGTAAAAGTATCTTCTGAACAAAAGAGGGCTGGGGATTGATAGTCCAAAGCATCAGATCTGTCATGAGTGAGTAGAATGTGAAAGAGAATGGCAAGATAGGATCTCACCAAGAGTGGAGATCAGGAATAGCATGGGAAGTAAGCTTTTGGCATTGCTGCTGGTTGGTGGATGGCACAGGAGTCATTGGGGTAGAAATATCAAGGACTTAGTGTATTTGTTAATTGGTTAGAATTATAGAATCATCCCTGCATAGAAGGAAGCTATTTGTGTCACCGATAGTACCATCTCTTTGCAGAGCAATCCAATCAATCACATTACCTGACTCTTTCCTCATTTTCCTGCAGATTATTTTTCTTGTGCAATTAAGTGCCCATGCAATTCACCTTTTAAAGTTCTGATTGACTTTTTCCATCAATGTGTAAAATAAAAACACATCCTTTTAATCTTTACATTATTTTTCTCTGCATATTCTCCAGTGAAACATTTTTGGATGTTTTTATTGTGCCAATAGCACTATACTAAAGCAAGTTATTGTTATTGCAAATGTTGTACTCACTTTGGTTTTGAAGCTATCATTATAAACTGAATATATAATTAATTTCCACCTCCATCCATTAGACTGTGCATGGACTTCTCTCAAGGCAGAAGGAATTAATCAGTACCTCCAAAATCTGAGTGGGAAAAAGCATTTTCCACTTAGCCAAAAGGTCCCATATTTGAACCTGGTCTGTGCTGAATTAACAAATTGTGACTTGGACAACAATGAGCTGCTGCATTTGAGTTCAGCTTCTCGCACAGGGAGGGGAAGATAAAACTGTAGTTCTTTGTGTACATTCCTAATGATATGCACCTCATCATACAGTAACACTTAACCAGTGTCCTTTGATGTGGAATGAATGGAATTATTTTTTAAACAGGATAGTCAAGACTTTGTATGGAGCCCATGTAGAATCCGTACTGTGTAATTTCTGACAGTGACCACTGCTTAAATATTTCATTTGCATTCTATTATTTAAGCGTTTTCCATTCTTGGTCATTTTTCCCCTCCTATTTTCTCATTTTGTCTATTGAAGACAGTAATTCTAGCTGAAGTGTTGCTTTATGCATTCTTGTTGTGCTAAATATTTACCCATGTAACCATTAGAATCCAAAGAAGGCCTAGAATCAGTGTTGTTGACGAGCTACTTAGGTTTGAGAGCATCGTAGATAATGCTACATTGATATCCACGTGTGCGCATGACATCATACCAGAACCTCCAACCAAATTTACCTCTATATACTCAGTACTTAATGTTGGTAGAGGTAACTTAATTAAAAACATAAAGTCACTGAAAGATTTTTATAACTTGCTAACATTTTAGTTGGTTTTTGAGATTACATAAATGTTTAATGTTTCAGTCCCTCCAATTGCATTTAAATATTATCTTTGAAAATACTATACTGCTTAAAATTTCATTTTTGGATTGGATTGTAATGTTAGCTTGGAATTTGATCTTTTGGATGTGGAAGATGGTAAGGTGGAAGATGGTAAGGTGGAAGATAGTTGAATCTGATCCTTGCTCAGGATGAGAGGAGAGAGACAAAAATAGGCATGTGGGAAATGGAACAGATTGGTTGAGAACCCCGTCAATCTTGGTGGAGGGGAAGTCACTGTTAAGGAAAAAGAAAAACACTTCAAGTGCACTGATGAGGAAAGTGTTCTGCATGCTCTGATAATGAAGCCAGAGAAACATGAAGCATGGAAAGAAGTGGATGGGACGAGGTGTAACTCGAGATAGCTGTGGGAGTCTGTGAGATTGCAGTAGATACAGTCTCCTCTACGTTGGCGAAACCAAATGCAGGTTGGGTGATAGTTTTGCAGAACACCTTTGTTCAGTCCACAAGGATGACCCTGAGTTGCCTGTTCCTATCAGTTTAATTTTCAACCACACTCCAGTTGTGACCTCTGTACCTTTTGGCCTCATGCACTATCACAATGAAGCCTAACATAAGCTTCTGACTTCTTCCCACTTGTCACATTAGAGCTCTTGGGGGACTTAACGTTGAATTCAACGATCTCAAATAACCAACCTTTTCATATATGTCAGAACTTGTAACTTGGATTCAATTTTTATCTCTCCATAGCTACTGGCTCAGCTCCTGGGTAATTCATTCTCTTTTCTGTCAGATTTCTAGCAACTGCTGTGTACTTTATCTCACAGATCTGTGTTTTTTTTTCTCTCTCTTTTGCTGCCATTCAGCTCACTTTAGTTACACCTCCTCCAGACAGATGAACTGAATTACCAGCCTACACTATCCTTTCTTAGCTGACACCAGCGCATTCTGTCATTTATTCTATCTTGGGCTGGACCTCGTGACAGACACCCCCTTTGTTCTCCCATGTTTGTTTGATAACTTTTCCAAGTTCTGATGAAAGTTCACAAAATGTTAACTGTTTTACCACAGATGCTGCCTAACTTGCTGAGTATTTCCAGCATTTTCTGTTCTTATTTCGTATTTCCAACATTTAGTTTTGAGTAGTTTTTTTTTTCAATTTAGTAGAGGACTTGAATTTGTTGTGTTGGTAGTGATAGCAGCCATTGAAAAGATGCCTTGGCATAAAACAGATTTGGGAACTGAGAGAGACCAGCTTTTCATAAGCTTTTTGTAATGACACTCAATGCCACAAAAAAACCTGAAATATTCTGCTTTTTTTTTAATGAATGGCTGCCTTTAGAACCTTGTGTGATGCAATTACATAAGTTTATAAATGGATCGTGTCTTTGTTTTTTGTAAGCATTGCTTTTGCTTAGAACATATGTATTAGGAGATCAGCAGGTTTGAAAAGAATAAGACATAAGTTTAAGTAAATCAAGAAAGTGATCAGATTCTTATATAACTGCACTATGGTGCTAACAAGAACAATCTATTGAGTAATCACTTTTCTTTTATTAAAAGAAAGTTTTTGCTTATGCAGGACTACTGTCCTGTGGCTCTTGCATATCCTTTGATAACTTTCCTAATTACTCATCAGTCATGTGAGAGTCCAGGAAAATTAATGCTATTTTGCTTTGTTAGAACATAACTTGCATCAGATCCTGTCTTCACCCAGAAATATTATCATTTGCACATTTTCCATTAAGGAATATTGGACAGGTATCAGGAATGAGGGCCCAAGCTAATTCCAACCTCTCCTCCAGCTAGATGCCGAGGCCAGTTTTTGCACTCTGACTGCTCCTTTGGCTGAGAAATGCTAAAGCACTGCAGACTGGAGATTTAACTTTTGCTTTTAGTTACACACTAGGCAATAACCAAATGATCATTTTGGGGGACCATGTGGCTGGAACCATGTCGGGAGCAAATGGTCACGTCCTTTGGTCATCCGCTATTGCTCTCTGCTTTTTAGAGGTAGAATACTGCACCCCAGCATGGTCACTTCACATGGAGCTGATTGATGTCCCAATCAATGAAACCATGCAGCTCTTGTCTTGAACCTTGCAACCCACTCTTCTCTCTTGGCTACCTGTGCTATACAACATAGGAACACCGAAGGTCAGTAGCCAGCATATGTGACAACCTAGTTCTGAAGTATACTCAGATAATTTTCACCCCCTACCTGTCTGTACAACATTCCGTGATCCCAGCTTCTGCCCTTGTTATTGGACACCTCTGCTGATAAAAAGGAAGAGCTGTTGCTGGCAGATCTACCCCTGAACTCCTTCCATATTGAAACTCCAATAAGTGTCCATCTAGTTTGATTTGTCTCTGTTCAAGTGGGTGTTCTTAAGTTATTTTCAGTTGGGCATCATAGAAAATGGAACCAACCAGTTCAGATGGGTAATACGATGATAATGTATTTTACAAATGTGGATGGTTCATACGATTTTTCACGAACATCTGCTGTTATTTTGGGATAGCTTGGTTAAGTAGACTGTATATCCTATATTATTTTTGGGGGGAAAATTATTATTTATTGATATGGTTCACTAACAGTGTAAGAATATTTCCTTTAACTATTAAAGGTCCATGCTTAATGTTACACTTCCAGCTAAATGGGGGAAGTATACAATAGCCTTTTCATAACTGAAGAAGGACCTAACTAGAAATCACAACATTGAAATTATTTCAGGGCACGTCTTAATGGCCTGATCCTCCAGCCTGGAATTGCCATTCATAAATCCCTCTGCCTGCACATGGCTTATCTGAATATGTAGGGCCATTCTAACTGGTCCTCTGTCTCCCGGAGTTCAGTAGCATGTTAGCACTGCTGACAGGACCTTGGGTGGTGGAGAGAGTTGAACCTGCCCCATGAAATTTACCTGACAACTGGCAAAGCAGGGGCAAAGCTTTGCAGCTGTTAAAGCTGTAATTTGCATTTTGATTTTTTTTAGTCACTGATGTTCAGAGACATTTAAGGACAATGAAAATTGAAGCAAATAATCAAAAAACATTAAGGTTAACTGAAAGCACATTTAAATACATAATTATCTAGGAAGTATAAATGAAAATAAATAATTTTAAAAATAAGTATCTAGCCTTTTCCTTTGCTTGCTGATCCTTAGCCCTACAAACTTTATTGAAATCAATGGGGTCTTGGATCCTATACTAGGTGTATGTTTGGACTTTATTGACAGAGTGAATGGACAGTGTCAGCCTTTTGATTCTCTTGACACATGTGGGACAAGTGTGAGGTAATGAACTTTAGGAATCAAATTCTGGTAGGGCATAAAGAGTAAATGGCAAGGATCTTTGGAGTGTTGATGTACAGAGAGACTTTATGGTCCAAGTCTATAGCTCCCTGAAAGTGGTGACATGGGTGGATAGGTTAGTGAAAAAAGTGTTTGGTGTGCTTACCTTTATAGGCCGATGAATTGAGTATAAGAGTTGAGTCATTCTGTTGTAGTTCTATAAAATGTTCGCTAGACCACACTTAGAATATGTGTATGGTTCTGGTCACCACATAACAGGACGGATGCAGTAGCAACAGACAGAGTGCAGAAGAGACTTGCCAGGATGTTGCCTGGAATGGAGGGTTGTAGTTATAGGGAGAGATTGGATAGGCTGGGTTTATTCTCGCTGGAACATGGCTGATGGGTAATCATCTAGAAGTTTATCAAATTATGAATGGCATAGATTGGATAGCTCATTAGAAGGCATTGTTTTAAGGCAAAAGAGGAGGAATTTAAAGGAGATCTGAGGGGTACATTTTTCATACAGAGGCTAATGAATATCTGGAACGAGCTGCCAGAAGAGTTGGTGACGACAGATACATTAGAATATTTAAAGGGCATTTGGACAGGTACTTCGATAGGAAGGGCACAGAGGGAAATGTGCCTAATGCAGACAAATGGGATTAGTGTAGATAGGCATCATGGTCTGCATGGACGAGATAGGCTGAAAAGCCCATTTTGGTGCTGTATGACTCTATCATTTGACAGCACATGTGCCAAGGTCTGCAACGTATTGCAGTTTCAAAGGATAAATTTCAGTGGTTCTAATGGAAATATTTTGCAAATGCCAACAAGATCTGTGAATGAAAATAAAAAAAAACTGCAAATGCTGGAAAATTGAAATCAAAACAGAAAATGCCAGAAAGACTCGGCAGACTGGGCAGTATCTACAGAAAGAGAAACAGAGTTAATGTTTCAGGGTAAAGCCTGTCAAAACTGGGAAAGTGAAGACAACTTAGTTTTAAGTTGCAGAGTGGATGTGGAGGAATGGATAGGATGAAGAGAATATCTCTGAGGGCAGAGGTCAGGGTTGCCATGGACATAAGCTTTCGATGAAGTCAGCTGGTTGATAGATTAATGATGGCAGTGAGTGAGAAAACATAGGTAAAGGAACATTAAAAGCTATGAATTGCAGAACAGAGCTGTAGGAAATGTCCAGCAAGAGCAAAATGTTAACAGGGTCATTGCAGAGATCTTTTTTTCATAACCACAATTGATTGTACACATGTGATCCTGTCAAAACTCAGTTCTGCAGAGTAAATTCTAATCTTTCTTGCAAACTGTTTTAAATGAACATATTTTGTGCAAGGCATGCTGTAGTGTAGGTACTCTTGTTGCAGTGATCTTAAAGGAAGATGCACATTTTCTGGTTTCAGAAAAGAGATGAATTGTCATAAGTGGGCATGTTTGTATGACTGAAATATGGACATTATCATGTTTGAAATTAGACTTTAAATATATTTTCAACTCTCTCCCATTTATTTGTTATTGTGGGGTGTGAATGTTGGTGGCAAGGCCAGCATTTATTGCCCATACCTGCTTGTGCTCAAAAGTAGCGGTAAAGCGTTATAACCAGTCTGGTAATAGTATTTCAACAGAGCTATTGGATGTGGTTTCCAGGATTTTGGCTTGGTGATGATGAAGAAATGCCAATATATTTCCAGCTGCTGAAAGACTTAGGAAGGGTGCAGTTGATCAAGTTTCCTTGTGACAGCTGCCCTTGTTCTTATAGATGATAATGCTTGCAGGTTTTGGAGTTACTGTTGAAAAAACCCAAGTGAGTTGTTCCAGTGCACTTGTAGATGGTACGTATGGCAGCTGCAGTGTGTTTCCTTTCCTGTGAGTGAATGTGGAGAGTGGTGGGATTATGTGCAATTCAAGTAAGTTACCATGTCCTGTATGGTGCTGACCTGCTTGAATGTTGTTAAAAGTTGTACTTGAACAAGTGAATAGAGAGCATTCTATTGCACTGCTGACTTGAGTCTAGTGAATGACTGAAAGGCTTTGGGGAGTCAGGAAGTGAGACATTTGCTCATATAATGAAATAATCTATGTACCTAGTGCAGTTAAGTTTCTGATCAATGTGCTATTTACATGATGTTTGCTTCTTAAATGTTGCTATCGTCATTTTCTTTCTTGTTAGTTTCTGTAAAAAAAAATTGTTGTTTTGAATGTATTTGCTGTGTTCTGCCATATTTGTATACTTAGACATCCATTACACATTGGATGAATGAAGTGCTTCTTTGGTCCTTTCTTATTACATTGGTGGTTACATATGGTAATTATCCGTTGTTACTGGAGAAAGACTGGAGGCATTGTTAAACAGCAATACATGCCAAAATCACTTGTCACCAGAGCAGGTAATGTACCCTACTTCACTTCCCCTCCCCCACAACTCACCCTGTCACCAGAGTTCCTGAAGTCAGACCAGCAATTATCAAGGAATGGCAATATACTGTCAAGAAATCATGTGATGTGTATAAGAACTTGGAGGTAGCTGCGTTCCCATTCAGTCTCTTTATTGAGATGACACTTCCACAAAGTCAGAAGAGTCAAAGTAGTAGATGTACAAGAGCATTAGTTGTAAACAGTACAAACTGATTTGGCTAATGATGCCCAAATCGTGCACTGGGTGTTCTGAGTTAAGTACTCAAATTGTTAAAATTATGAGTGTTTTGTAATTCATGATAAATTAAGCCTTTGCACCATAGTTTATTAAATATTGCTTTGTAGTTCAATTTTTGTTTTAATTGAGTTCATAGCTGCAAATGCAGCTATCTAATACTAACAGTTATATAAAAACATTACAATTGTTAGGCCATGGTGTACTGTGTTCCGTTCTGGACACACATCTAGAATGGCATGGCACTGTAGAGCATTCAAAGAAGATTTACCAGCATGTTGCCAGGAAATAACAAAACTCCAGGCCCTGATGGATATCATCCATGGGTCTTAAGAGAAGTGGGAAGTGAGATAGAACATAGTACAGTACAGCACAGGAGCAGGCCCTTCAGTCCACGATGTCTGTGTTGAACATGATGCCAAATTAAACTAAATGTCTTCTGCCCAAACATGATCCCTATCCCTTCATTAGCTGATAGGGTGGTTTTAATTTTAAAATACTCTTAATTTTAAAGTTCCCTTGATTCAGGGAAGTTTTCCATTAGATTGCAAAGTAACAAGTATAATTCCATTTTTGCTTTTGAAAAAAGGAAGTAGGCAGAGAGCTTAATATCTGTCATTGGGTAAATGTTAGAAGCTATTATTGCAGATGTTCTAAGAGGGCACGCAGGAAAAGAAATCAAGGTATTCAGTCAAAGTTAACAGGGTCTTGTGAAAGGGAATCATGTTTGAGCCCTATATATTGGAGTTCTTTGAAGTAAATGGACTTCTACTTTTCGTGATATTTATTAATGACTTGGATGAGGGGGTAGAAGGGTGGGTCAGCAAGTTTGCAGATGACACAAAGGTCGGTGGTGTTATGGATAGTGTGGAGGATTGTCGAAGCTTGCAGAGGGATATTGATAGGATGCAGAGCTGGGCTGAAAAGTGGCAGATGGAGTTCAATCTGGAGAAGTGTGAGATGGTACACTTTGGAAGGACAAACTCCAAGACGGAGTACAAGGTCAGTGGCAGGATTCTGGGTAGTGTGGAGGAGCAGAGGGATCTGGGGGTTCATATCCACAGATCCCTGAAAGTTGCCTCACAGGTGGATAGGCTAGTTAAGAAAGCTTATGGGATGTTGGCTTTCATAAGTCGTGGGATCGAGTTTAAGAGCCGTGAGGTAATGATGCAGCTCTACAAAACTCTGGTTAAACTACACTTGGAATATTATGTCCAGTTATGGTCGCCTCATTATAGGAAGGATGTGGAAGCGTTGGAAAGGGTGCAAAAGAGATTTACCAGGATGCTGCCTGGACTGGAGAGTATGGATTATGAGGAGAGACTAAGGGAGCTAGGGCTTTACTCTTTGGAGAGGAGGAGGATGAGGGGAGATATGATAGAGGTATATAAAATATTAAGAGGAATAGATAGAGTAGACAGCCAGCGCCTCTTTCCCAGGGCACCAATGCTCAATACAAGAGGGCATGGGTGGGAAGTTCAAGGGAGACATCAGAGGGAGGTTCTTCACCCAGAGAGTTGTTGGTGCATGGAATGTGCTGCCTGGGGTAGTGGTGGAGGCAGGTACGTTGGTCAAGTTCAAGAGATTGTTAGATAAGCATATGGAGGAATTTAAAATAGGGGGATATGTGGGAGGAAGGGGTTAGGTAGTCTTAGGTGTGGTTTAAAGGTCAGCACAACATGGTGGGCCGAAGGGCCTGTATTGTGCTGTATTGTTCTATGGTTCTATGATCAACAGGAACAGTTCATCTATTAAGATTTCCAGAAGGTGTATATGTTGCCACATTAAAGGTTATTGTAGCAAAAAACTCATGGTGGAGGAAGTATCATCTTGGCACAGATATAAGATTAGCTGGCTAATAGGAAACACAAGATGGGCACACATGTATTTTTCCTCTGAATGGCAAGGTATTATGAGTTGTTGGTGCTGGGGCCTCAATTCCTTATAGTGTATATAAATGACTTGGATGAAAGCATTGAAGATAGAGTTCTAAATTTGTTCATGCCACAAAGTTAAGTACGGAAGCAAATTATAAAGAGGACATAAGGAGACTACAGAGAGATATGGAAAGACTAATTGAATGGACAAAGATCAGGCAAATGAATAGAACATTGAAAAATGTGAAGTTTTCTATTTTGGCAGAGAAAAAACAGAAACAATATCCAAATGGTGAGGGATCGCAGAACTCTGATATGCACAGAGATGGTGCATGATTCACAAAGGGCATTAGTAAGCAGATACTACAGTTAATTAGGAGAGCTTACAGAACATTGTTATTTATTATGAGAGGAATTGAATTAAAAAGTAAAGTGTTTATTGCTTCAGTCATAGGGGGCATTGGTATGACTATATCTGGAGTACTCTGCACAGTATTGGTTTCCTTATTTTCTCCTCATTTAAAGAAGGATGCAAATGCATTGGAAGCAGTTCAGAGCAGAATAAGATGACATGTTACAAATAGGTATATTCTTGGTCTTATACCTGGATTGGATGGGTTGTTCAGTGAGGAACAGATGGACAGGTTCAGTCTGTATTTACTGGAATTCAAAAGAGTGAGAGGGAACTTGTTCAAAACATATAAGATCATGAAGTTTCTTGACAGAGTAAATTTGGAGAGGATACTTCCTCTTGTGGGAGAATCCAGAGCTGGGAGTTGCTGTTTAAAAATAAGTGCTTAACCACTTGACAGAGATGAGGTGATTTTTTTTTCCCCTCTCAAGGATATGGATCTTCAGAACTCTATTCCTCAAAGGGTGGAGGAAGCAGCGTCCTAAGATATTTTTAAAGCAGATGTACATGGATACCTGATGAACAAGGTGGTGAAAGGTTACTGCTGGTGGGTAGACATATGAAATTGAGATTACAGTCAGATCAACCATGATCTTATTAAATGACAAAGCAGATTTGAGGGTATGAGGCCTATTCCTTTCCTGAGTTTGTGTATAAGTGTATTTAATGAGGAAAGAGCAGTTAAGCTAGAGTTGATTTCTTGAAAAAATAGAAGGTCGTAGAGAGATTTAATTGAGGTGTGTAAAAGAAATAATTGTAAGTACAAAATAGAATGAACAGGAAAGATTTGTTTACTTTGGCAGTTGGGTTCATAATTGGGGAACAGAGATTTAAGCTGATAGAAAGATTAGTGAGAAGTTGAGGGGTAAAATAAAATACCCAAGGATAAAGGGGATTAGACTTTGCAGCCAGGAAGGGTGATGGATGCAGAAAACCTCATCACATTTAAAACAATAACAAATGAGCAGTTGGAGTAGTTTGTTGCATTTACATTTTATTGCTGTTATATGCAATACTTAAAAACGTTCCAGTTAATAAATGATCCTGGTGCAGAGTATTTTTATTGTTTTTCAGGCAGGACTGGAAAATTTTATTCATCAGTGAATTAAAAGTGATTTTCCAGCTATCGCTAGTGGAAATACAAAAAAATCTGGCAGCTCCCGCATAACTTCAGTCTCTCTGTTTTTGATAGATTATATCTTTGTGTGCTTCTACATGTAGCTGATATTTTTAAATTGCATTTACAGCTTTTCTGTGCCTATTCACTGGCTCTTAAATACTATTTTACTATATCCTTGGCACTGAAGTACTTCAGAATTTTATGTAAAGAAGAGTCATTGAGTTATACAGCACAAAAACAGGCCTTTTGGTCTAATCGTCTGTGTTGAATCTTAACTCAGAATTACATATTTGTAATATGTCATCTTAGTGAACTTTAGATTGAATTTTTTTCTCCCAAGAAATTTTGATTTTGAATTAGTATCTTTTGCTCAAGTTTTGCATATAGTAATCATCTAATTAGTACTAAGACAGTGTCAAGTTACACCATTTTCTTCTCCCTTGCACTCTGGACCTTTTCCTTCTTCAAGCATTTTATAATTTTCTAGTTTAATTCTTCATTCAAACTGAGGATTTATTTTGGGTTTACTGTCACCACCCTGGGTTTCTTCCAGAGGACCTCTTCGTTACCACCACCTGCCCCTGCAATGAGTGACTCCTCTTCCTGAATGATATCAGTCTTCACCTCCAGTTTCTTTGCCTTATCTCATGAGAACTCTTCCTTATTTTTCTCCATAAATCTCTCCACCATACTTGTAATCACAACCATCCCAACCTTAACATCTTGAAATATCCCAATTGTTGACCCATGTCCAGCATGTATTTCTTGTATTTCTTACCATCCAGAGGTAGGAAACATGGATGGTAAGAAGTACAAGGAAGTGGCTGGACATGGGTCAATAATTGGTATATTTTACCACCACCTCCTCATTACCAATACCATTCCTACCTCTGCAGCTCACTTTGCTTCTTCCCTGGAAAAGCCTCGAACAAGACATTTATAACCAGAATTTGAAACCAAAATGTTCATCCTTGGACAATCCTTTCATTGTAATATTTCTACACCTATTGATTTTCCCAGCAATATATTGCCTCCATTTTGGAGCAAACATTCTATTATTTTCCTGTTACTTTAATACTCCTTGGTGTCTCCTCCCACTTAAAAAAAAATTGTTTCCCTCAGCTACATTCAGCTGAACAATATTGTGATGCTGGTCCTTTTCTCTCTCTGCCTGAGTCACTTGTAACTTATACTGGAGAGCAAAAAGATGTCCAGGATTCAGTTTACCACCATATTATAACATAATTTCCTGTTCACTGCCATTTCTCATTGCGTCATAGAGCACGGAAACAGGCTGTGGCCATACTGAGTTTTGTGCCGACCATCAAGTACCCATTTACACTAATCCTACATTAATCCCATTTTATTCTCCCACTGTTGACATCAACTCTTCCCAGATTCTACCACTCACCTATAGACCTGGCAATTTACAGTGGCCAATTAACCTATCAACTTTCTACCCTCATGTCTAACACAAGTGCAATATTGGAAGCTGTCCAGGGTGGTAGTCTAACAAATATGTAATTTTTCATTGCTTGTTCTATTCAGTGCTTGTACAGACAAGAATGGCTACTTCTTCCTGCCCTGTACCCCACCAATTCCTATATCTTTTGTTCTGAGAATTTTACTTTTTAAGATGTTTGTGTGTCGAATCATTGTTGTAGACTGTCATTTATATACTCTAAATTGTGACAAAGCTGAAGAACAATGCCAGTCATGATCACGATTTCCTATAAAATGGTGTAATCAGGCTGCAGTTTGTGTAATTTGCATTACCTCGTAGTGCAGTGATTCACATTTGGGTTTCAGACTTGATATCTGTGTCATTATTTCAGACCATCTATTCTCACCTCCTTAGTGTCACCCAACAACTTGCTCTGGCTTGCCTGTTGCTGAAACCTTCATCCATGTCTCTATAACCTCCAGACACAACCGTTGCAATAGACTTCTGATGGCCTCTTTCATTCTACTCTCCTTAAATTTGAGATGATCTAAGTTTTCTTCCTTCTTCTCAAATCTCTCAGTAACGTTGCCCCTCACCATTTCTGTAATCTCCTCCTGCCATGTGATTCTTCAGGATATTTGCACTCCTGTAATTCTTATGAGCATCCCTAATTTAGTCATTCCATCAGTGACATCTGGGTCTTCAGATGCCAATCTCTCAGCTCTGGAATTCCCTTCCCAAAGCGCTTTTCCTCTAAAGCTCTTTGCTTTTTTTTTAACAATGTTGCTGAAAATTTTATAATTTGAAGCTTTTTGTCTCCTGCCCTTGTCTTATTATGTGATTCAGCATCTCTTTTTCTTTCATTAACATTCCTGTGCAGCATCTTAGGACATTTCTGCATTGTTAATTTTTTTAAAATTGTATTGTACCTGCAGCTAAATAATAGTTCCAGAAATCCATGGGGTAATTTTTGTTAGTCTCTATAGATTTATTTTGGTATAATTTATAAGTATCTCATGATATATTTTCCATAAACCATTCTGTGTACCACGTACTGTTATAAATATTTAAGCATATTAAAAATTAGTGATGGAATCCATCCAGTGACCATAAAATGTTGGGGTGCTGTATTTTAAATCTAAAATGTGTACCTCATTAAAATTACAGAGGGCGATTTATTTGATTATTTAGCTCATTCATGTTTGTGGGACAATTTAGAACTGTGCTGTACAAAACTCAACTGGCTGACTTCATTGCATAATAGTTGTTAGACATCAAATTTGCTTCACTAATTGAAGAACATTGGCAGATTCTGAAATTGTGAATAGTATGATCAACTGTGTCGGCATTCCTTTGTTGTTGTTTAAAGCATCTCATTGAGATAAAATACATTCTTAAATATTATGTCCATTTGACAAAGCCTGTTCTTTCTGTGTTTAGCATGGTAGGCATACACAGCAGTTACTTGTTATTAAAGTGAACAGGTATAAATTGTTTCTGATTTAAGGGATATACATGTTGTGATTCATTGCTAGTCGTAGCATTTTGAGTGTGGTTCCATGCAAAATATCAGCCAAAATATTAGCATTTAATTGGCAGTTTAGCTAAATAGAATTTAAGTATCTATCTTTCTGTGGAAATATTTAAAATTTAAAAAGATTTCTGCACTACAAGTTTTCCACCATTAGTGAAGGATGTTAGATTCCTGATTTCAGAGATCAGGTCATGTATTCGAGACAAGATTGTTAATATGAGCTAAAATGGCATTGTAGTACAGTCTGCATTGCAGATAGTCATGTGATATGAATGACTTTTTTAAATGACACCAAGACTGTCTTTGAGCTTCAGTTTGCATTAACTATCAAACTATTAAACCATTTTTTTTCTAGCCATTAATTGTTTTACTTAAAGGCTAATTTTCTGTGTAAATTCCTAAAAACAAAATATGACATAGAATTAAAAATATATAGAATATATACTTTGTTTAGTGCGGTGCATTTGTAATAAAAGTAATTGAGAGGTAAACTTCCATCCACAACAGCTTCATTTCTCACAGGGTGGCAGTATCTTTTGCACTGCAATCACAGCATTTTGTTATGCTAAGTACTTACAGGAGCTGTGTATGCATGCATGGCATTGCATTCAAATGTCCTTAATGCTTAGACAACATTATTTTGATAGCAACAGTTCAGTGCACTATAAATAGTGCTAAGCTTTTGACACCAACTGAATTTGTGTTTGGAATGTTTGATGTTAAGTGCCATGTGGAAAATTTTCAGCCATTTGAGATGCTATTTTCAGAGTGAAGTGGATGAAGTAAATAAAAAAAAGTCATTATTTACTTCATCCACTTCACTCTTGAGATGGCATCTCAATATATAATGCCTTTCACATTTATGATATTCCAAGAGTGTTGTGGAGCCAATTAAGTAGTTGAAAAACAGATTTCAAATTAAACTTAATTCTAAAAAGGAGATAATTCTCAATGGCTAAATTGCATAATTGTTTATTTGTGAAAGTGATTTTGGAATAAGATGACAGCTTCAGTTGGGCTTCATTATTCCAGTGTCTTCCCTACTGACTTCTAAACCACCATAAACATCAATTTATTCAATGTTCTGTCATCCAGAATAACTCATGCTCATAACTTCCATCCTCTTTCTCTTACATGAGTACTATTTTAATTCTAAAGTATCTTTATGCAGAGTAAATTGATCTACTTAGAAAGGGAGTTTACAACAAGGCCATCAGCAGTTTTTATCTATAAAGCACTTTTAATCTGGAAATGGTCCCAGTTTTCCTCACAAACGAGAAAAGCCAGCAGAAGTTAAGCTATGTGAATGAAAAACTAGAAGGTTGGTCACAGCTATGATAAAAATATATGAAACATAGCTGTTCCAGTCAGTAGTTTAGCTTGCCAATAAGGACAACGTGTAAGTGAGTCATTTAAACTGGAAAGTCCAGGTTTGACTCTTGCTGTATACCCTTTAATAATCACAAAGAGGCATAATGCAAGCTTGGTGAATGATTTCATGAATGGTGAATGATTTCATGAGCATATCATCTTGTTATGATGAATAATGGGTATCCACTTAAAGTAAATCATTTTTGCAACTTTTTATTTGCCAACACTGAAACTCAATAAAACTTTAACAGTTTTAAAAAGGATTTTTTAAAAATTCAAATCCAGTTCTCTTACCCTTTTTGGGTCAAAGATTCACAGGTTGTAATATCTTGCCCAGGTGAGTATTCTAATTCAGTCCTGAGTGTAGTTTGATGGGCAGTGGAGCTCTTGCTCTTACATAAGGAAAACAATACAGTTGAAAGCTCATAATCTATTGTGGAAACTTTGGTTTATTTTCCCAAATCCAGCAACAAGGAGAAAATGTTCAAGACAGGTATTAGATTTGCAACTCTCTTCAGCTAAATAGGTCAGATTGGTTAATTGTCTAAATGACACCCCCACCAGAACAAAAGTTGGTCTTCAGCCAATTTGATTCACTCCACCTGATATCAAGTAACTGAACACATGGGATATTGAAAAAGGTATGGGCTTTTCTCCACAGATGCTTCCTGGCCTGCTGAGTTCCTCCAGCATCATCATGTTTAGTGTCTATTTCTCTCTCCACAGATGCTACCTGACCTGTCGAGTATTCCCAGCATTTTATTCAGCCCTTTCCATTTTCTAGCTATTGAAAATCCCAGCAAATTTACTTTGGTAATGTGTCTCTGGAGATATTGTTTATTGGTTTATTATTGTCACTTGTATCGAGGTACAGTGTAAACTTGTCTTGCATATCATTCAGACAGATCAATTCATTACCCAGCGCATTGAAGGGTAAAACAATACAGAATGCAGAGTAAAGTGTCATTGCTATGGAGAAAGTGCAGTGCAGGTTGACAATAAGATGCAAGGTCATAACAAGGTAGATTTTGAGGTCAAGAGTCCATCTTAGCATACTAGGGAACTGTTTAATAGTCTTATTACAGTGGAATAGAAGCTGTCCTTGAGCTTGGTGGTATGTCTTCTGCCTGATGGGAGAGGGAGAAGAGAGAATGTCCGGGGTGGGTTGGGTCTTTGATTATGCTGGCTGCTTTACCGAGGCAGCAAAAAGTATAGACCGAGTCCATGGAGGGGAGGCTGGTTTTCATGATGTGCTGAGCTGTGTCCACAACTCTCTGCAGTTTCATGCGGTCTCAGGCAGAGCAGTTGCCATGAGTGTCAAGGGAGACATGCCAAATTTCTTTAGCCTCCTGAGGAAGAAGAGGTGCTGGTGAGCTTCCTTGGCCATGGCATCTATGTGGTTGGACCAGGACACTCCTAGGAACTTGAAGCTCTCAACTCTCTCAACCTCAGCACTGTTGAGGTAGACAGGTTTATGTGCACCTCTCCCCTTTCTGAATGACCAGCACTTTTAGTTTGCTGACATTGAGGGAAAGGTTGTTGTCATGACACCATGTCACTAAGCTCTCTATCTCCTTCCTGTACACCGACTCATCGTTATTTGAGATATGGCCCACTACGGTGGTATCATCTGCAAACTTGTAGATGGAGTCAGAGCAGAATCTGGCCACGCAGTCATGAGTGTATAGGAAGTAGAGTAGAGGGCTGAGGACGCAGCCTTGTGGGGCACCAGTGTTGAGAATAATTGTGCTGGACGTGTTGCTGCCTATCCTCACTGATTCCAGTCTGTTTGTCAGAAAGTCAAGGATCCAGTTGCCAGAGTGAGGTGTTGAGTCCCAGGTCTCGGAGTTTGGTGATGAGTTTGCTTGGAATTATAATATTGAAGGCGGAGCTGTAGTCAATAAACAATAGTCTATAATTACAACTGCACTGAAGGAAGCCAGGAAGTGAAAGTTGAATTTTCTCAGAAGGTTTCTTGATGCCTTTTTGCTTACACTTATGACATCCATTGAAGCCTTTTTCACAGATTGCCACACACAGCTATAAATTTAATGGTTCTATATCAGGTTATAAAAGTAGCTTTAATGGCAAAAGGATCTGTCAACCCCAGTGTCGATTGTCTTAACATCCAGAGTTAAACAATGGGTGTAAAATGTCAATAGAGCTCTAATTTTAAAATAAATACTTCAGGTCAAGGTCATTGTGAGGCTTCTTGGGGAAGCAAAATCTTTTAGTAGTTTGTTGTCCTCGGTTTACTTTGCTTTTTGTCAGCACAAAGCAACCATTAATGATTTCCTGCAGAGCCCACCACTGCAACTGCAGCTTGTCACGCACTATACAAACGGAGGAACTGATGATGAAGAATTTTCCATCTCATGATAAGTAGTTGGGTGATTGAGATGCAGCTCCGCATTTCTTTCAGTAAACTAAAGCAGTTAAATGATTGGAGACCTTATTGAAAATTCCTTGCTTTGTTGTACCTTTTTTTAATTCCAAGATGTACTCTTTAATAAAATATGGGATACTTTCATGCATGTAGCTATTCTGACCTTTTTTGAAATAAAGTAAACTAACATAGATTCCCTTCATGCTTGTGAATTTGTCCATAGAAGTAACTGAGCTGTGCACCCTGAAAAAGTTCCAGCTTTGATTCCAGTCTGTTCTGAGCTAATTTCAGCAGTGATTTTTTTTTGTTTTCATTTATTTCTGTTCCCTTGGGATGAGGAGAGTAAATTTGGGGGTGAGTCTTGCATTCCAGCAACCCCACAACTCTGTGCCTGCAGTGGGAGAGGGGAAGTGTGGAAGAGACCATTATCCTGGGCTGGTTCTCCAAAATTTACAATGAAGATTTGCATGAAGCGAGCAGTAGATAATTATTAAGTTTCCTTCTTTAGGAAAGTATCATTTTCAAACCTTGAATCTTACACAAATTTCTTTGAAAATTAAAACTTAATTTTTTAAAACATCTATGCATGTATGTGTAAAAATTGTGCACTCTGAGAGGGGTCATTGGTACTAAGAAGCCCACATTTGTAGCACAGGAATGCAGTCATAACATATTAAAAAAAAGTGGGGTTTATCCTCTTATCACCACATCAGACAAATTAAGTGCCAACCAGCTTTGCTGATGATTTAGAGATAGGCCTTAAAGATGTATCTGAAAACGATTATGAACCAGACTTGGAAGCTAAACCTCTTCTGACTAGGCAATCTTTCAAAACACTGCATCCAGGTTACTCTTGCATGAAGAGTGAGAGTAATACGTAGAATGGAACCACATTGCGTGGCAACCTACTCCCAGATGTGCTGCTCATTTTGAAAAAACAAACAAAATTCCTTATTGTGCTAATTAACTCTCATATTGATTTTCCTTCCCTTTTTGGAACTGTATACTTATAAGTATACAAGTATGATTAAGAACTGACTGACTCTTCGAAAATAGAGCATATTTTGAGATTGGTTTTATGACTATTTGTGGTTTACTGGCATGTTTCATGTGCTAGGCAAAAGAAGGTTAAGAAAGCAGGCTTTAATTATCATCAAAGTGTATCGAACAGGAACAATGTGATTGATTAGTTTAAAGTGAAAATAATAATTATGAGATCTATAGAACTGTCAGCATCATTAAACTTTTTTTGAAATAGCTTTTCACGTTTAATGATTCCTTAAAAGAATTATGATTTAGTATCATAGAAGAAGCTGAAAGAGAGTATTCACCCGTAGATCTTGTGCCACTGTTAGGAATCAAGACAGTATTGTTTGCAGAAATGTAATATGTGTGTTTCTCTTCCAGCATTTCCAAGAAGGACGAAGGGCACAGCAGCACATAGAAAGCTGCTGGAAACAACTTGAAGCAGTAAGTTTGGTCCACATTTCATATCTAATTTACACAATTTCTGATTACTGAATAGTGCCCCTCTCCAAATTGTAACTATTAACAAATTTGTTCATTTATGTTATACTGGGACCTTAAATGTTAACCTCTGTAAACGTACCATCTCTCAGGTCTCATTAAATTTTATTTGTCACTTTTGCCCACCAAATCATTCTTTGATCTTTTATAGTTACAGCTATTTTCCTCACAATCAATTGGAATGCCAACTTTTGTTTCTGCTGTAGATGTATTAATCATATCTGTATTATAGTCTAAATCATTGTTAATACCAAAAGGTGCAAAGATCCTGGTACTGAGCTCTAACCCCACAGGAAACAGCCATTCAGTCACTAGAATATCTTGCTAACATCCATGCAGCCTAAATGAAATACTGTACTTTCTTTGGCCTCCTTTGTTTCCTGCTTAAAAGCAGATCTGTGAATTGGTAAGATTTTTCCAAAGTAATGCCTGGTTATATCCTGTCCCATTGGCAGTACGTAGCATCTAGGGGGTGGTGGCACAGTGGTGTAAAGGCTGGAGGAAGTAGTTATTGAAGTCCTCAGCATCAACTCTAGCCCCAATACGGAATCACGGCAAACATGGAGAAGGAAACTTCTTTGTTATCACACAATGTCCTCCCTCAACTGATGAATCATTGCTCCTTCACGTTGAACAAAGTTTGGATGAAGCACTGAAAGTAGCAAGGGCACAGAATGCACTCAGGGTGAGTGAATTCAATGTTCACCACCACTGCCCAGGTTCTAAAAGTCATAGGGACATAGCTGCTGGTCTGGGTAATCCTCACCAATCTGCCTGTTGTAGATGTATTGGTGGAAGTGACCTTGGAGAAACAAAGTTCTACCTTCACAGTGATGACATTGCCCTTGTGTTTAGCGCATCAAACGCACTAAATGGAGCAGAACAGATCTGGCAGCTCAAAACGGGGCATCCATGAGGCATTATAGACCATCAGCAGCAGTAGAAA
Organism: Pristis pectinata; assembly: GCF_009764475.1. NCBI lineage: Eukaryota > Metazoa > Chordata > Chondrichthyes > Rhinopristiformes > Pristidae > Pristis > Pristis pectinata. The sequence continues at coordinate 12,202,613 of NC_067427.1, read as the reverse complement.
TCTACCTCCATGTATCCTTCACTCTACCATTATCATCTAGCCAGGGGATCAACACGGTTCATTGAGGAAGGCAGTAAAGCATGGTTGGAGCAGCAGCTAGCATACCTAAAATGATAAGGTGCCAGTTTAGTAAAACTGAGAAGGTCCTCATGCATTTAACACTGCATGTAATAGGCAGAACTAAGCAATCTCACAACCAACAAATCATATCAAAGTTCTGTGGTCCTACCACATCTATTTGTGAATGGTAGTTGATAATTTAAATGGCCTACAGGAGGAGAAATCTCCATGAAATCCCCATCTTTAACAATTTCTTAAGGCAAGACTGAAGCATTCACAACTATCTTCAGCTGGAAGTGCCAGATTAATGAATAATTTAAGCTTCCTCCTGAGCTCACCAACTTCACAGAAGCCATTCTCTAGTTTGATTCACTCTGCATGATAACAGATGAGGGCTCTGGAAACAGCAAAGGTTATGGACTAGTCAACATCCACGGCTGTGGAACTGAAGACTTGTGCTCCAGAACCAGCAACGCCTCAATCCAGGTAGTTCCACTACAGTTATAACCTGATAATCGGAAAATTGTTCAGTTTGTCCTGTTTTTAACCTATCAGAGACAGAGACATTCCACCCCACTGCCACCCCTGACCCCTCCCACCAACCTCCTTGCAACTTAATGAGCATCTTCTGTCTCCTTCCCAGTTCTGAGAAAGGGTCTTTGACCTGGAACCTTAATTCTGTTTCTCTTCTCATTGAGGTGGCCTGAGCTGTTGAGTATTTCCAGCATTTTCTGTTTTTGTTTTACTTCACCTGTTTCCTGGAACACTTCATTACTGTGGTTTGTCCTGGGGTTTGAAAGCATTAAAGATTTGTTTTAGAGGCAGAGCAGGATGGATTAACCAAATGTTAGAATGCAAAGAGCAATTACACAAATTAGGGTTGTAGTACCTTAAATTTGGAAAGGTGGGTGGTGGCTTTTTCAAAGTTTTCAGAATAATAAAGGAAACCGACAGGATACCTAGTGAGAATGTATTTCTGCTGGTTGGTAAGATTCCAAATAGGGGATAAAGTCTCAAATTTGAGAAGGGCTATTAAGGAATGAAGTTAAGAAATAATCCATAATCAAGGGGTGATAGATGTTTGGAATTTAATTCCTCAAAATACAGTTGATACCAGATCTGTTCTTCATTTGAAATCTGATTAGTAGATTATTATTGATCAAATTAATTCAGATATAATGCAAAGGTGGATATATGGATTTCGTTGATGGGTGAGTGGGTGAGATCACATTTAATGATGGAACAGGCTAAGGACCTACTTATGTTCCAATGTTAGATAAAATGTGGATAACTAATTGTTGCCTTTTCCCTTCCTCAATCAAGCTGTTTTGTCATAAGATAGGCAAAAACAATGTGTTATATGCAAATCAGAATAATGTTCTGTTTTTCAGTTTGTCTATGTCGTTAAATACTAGCTGTTAAAAGCTGACAGTGCTCTGCTTGTTTTCCTTTTAATTCAAATTTCCATTCAATAATAGAGCAAGCGAAGGTTTGAGAGAGATTGTAAAGAAGCGGAGCGAGCTCAGCAACATTTTGAGAAAATGGATGCTGATCTGAACGTAACAAAGGCTGATGTGGAGAAGGTATGTTAAAAGTATTTATTACACAGTTGGAGGTTGGTGACATGTGACCAGTGATTTGGTTTATTGAAGTGATTGTTGCACTTTTGAAAGTACAAGTACTTTTGAAGGAAGTGCCTTTTAATCATTTGATAATAAGGATGAAGACAGGGTAGCATTTTTGTGAAGTTACTAAATTAATAATCCAAGAGGATTGAACTAATGATTCACTATGGCAGCTGAGGGATTTAAGTTAAGTGATTAATTGAATAAAAATCTCGAATAAAGAGCTAATGTCAATGTAAGTGACCACGAGGTTCTGGGTTATCTTAAAAACCCATTTGGTTCACTTATGAACCTCAGGGAAAGAAACCGTATGCTTACATATTCAGCCTGTACATGGCTGCAGACTTGGAACTGATTCAGCAAGCCACTGACTTACAAAGGAGTTGTTCACCACAATCTTCTTAAAGGCTGTTAGTGATACTAACCTTGAATATGAATAATGTTTCACATCTTGTGAGTAAATCTTAAAAAAAAATTGCTTCTGCTCAATTAATATGTAACTGTAACAATAGATTATCCAGAAGAGAAATTAAACTATTACGTAATTGACATCTAATTTTCATTTGTAGCTGGGCTGATTGAATGATTACTAACTGAAATTGACTGACTGATGTAGCTTGTGGATTCCAATAATTAGTGTTAATAACTCAAATAATGGAGTTCTGGGAATGATTACACAACCATAATAAAACTTGGATTTCTGGTTGTCTTCGGCTTGGATTTGTAACCTTAGTCATGGTACAGGTCCAAGAATGGAAAGAGCTCAGTAGCTAATCTCCACGTTAGCAACTGGCAGGAAATAGACTCTCAACTCAACTCCAAACCCCTTTCCAGATGTTAACTGTTAGAGTATCTTCCTCACCATCCAAAATAGGTGTAGGAGAGATGCATTTATATTTGTGACAATTGAAATATATATCATTAAGTGCATACATTTTATAATTATTGTGAATAAAATTGCTCTCTGGCTCTGTAGTTAAGGTGATGTCACCACTTCTGCAGCTTAGAAGGTTCTACCCTGCTAGCTGTGTTGGACGTTACTGTTGCCTTCCCTAAATTTACAAAGCAAAAATAAGCTTGGGCTCTTGGAAATGTTTTTGTTGATGTTGCTTGAAGATAGTGCCTGAATAGCATACCCTAGATTACAGACATCTGTTGATTGTAATGCTGCCAACTTCAGGCAGCCTGCTCATTTAATTGGTTTCTGTGTCCATCCAGCCCTAACCCTCCTGTTTATGGTTGGACGCACCAGCAGGACGCCAATATTATGAATGTTGGGCTGTATTTAAAGCTAGTCTGCATCTCTTAAAGGTGTGATGTATTGTGGCTATAACACACACTCTAGACAGTAACAGAAGTCTTTGCTAGATTTCAATCGCTCAGGACCTGGTTGCAGGTTGATGTTCAAGGTGTGATGTTTTGTGGCTGGAACAGTTGCTGGCTATTTTACAGGTAACAAAGTAAACCACAATATTGTGCAGATCAGGCTCCAAAGTTCTCTTCCATCAAGTTCTCTCGTACTGTGTACTACACATGATGTAGTGTTTGATGCTTTCAGAAGCCTGTCAGGAAGGCTACATTCAAGGTAAAGAATCTTGGAAGAGTAAAGAACATAAGAAGTAGAAGCAAGAGTAGGCCATTTGCCCTCACATGCCTGTCAGCCATTTGTGGCTGACCTTTCACTTTAGTGCCGTCTCCTGCACTAATCTCATATCCCTTGATTCCTTAATACCTAAAAATCTTTCACTGTCTACCTTGAATATACTTGATGACTGAACTTCCACAGCCCTCTTAGGTAGAGATTTCCAATGATTCACCACCCTTTGAAAGGCTGACATTTTAGGGAAAGTAACCCGTGATACTTGGGCAAGGAAAACAGCATCCTTGAATCTTCGCTGTCAAGCCCCTAAGAATTTGGCACCAAAGGACATGACCTCACAATTTTCCAAATTATGTTCCATCCACCTTGTTATTGCCCATTCACTTAATTTGCCTATATCCCTCTGAAACTCCTCTGCATCCTTCTCAAAGCCCTCATTCTTTTGAATCATCAACAAACTAGATGTTTTACACTTGATCCCCAGCATGGATCCTGTAGCGCACCACTTTGCAGCTTCCCAGCCTGAAAATGACACATTTATCCTACTGTGTTCTGTATGTAACTCAGTCCATGTCAGTAAATTACACCAAATACATGCACACTACTTAAATGTAATAATGTCCTTTATGGCACCTTATTGAAGGACATCTGCACGTCCAAATATACCACATCAGCTAGTTCATCTATTTCAGGAACCACTTGGCAAGGGGCTTGCATGGATCTTTGTGGTCCTCCTTTCCATTGTGGTAGTTGTTCCCAACTCTTCACGTGATACAATATCTTCTGACTATTGTCGCTGCTTCCTTTGTAGCACAAATAACAGGCATCCAATAAATGAGTCTTTTGTGGAACTTCTGTCATGCAAAGTTAGTCTGCTGGAATGCAACTTCATATTTCCACTATCATGACTGAGTCACACTGTGAAAAGGAACTTGCAGAGTCCTGCAGCAATGTATCTTCCAATAGATTACTTCCGCCTGGGGTAGAGGTGCTATATTCACAAAGCAGTGTGTGCTCCATCATTGATATCCTGCGTGATGGAGAACCTTGCAGTCTTAGCAAAGCCACATGCTCTCTTAGCCTGGTCATCTCTAGTTAGAGAGAATGAGATGTGGTTAGTTTGCCTTGAATAGAATCTCAGTGACCTCCCAAATGCAACAGTAGCCAACATAACTACGGAATGTTGAAAACACCTTCAGCTCAATTCTAGATGGAGTCAGGTGAATAGATATTCATCAGTATTGTTACCTTGACAGCCAGAAGAAAAAGTCCTTGCCTCATTATGAACTTGTACAGGCGGTTTGCAGTGTTTGAGAGACTTCACTGACGATATCCTTAATGAAGTACAGGCAAATCACATACACTTCCTTACTGAGGTACAAGTGCGTGAATGCTCTTGAATACTCCTCTACACTCTTCCAGCATGCTTCCTGTTGACTTTCAATATTTTGTGCTACGTTGTGAGGATGATAATGCACCTACATTTGGTGCAGCTGGTTTGTTCAGAAACCTTATGTCTAAGTAAAGTGGTTCAGCACGTGCTAAGCTTCTCCCTGCAGACATTTGCAACTTGACGCAACTATAGAAACCACCACACACAGAATCTGAGCAATAGCCCTAAGAAATCTATCAATAACCAACCTACAAATAAGTGATGATCACTTTGAATAGCTCTTCCCTTATGTGCTGAACAGAAGATTGCTGAGAAAGGGCAGAGGCTGAAATATATTTAGTTAGACTTTTCTTTACATGTTGTAACTGTCTCTTGATGACTGTCTCTTGCACAGATTCTTAGCCATTGCATTGGTGATTGCATATCATATTGATGCAAATTACAAGTAGAACCATTTTCTGCAGTCTCTGGTTGAACTAGTTTTGAGACCTCATTGGGAGCTCTCCTTGTGTTCCATCTCATCACCATTTGTATATTTGCCATTTACATGATGAGCTATCAAAAACCTTGTAAAAAAATCAGAATGTGCATTACCTCCAGACAAATGCTGATACTGGCAAGGTCTGTCATTCCCTGTGTTAGCCCTCTGCCTTTAAGATTAGAGTTATGCTACCTAGTTTTTAATACTGGGGTACTACTGCCATTGATGATGAGTACATAAAGATGATGGCAAGATGGTAATAGATTTGACTACTCAGTTTAAGTGTACTTGCATGTATTCCGTTCATTCCTACATTATGGTGCCTTAGCCTGATGGTGACAATATTAGTGAAAATTGCATTTCCTCTCAGTGTCAAGTTAAGTCAGTGATAGCACTGTTCCTGAGTCTGTGGTTTGATGAACCTATCTAGCCTTGAACTAATAAATTAGACTAACGCTTTAGTATTGGCAGAATATTGCTTTTGAGATTAAGTACCTGCTTTTCAGGTACTTAATCTCAAAGTACCTGAAAAGATTCTGAAGTACTTAATCTCAAAGTACCTGAAAAGATTCTGAAGTACGATCTGAAGAAGAGAGGGCAACTCTTTAAATGTCTTTGAAGACATTCATCACTTAATAAAATAATCATATACAACATATTGTGGGACTCTGTGCACAAATTAGTAGTGTGTTTAACTGTGAAACAATACAGACTTGATATCTTCAAAACAAGTTCTAGAGTCATAGAGATGAAGGTGATGAGAAAAATGAAAAGGCGGAGCAATGAAAAAAAAATCCATACTTGACTGAGGAAAAGGAAATGTCAGCAGGATGATTGGTAAAGTGTTTGCAATGAGAATTGGCAAAGAAGACGCTAGATATCAATAGGCATCTTTTAATTATGGTAAGTTAAAGATCTTTACAAGGAAACACAGCAAACTCAAAGTTTCTTGCTTGAAGAAATTGTAGTTAAAATGAGACCTATTAAAACTAGAGTTAATAGTAAGAAAGAAACATAGTGGATAAAAAAGCATCCCAGATTTCATTAGAAGGGGCACATCTAAAAATAAAACTATCCCAGAATGCAGTTGGAATAAAGCATTCAGTTTAGGTCCTTTTCTGTAGTTACATTCTCAAGGCTGCGAAGAGAATACAGAAGCAATTTCTTAAGATTAAACCATAAGAGGTTTTAGTTATGAAAAAAGTCAAAAAATTGGCCTTTTAAAATATAGCATAGAGATGTGTAATCGAAGCAGCTGCAGCTATACCAATTTATGTGGTGTTGGGTGAACATCATAAGGTTATCATAATGCATGGAATGTGGTACAATATTACAAAACACTGAGGATAGTGTTTGATAACTGCTCAATTGCTTGTTGATTTCATATCTTGAATAATGCCCTTTTTGTGTTAAACTCCATGTGACCACACTCTCAAATGCAAAGTTAACTTAAATTGAGAGAGGACTTTTGTTAATATGCACAGATTATATTTAATATTTTAGGGCTATGCACATTGTTTAAAATTTACATATTCATAGTTTATGACATTTCAATCTTGAGATCTGCTATCAGTTATAAATGATCAAAACTGTCTTGATAACAAAGTTTTGAAGAATGAAGCTAAGAAATGGACAAATATTTGTATTATATACTAAACTACACTCCAAAAAAAAAGTCAAACGATAAAACATTGAATATATTTTTAAAAATTACCAAATTATTAAATAATTCTGGAGAGCCAAACTAATTATCGTAGAGAGTCATAAGGTTGTACAGCACAGAAGTGGGCCTTTCGGCCCACCATGTCCATGCCAAGCTTTTTGTCCACTTACAGTAATTCCATTTGCCAGCTCTTGGTCTGTACCCTTGTATGCCTTGCCCATTTAAGTGTCTGTCTAAATACTTGTTAAAGGTAGAGTTTATTTCTGAATCCACTGCCTCTGTGTTTCAAAAAAAATCCCCTCAAATCACTTTTAAAACTCCTTCCTCTCAACTTAAACCTATGCCTTTTGTTTTTGATACCCTTTCCATGGGGGAAAAGAATTCTATCTACCCTATCTATGCCTCTTATAATTTTATATCTCTCTATCAGGAGGCTCCTCAGCCTCCTTTGCTCCAGGGGAAACAAACCCAGTCTATCCAATCTCTTGCCATAACTAAGGTCCTCCAATCCAGGCAACATCCCGGTGAATCTCTTCTGCACTCTCTTTCCAGTGCAATCTCATCCTTCCTATACTGTGACAACTAGAAATGCATGCAAAACTTCAAGGGCTGTCTAACCAGTGTTTTGCATTGTAACATCCCAACTTTTATATTCTATGCCCCAACCTACAAAGGCAAGCATGCCGCATGCCTTCTTCACAACTCTATCGACCTGCGTTGCCACTTTCAGAGAACTACAAATTTGAACCCCAAGGTGCCTCTGTTCATCCATGTTCCTTAGCAGCTTACTGCATATGTCGTACTTATTTGACTTCCCAAAAATGCATCACCTCACTTGCACCTCACCAACTGCATCTGATCTATATTTGTGCTGCAGCCTTAGACAACCTTGCTCACTATCGACAACACCACCAGCTTTCGTGTCATCCCTAAGCTTACTAATTATACCTCCTGCATTCACATCCAAGTCATTGATATACATCACAAGCAACAAGGGTCCCAGCACTGATCCTTGTGGCTCACCATTGGTCACAGACTTCCAATCAAAAAAATATCCTTCTACCACCACCCTATATCTCCTTTCACCATCTTGGATCCAGTTAGTCACCTCACCTTGGATCCCATGTGCCTTAACCTTTTGGACCAGCCTATCATCAAATGCCTTCCTAAAGTCCATATCGAAATGTCTACAGCCTTGTCTTTGTCAATCGTCTTAGTTACCTCCTCAAAAGCAATTAAATTTGTGATTAATTAGAAATTATTAGCATATGGTGGGCTGATTAGAGGTAAATTATTGTTGTGTGTCTACATTTTGATTATGGACCGGTTTGGGGTGAATGCAGCCTGCCAAGCATGAATGTACTGCTTGTTTTCAACCAGGTTGATGTCTGTCTTTACCTTGGCTGGTTGTGGAGAGCTAATCTTTCTGTCCCTCCACATTCTGGGGTCAAGCGATTTAGTCTGGATGTTACCTGGCATCATTTAATGAAGAGTGGAGGCCCTTTCCCCTGTGATAGTTGGCAAAGTTACAACAAGCTGTGAAACCTGTCATTGATTTAATCATTCTTAAATGTTTCTGATATTCAGAGATGTTTAGAAAAAAATACTGCAAGTTAACAATTAAAATAACATTAAATAAAAGAACCACAAACACTAACACAAAAATAATTAAAAGTAAATTAAAATGATTTCATCAGAAGTAACTGACCTTCTCTTTTGCCTCCTTATTTAGAGACACTGAAATCGATGGGGTCTGATCTAGCAAAGTATTCAGTCCTCTGAATCCATCTGCAGTCATGGACTTCCATGTTTTGCAGTGTGTTTGTGTAATTCAGGGATGTAAGGCAAAACTCAGCCCATCTGGCCCATTGACCACATCTGGCCCATTCAGTTCACTTCAAAGTGCGGATATATCAATCTCTGAAAAATTAGAAATCTCTCTCGATATAGGTTTTGAGATATTAATGAGACTTTCCTTTTAAGAAAACCAGAATCGTTATTAAAATAAACAGTTCATTCCCAAGTCCAGCATTTTTTTATTGTAAGCAAGCCATAAATGACCTTTTTGTTTCTCCAATTTAAATGAGCCTCATTGAATTTATTGGTGTTTTTAACCAGGGCATTGTTGATATCTGATTAGGTTTGTTAGCAAAGAATGGAGCCTGGTAGCTCTGAGTAATGTGCAGGTTTTATTTTAAAGATGAAACAAAGGACTACTTTCTGCCTATGGCACAGTTTAACTGATTAGGGTTCTTTAGGGACCTCAGTGCGCCTTTTGTGTCATAATGGAAATTATTGTGTATGTATTATTCAAAGTCAGGAGGCCATAAAGAATCTGATACTGCTGGTCTTAAAGTGAATCAAGATAGCTATGATTCAGTGGAAGATTAAACATAGAAAATATCGTCGATGGATTTTTATTACATCCATTTACTGAGTGAACTTCGATACAACACAAAGGCCAATTTCAAGGCAAGAATAAATGGGGAAATATAATTTATCTACAAATTATGTGTTATTTATGCTTATCACTGTATTGTAATGGTGAGGTATAAATATGGATTTAAACTTGTAATATGATTTTACCTAAGAAAGAAAACCTACTTCAAAAATAAACTGAAAATACTGGAAATAGTTGAGTGGTTGAGAGAAGGAGTTGATGTTTCACATTGATGACCTTTCATTTACTTAACACAGGCTTGCCAACATTAAACAGCTGAATTGAATGACCAATAATTGTTTATTTAAACTAAAGGATTATAGCTTGAAGCATTTTAACCCACAGTCCCAGTTGTTTGCTTGAGAATGATAAACTTGGCTTTGATTCCTGGCTTCAGTAAGATGGGCATTAGAATTATTTTGTGACCAGTGCTTCTAGGTAAAAGTGTAAAGGATTGGCTTCTCCAGCAGGGGATTAAAACTGAGGCAGTGGTGAAATTTAGTTAATCAACTGGCCAAATTATTGTGTAAATTGTTTTTTGTTCTATGAAGATTGTTGCACAAATAAACATTGTATTGCCATATTAAAATATTTCACATATAAATATGTTAGCAGGGTGGTATTCTGGATGTAGGATGCTGTCATATTTAGTAAATAATGTATCAATTCCATTTTTAAACTGTAAAAGTACAGATTGTTGATTTTTTTTTTCTCAATAAGCCTGCAGACTGGAGGTTTTTGAACAAGAGCACAATTTAGAAATTAAATGGTGAATGTGGGTGTCATCTAGATTTTTTTTGTCAATCCCATCAATATAAGTAGAGTTGTTTTTTTTTTAATCAGTGGATTATTTAAAGGAAATTTAAATTAACATCTTTTGTGGGTTGGCAAAAAAGTATGTTTTAAAAAGTGGTTGCAATTTATTGCAACATTTTTCCCACACTAAATTAGCTATTTTAGCAATTATGTTGAATTATGTTTCCCTGTTTATTTATGCTAAAGTCAAATTATTCACTGAATTGGGACTTCTTTAAAGTCCCTGTTTTTTGTTGTTCTTGCAACAGTGGGTCATGTTGAGTTATATTCCATGAACAGCAGGAGCCCTCTATTATCTAATGTAAATTATCAGCCATCCTCTCTGAGCACAGGGAGTGGATAATTCCAGAGTAATGGACTATGTGGGCCACCGTAACCAAGAACTAAACCTGTTTTATGTGGTGTTATACATGCACTTCTCTGGGAGCTTCTTGAGGAAGCAAATCAGAACTGGGAACTTTAAGCTCCCTTATTTTAATTTCTCCCTGCCCTGGGCTGCAGAGATCCAATGGTTCTATTGCTGTTGTCCTCCCTTGGATCATCTACCAAATCATAGTGAAGGAAATATGACACCTGATACTTAGTAGTGTAATATCATATTTATTTATCAGGGGACCATATTAAATTGAATGAAAACAGATTGACATTTCATCTGCATGACTCTCAAAACAGCTTTGCACTAGAAGTCAAGGAACTAGAAATAAAGATTTCAATTTGACTGCACACTCATTTATAATGCAATCAGTGACCCATGCAGTGGATCTTAAGTAGTTTTGATTAGAAAAATATGTACGACAATGGCTATTTAGGCCCATCTGCTTTTGGTCATTTAGATACTAGCATCATGAATTATGGTCAAACAGGTTTAATCTTAAGAATACTTTGGGTTTGTAAGAAAACTAACATTGTCATAAGGTACTCTCCTCAGATCTTCATTCTCAAAATGACCCATAGTTATGACAATCTTCCAAAACATTAATACATTCAGTGTCGTGCCTGAATTCTGGAAAATTGCAAATGTTACATCCTTTTCTTTTTATAAAAAAAAAATGGTGTGAGGGTAAACCCAGTAACTATGGACTGTCACTTCAACATGAGTGGTCAGGACAAATTTAGAAACAATGATTAGGGACAGAATTAGCTGTCACTTGGACAAGAATGGATTGGTCAGAGAAAGTCAGCATGGAGGCAAATAATGTCTAATTAAAGATGGAGTTTTTTGATTAAATAAAACATGGGGTGTCAGCAAGAGAAATGCAATCGATGTGGGATATATGAACTTCCTGAGCACATTTATAAAAGCTGCTCTTAATAGTATTGTCTCCAAGATTAAACGACAATGGCATAAAAAAGGGATGTAATGGCTTGGGAAGAAGGGAAGGAGAGAGAGTAGCAGTGAAAGATTGTTTTTTTTGAACTGGAAAGAAGTGTATCATGGTCTCCACAAGTCAGTAACTAATAAATGTCAATGATATGGACAAGTGCTCAGGGCCCAATTACCAACTTTGCAGGTGAGACAGAACTTGAAGGTTAAACAAACAATGAGGAGACCAGTAATAGACTTCAGGCAGGTATAGACAGGCTGATAGAATGAGCAGATAGGTAGCAGATGAAATTTAACACCAAGAAATGTGAAGTGTTAGATTTTGCGAGAAGAATGAGGAGGTATAAGCTTGAGGGCACAATCCTAAAGTGGCACAGAAACCAATAAATCTGGTATTTGTGCATTGTTCCTTGGAAATAGGGAAGAGCAGGGCAGGTTGAGATGGTTTAAAATATCTATGGGATCCCCAGCTTTATAAATGGAATCTTAAGAGTACAAGAGAAAGGAAGTCTTGATGAACCTTTACACTGTTCAGCCACAGCTGGAGTATTGTGTTCCCTTTTGGACATGAAGGCTTTGAGGAGGGTGCAGATGAGAATTACCAAATGAATCAAAGGGTGAGATACTTCAGTTATGTGATTGATTAGAGAAGCTGTGTTTGAAGGAGGTCCAATCAAGCTATTTAAAATTATGAAAGAATTTACAGGCTTGTGAGGAGAGAGTGGGACTAGCTGGATTGATTTTATGTGGAGCTGGTAAGGACGCAATGAGCCAAGTGGCTTTCTTCCATGCTGTAACCATTCTGTGATTACACCCCTCCCATTTCTTTTTGTTTTCTTATTTTGTATTTCTCAGTCACTATCTCCTGCAATTTTTGATGAGCACAGATCCTTTGTTTCTTCTTCTAATATTTGCTGATTTGAAAGTAGCCTCGGATAGTTATTGCCCCCAAATATCATTTTGTTAAAACAAAATAAACAAGATGGTCTGAGATTCAAGTACAGCATTGTGGATCAAATTATTGTTTGTGAATATTTCCGGACAGGCTCGGCAGCAGGCCCTTACCCGACACCAGATGGCATCGGATAGTAAAGGAGAATATTGCAGTATTCTGCAGAGCTTCAATAAGGAACAGCATGAACATTATTACACAAACATACCAAATATATTCCAGGTAAGCTGAAATCATATTATTTTAGCTTGTATAAGGCTGTAATGTTGTAAGTTATTCAGCATGTGTTCCTTTTTGTTTGAAACTCATCAAACTAGATAGGAGGGCTCTTTTAATGATGAAGAAAGTCTGCGTATAAATTGTTTGGTCTCAAAACACATTTTATGATGATTATACCTTGTGTCTGTCACACCTCAGGCATTGCGCACCAGCTAAGGCAATTTATATGCATTTGCTCTATTTATATATTTTTCACCCAACTGGGGATTGCAAATCAATTGTTACTCTGTTAATTTACTTATCGCAACTGATCCGTAGTCCCAGTTGATCATTGCCTTACAACTCCCTAATGCTTTGCTCACGAGCCACTTATGGTACTACCTTTCATCCCTCCAACTTCCACATTCAACACATTTTCCATTGTAATTTCTGCCACTATCAATGAGATGTCAACACCAGACACATCTTCCCATCCATTCCCCTTTCAGAATTCCAAAGGGACAATTTCCTCTGTGATTCCCTAGTTCACCTTTCCCCTGCCACCAACACCTGATTCCTTCTCAAGGCACCTCCCTTGAAACAATGAGAGATGCAGCATCTTTCCCTTTAGGTGTTTCTTCTCTTATCACATACAGGGGTCCAAACACTCCTTCCATGTGAAGCAGCAATTCACTTGCGTTTCTTCCAATTTAGTGAACTGCATTCAATGCTCACAGTGTGGTCTCCTCTATACTGAAGAAACCATCCCCAGATTAGCTGACTGCTTTGCAGAACACTTCCACTCAGTCCAAAGGCAGGCCCTGTGTTTCCAGTTACCTGTCATTTTAATTCTCTGTCCCATTCCCATTCTGACGTTTCTGTCTTTGTCTTGCATTGTCCCATCAAAGCCTAACATCTAGGCATCCTACAGCCCTTGAAATTTTTCTTTTTCCACAGATGATCTCTCACCTACTGGTGTGTTTCCTAGAAGCTGTGGTGTTCTGTATCTCATTGTATGAATGTTTTTTACCCCTCTACCCTCATTGTTTATACCTACTACAGATAGATCAGTTGCAATTAACAAGTCTTCACTGCTATGAAAATAAAAGAAACTGCTGATGCTGAAAATCTGAAACAAAAACAGAAAATGCTTGAAACACTCAGTAGGTCAGGTGGCATCTGTGGAAAGAAAAGCAGAGTTGACCTTTAAAGACTAAAGACCCTTGTTCAGAAGCCTTTTACCACACTCGCTCAGGTGCCATCAACTCCACTCTAGTTTGTTTACCACCCTATCACAGACAGTCCCTTTGTTCTTTCCATCTTTGGTGCTTCTCTACACCCCAAAACTTGCTTGTTTTCTAACTTAGCTATGATGGAAGGTCATTTATCTGAAACATTAACTGTTTCTCTTTCAGCAGATGAGATCTGCTGAGAATCTCCGGCATTTTCTGTTTCTGCATCCATATTATACTCTAACTAATCCTAACAGCGTTAGATTCATCAAACAAAGTTCTGTACAGATTACTCACTTAGAGTTCTTTATGTCTAGAATTGCCAACTTCCTTTTGGGCTGATAAAACGCTGGCTGCCCAACCAGTAACCTTTTTTTTAAGAAAAGAACAAAATCTCCAAGGAATGTGATTTTAAATTTACTATGAGGAAAATAATTCCAGGACTAAGTTTAGATTATAACATGAACAAAGTGGTATCTGGATCAAAATAATAGCTTTTCAAAGAAGTAATTCTTGGAAGGTGGACATTGTTAGCTAGGGCACACTAAATAACCACACCTGTCCTTGGGAAGTGGAAGCGAGCTGTCATCTTGAACCACTACAATCCCTGTGGTGAAGGGAACCCCGCAATGCTGTTAAGTAGGGAATTCCAGAATGTTGATACTGTACCAATGACTGCATAGCAAAGTATTTTTATCTCGGAAATGTAAGCAATTTGTGCAGGAACTTGAAGGTGAGGACAATCCATGAATCCTTGTCCTTCTAGGTGATAGAGGTCATATATCTTTGAGTTTCTGTCAAAGAAGACAAGAAAGTTGATGCATTGCATTTTGACTTCGTATTGGGGTCTTTGGCAACTGTATATCAGGAGTTCTGATTCATCATCAATATTTTAAAATGATTGAATCATTACCATTACGATGTTGTAAGTTTAATTCAGGCAGGATACAGGCTGCCAATTAAAAAAAAGGTAATTAAATAAGGGGCAATACATAAATGATTTAGGCTCTTCCTGGAGCCTCTTCACAGTTTTAACTTCCAGCAAAACAAATACAGATTATTCATTAATTCTAAATATTAACTAATGTTGTTTCAGAAAATTCAAGATCTGGATGAGAGGAGAATAGTTAGAATTGGAGATTCAATGAAGACCTTTTCTGAGGTTGACAGACAGGTCATTCCTATCATTGGAAAGTGTCTTGATGGAATCACGAAAGCAGCTGAATCTATTGATGAAAAAAATGTAAGTTATGGGACAATGTTTTACTAAACATGGTATATGATGTCATTTTTTCTTTTGGAGTTTTGAGTCAAGAATTTATATATTTATTGCACTTTTATACAGTGCAGAAGAGTTGACAATTCATGCAGCTATTTTTGGTGAACATTAAAATCTTCTTGTATCAAATCAGTCAGGTAAATATATTAACTGTTGTACAGGCACAATTTTGATGAAATCTTTACTTCCTAGATATAATAGATGTAAGGTGCAATGGTGTTATATATTCATTTGATGATGGTTAAAAACACAATACCATCGTTGCTTGAAAATATTACTGTGCTGGAAAAACAAGTCAGTCAACATCTGTGGGGAAAATGGATGTATTATGGTTTTGGGTGTCATCTTTCTAAGCCAAGGGAAATACAGCAAGATTTTTAATTCTGTCAAAAAAAAAGGGAGGAATTAAAATATATACTGCTATCCATCTAAAAACATTTGCTCTAACTCTTGTTTTGCCCAATGTGATGTCACGTGTTGGAGAAGCACATTAAGATATTTGTAGGACAACCACATGCAGTCAAAATAACCTCTTAACTGAACACCTCCCATTTAGTCCACAAGTGCAGTCTAGCATCCATGTTTGTCCATTTTGCTCCTTTCCCATTCCTACTGTGACCTTCTATACTGTACCACTGAAACCAAATGCAGATTTTGACAACATTATCTCATTTTAGACACGATACAGCCTTTTGGTCTGAGCAATGAATTTAGAAACTTAAGACTTACGTCCTCATTTTTAAAAATGTCTAAATTCCATGCCTGATCTCAGGTTTTTTTCCAAATTTTATCTCTGATTCACTTTCATTTTCCAGGCCTTCATTTTCTTTTATTTATACATGTACAGCCTGAGCCTGATGTGTTTTTCCAACAAGTTTATTCCCCATAATTAGTTATTTTCCCCCATTGGTTTAGTATTCATCGGAGTTCTTCGTTGCTTAGATATTGTTATATCACATGGAATTACATTGTATACAGCTCAGAAATGGGTGTCTATGACTGTTTTTGCTCCATCAAAGCTTTTTTTCCCGTCTTTATCTAACCTCCTCATCATATCCTTCATTTCCTTTCTCCTTTGTGCACCCATTCAGTTTCTCCTTAAGTGAGCCCACAATATTTGCTTCAACTACTGCTCGAGATGGTGGGTTTCATATTCTGTAGAAAATGTGAGAAAAACTTCAACATGTGTTGAATAAGGAACAGTTATTCATGTTTGGGACCCTTCTCAAAATGGGGCAAGGGAGAAACAAGTTAGTTTTAAGATGCAGAGAAGATGGGGGAGGAGAATGGATGGAATAAAGGAACTTTCTCTGGTAGGGTGAGACTGGATGACTTAGTGTAGCATATACGATCAGATTAAATTTCTTTGTGTGGTGTAGGGCAATGGGATGTCCCCAGTCGGCCAACCTGTGCTTAAAAGTAAAGAAAATGGGGAAAACTGAACCCACATGATGGCAGGCAAAAATGATCAGCTTTTATACAAATGGAATGAAAGAATGAGCTATATAAAGCTGGAGAACACAATATTGAGTCCTGCAGGCTGCGATGTACCCAGATGGAAGATGGGGTGTTGTTCCTCAAGCTTGGGCTGGTTTTAGCTGTTTTGTTGCTGGCAAATATGGAACCCTGGTGTGTAAGGCAAGTAAATAAATCATAGTTTTAGTTTTGAAAGAGTATTTCTATTAAAGTCTTGTTTAGTTGTTGACAAAATGTCAGTTTTAAATTTGCCTTTGCAGAATTTATATAGAACTAATCTCTGCTCTGTAAAATCTATTTTTTTAAATTATTGCAGTATGAATAGATCCAAAGGTATATCATTGAAAAATAAGTGCACATTTAAGAAGCTCCCTGTTAAGTAATTTACTAGTATTCCACAATACATAAATCTTATGACTGGTACAGAGCTTTTTTGTGTCTTGAAAGCTGTAATGCATTATTATCATGGAAGAAGTTAGGATAGTTACGACACAAAATGTGGGCTAACCTCATTCATAGCCAAATTAGTTTTAGTGCTGATATCGTTGGAAATGATATTTAGAAGTGAGGTGAGTTGGTGTGCACCTTGGTGGATCTTTGTTTGACTTCATTGTTTTGATCATTCTTTCCTTTCATTATGGAATTGAAGCACTGAAGTTGGAGGTATGGCAAAAAGCAGCTTTCGCCTACCTTGGTGTCTTCTGCTTATGGGTCAGCTTGTTGATCACACACAAGGGAAAACATAGGCATGAGCTACCAGAGGTTCACTGAGCAGCAGCTAAGAACTACATTCCCTTTTCTGGCCCAGTGCATTAATGTTATTTATAGTGCCAGAGACCTTTTAAGTGAAACTGCATGGGGATCTCTGATACATGGACCTAAATATACAATACATAGTACATTTTACTATTGTACTATTAAATACAGAAATCCTGTTCTTATTTTTTTCTTCAGTTGAACTTTTTTCTGTAACTTGATTACTGTTTATCTTGAATCAGATTACTATCCACCAGTAATAATTTAAATATGTGCCTGCCGAATACAAAAATGCTTTCAAGCTGTTACTCAGAGAGTAATTTCCTGTCATTTACATTCTATGCATTGCTGATATGTCAGTTTGTTAGTTCGGAAAACAGAGGAGATGTGTTAGATTTCTGGGGACGCAGCAAAGTCTGGTTGCAGGAACTTTGGGATGGATCATGCTCCATGGGTCCATTCAAGTTCATGGCAAGGTGGAATGGGCCACAACTAACAACTAGGTGTCAGTAACCAGATCATGAGGCCCCACCTCAAGATTGCAGTTATGGCCTTTTGATGACTCGCTGCTTTAAAGGCCTTTTTAATTGTTTTTAAGTGTCTCTGTTAAAACTGTTAAGAATGATTTTTAAAATAATTTATTAACTCTGTTTTGAAACACCTTAACATCCTAAATAAATTAAACACAGATAAAATGTCACTTCCCTGCATTTACCCGTTCAGTCTAGGTTATTGCATGACAGCAGAGGAACAAGAGCCCACTTGCCTGAATTTTAACTGATCCAGAAGACCTATTTATCTGACCCATCGCACCTTCAAGTTGGACAGCAAGGTCTAAATAATAAATGGATTTCAAGCAGTGAAGTTTAGAGGTCCTGGCTTGACAGAAGACGAAGCTGGAGGTGGTGCTTTGCCTTCTGTCAATATTGCTATTGAATTGTCATTGAAGAAAGTTCATATGTTGACCAATTCAAATGGTAATTATCCAGAGTCAGTGGCATTAATGAAGGTCTTCAATTTCTAGGTTGAGAGACATGCTGCCCTAAAGTGTGAGGTCATTAGATATTATTCGGATTCAGATTAATTTATTGTCATGTACACCAGGGTGCAATGAAATTCCTTGCTCGTGTGAAGCTCACAGGGTAAACACTATACATGGTAATTATAAATAAATACAGTGACGGACACAAAACAACTGTGATTTATATTAATAGAGAAAAAGTATTGGGGAAGTTAATGGGACTCAAAGCTGACTTCGCTGGACAACCCACTGCTAGGGTTTTAAAAGAAGTGATGGCAGAGATAGTAGATACATTGGTTTTAATCTTCCAAAGTTCCCTTGATACTAGATCATTCCCTGTGTTTTTCATGGTAGCAAGTTAACAGCCCTGTTCAAGAAGAAACAAAATAGGAAACTATGATTTGGTGAATTTGATACCAGTATGGAAAATTTTGTAGTTTATTAATAAAGTTGTTTTAAAATCACTTGGAAAATCAAAATACATTTAGCAGGTGCCAATATGGTTTTGTGAGGGAAAAAATTATATTTGGCAAGTGGGAACCAGTGGATGGAATGTATGCAGAAAGATTTTCAGAAGACATTGATATTGCACGAGAGTAGTCAATGTTATATCTCAGCTTGAATTGAATATACAAAATGGAGAGGACAAATAAATGTGTTGGTTTTAAGATGGCAAGATTAAATTAGTAGAGTGCTTCTACCTTAGATTTTCACAATCCATGTCAATCACTCGGATGAGAGGACCAAGTATGAAACAGAGCCAGGTGGGATAATAACTTGTGGATAGAATGGAGGATATAGACTAGTTAAGATGGCAGATAGAGTATGATGTTGTACGGTATGCTAATGTTTACTTTGGTGGGAAGGATAGAAAGCAGAATATTTTTTGAAAGGTGAAGCCAAGTAGGTATTTAACTTCAGAGAGATTTTTCTGTTATATACAAATCTCAGAATATTAATTTGCAAGTACATCAGGCAATTGGGAAAGCAATACAAACAGAATGTCAGCTTTCTCTGATTTTGCTTCAGATTTCCAGCATCTGCAGGTTTTGCTTTCATTTGGGAAGACAAATAATATGTCAACTTTCATTATAAGAGGAGTTAAGAAAATAGTAATGAAGTCTTGCTGCAATTATACAGGCTTTGGTGCAAGGTTTGGTATTAACCTCCTTGGAGAACTGTGTACAAGTTTGGTGTTCTTGTGCAAGGAAAGATGTACACTTTTGGAGGCAGTGCAACAAAGATTCATGGATTGATTCTTTGTAGGAGAGAATTATCCAAAGTAAAAAATGAATAAAATGAGCTTATTTCTCTGGAGTTTAGAAGAGCGAGAGTTGAATTATGGAAATATTTTGCCAGGATTTGAGGGACTGAGTTATAGGGAGAGGTTGGATAGGCTAGGACTTTATTTCTTGAAGTGTAGGAGACTGAGAGGTGATCTTATAGAGGGGTAGAAAATTATGAGGGCCATAGATAAGGTGAATGCACTCAGTCTTTTTCCCAGAGTTAGGGAATCAAAAACTAGAGGGCATAGGTTTGGTTGAGAAGGGAAAGATTTAAGAGGAACTTGAGGGACAATTTTTTTTTACACAAAGCGTGGCATCTATTTGGAATCAGCACCCAGAGGAAGTGGTTGAGGCAGGTACGATAACAACTTTTAAAAGACAGTTGGACAGGTACATGGATTGGAAAGGTTTAGAAGGTTATAGGCAAACACTGGCAAATGGGACTAGCTTGGATGGGGCATCCTGGTTGGCATGGACCAGTTGGGCTGAAGGACCTTTATCCATGCTGTATAACTCTATGACTAAATATGCAATTCTTTAAAATCTTGACATGGTAGATGCCAAGAGGCTCCTTGCCTTGGGTATCAGGGTAAGAGGAATTCTGAGGAAAAGAGCCTTTTGGTCTTTCTTCACTCAGATGGTTGTAAACCTTAGCAGCTTTCAACTCTATTTGCAAGATCAAAATCAATAGAAATTCAGCAATGAATTAATGACTGAACTAAATGATTGCCTAAGTTTGAATATGACAGCAGGTTCAAGAATCCCTATGGTCCATTCCTTGTATTTTCAACTTCATTTTCTCATACCATCCCATTTTCTTTGATTCACTCGACCATGTTTCCCCTTTCTAGCTAAGGGGCAATGAAGATGATTGTGATGCCCCACTGCCATCTAGCTACCTCCTGGAGACTTGTCTCCTATGTGTCTAGAATCAGAAAATGATTGTTGTTGATCCATTGTTGGATCTATTTTTGGAGGGTTGCATCATTGCTATATTTGGATTTTCTGTGAATTCCTTGTACTGCCGCAGGTGTTTTCCCCCTTCAATTTGTCCATGAGTTCATCTAAATAACTATGTCATGGCTTCTGGCTCATCATCCATAGGACAAGGCTGAGCTGTCTCCAGATGTTGTTTTGTTATCTGTTCCAAGGGTGCAGTTATACACATGGGTTTTCTTCTAAGATCTTTTTCTTTATTTTCACATTAATGCCTCAAAACACAGATGGTAAAATAAATGTGGGGTGTTATTAAATTCTCAATGGAAAAGACACTATTTGCTATTATAAAAATTTTGCAAAACATTATCATGGATTTCATTTTAAAATGATGATAAAATAGTGTGTTTTGCCTGCAAATATTGTGCTGTGTTTTGGTATTGTGGGGTTGTGCAGTTTGAGCGAAATAGAATTTAGAGTTCATATCTTTTTCAAGGTAAACTTATATATTCCATGTGACTGTGAAGTTTCCATTGAAGATTGGTAAATATTTTGCTTTTGTTGTGAAATACAATGCAACAGAAAACCCTTGAGAACTGATAAAATGCTGAATATTTCTTAATTTTAGGACACTCAGTTAGTGATCGAGGCTTTCAAATCTGGATTTGAACAGCCTGGAGATGTTGAATTTGAGGATTTCAGCCAGACCATGAAACGAACAGTTTCAGAAAGTAGTCTCTCCAGTAGCAGACCTGATGGCAAACAGGACTCCAAGAGTGGCAAATCCAAGGGCAAACTCTGGCCTTTCATCAAGAAAAATAAGGTAAAAGCATTCAGTATCTATGTATATAAACCTTACAATTAATATCTCCCATTTAATATCTATCATTATTTTGAGTAATTGATGTAATATTCTGTGACTTTGTCGTAATGGGGTTGGTGGCTTTACTTTGATGAATGGCCTTTGATTTTACTTTAATTTTACTTTAATTTTAAGAATGTGGTTCTGTTTATTTGTTTTTGCTGTGGTTTGTTATTATTGATTTTTGTTAAAAAGGGCATGTATTTGCTTTCCATGCTCTCGACTAACAAACTAACCATATTTTTCTACATCATGTGCAGCAGCATGGTTTATTACTCTTTTAGTAAACACCCATGACATAACTATAACTTTTTTAAACATTGGTCTATTTTGTGATTTATTTTCCATTGCATTTCATAGTAGGTATGCCAGCTTAAAATTGTACTGGCCTTTAATTGATATACAAATTCATGATCAGAATACTACTGTGCGTGAAAAAAATCATTTACAGAATGAGTGCATCTGAGGGAAACAAATACCTCTCAAGCAGTAAAGGAAGTCATTCTGCAAATGAATTTTATTGAACAATAGGATCTCAAAATATACAAACATGAAATAAATGAATATAACTTAATCTTAAACTGGGCAAAAATATTAGATAATTTTACATACTTAAAAAACGCAACACGCAGATTTTCTGTGTGATTATGCATAGTCTCCATATGGAAAATGTCAAAATTTGACATAATCCTTGAGCATCTACAGCAGCTCCCTAACCTTCGGAAATCTGACTTTACGCAAATTCTCCCATAAATTTTTTAAAGGATTTTTCACATTAGGAAAGGTACTTACATAAATGCAAACAACTTTGAGAGTTATGGAATAGGTGTAGCAGCTATTTAATTCAAAAGACAACCAGTCTTTAAAATAAAACTGTTTACATCCCTGCCTACAACTATGTTAAGTGTTACACCTGCCCCTAACCTCCTCCCTCACCACCCTCCATAGATGCTACCCGACCTGCTGAGTTCCTCCAGCATTTTACTGCATTCAGGGCCCTAAACAGTCCTTTCAGGTGAGGCAGTCCTTCAGATGTGAATCCATCAGTTATTTATTGCATCTGGTGCTCCCAGTGCGACCTCCTCTACATCAGTGAGACCCAACGCAGATTGGAGGATCACTTCATCAAGCACCTTCGTTCCATCCACTGTAGCAGCCAGGATCTCCTGGTGGCCAACCATTTTAATCGCACTTCCCATTCCCACACCGACATATCTGTCCATAGCCTCCTCTACTTCCAAGTTGAGGCTAGATGCAGATTGGAACAACATCTCATATTCTGCCTTGGTAGTCTCCAACCTGACGGTACTTTTTAAAAAAATTTTATTTACAGCGTGGTAACAGGCCCTTCCGGCCCAATGAGTCTGCGCCGCCCATTTTAAACCCAAATTAACCTACCCGTACATCTTTGCAATGTGGGAGGAAACCGGAGCACCCGGAGGAAACCCACGCAGACACGGGAGAACGTACAAACTCCTTACAGATAGCGACAGGAATTGAACCCCGATCGCTGGCGCTGTAATAGCGTCGCGCTAACCACTATGCTACCATAATTCCAGTAACTAAATTCCAGTAACCACTGCCCTCTGTCCCCCTCTCTGTTTTCCTTTATCCCACCAGCCCCAACACCCCTTCTCTTTCCCCTTACCTGCCCTCTTGATCTGCCCATCACCCATACATTCCTCCCTCTGGTTCCCCTCCTCACCTCCTTCCCTTTATTCCATGGTCCACTGTCCTCTCCTATCAGACTCCATCTTCTTCAGCCCTTCGTCACTTTCACCTATCACCTCCCAGCTTCTTGCATCATTCCTGCTCTTCCCCTCCCGCACCTGCCCATCTTCCCCCTCTCACCTAGATGCACCTATCACCAGCCAGCTCTTGCTCCACCCTCTCCCCCACCCTTTTATACTGGCTTCTCCCCTCTTTCTTTCCTGATGAAGGGCTTCCACCCGAAACATCAACTGTCCATTTCCATCCATAGATGCTGCCTGACCTGCTGAGTTCCTCCAGCATTTTGTGTGTTTACAAATAACATCCCTGCAGTATTCAAACAGACGCTAATATCTTTAATATCTTTAAGATCTTAGGCTGCTGTTCACAGCTGGAGGCCACTTAAGAGATTTGCGTCAGAAATTGACAAGGCAATCTCTTCTATTGACACTTGTAAAATAATTTATCAAACAATGATACTTTAAGGTTATTGGATGTAGGGCACTTTCTTTCTGTGCCATTGTAGCTATACTGGGGAAGACAATAAATAAATGTTCATGTTAATTAACCCTCATTGAAATTGTTCATTTCTGACGTATGAAAAGTCAGTTTACAGACAGGAAAGAAATTCTTATGTAACCCAGGGACTGTCTGTACAATCTTTATTGTATAAAATAATATATAAATTTCCACATTGGCTTTTGAATATTCTCTTAAATCGTAGCAGCCCTTGGACGTTAAGAATCAAGCAATGCGAAGTAAATCTTTAATCTAATGATAAAGAAGCACAGTGCTTCAGTTTGATCATGGAAATATTGAGTTTCAGCTTCATCCTGTTATTTACTGTATGATCTGCTTTTAGTCATTTGAGCTGTGTACAGTTTATCTGCCTTTTTCACCTAATGACACACACAATAGGAATACAACAAGCCCTTTACCTCCTTTCCACACTTCAGCTCTAAGTAAATGCATCTTTCTGGACTTGTTTACCTCGAATATCAGTTAATTGGTTTTATCAGGAATGTACAGCACAGAAACAGGCCATTCAGCCCAATTTAGGCAAGTAACTACAAACATTGAAATAGGCTTTTTTCTTTGTATGGGAGATGTAATTGAGGCACATAAAATATAGATAATAATAACTGAAGGTAATTAGATACCATATAAAATGTATAGGAAAAGGCAGTTTCACTTAGCAGAGAGAATTTTTCACCCAGAGGGTGATGAGAGTCTGAAAAGATGGTAGAGGTAGAAATCCTGACATTGAAAAGTTTTGGTTAGGCACTTGATGTGCCACAACCTATATAGTTAGTTACCAAAAACAGAGAAATAAGATTGAACCAAGCAGTTCTTTGTCAGCAAGCATGAGCAATGGGCTTAATGGTCTCCTGTGCTGTAACAGTCTATCCTATATGAGAAAGACTTAATGAGCCAGATGATATCACACAATGAATATATAACTGTAAACAAAGAATTAACTGAGTAAACCAAACTCATAGTACAGTGATGTTATTCTGTGGGACTTGGGAGCTTCAAGCACCAGGGGTTAACTCAGATACTGAACTGATGTATGCTACCAATTCGTGTGGCTCGAATTCCAAACTCTACAACTTCAAATTAAGATAATGTGACATACCAGCAAATGAGAGCAGTTTCTTCAATAAGCTTTTCATGATAATCACATTGATGAGATGTTAGGAAGCCAGCAATGAGGGAGAGGTGACAAATGATTCTTTTTAAAAAAAAGGTTACCATTTTATTTTTGCTACCATTGAAAAATGTTCCACTTTTTAGTTCTTCTTGGCTTCTCTGCAGTAACACTAAGCCAGCAGTCACTGAATTTTACATTTTCCACATTATTAAGTCCTTTGCAAAACATTCTCTTCAGTTAGAGGATTGGTTAAGTTCATGTAAGCTTACAGCAACTATTTTCTACCCTGAAGATTCTCAAACTGTTGCTATTTGTGCTTATTTAAAATTAAAGTCTAACCTATATGTGAGGTTCTTTGTAATGTTCCGAGATGGATAACTTGATATGATCCATAATGTCACTTTTTCTTTTATTACCAAGGATCAAGCTATCTGAAATTTTTATTGCTGATCCCAGACCATATTGCGTGAGTGCTTTAAAAACATCCAAGAAGAGTTAAATCCGTTCAAACTTGTTTGTTGCATTCACGTTTTGTAATTTGTTTTAACTGGGTTCAAAAAGAATTTGAATGCTATGACTTTAGGTCCTTATCACCATATAATGAGATAGATTCTAGAATCTATAAACTTTTGAATGCCCAGTGAGACCATGAATTGCTTATTCTTCTGTCTATATATATATTATATATATATATCAAATTTACATTTGAGGCATTGTCTTTTATTGTGTATGAATAAACAACATGCTGGCATATCTACAGAATTATATTTCAATAGTTAAGATGTGCATGAATCAATTTTTGCATGTGCTCTCTGTCAATATTGTTTCTCGTTATTTCTTCCATGGTTTGTCTCGAATGCATTTTTTTATCAGCAGTTGTTTTAAGCTTTTATTTATTTTTGTTTGCAATGCCATGGCGTAATTTTTTTTCATGTGCATTTGTGGTTCTTATTTCTGTTCGCTTTTTCCCTCTTTATTTTTCCCTTTTTACATCCATCTCTTACTCGTAGCTTATGTCCCTTTTGACATCTCCTCATCAGCCCCCTCCTCCTCCTCCTTCCTCTTCCACACCTTCTGCTGTTCCAAATGGCCCTCAGTCTCCCAAGCAGCAAAAAGAGCCCCTCTCTCACCGCCTGAACGAATTTATGACCTCCAAACCTAAAATCCACTGTTTCAGGAGCCTAAAGCGGGGGGTAAGTTTTCTTTCATCTTTTTGTAGTTCATTGTTGTACTTTGCACTCCTTTCTTAAAGTATGTGTCTGTGAGAGATTGTCTGTGTGTGTTACTGGCTGAAATTGTAGAGCACTTTGCAGCTAGCAAATTGCCTTTTATTCTTCTTTAACACTGTAGAAATGCAACTTAAATTTTGAAATACTATTCGGAAGAGTTTCTAAAATCTTTTATTAGTTACAAATCCGAGGAGATGAAGTTATTTTTTTACACAGGGAATTACAATGAACTGGAATGAGACACGGTCTCAAAGTTTGGAAGTAGTTTCAGTAGGAACTTTAAAAGTGGAATTAAGTGATTATTTGAATAGCAGGAAAGTCTAGAATTGTGACAAAAGATCAGGGACTAATTGACAGGTATTTCAATAACTCAGGTAATGTGTCAAATGGCTTTAATATTTATGCATTTAATTGGTATAGTATTGGGGTAAAACTAAAAATTATCATCAACCTTTAAAGAAAAGTTCTACAGTAGCAAATATTATTGTAGTTGACTTGATCTGGTCATTACTTCACAGTTCTCTGAGTTGTGCTTATCCCCAAGTGAAGTTATTAAGGCCTGCTTTAGTTGTCCTTAATGTCATGGGCTGGGAAGGTTTTCAAAAAAAAACAGGATTCCCACTCACACTTGGTTTTAAATTTTCTTTGTTGGAATATCCCCCCATTTACTAAGGACACTGTTTTGATCTTGAATGTACCTTGTGGTCAAATAGTCCCCAAATATTTGCAGCTTTAATTTGAATGATAACATGGGAACCTTGAGTAAGCTAACAGAGGGTCTGTGTCTCTTCCAGAATGATTCCATATTTTCAAGACTATATGAATAATTATTACAGAGCCCCATAAAATTGTTATTGGAAATAAATTGATTATGTCTTCATAATTGCCATACAAAACCAAAATATAAATTACTTAAAAGGGAATTGTGACATCTAGATCACGTGTATTTCTTGGAGATTTAAGTCCTCTCTGCTCTTTCCAGAAAGATTACCTCCAATAACAAAAGGTAGCATGACATACAACATTTTTTTAAACATCATCTTTAAAATATTTGTATTCACTTGCACTGGCCTAGAAATGCTTTTTTGTGCTTTATCCGTAATTAGCACTTTTAGAGAAGTAAATGCTTATTAATTTTTGTGTGTCCTGCCAGATCCATAAACTACACTATGTTACACTTGAAAGGCATCTTCCAGCAGAAGGGTTAAAATGGAATCCTAATAAGGGAAGATAAAAGGGAATGGTGTATTGAAAACTTAGGTTGCATTTCATATTTCTACAAAGGAAGTTTAGGACAAAAAAATGCAAATTTTCAAAGAAAATAAAACAACTAAAGGTAATAGATCTTCCCAAGCAACCAACTAACATTGTCAATGATATCAGTATATTTACAAATACAGTCTGCTGTAAATTTATTTATTTACTGAAAGCAATCATATAAAAATTTGAACATGGCTTCAGTAATGAAGAATTGGAATGAAAATGGAGATGGAAATATTTGAAAATAAGTCTCAACTATTTTCAATAAATTATCAATTAATGGGCTGTTCATTAAAAATTAAAAGTAAAGACTAGTCCTTTGATATGTGTCCTAAGCTGCCTACTTAATACTAATGTTTCAAATGTATGAACTTTTATGTATCTGTGGAAGTCAATTATGCACAGCGGAAAACTGTATTTTTATTTTTTTTTGTTTTACATTTCTTGTTTGATTTTACACATTCTACATTGCATTAAATAATGGGATTTCATTTTTAAAAATGTGAACATCTTGATTAGAGCATTTCAAAGGTTTGTAATGACTTCAGAATCTAATAAGTAAATTTGCAAAAGGTAAAAAAAATAAATGCAAAACATATTTCCTCAATCAAGGGTCTGCACTACATTTTGAAATAAACCTCTTCAAAATGTTTTTGGTATGTCAGAATATGTTATTAGCCTGTTTCTCACTTGAAAATGGAAGTGGCATAGGTACTTTTATTTAGCTCATTATTGAGGTTAGTTTGGAATTTTATAAATAACCCATGATAAAATGGCCTGCTGCACAGCGCAAAGTAATTAAAAAAAAGCTGAATCCACTTGAATCAATAGGGATTTACATTTATCTAGCAATTTTACAAAGTGAAATGCCTCAAGGACCTGCACAAGGGTATTATCAAACAAGAAAATGACAGCATGCCATATTAGGAAGTATTCAGGCAGATGACCAAGAAACGATCAAAGAGGAGGTTTGATGAGCATCATAAAGGGGGAAAGAGAGTTGGAACGTATAAGAAGTGAATTCAAGGTTAGGGCATTACTGGCTGAAGGCACAACCAGTAATAGTAAAGTTTGGGATGATAAAGAGCTGATATTAGAAGAGCATAGATATTTTGGAGGGCTTGATGAGATTACAGAATTAGGGAACAATGAAACCATGGAGGGATTTGAAAGGGATGACAATTTTAAAATCAAGACTTGTTAACCCAGAATCAACATAAGATGATGGATGAAAGAACTTTGTTCAAGTTAAGGCATGGACGCTAGAATTTTGGATATTCACATTTATAGAAAAAGAAGTGAGGGATGTTGGCCAGGAGTCCATTAGAATAGACATCTGGAGATGACAAAGGCATAAAGATGACTTGAGGCAAGAGCAGAATTGGGATGTTGAAGAGATGGAAGCAGATGGTAATAGTCTTGATGTGGTTGTCTCAGGGGCAAGTATGACAGCTGGTTTGCAAACAATCCTGATTGCCAAGGAGAGAAAAAGATTTTGTGGCTAGGGAATAGAGTTTGTGACAGGAAATGAAGAATGTGTCTTTGATCCTTCCAATGTTGGAAGAAATTTCTGCCCATCTTGCACAGAATTGTCAAATAAGTGATCTGACAATTTAGAAGCAGTGGTCTTGTTTAGATGGGGCTGGATATTGTCAGCCTGCAAGCAAAAACTGATGCTGTGTTTATGGATGATGCCAAAGGGCAGTATTTACTTGAGAAATAAGAGGGGCCAAAGATAGCTCTGTTGGGGGGTGGGGAGGGGTCGGAGTGCAGAAGTAATGGTGTGGATAGTAGAGTCAAGTGTCAGCGCATCTGAATGGACTATGTTGGTGAAATATTGGAATGGATGTTGTAGTCAACCATGTTAAGGGCTTGGGCAGGTTCTGAAGGATCAGTAGATTATTTCTGTAACAATTGCCTGGGATGCTGTTAATGACATTGATAAAAGCTGCATTGGCAATACAGCAGGAATGGAAACCTGATTACAGGGATTCAAGCAATTGTTACACTGCACATTGGCACAAATTTGGGAAGGTACATCACATGCAAGGAGTTTGGAAAAGTAAAGAAAGTTGGAGGTGGAATGGTAGTTTGCAAGGATTTTTTTTGAGGGAAATGTAATAATGTTAGATGTGAAGGAGAGGGAGATGATATCTGAGGACAATAATATCACCATGTTGTGGGGGGAGGGGGGTATGCAGGAATGGAAATTGGCTGGTTAGCAGTTTAATGGGAATACGACCATGTGGACAAGTTTAGAGAGGGTTGAAGAAAGATAAACTGGATACAAATTTGGAAGAGGGCAGTCAGGAAAATTAGAAGTTTCACCTAGTAAGCTTGGGGAAGAGAAAGAAGAGGCAGAGGCAGCTGATGGGATGTTCTCATTCATAATGTCAAAGAAGTTCATCACTCTCCATGCTTGCTTTTAGAATTAAGGGTGGAGGAAAAGAGGAAGATGAGTTTAATTTTACTATATTCTTGATATGATGCATAAAAGTGTTGTTACCAATGGAAATCAAAGGATAAACCATTCAGATTTTTCCAAGGTAAACATGGAAGTAAGAGAGCTGCTAGAGGTAAGGGGGATATGAATGGTGAGTGAATAATGGAGCTGTTCAGATTTGGGCCCATTTTATTCACATCCCAGAATGAACTGTGCCACATTCTGACCATCCTTAGTGTCTTTAACTTATGATTATGTATTGACACACATCAAATTCCCATAGTATTAAAGTATGAAATTTTGTTGTGACATTTTGTTTAATTCCTTTTTGAGGGGAAAAAAAACAAGTGTTTGGTCTGTGGAAGGATTTCTCATTTAAGATATGGTAAGAAGCGAGCTCAAGGAAACCATGTCAGTGACATCACAATTGCAAGGGATAACTGTTCTCTTGGAAAGTGAAGGCATTTAATAGATGTAGTTTGTCAGTTGGACTTGATTCATGTCTGGAATAGCTGCCTGTATTTGTTTATTTATAACCCAACTTGGCTTGCTAAATGTATGGTGTTATCCTCTCAAGGTTTTAGTCTTTTACTGGTTCTATTCAGTCTTTCAGTAATTATTAAAAAATCCTTGCTGAAGCAGTGAAAGATATATTTCTTGACCATGGAGATCAGAGACAATTAGCTGCTCTGCCCTGTTGCCCGAAAATCCTTTGTGGAATTTTTAATCAGAGCTGCAGTAGGACAGATTTATGTGGTGTTTGTCCAAGCTCTGATTGCTTCAGGATGTTGAGGTATAATCTTGGCTATAAAATCAAGCCTGCAGTTCATTTATGCCCCATTGCCACTACTTGCTAGTTTTTTTGTACTTAAGGTTGAAGTGTAATTATGTGGAAGAAATAGTGATACTTGACCTAATATTTCTACAGTTGTGTAAGCTATTGCGTAAACATTTTTGCTGTACCCTGACAACCTAAGTTTTGCTTCAAACCTGCATTCAA
Source organism: Pristis pectinata (assembly GCF_009764475.1). NCBI lineage: Eukaryota > Metazoa > Chordata > Chondrichthyes > Rhinopristiformes > Pristidae > Pristis > Pristis pectinata. The sequence continues at coordinate 12,171,920 of NC_067427.1, read as the reverse complement.
TCAGTAAGTAGTGTCTCATCAAACTTGGCTAATTCGGAATACTAAAATTGTATTTCTGACCTTGATCATGTTTGAAAGGTTAAGAATGTGGTTCAGTTCCAAGTTTCCCTTTCACATCGGAGAGAAGGCACAAAGTTAAACCTCCGTTTGGCCCTTTCTCTGGTAAACCAATCAAATTTATTTAAACTTAGCCTACAGAACATCTCTGTAATATGAACAAGCCACTTAAAAGCAGAATCCTTGATTGAGGAAATCCTGTATTAAGGCCTACCCTATATTTTATAGCTTTTACCCTTTCAACATTATAGTAGGTAAAAGCTAGTTTTGAATGGCTGTTAACGCAGTTGTATTCTTTTCCACAAACGCACACCCCAGACTCGCTCTTTCTATTTTCACAAAGAACTGATGAAGAGGACATTAGGGAAACCTACTTATGCATATGAGGCGAGGGAATTTGTTGTAAGTCTACGTATGGTGATTTGCCATACACTCACCCCTCAGTTACTAGCCCCACTTACACAAGCAATTAAATCGTACTTTTGACCTCTTCTAAACTACTCTGCATGTATACTTAATTAATAAGCTTAGAAATGCATAGAGACATAACATCCATTGTTATAAAAAGTAAATAGACTAAAATATGTTAAAAGTGCAAGCTAATATGGACTGGATCAGCTGTAGTATAGAATGTGCCAGAAGTTGTATTTATCTCTTAAAAGGAAACTATTGGCCCCAGTTTAACAGTGCACTTCACAAAATGTAAATGCTGCTCTCATTGGATAATTATTTTATATTTATATATTGAAAACATCTTGTGCTAGTTCAGTTTTTTGGAAAAATTCATGATGTTAGTTTTTTTGTGGATAATAGATATTAACAGTAAAGTGAAACAGTTTGTGTAAAACAATGTAAGATTTGGTCAAAAAGGTATTGCCAAAATGTACTTGGTTTGAGGTCATATCTGAGGATTGAACAAGTTTCAGACCATCCATGTGTAGTATTGTGCCATAACTGCAACAGGGAACATCAATATGCAACACATTTCTAATAAGACTAAAGTTTGTGCCCTGTTCAAATCGAGTTCTTTAGTGCAGACATGAAGTCCTTTCCCACATAAAGGAACCCTGGAAAAGTCACCTTACTGTTGTGCAATTCGTAACAGCCAACCCTTAAATTAGGTTCCTAAGGTCTAATTGTATAAATTAGGCACAGGTCTCCATTTTGCTTGGATTAATGTGTGGCAGGTGGAAACCCAAGAAAGTAGAAGAATAATGATTTTCAAAAATTAAGAACTTTCCATTATGTTTGATTATTCCTGAAGATTATCAGCAGCTAGAAGTGTCAGCTGAGCACCCAAGGGTGCAATGAAACAATTTGAAAATTTAATGGCTGATATGAAACATGACCATCTGTAGTTGCTAAGTATTCTTACAATGTACATTCAGCCAGCTAGACTGGCAATGCACCAGTCACACACAACAGCAGTAATCTTAAAGTCAGAAAAGACTGGAAACACTCAGTAGGTCACGCCACATCTGTGGAAAGAGAAACAAAATTAATATTTCAGTTTGAAGATCATTTGTCAGAACTGGGAAAGAAAGAAACCAGTTACTTTTTAGTTGCAGCGAGAGAAGGGGAGGGAGTATATAAAGGGAGTATCTCTAATAAAGTGAGGCTAGGGTTGATGTGGGAATAAGCTGTAAGCAAGGTAATCTGTTAATAGGGGCACTTAGAGGACGAGAAGTGGAGCAAGGGAACACAAAAGTTAAGAAATACAGGCAGTTAGAGTGAGAACAACATAATAAATAAATGGGAAAGCTCAGAAATGTAGAGCTCCAAGATATGCTGTCCAGAGGGAGAAAAACTGAGCCAATATCACAGATGGACTGGCCAGTTCTAATAATGAACAGAAGTGGCAGACAGTAGGAAGCTCAGAGTCACTCCTGTGGACTGAGCACAGGTGTAAGGCAAAGTCGTCACCCAATTTGCATAGCATGAACACAGAATGTAGTATGTTAGATTGGAAGAAGAGCAAGTGAATTGCTGCTTCGCCTTGAAGGCCTGTTTGCATCCCTGGATGGGAGCAAGGGAAGAGATAAAAGGACAGGTTTTGTGCCAGGAGAAGGGAAATACTTGGTGGAGATGGAAGAACAGATCAGGAGTTGCAAAGAGAGCAGCCCCTTTAAAATGCTGAAATGGAAGGGGAGAGGAAAGTGTGTCGGGTGGTGGGATTTTATTGGAGGTGGCGGAAATTGCAAATGTGAAAGCTGGTGGGGTAGAAGGCAAAGGCCAGGGAAACATTATCCTTGCTCTGTTTAGGAGGAGAGGTGCTGAGAACAGAGATGTGGGAGATATGAGATCTGGTCAAGGGCTCTGACAACTATGGAGAAGTTGTTCAATGGAAGAATGAGTTCAGCCAAGCAAATTAATATAATAGTGGAGGGGCACTGGTTGGCCTTATATTTGAGACAGAGGGTCTTCAGACCATCCTGGCATGCAACGGAGGCATAGTGCGTCTAGGGGGAAAAAAAGACCTGGTTAAAATTGGGAATTAGAAGCTGTCAAAATGGCAAAGGGCACTTAATGTGTGCTGCAAAAAAAATGAGTTATCTAATATCAAGGATGTTAATGTGCTTTCAGCATTTGAATTTGTACCTCATTATCCCCAGCCTCAGCAACTGAACCCTCAATGGAATTATTAGTAATTTTATGTGAGAAAAATATCAAATGGTTGCCAATATTAAGAACCGTCAGTTTAAGCACACACACAATCATAAGTTATTGGAAGTCAAAATTTTCAGTGTATTTTTACTCAGTTACTCAAAAATACTCTTCTTTTTAACACTAATTTTTATTTCCTAAACATACATTTGGTGTATTCAATTGGTCAGGATATAATATTTCTTAAGTCTCTATTTATGGAAATAATTGCATTAAGTTTTCCAAGTCTAATATGATTAGCAATTTGATAGGTTTCCTTATTGCAGATATAAAATGCATTATAAACTAAACCTGTAAAAATTACATTCCTGTTTGCATACATTAATTAAAAATATGGATCATTGCTGAGTCACACCACCCAGCTGCTCAACTCATAGAGTTGTACAGCACAAAAATGGGCTCTTCATTGCATCAAGTCCATGCTGAACTTTTTCCCTGCACTGGGTCCATATCTGTCTATAGCCTGCCAATTTAAGTACCTGTCTAAATGTCTCAAGCAAAGTTATTGTATCTGACACCACCACCTACTCACTCAGTAAGTTCCAAATATCAACCACTCTTTATGTAAAAATAACATTATCTCAAATCCCTTTTAAAGCTCCTCTCACCTATGCCCTTTATTTTTGATACCCCTACCATGGGAAAAGGATTCTGACTATCTAGCCTATTTATGCCTATTAAAATTTTATATACCTCAATCAAGTCACCCCCTCGGCTTCCTGCATTCCAGGGAAAATATGCCCAGCCAGTCCAATTTCTCTCTATGACTAAAGTCCTCCAATCCAGGCAACATTATGGTGAATCTCCTCTGCATGCTTTCCAGCAACATAATGTCCCAATGTTTATATTCTTTGCCCTGATCTATGAAGCAAGTATGCCATATTGCCTTCTTCATCACCATGTCTCCATGTAGTGTCATTTTGAGGAAACTATTGGACTTGAACTCCAAGGTCTCTCTGGTCATCAATATTGTTTTACGCTCAACCATTACAGTTCATGTCCTACCCTTGTCTGACTTCTCAAATTGCAGTACCTCACAGTTGTTAGGATTAAATTCCACCTACAAACGCTCCATCTAACTTTCCATCTGATCTACAGTCTGCTGTAGCCTTAGACAACCTTCCTCGCTACCACAACAACACCGATTTTTGTGTCATCTGCAGACTTACTAATTATACCTCCTACACGCACATCCAAGTCATTGATATATATCACAAACAACAAGGGTCCCAGCACCGATCCCTGCGGTACACTACTGGTCACAGACTTCCAATCAGTAAAGCATCTTTCCACTGCTACCCTCTGCCTCCTATCACTAAGCTAATTTTGGATCTTGTTCGCCAGCTTGCCTTGAATCCCTTATGCCTTAACCTCCTGGACCAGTCTACCGTACAGGACCTTGTCTATATCTACTAGGTAGATGTAGACAATGTCTACCTGCCCTGTCTTCATCAATCTTCTGAGTTACCTCCTCAAAAAAAACTCAGTCAAATTTCCTCACAATCCCTAATCAGCCTCTGCCTTTACACATGTACATAAATCCTATTCCTTGGATTTTTCTCCAATAATCTTAAACCACTGAAGTAAGGCTCCCCGGCCTGTAGTTAACTGCCTTATCTCTCCTGTCCTTGAATAAAGGAACAATATTAGTCTTCTGGGACCCCACCAGTGGCTAACAAAGATGGAAAAAATCACCATCAGTGCCTCAGCTATCTCCTCTCTTGCTTTCCATAGCAATCTGGGATAGATCTTGTGTGACCCTGAGGTTCTATCAACCCTAATGCGTTCCATAACACCGCTTCCTTAATACGCAGATTATCTATGTACCCCTCTCTGAACTCACTATCTTCCATGTCCTTCTCCTTGATGAATACTGTCACGAACCAGCAACAAAAGAAACACACTGAGCATGATTCAGTGTTAAAAACTATTTTATTAATCACTACTTATGATAATACGTAAAATAAAAGTAAAAATGTTAGTATGTTAGAATTCAAAAATGTTAAACCTTGAACGTTAACCCCAAAACTAAACTCTTCGTGTGTGTGTGGCAAGTCCCAAACTCCAAGTTCAGGAATGGTTCTTAAAGTCCAGTTCCGCAAGCCATAAGGTGAAACATGAGCAAAGGCTTCTTCATCAACCACCGTTGTCTGAAGATAAGACGTAGATGTAGAGAACATAGGGAGAGTAATTACAAAATCCAAATGTTCCAGGATGGAACCCAAACGACACTTCAGTGTTTACTCGGTAGTGACTTCCTCACCCCGAAAAGCATCCGAATCGTGGTCGTCCACACACAAATACCTGTTTCCTTCTACAGGTCAGCAACAAAGTGAACTCCACTGGATTACTTCCAACTTCCATACATGGATTTCAGTGGCAGACACGGTTATTGTTTCTCATCCATCGATAGAGAAAACTAGCAGGCTGGTGTCTCTCTCCCTTCTCTCTCTCTCTCTCTTCTTCAACAACGTCATTACGTCCTTTATCTTCTATTGATGTAAGCACGCCCCACACACACACATACACACTTTATCTTAAAGGGACATTCACTGAGTCCGTAACAATACAGATGAGAGGGAGTCATTTAGGACCTCACCCACATTGCCTGATTCCACACATAGATTACCCCTTTGGTCCCCAAGGGGACCCACTCTTTTCCTCGCAATCCTCTTGTTCTTAATATACTTACAGATTGTTTAAGGGTTCTCCTTAATCTTACTTGCCAAGGATATTTCATGGATCCTTTTTGCCCTTTTAATTTCTTTCTTAAGTTCTTTCTTACGCACTCTATATTCCTCAAGAGACTCCCTCGATCCCCTTTGCTTATATTTGCCATGTGGTTCTTTTTCTTCATCAGACCTTCAATATCCTTTGTCATCCAAGTTTTCCTAATCTTACCATTTTTGCCTTTCACTCTCACCAGAACATGCTGGCCATGAAGTCTTGCTAACTCTCTTTTAAAAGGCTCCCATTTGTCAGCTGTTGTTTTACCTGCAAACGTATATCTCCCATTATACTTTTACTAGGTCCTTTCTCTCATTATTGAAATTGGTGTTCCCTCAATTCAGGACTTTAACTCAAGGACCAACCTTATCTCTTTCCATAACTATCTTGAAACTTAAGGAATTATGGTCACTGTTCCCAAAGTGTTCCCTCACTGATACTTCCATCTGCCCAGTTTCGTTTCCTAAGATAAGATCGAGTCCTGCCCCATACCTAGTAGGTCTCTCCATGTATACCTAAAAAGAACTTTCTTGGATATGCTTAACAATTTCAGCCCTGCCAAAGGCCCTTGCACTAAGGCAATCCCAGTCTGTATATAGGGAAAATTAAAATCCCCCACTTCTATAACCCTCTTGCTCTTATATCCTTCTGTGATTTGCTTTATATTATCTGTTCCTCTAATTCTTGCTGACTCTTTGCACCCTAATCCCATTTTGATTTTAGAGGACTGAATTAGGAAAGTTTACCAAGCTATACAATTTTCAATTATTGATAAAGTTGATGGGCATTTAATATAAATAGAATTTTCACAATTTTTCACTGTACCTGACACATGGATGGGCAAATTTAACATTTACAAAAAAGAAGGTTCCTCAGCTCATCAAAACCATGTTGACTTTTTAAGTCAGATTGCTTCTGTCAATTCCATTCCTTAGCTCTTTCCCTACAACCCTGCAATTTTTTTTGAAATGAATTGATCACAATGGATTTAACAACAAAAAATATATGCTCAAGATGCTCAATATATTTTGCATCTATCTCAGAAACAGGATTTGAGGTTAAAATCAAAACATAACTGAAGATGCTAGAAATCTGAAATTAAAAAAATTAAAATGCTGGAAACACTCAACAGGGCAGGCAACATTTATAGAAAGAGAAACGGGTAATATTTCATGTCAAAGACCCTTTGTCAAAGCAGGTAAAGAGAGAAAACAGTTGCTTTGAAATTGCAGAGAAAGTGAGGGAGGAATGAAGAGGACAATGAGAATATTTCTGACAAGGTGAGGCCAGGGTCGCTGTGTTTCATGCTCATTTGTTCAATGTAGGTGTAAACACTTCAGTCCTTACATAAAATGTCATGTACACAAAGCAATATGCTTCCTAAATAACAAGTCAAAATATTAAAAAGAAATGCATATGTTAAAAAAAGAGGATGGGAAGACTTTTTTAAAAATAATGAATTTGGTGTCATATAAAATTTATAGTTCATAAGCAAGTCATTCTCCCAAATGATCAATGCTGATCTTTACCAACTCCTACCTTATTTCATCTGCCCTGTCAACATGCCCTGCTATTCCTTTCTCATAGTTGTACTTATCTAATTTTCCTACCAGTGTGCCTTTGCCTCAATTGCTCCATGAGATGTCAAATTCTACATTCATCAGTCTCGGAGAGTAATCCGCAAGAGACTTCTTTTGAATACCTTCTTGAGGTTGTTGGTGACTATCTTGCGCATATGGCCCCTGTGGTATACTACTCCACAAGTGCATTCATAATTTGGATGATATTGGTGATCATCCTCTCCCTGCTGTAGATCTGGAAAGTTACTGACTTGTTAGAAGGGGGAAAATGTTACTATTTTAGTGGCAAATAATTTAAATTTCCAAATTTCTCCCAACCCAATCCTTAAGCATTCAGATTCTTTTCAAAACGATACTAGATTTACCTGTGCACATACATGTGTGTGTTATAGTTTACTGTGGTAAAATGACCCTGAGACTGCGGGACCTGTTGTAGGGTAATTTTAGCATTGATGAGCAGCTGAGAGCTTGGCCAAACAATAGATAACAAGAAGGGATGGGCTGCAACATGAAATAAAATTGAATCCAAAATAGTGAAGTGACAAGTGAAGAAAAATGGTGAAATACAGTAGGTTAGTTGGAACACTGTCAACATATTCAAAAGCATATACTCACACTGTGAAATAAAAACAGAAAATGCAGTAAATGCTCAGTGAGTCAAACAACAAATGTGAAGAGAGCAACAGAATCTGTTTGTGATCAATGGCCATTTAATAACAATTTTATTGCACCAAGAGTACTATAGTTTTTAAAATTACAGTTAATCAAAGGCCAGATGGTAAGAATGCAGAAACAGGAGCAAGTTTTTGCTCTTCAGTTGATTTTAAAATATTTGTAAGTTCCACAGTAAAAATTCTGCAGATTGGTTTAATACTCTAAGGAGACAACACAAAATTCAGAGTTTGCTTTTTTTTTGTGGTGTTTCATTGTGGCAGTTAATCATTATTGTGGCTAGGCACGTGTTGCACAAAATGGAACATAATTGAAAAAATACATTATTGCAGTATTAAATCAAAATACACCACAAACATGACGTACCTCTTAAGAATTTTGAAGAGGTCTCTACATCCAAACTTATTTATTTTAAATAAAGTTATAACTCTAGCTCTGGAATAAAACAGATTTCTGTATCAAGGTAAATATTTGTGTAAGTGGGGTTACTGCCTGGAATTCACAATAACACATGGACTTGTTGCTTCATTGTTATGTGTTATTGCATCTTGTGGCTCCAGATCACATCATAATTAACTGTGAGTAGATGCTTGCTAAAGCTGTTCTGAGAAGCATATGTAGGCTGAGTACAAAATCCATAAGGCTGTGACTTTTGTTTCTCATTGTTGGTTGTTGTAAGCTTTTTTAAGATTATGTGTGCTTTTTAGGAGATAAACTATTAAAAGAAACTAAATGTACTGTATCTTATTAATTTTCCCAGTTGGTAGTTTCATTAGCATGTTTTCATGTGGTTCAAATCTGTATTAAAATGCCCACGTGCATATTTTTAAAATGACTTCAAAGTAATGTCACTGTAACATACGGTACCATACATGGAGAGAGATAAACTTTTGTCTTTAAATGGCTTACACATTTGGGGTCTCCACCTTGGCCACATTATAAATAGTGGTATTAAATGGAGGAGAGTCACTTTCCCAGAGGCAAGCATGGAAAATAAACAAGTCACTTTGAAGCTTAGTTGCATATCTTCTTGTAGCCTTGCAGTTGGTGATGAAAACTATATAGAAGACAATAGGGTATAATGTGGAGAATCTAAAGAGGGAGAGGGCAAAACAATCAAATCCAATTTCTTTGAATTAAATATGCATTTGAGATCCTTCATGAATTTTAAGCAGTTAGTGCAGAAAAAAAATGAGAAAATGGATTTTAGGAAACCTTTTGGCCCTGATGACAACACAATAAACTCTGTCAATTTGTTAATTAGCTTGAATTTGTATACCCAGACTGCTTTTCCTTAAGTGTTCCTTCCTCTTCTCAAGGCATTGACTCCTTGCTAGACATCAATTGTCTCTAGCTCAAATGAGCACTGAACCTTGATTCAATGGTTCAGAATCGGAATGAGACAACAACTTACGGTTGTATAATGTCTTTAATGCAATAAAATATTCCAAGTCAGTTCTCAAGGAAGACCATCAAACAAAAGTTTATACTGAGCCTTCAATTTGAGAAGGCTGTTTGTCATGGAATAGAGTCGTGGATGGATTTTTAATTCACTGTGAACATTCATTAATAATGTAAGCATTTATCTGATTAATTCATCATCACAAAAGTGAGAAAGCTAATTTACTTTGAGAATACTGTTTGCTTTTGTTGTGATATTGAATGTATTTGATGTGATCGGGTGCAAGAACAGAATTGCAGAGAAATGCTTGGAAATTGTTGGCACCAGATGGAAACACTATATTTGCATATGTTGAGAATACAGTCACTCTGGATTGTGATAGCATCAATATGTGACTGCCTACTGCCATTAGCTTTCCAGTTTCAGAAGCAAACTATTCCTCTTGCATAAGCGGAGCCAGATGCCAGCATAATTTAGGGTTTCAAGAAAGGAGTGAAAAGTAGACAAAAATAACTCCTTTGCTAATTTCTGAATCCTATTCATACCTTTCCACTTATCTTTGCACACAAGACAAGTTTGACAATTCAGTCAGCTTCCAATTTTTATTGTAACAGTGAGTTTCGGAATTTTCATTGCCAGTAATATAATATGAATCTCCGTTTCATGGAATGACTCTGCACAATTAGAATAAAAGGCTTCCATCACTTAGTTGTATGTTACGTAAACTGAGTTTTGACAGCTGTCTCAGCAGCTTGTGGGTGCTCCCTTAATGCGATGCAGATTGGAACTAAATTCTTCATCTCATGGTGTCGTGATTGTGTGGTTGAAGTGGAATTGGTGTGCATTATGGGTACATTTTCTTCGTCAACAAGGAACACACACCGAGCAATGGGGACAAGATTCCAACACACTGAGCAGTCCACATTTTTGTTTTAAATTTGGACCAATAGATGCACTGGGTACGAGGCCAATGCCACCAAGGTAACTGCCAATGAACGCCCCATTGAAAGGATGGTACCACTAATACTTATGAGGGTTGGGTAGTTGCAGAAGGGTAGAGGTTACCATGAACTTAGCTTGTTATATCTAGCCTTAGATTAGTTGATGCTGTCACAGCATGACAATTTGTGTAAAACCCTTATCATTGCTTTACATTAGTAAGTAATGTCATTGGCTTAAGTGTTTTACTGTTGTGTCAAGGAAATATTATATTCATTTATGAAAGGTAATGTGGCAATTGGTCAAGTATTAAGGATCTCTGGCAACTGAGTTAACATTTTGATATTGCAGACAGTTCCAGTTCAGTGTTCTTCACATATGCTCCTGAGCCTAATGTAAATGAGATTATATATCTGCTTCCAAGAAAAATAAGATGTTATGGCTTTTAATCAAAGTTAGGTATCTTGGACTGTTTCTGATAAAAGCTGATGAGTATATATCCCATCTAACCAATTAGCCACTGAAATATAAATGCAGCTGATTCAGACTGATTCTTCAGCTTATATTGGTCCATTTCTGGGGATGGATATATCAGTGAGAAGTGATTCATAAAAGGGTATGTCTAATACAAACTGCAGGCTCAATAATTTGTGTGGAAAAGGAATCATGTCCTTTTAGAAAACAGTGAGATCATCTATGATCAACCACTGCCAGAAAGCTGAGAAGCCCAGCCAAAAGGAAATTGCAATGAGATTTATGGAGCTGAGTGACACTTGCAAGGGGATATGATTAAATGCAGCCAATATGAGTAACATAAAGATATAATTTGGTATGATAAAGAAATGCAACTTAACTTGATCCATCTTTGGGGAAGTGATTCCCTTGAGACTTCATTGATTCCTTATTTGAAATAAGGGGTTGAACCTTGTGGGGAATTGAGAATACATATCCATACTTTGATCTTCCAATTTATAGTCCACACAATTGGGTTATTAGGCTGTTTGTCAAGAGGTCCTAGCATGTCTATGCCTAGATTTTCAGCCAGGGAACCAAGAGAAACCTGAAGAGGATTGGGGGAAAAAATGAAACTGGTCAGTGCAAATGTACAGTTGTCAATGTAGCCAGTGGATCTTGAGAAGGTGTCCTGAGATGGATTCTCTTTTTATGATATTAATTAACAACTTTGAATTTTGTAGAGGCATTTAGAGGACTTTGTCATAAATTTCATTGATGAAAAATAATTCTAAAAAGTAGAATCAGGGGTTTGTTGCTTGTCCTGGAGTTGCTTTGTAAGTGCAACCTTTTTCCAAAGAAACAGACTAATATAAGTAATATTTTAAATAATGTGAACAGTTTTGAATAAATCCGAAGAAAATATTTTTTAATTTTAATTTTCAAAAAAATAACCAAAATTTTAACACAGAATAAGTAGTTTGTGGTGAGATAATGCACACAATTTGATATTAACATTTAATTAAAAATTAGTATTTACCAAGCTTTGAAGTTTTAAATTTGTTCTTTGAATGATGGCCGTCACAGATTCAGCCAGCATTTATTGTCCACCCCTACATGCCTTGATTTCAGTTCTATTCTGATTTTTTGATTTTGTTTAAAGGTTCAACTTTTGGTTCAGTTGTAAATACCTGGTTTAATACATGACCTTCCATAAGTACGTCTGAAAGCCTCATTTAAATCATCCAAAATAAAAGATAGCCAACTTGAGAAGCTTAACATGATTTACTTTATTGTTAAAATTTATTTAATGTAGTTAGTGTGCAATATACAAAATAACTCATCCAGTTTAAAATAAATGTTCCTGTCCAAAAAGAAGTAAGTATCCTTTTTTATATTTCATTTGGAACATTTTGAAGCATTTTAACAGAATTTTTAAAGAATGAGTATTAGAGTTCAGTTTAACTAAAATTTTATTGGAAAGATTTTATAGTTTTCAATATAGTCTGAAGATAGAGTGCATTAAATGTAAGGCTTTTATGTTTGTGTTGTGCATAACAGTTTATGTCTGTTAGAAAAGCTGATGTTGCACCTTCATTGTTCCAGGCTAAGGTTCATAAGGTAGCCATTCTGTTATGTCATTGGAGTGTAAGTAAGATGACTTCGGCAAAAATATTTATGACAGCAAATCATACTTTTCAATGAAATTATAATATATTTGCCTTTATTTGTGGCTGTAGTGTTAAGTGACAAATCATTGACCTTAAGATTATAGGAAAGAGAAATATAATTTTGTTCGTTCAGCTCTTATTCTATCAATTGAAGTATTTTTTTAAAACATTGATATTTGTGAAGAACACTTAAAGATTGCTAAATTCTTCTTCGTAATTGTAGTAGTTTTGACCTCAGATGCTTTATATATCTGAAAGAGTCAATGCCCATGAAACTGATAATTTAGTAACAAAATAGAAGCAATGATACTGACAACTAAACCATAGCTACAGAAATTAAGCACTTGACTCTAAAAATAAGGTTCAAGTAAGCTTACTCACAGTGCTGTCCATCATGGAACTTGGTTCTGCAATAAATAGTTTTAGCTTTAGCTAAGCTGGTGGTTCAACATATGGAAACAAGGTGCTTCATCATTCTGATTCGGTTTGGCAATCTGATTGCCAAGTAACTTAGGGAAAATCCATCAGCTTGCATTTCAAGTTTTATATTTTTGAGGTTTTTTTCCCATTGTTGGGATACCTGTGTGCATCTGTGATGCACATAAAGAATGGATATTACACTGAACATTTGAAGTGTGGCAGATACAATATTTCTAATAATTTATCCCAATGAAATGCACTTTGCTCATAATTCAAATATTAATTAGGCCATTCATAAAGTAGAAGTTGAGGCTTTGTAGGATGACGTGGGGTATACAGCAGAAACAGACATTCAACCCATCCAGTCCATGCTTCTGTTGATATTCCACTTAAAACTTTGGGAACTGGATATCGAAGTGCAGCAAGGTCATGTTTTAACTTGGCCTTAACGGACATACTCCTGAGTCTCAGTCCCTGGAAGCAGATCCTCACCTTTTTAATAGTTGTCAAACGTCTCTGATAGAACCGCTGTGAGTTTAAAAAAAGTAATTTAAAAAAAAATCAAGTTGATTAAATATACATTAAATGCCAGAAATAAATTAAAGTAGTCATGGAGAATAAGTATTTAAAGAAAAATGTCCCTTCCCCCCGCACCCCACCCCTTCAAATGATCCTACACCTTTGCTAACTGGTGTAAGAGCACTGAAGAAGTTTCCCAGCCCAGTGCAGAGAATCCCAGCAAATTTAGGCTTTGCAGCTCTATGTGGAACCCAGAAAATGTGTTAGAGATTTTGGTCCCGTGATTAAACATATCCACACAATTCTGGAGCATACTTGTCTGCAAATGCTAACTGTTGGTGGTTCCTTTTAGAATGCTGGCCATACCCAGCATAATTTGGCCCAAAACTTCACTAACAAGGAACACTCCATAGTTCACGCGCAACAAGAAGGACAATTCTCCCTCCTCCCTCCTCCCCCCCCCCCCCCCCCCCCCAATTTCTCATTTCTTTTTCTTTTTTCCTTTTCTTTGGAGCAGACTCGATGGGCCGAATGGCCTACTTCTGCTCCCTTGTCTTGTCTTGTGATATGCAGGTGATCCATAATAGCTATTTTATGCTTGCCTTTAATAATAATTGAAGGCAATCAAATTGCTTAATAATAAGGGGTGAATTTGCGTTATTGTGGATATGACAGACAGGATCCCAGTTTGCATTTCATGAAGAAGTATTCAGCAGAATGAATTTGCAGTTGTACCTAGAGCAGCATAGTGACATTTTTAATTTTGCAACCTTTTCATGTTGCTATAGCTAAAGTTTCAGATATTGATTTGGGCTTTTCAGAAATATATGGCAACATGTCTGCTTTTGGTATAGGATCTAGTGATTTAAGTACGAGTGATAATATTTGATTTGCAGTGTATGATGGTTACCAAGCTACTAAAATTCTGGAAATGCTTTGGTGGACATCAGGATGAAAGTTGGATCGATACCTTGAAATCTTGCTCTGTTTACAGTTTAGGGGTACAGCTAAAAACTTGACAGAATCATGTACATGAAGGTAAAATGAACTGGGTAGAATCCATTGGATTGTATATATGTAATTTGAACAGACTCGATGAAACAACTAGCTCCGTTCTTTTTCTTGTTCCAATATTATACTGATAATGTGCAGTAATACTGCAGTTTACATATCCTTGCAATGCATTTTCAGATGGCTCCCTTATGAACCATGTTCATTGTAACCTTGCCATCTTCATTCGGTACAGAGTTGTATCACTAGTTTACAAGTGAGTGATCATTTTCTACTGACGTTACTTGTTCTTTTCTCTTTCCTCCTTTCTTCTCCAATTTTGCGTGAAGCTTTCTCTCAAACTGGTAAGCAATGTGGTATTTTGTGTGTCTGTTCCAGTTATAATATGATTTACCAACCATGATAACCAATTGTAAATAATTTTTTACTGTCTTTTGTCCATGTTTGTTTTGTTTTTGTCAGAAAATGTTGAATACACAGGTCTGGAATCTGATTGAGGTGAACACTAGTATCTTTGTTTTAATCACATTTTTAATGAATTAACACAATTGCACAATTAAAAATGCAACATTTTTTAATTGGTGGTCTTGCACCCAACTTGTAACAATAAAACCAGTTATAATCAAGAATGTGAAATCTGGTACAAACCTTTTGCATTATGTCACTAACTCAAAACTGTTAAGTTCAAATACCTACTTTGCAAAATACCATAGGAACAGTTGTGCTCATGTATATCATCTTCTTACATTATTCCTTTGTTTATCCCAGTTCCCACCATTCCCCTCCTCCCTCAAAATAAGTCAATGGAATGTGCATAAGCTTTCCATAATCCATTGGTGGACTTCATGTACCATTAGTCAGGAAATTGGCATATTTGATGTTCTAGACTTCACTGTCTCTAAATAACTTGAACAACACTGAGAAGTTGTAAAAGATCCTAAATTACTAATTGCCCATAAGAAGAAGTAATTAGTAAGAGGGTGTTATTTCACAGCTTCAAATTAGTGACATGATGCAAGGAATTTATAATGGATTTCACATTATAAGGATCACGCTGCAGCAAACTGTAACTGAAGTTTTCAGTAAAACAGGCATTCCAATGTGTTGTACTCCAGATGAGAAGAAAACAGATTAACTGCTCTCCTTTAAGATTAACCTTTGGTGTTTTATGTAAATGGACCAATTCCAAATAGGTCACTCCTCAGAAAACACACCTTGTGACATTTGTGTAGATTGCCTCACATTAGTGCAATCCTTCTTTTCTGTATTATCAAAACCAAATATTTGGACCCCCATTTAAGCTTCATCCAGAGAATACTTCTCTTTGATAGATTGGATGGCATTTTAATGATAAATATTCAAAATAACTTCTCCATTCCATGCTGGAGAATTACTAAAGAAATGCACTAATTTTCATTAATCCTCATATTCTGTATTGCATTAACCACAATATTCTACCATTGTTTACCATTGCCCGTTTAACATACGTTGTGTGTTAAACGGGCAATGGTAAAGTGCATTACATAGAAATTGTACAATGTATCATTAGAGATCAGGAAAGAACAGAATTGGTTCATTATGTTTAATTTGCTGAGTCAGAGGTTTGCTGTCTCCAGCATCCATTGTTGCTTCCAGTTGAAAACTGCTTTCTAAATATTTTAAATTTTGTGTACATTATTTTTAAATGCCAGAATTTAGACTCTATACAAAAATGTGAAACCGATGCAATCTATTAAAAGTTTCTGGAGATAGTTAATGAAGTTTGCAGGAGAGTAATGGTTTTTTTTTACTTTATCACGTAATTTTTATATATACACTTGGTCAGACAGAAAATTTAAAGTTTGCCCGAAAAGGCACTATGGCATCTCCATCTGTAACATTTAATGATCATTGACAGTGACTTTAATATTATTATTAAATTACCCGTTTCAATAACTTCTACTATTCAGGGAACTGAAATGCTCACTAAAAATGGTAAAAGAACACAATTGTGAATATGGAATTTCCAATTTCAGTTTTAAATTAAATCAGAGTAAGATTAGACAGTTTGTATTGACAATAAAAAGGGAGACTTGTACTTACAAAGCTCCTTTCATGACCTCAGAACATTGTGAAATACTTTACAGCAAATTTGTGCACAGCAGGCTCATATAAACAGCAGTGTGATAGTGAGCATATAATTGATTTTTAATGATGTTGTTTAAGAAAAAGAGAGTGGCATGAGATATTTCATGCCAACTTGAGAGAGCAAATGAGTCCTCAGTTTGCCATTTATCTGAAAGATCTTGACTTTAGGAATCACTTGAATAAAGCCAATTTCTTATGAAGCCCCCTGTGTATTAACACAGTAAGCTTTGTTTCATGGCTTTTAATGTCTTGGAATGAGGCACAAAGATGAGGGAGAGCTAGATTTACAGAATGTCTTTTCTCTGAGGGTGTGCCTCCTTGTAGGTGTTATGAAGAAATGGTTTCAATGCCAAAAGATGTCAAGTCTCTTGTATCCTGTAGCTCTGCATTCTTCAGCCTGTTAATGAAGTTCGTAGTTTTGAAGAGGCTGAGTCACTTGCATATGAGAAATATGAGATCAAGACTAGAAAGCACTTGATAGTCTCATCTTCTGAAATTAATTTATGTTGTTTTACAGTATATTTCACTCTATGTGCTGCAAAGTGCTGGAAAAAATTAGAACCAGTGCTTCTAAAATAATGGAAAATTTTAAATTGCTTAATTTATATTTTGTTAATGGATCCATTGTTTTTGAAACATGCTGGATATTTTTTCAGTACTTGGTTAGGATGCTTAAAATTAACCACAATATTATTTTTGTGTAAGTAAAAACTAATCAGTCAGCCAATGTTATTTTTGCTGTTTTGTTACTCAGTATGTGAGAAATTGCCATTGTTTACAGGAATGTCATTAATTTTTAATATCCTTTCCTGTCTAAGCATTGGAGAAGTATCTTTAGGGTATACAGTGAGATTAGTGAGGAAAGAGACAGACTCAGTTTTCCTGTATAAACAAATTAGTCACCACATGCTTTGGCTTCCAATATGCTATTGAGACATTCTTTTTGGTGGGTGCAGACAACTACTGTTTCAACCACTTTCATTTCAGTTTTTTAGCCTTTATAATGACATATATTGTTCAAAGTTGACAACTTGGGCATGTGACATAAATTATCAATTGGAAACTGCAACTGGATCACCGGTGTTCTCTACAGATGTCTTGGTGGAAAATGCAGCACTTGAGTTTATGTAGCCACCATTTTGGCATGTACGCATCGCGCACACACATGTTTTGAGGTTTTTTTCTAAAAACCTTTTCTAATAAGTATTAAAATATGTAGGGACCGGGACACTGAATTCAAAGCAGGTAAAATATTCTTAATGAACATTGGGTTTAAGAAACAAATTAAAGCAATGGCCTGTATTAGGGTTGTCAGGCTAAATAATATGGGCTTGAGAAAGCAGAACTCCCTGGATGTAGAAGAAACTTTCTTTAAATGACTGGCCCCTTATTTAAATTGTAACTGAAGGTGTAAATCCAGATGTGATACTGACCTATGAAATCATGGCTTGGACAGGGCTCAGGACCAGAAGACTTCAGTCATCTGCCACCAGAACAACGGAGAAAGAAACTTCAGCAGAAAATTGATGAGATTAACAAAGAAATCCAGAAAGAATCTGATCAAAGGTAAAAGGGTACTCATTATTTTCTCCATTTGTCTTGACATAGTGAATTAATAACAATACTTTGCCAAACATTTTAAGTAACAATATTACCTAATAGTTTAACAAACACCTTTTTCTTATTAAGCAAAAATAATTATCTGTTAAACTCTTACAGTGAGCATTGATCATCTTTGGTTGTGTTGCTGAAATGTTTAATACTTTTAATCATTTTATCTGGGTGTGCCTTACAAGACAAGCATATGTTGCCTATCCCTGTTTGTTCTTATGAGGGTGGTGGTGAGTCACTGCCTTGAATTGCTGCAGTCATTCTGATGAGTGTGCATCCATTGAGCAACAATGAAGGAATAGTGATATATTTCCAAGTAAAGACAGTGTGTGATTTTAGAAGAACGTGCAGGTGCTAATCGTCCAATCAGCCTACTCTACTATTCTTGGTGGTCGATTGTGAATTGGGGAAACCCTATCTTAGCCTCAGCAAATATCTGCTTTGCAGTTTGTAGCCATAATTCATCATGGGAGGAGGGATTGAATGATCAGTGTACTGGGTGAGATGCCAATCATACAGGCTGTTTTGTCCTGAATGGTATCAAACTACATTCATCTGAGCAAGTGTTGAGTATTATACACAAAATACTGGAGCTCCAGCATTTGGTATGTGTTGCTTCATATTCCAGCATCTGCAGAATCTCTTGTGCCTCTGTTGAGTATTATAACATACTTCAGACTTATCTTGTAAATTGTGGAAAATCTTTAGGCTGTCAGGAGGTGAGTCACTTGCCACAGGATATTTAGCCACCAATATGCACTTGTAGCCACAGTATTTAGGTGGCTGACCCAGATTTTGGTCAATGACGACTCCCAGGATGTTGATGGTGCATGATGCATTGATGCCATTGCTGTTTAGTATTGTGGGTAAGTGGTTAAACTCTTTCTTGTTACCCACTACTTATGTGGCACATGTTACATATCAGTCCGACCCTGAAAGTTGACAAGGTCTTGCAGTATGCAGGTGTAGTCTACTTCTGGAAACATATTTGCTAAATTTCCCAATGAATTGTTGAAAACCCAATATACATAGTTGGGTAGAGAATTAAAGATTTGGAAATAAAATATTTGGTCATTCCAAGGCTTTGATGCCCAAAGTTTTAACATAAAGGTTTGTTGTTTTAACTGCACAAAATGCAAATGGATATTTCTACGTTTCCACACCCACTCACAAAAGAGCAGGAAGTTAAAGAAGGAATTTTCAATGGCATCTCTGGACACTATTCAGTAAAGTTCCATCCACCCTCCATATTATTACTGCTTGTTAGTGTGGCGACTCACCGTCTAGTCGGGCGAACCGGCTCGGCAGTCGGGTCGCGCGGCGTCGGAGCGACGAGACCCAAGATGGCGGCAGTCCTCGTCTTTCCAAGCGACGGGGAGAACCCGCGCGCGGGAAAGTCCTGATGACGTAGGACTTAAGTCATTGCCGGTTGTTTTGGGTGGGAACATTCTCCCTTAAAGGGCCCGCGCAAGGCGGGAAAATCAACCAGTTCTGTTTGGCAATCCTCCGAGTAGAGTCTTGTTTTATTCCGCGGTAGCAACCGCTACATTGGTGACCCCGACGGCCCAAACGGCTTTTGGACCCGCGAAATGGACGACAGCGCAGCAGCCAACGCAGTGGCCCTCAAGCTGCCCACCTTTTGGACACTTCGGCCTAGCGTCCGCTTTGACCAGGCCGAAGCGCAATTCCACCTTCGGCAGATCACCTCCGACTCCACGAAGTACTACCATGTGGTTAGCTCTCTGGACCAGGAGACAGCCGCCCAGGTTGGAGACTTCATCCAGTCGCCTCCGGAGGAAGATAAGTACCCGGCTTTCAAAGATCTTTTGATCTGGACCTTCGGCCTCTCCCGTCGTGAGCGCGCCGCCCGCCTGCTTCATCTGGATGGCCTGGGGGACAGATCCCCATCCGCCCTAATGAATGAGATGCTGGCATTGGCCGAGGGACACAAGCCATGCCTGATGTTCGAACAGGCCTTCCTCGAACAGCTCCCCGATGACATCCACTTGTTGTTAGCTGATGCCGACTTCAGCAACCCCCGTGAGGTGGCCGCCCAGGCAGATGTCCTGTGGAGGGCCAAGCGCGAGAGCGGTTCGTCCGTCAGTCAAATCACCAGGCCGTGAGCCCAACGCCTGCCTCGCCCGGCCCCAGCAACCGAGCAACCACGCCCCAGGAACACAGACGACGACACGGGTGACCAGCTGTGCTTCTACCATCAGAGGTGGGGCGCGGAGGCCCGTCGATGCCGCCCACCCTGCAAGTTTCAGGGAAACGCCAGGGCCAGCCGCCGCTGATGGCTACGGCGGCTGGCCGCCGACAGAGCCTCCTCTTCGTTCAGGACAAGAAATCTGGACGGCATTTCCTCGTTGATACTGGAGCGGAGGTCAGTATTTTGCCCCCGACAGGCCGCGACACTCGTGACAGGCCACCAGGTCCTCTACTCAATGCCGCCAACGGTACAACGATACGGTCTTTCGGCACCCGTACGCTTCAATTACACTTTGGCGGCAGCCGTTTTACCTGGACCTTTACCCTTGCCACCGTCGCCCGACCACTCCTAGGAGCCGATTTCCTTCAGGCCCACAACCTGTTAGTCGACCTGCGAAGGAAGCAGTTAGTCCACTCTAGCACTCTCCGGACCTATCCCCTGGGAGAAATCAGCCCACCAGCCCCGCGCCTGGACTCCATTACCCTTTCTGGCGACGATTTCGCCAAGCTCCTAGCCGAATTCCCATCGATTTTGGCACCTTCGTTTACAAATTCTCGGCCCACACATGGGGTACGACACCACATCATTACCACAGGGCCACCCCTTCATGCCCGAGCACGACGATTACCTCCAGACAAGCTCCGCCTGGCAAAGGAAGAGTTCCGTCACATGGAGGAGTTGGGGATCGTTCGCAGGTCAGACAGCCCCTGGGCCTACCCCCTGCACATGGTCCCCAAAGCCACCGGAGGGTGGAGGCCCTGCGGCGACTACCGCAGGCTGAATGACGCCACCACCCCGGACCGCTATCCCATCCCTCACATCCAGTACTTTGCAGCGAACTTACACGGGGCCCGCATCTTTTCCAAAGTGGACCTCGTTAGGGGATACCACCAAATCCCGGTCCATCCGGATGACGTCCCCAAAACTGCGATTATCACCCCATTCGGCCTGTTCGAATTCCTTCGGATGCCTTTCGGCCTTAAGAACGCCGCGCAGACCTTCCAGCGGCTGATGGACGCGGTAGGCCGAGACCTGGACTTCGTGTTCATTTACTTGGACGACATACTGATCGCCAGCCGTAACCGCCAGGAACACCTTTCCCACCTCCGCCAGCTGTATTCCCGCCTCCGCGATTTCGGCCTCACGATCAACCCGTCCAAGTGCCAATTCGGACTTGATCTATCGATTTCCTCAGCCACTAAATCACCAGCGACGGGGCAACACCCTACCCGCCAAGGTGGATGCTATCCGCCATTTTGCCCGCCCCGACACAGTCAAAGGCCTACAGGAATTCCTTGGGATGGTCAACTTTTACCATCGTTTCATCCCTGCAGCAGCCCGTATCATGCGCCCTCTGTTCTCGCTGCTGGCTGGTAAGGGCAAGGACATCACCTGGACTGATGAGGCTGCGGCTGCTTTCGTTAAGGCCAAAGACGCCCTGGCAGACGCCACGATGCTGGTACACCCCAGGACTGACGTCCCGACTGCCCTCACGGTAGACGCGTCCAACACCGCGGTGGGTGGGGTACTGGAACAGCTACTCGAAGGCCGCTGGCAACCCTTGGCATTTTTCAGCAAGCACCTTAGACCGCCCGAACTGAAGTACAGCGCTTTTGATCGGGAACTTCTAGCGCTGTATCTGGCGGTCCGGCATTTCCGATACTTTCTAGAAGGCAGGCCTTTCACCGCTTTCACCGATCATAAGCCTCTGTCCTTTGCCTTCTCCAAAGTCTCCGATCCCTGGTCAGCTCGTCAGCAGAGACATTTATCCTACATTTCCGAGTTCACAACTGACATCCAACATGTCTCTGGAAAGGATAATGTCGTTGCTGATGCACTTTCCAGACCAACCATCCACAACCTATCCTTGGGTGTCGACTACACGGCCCTAGCTGATGCACAGCAAGCCGACGACGAACTGCCCAGCTACAGAACCGCAGTCTCGGGTCTGCAGCTCCGAGATTTCTTGGTTGGTCCAGGTCAGCGGACCCTACTTTGCGACGTTGCGACTGGTCAGCCCCGCCCTATAGTCCCTGCAGCCTGGTGGAGACGCGTTTTTGACTCGGTACATGGGTTGGCGCACCCGTCCATCAGATCTACTGTCCGACTGGTCGCCAGCAAGTTTGTCTGGCATGGCCTGCGCAAACAGGTCAGTGAGTGGGCCAGGACTTGTCCGCACTGCCAGACGTCAAAAATCCAGCGACACACCAAGGTCCCACCACAGCAGTTCGAGCCTACCCGTAGGAGGTTCGACCACATACACGTCGACCTCGTGGGCCCTCTGCCGGTTTCAAGAGGAGCCCGGTACCTCCTTACCATCGTGGACCAGTTCACGAGGTGGCCTGAGGCAACCCCCCTGACTGACATCACAACTGATTCCTGCGCCCGGGCGCTGCTCACAACTTGGGTCTCACGTTTTGGCATTCCGGCCCACATCACTTCAGACAGAGGCACCCAATTCACTTCCAGTCTCTGGGCTGCATTAGCGAACCTGCTAGGGACGCAGCTGCACACCACCACGGCCTACCATCCTCAATCAAACGGGTTGGTGGAACGTTTTCACCGCCATCTGAAATCGGCCTTGATGGCCCGCCTGAAGGGTCCTAACTGGGTTGACGAGCTGCCTTGGGTCCTGCTCGGCATACGCACTGCCCCCAAAGAAGACCTCCGCACTTCATCAGCTGAGCTTGTATACGGGGCGCCACTAGTTGTCCCCGGGGATTTCATACCTGCCCTTCGGGACCAAGGGGAACAACCCCCAGCAGTCCTACAAAGACTGCGCGAGAAGCTTGGCGCCTTGGCCCCGATTCCCACCTCACGGCACGGTCAAGCCCCATCCTGCCAGCCCAAGGAACTATGGGACTGTAAGTTTGTTTTCGTTCGCAGGGACACACCTCGGGCACCATTGCAACGACCATATGAGGGACCGTTCCGAGTCATACGGAATAACGGATCCACTTTTATTTTGGACATTGGAGGCAGGGAACAGGTTTTCACAGCGGACCGCCTCAAACTGGCCCATTTGGATCTGCAACAGCCTGTCGAGGTTGCCACACCGCAACGCAGAGGCTGCCCCCCTAAGCGGCAGCTGGCACAGCCCACGGACCTTGGGGACTGTATCGCCGGTTCTGGGGGGGGTTGTGTGGCGACTCACCGTCTAGTCGGGCGAACCGGCTCGGCAGTCGGGTCGCGCGGCGTCGGAGCGACGAGGCCCAAGATGGCGGCGGGCCTCGTCTTTCCGAGCGACGGGGAGAACCCGCGCGCAGGGAAGTCCTGATGACGTAGGACTTACGTCATTGCCGGTCGTTTTGGGCGGGAACATTCTCCCTTAAAGGGCCCGCGCAAGGCGGGAAAATAAACCAGTTCTGTTTGGCAATCCTCCGAGTAGAGTCTTGTTTTATTCCGCGGTAGCAACCGCTACATTAGGTTATTAAGACCGCAGAGGAACCCATCAAACCATAATAAAAACAGTAAGGTCAAGACAGGGTGGCTGGTACTGCTCCACCAATCCCGCTTCAAGCTTGACCTCCTGTGCTGTCTGTGTGGAGTTTGCACATTTTCCCTGTGTCTGCATGGGATTTCTCCAAGTGTTCTGGTTTTCTCCCACCTGCCAAAGATGTGCGGATTGGTAGTTTACCTGGCCACTGTATATTGTCCCTAGTGTAGGTAGATGGTAGAATTGATGGGAATATGGGGAGAATAGGCTACAAGGAAATTTGGTGAGGGAATGGGATTGCTCTGTAAACTGGCATAGACCAAATGGCCTTGTATGATGTAAGTAAATATGGAAGAAGTAGGTGGTGTTTGATAAACCTTGTTTTGGAGAAATCATCAAGGAAGACAAATAATTGAAAGACTCTGTCTTAATAATATAGGATCAGTTTGTAAAACTGCCCTCATCAAACTTATTTTAAAATGAGTTTATTTTTCACTTTTTTAGTAGAAATTCAGTTGCTGATTAACAGGTTAATTAATTTGTATTTGCAATTGTAACAATACCATTATTGCTTGTTCTGATGCTTAAAGGAAAGAGATGGTAAGTTCCAAGACTTTCCTCCCAGTTCAGAAAAAGAATGAGAGAACAGTCGAGTGTAAATTTGGCTAATGTTTTACCTGCAAATTTAACCAAACTTTTTTTATTTATTTTAATGAGGTGTCAACCAGTGGGCTACAATGCAAATTGGTACACTGAACTTATTTTTTTTAATTCTTAGAGATGCTTTAACAAAAATGAAGGATGTCTACATTAAGAACCCTCAGATGGGTGACCCCAATAGTGTGGATCCCAGGCTTGCTGAAATTGGACAGACGATTGAGAAATTGCGACAAGAGAGTCAGAAATTTGAGGTAAAGTATGAGTCAAAGTCATTTTCTCCCCCACCCCCTGGTCAGCATGCAGTTGACATTAAAGCTATCCATATCTTGTCTTTTTCACCTTCCAGATTCATTACTAATGTAGCTCTCAGCATGCGTTAATATGTCAACATGATGATTCATAGTTTGACCAAATTTTCAAAGCTGTTTTTCCATATACCTGTTAAAGAAGTGTTCCTTTTATGTAGAATTGCAGTGTTAAGTTAGAAAGTTCTGGAGTTCTCTGTATTATTACATAGAATATAGAACAGTACAGCACAGGAACAGGCCCTTCAGCCTATGATGTTGCACTGAACTAACTAAATTAGTAATCAAATGCCCAGCTAAACTCATCCCTTTTGCCTACACAATGTCCATATCCCTCCATTTCCTGCACGTTCATGTGCCTATCTTAGAACCTCTTGAACACCTCTATCATATTTGCCTCCACCACCATTCCTGGCAGCACATTCTAGGCACCCATCACTCTCTGTATAAAATAAAAAATTTGCCCCACACATCTCATTTGAATTTACCCCCTCTCACCTTAAATGCATGCCTTCTGGTATTAGACATTTCAACACTGGGAGAAAAATACCGGCTGTCTACTCTATCTATGCCTCTCATAATTTTATAAACCTCTATCAGATCTCCCCTCAGCCTCTGCCGCTCCAGAGAAAACAACCCATGTTTGTCCAACCTCTTCTTATAGCATATGCCCTCTAATCCAGGCAACATCCTGGTAAACCTCTTCTGCACCCTCTCCAAAGCCTCCACATCCTTCCTGTAATGGGGTGACCAGAATTGAATGCAGTATTCCAGATGCAGCCTAACTAGAGTTTTATAAAGCTGCAACATAACTTCCTGACTCTTCAACTAATTTCCTCAACTAATGAAGGCAAGCATGCCTTGCGCCTCCTTTACCACCTATCAACCTGTGTAGCCACTTTCAGGGAGCTACGGACTTAGACCCCAAGATCCCTCTGTTCATCAACACTGTTGAGGGTCTTGCCATTAACAGTGTACTGTCCCTTTACTTTGATCTCCCAAAGTGTAACACTTCACATTTGACCAGGTTAAATTCCATCTGCCATTTCTCCACCCATATCTGCAACTCATCTATATCCCGCTGTATCCTGTGACAGTCTTCTACGCTATCCACAACACCACCAATCTTCATATCATCTGCCAATTTACTAACACACCCATCTATGTTTTCATCCGGGCCATCTATCTAATCTATCTATCTATCTAATCTATCTATCTATCTAATCTATCTATCACAAACAGCAGAGGTCCAAGTACGGACCCCTGCAGAACACTACTAGTCACAGACCTCCATCGTTATGGAACAAAAGTTCCATTGACCACTACCCTCTGTCTTTCACGGGCAAGCCAATTCTGAATCCAAAGGGGCCAATTCACCACGGATCCTATACATCTTAATCTTCTGGGTGAGCCTCCAAGGAGGGACCTTATTTAAACGCCTTACTAAAATCCACGTTGATAACATCCACAGCTCTACCTTCATCAATCACCTTCGTCACCTCCTCAAAAAACTCAATGAAGTTAGTAAGACATGACTTGCCCTGCACAAAGTCATGCTGACTGTCCCTAATTAGGCCATGGTTTTCCAGATGCTCATAAATCCTATCCCTAGGAATCCTCTCCAGTAACTTCCCTACCACTAACGTGAGACTCACCGGTCTATAGTTTCCAGGATTATCCCTATTTCCCTTCTTGAATAATGGAACAACATTAGCTGCTCGCTAGTCCTCTGGAACCTCGCCTGTGGCTCGAGAGGAATGAAGACCTTGGTCAAGGCCCAGCAATCTCATCTCATCTCATGCCTCTCTCAATAACCTGGGGTATATCCCATCAGGCCCTGGGGACTTATCCACCTTAATGTTCTTAAAGAGACCCAACACCACCACCTCCTTTATTTAAAAATGCCCTAGCATATTAGCACACTCCACACCTATCCTCGATGTCTTTCTCCTTGGTAAATACTGATGCAAAGTATTCATTTAGGACCTCTCCCACATCCTCCACCTCCAAGTACATGTTCTCTCCTTTATCCTTGAGTGGTCCTACCCGCTCTCTAGTTATCCTCTTGCTCTTGATGTATGTATAGAATACCTTGGGATTCTTTTCAATCCTACTTGCCATGGACTTTTCATGGCCCCTCCTGGCTCTCCTAATTCCCTTCTTGAGTTCTTTTCTGGCTTATTTATAATCCTCAAGGGCTCTGTTTGATTTTAGCTTCCTCAACCTTACTTATGTTTCCTTTTTCTTCTTGACTAAACTCACTACCTCTCTTGTCATCCAAGGTTCCCTTACCTTGCCATCCTTGTCCTTCCTTCTTACTGGAACAGTCCTGTACTCTGTGCAGTTGGTCTTTAAACGCCCTCCACATATCACATGTGGACTTGCCCAAAAACAGCTGTTCCCAATTAACTCTCCCTGGTTCCCGCCTAATACTCTTATGATTTGCTCTGCTCCAATTTAATACTCTCCTGCAAGGTCCATACTTATCTTTATCTATAGCTATCTTAAAACTTAGAGCTGTGGTCACTTTTCCCTACTGTTCTCGCACTGAAAGGCCAGGCTCGTTACCCAACACAAGGTTCAGTACTGCCCCTCCTCTCGTTGGTCCATCTATATATTGATTTAAGAAACCCTCCTGGATACACCTAACAAATTCTGCCCTGTCTAAACCTCTTGCACTAAGGAAGTCCTAGTTTATATTAGGGAAGTTGAATTCACCCATTATAACAACCCTGTTGTTTGTACAACCTTGTTGTTTTATTGAAGGCTTGTGTGGAATATGCAAAACAAAAGTGAATTGATCAGTAGACACAGAACTAAAGTATGATGCCTTTGACTGGCTTCTTTCTTTCTTAAATTATTTGATCTGATTTAATTAGAAGGAAAGAAGAAAATTATTGGCCCTAATATTTTGAAGACCAACCCATTATCAAGGTGATCCAGGCAGCATTGACATACCTGTATTGGTGGAATGACAGGATGATATTCCTTCTGGCCAGAAACAGTAAGGGGTAGAATGCATCTGAGCCACAACTAGCAGCTCCTCCAAGATAAGGGACCCATAAATGAGCTGCCCATTTACTGTCCAGGTCGTGTCAGGAAGCAGTAGCTAGGCTGGTCTGTGCCCAAGGGAGGCAGGAGGAGGATGAGGGTTCGACCAATGCCTGGGCTGATGACAAAAGTAAGATTTGGAAATGTTTGATGTTTATTGGAACCTGGGTGTCCTTATACACAAGTCACTAAAATGCTAACATGCAGGTGCAGCAAGTAATTAGGAAGGGAACTGGCATGTTGACATATTGCAAAAGGATTTGAATACAAGTTCTTGGTGAAATTTCACCTAGAAAATTGTGTACAGTTTTAGCCTTATACTTAAAGAGGATGTACTTGCCACAGAGAGACTGTAAGCAAAGATTCACCAGCATGGTTCCTGGAATGACTGGTTTGTCCTATGAGTACAATGATCTCTGTTTTGAATAAACACAATGAATGAATCCCCACAGCCATGTGGATAGAGAATTCCAAGGTTCACCACCTCCTGCATGAAGAAATGTCTCCACATCTCAGTCTTAAACAACCTACCCCTTATTATCAAACAGTGCACCCTGACCCTAAATTCTCAGCCAGGGGAAGTATCCTCCCTGCATCTAGACTGTTAAGTCCTTTAAGAATTTTATAAATTTCAATAAGATCTCCTCTAAATATTCTACACTCGATGTTGGGCCAAGATCACAATAAGATCTGGAGCAGAGTGGCTTGGTGTGAAACCCAAACTAGCATCTCTGAGCCACTTTTGATGGCACCTTCCATAACTTCACTAATGATTGAGAATAGACTGGGTGTAATTACCCAGCAACAAACAATGTGCTGGAGGAACTCAGCAGGTCAAGCAGCATTTGTGAGAGGAAAGAAGTTGTTGACGTTTGACGTCAAAACCCTGCATCAGGACTGAGAGTGGAGAGGCGAGGAGGCCAGCATAAAGAGGAGAAGGGGAGTGGGGAGGAAGGATTCCGAGGCAATTGGTGGACTGAGGAGGTGTATAAAATGACAGGCAGGTAGTGCCAGATAATTACCTAGATTGGATTTGTCCTGCATTTTGTATACAGGATTCACAATATGGGAGATGCCAGTATTGTAATTGTACTGGAGCACTTCGACTGGAGACACAGCTAGTTGTGGAGCGCAGATATTCATACTAAAGCTGTCATTTCAATAATTTAAATAATAACTGCATTGATAGCTTGATTGGATCTTCTGCCTGGATAGAGCTGGCAATAGCTAATTTTTTTCATCGTGAAGTTTTGTACCCTATAGCCTAACCACTGGCATAATTCATTAATGTTCTTGAGTACTTTATTTCTTCAATAAACTTTAACTTGCTGATCATTTGCTTTAAATCTTTGCTTTTACTTTATCTAGAACACAACAGAAAAAGTGAAAATATTCTTTGATTATGGCATACATGACTGGTTTGTTTTCCATTGTCTCCCCTTCTAATTCATGAAATGGCCTATTTATATGGCTTCTTCAGTATCCAGGTCAAGTAGCCATTATTCTTGGATGAGCATAGAAATATGGATTGGCACGATGTTGATTCATGGAACATTTCACAGTCATTAATTATGAATGCTCTGCTGAATCATACACATTTTCTTGCATGATTCTTTAGGAAGTAGAGATCTTTGATTTCTTAGTTTGGGATATTAGGACCAACTGTGGTCTTCTTAGAAGCATGACTAAGATCAGCTGTTGCTGTGCAATCAGAGATAAAATTTGAAATCTTGCTGGTGTTTATGTTACAATGCCAACCCACAGGCCAGGGTCTTTGTCATAGGACTCATTAGTGATGGTAACTGCATCTTTGATGGTAACATTAACATTTGGACTGTAAGAAACATGACTGAAATTTGTTCTAGAATTAAACAATAAACATTGAATATCAGGAAGCACTTATTTCTTTTCCCTGAGGGAGAACATTTACTTTAATCAAGATTGGAGCTGCAAATTCTGTTGTATGCACTAAGGTCTTATTAACTATTTTGATTAAATGATAAACAACAAACATTTTAATTCCTTGACTACTAAGTGAGCAGATAATTAGTTTATGTGAGGACACTGAACTATGACTATATCCATTCTACAAAGTTCTTTATTGCTGTCCTTATCAGAAAATGTGCCATATAATGTATAAACTGTGATGTTTGTCAGTATGATAAGCCAAAGTAAACAATAATTTTCAATCCTTTTTTCTGGCATAGCTAAAATGACCTGTGAAATTTAAATGGGGTTTATCAGTGACTGAGATAGATCTTGCATTTTATACCAAAAGTATGGGTAGCACTAAATTGTAGGAACCAGAAGGTCCTTGATTTAATCCATTTCTATGCTAATTTAGCTGGTCTCAGCCAGAGCAGTACTTGGGGTTCTGCAGGTGACTCATCACTAGAGAATGCGTATGTAGTTTTTGCCTGAGAACAGGTTTGGGCTTATCTGTTACACACTGTATAGTGAAAATGTCTGATAATATACTGTTTAAGGTTACATACGAAGATTTGTTGAGTTAAGGTAATGGAAGTGCCTCATCCTAACGCGAGTTGTGCCTTCAAAATAGATGGGCAGAAAACTAAGAAGCACATGTATGAAAAAGTATAGGTTGAGACACCTTGGTGCAAGGAATAACTATGTAGGTTTGTCCTTGGAGCCCTGACAGCACTGAAGGAAGCTGACACAAACCAAAGCTATAAGTTCCATAAATAAATAAGCATACCAATTTCATTAGTTTACTGTCTCAATCTGGACACCAAGTTTTACAGTTAAGATAACCATGTGAGTCGGTGAAAGAAAGCTTTACTCTGGATTCTCTGTGCTATTCAGTATTATTATGCCCTCTGGTGACTGCAGATTGCAATCAGGATGCTGAAGTGTGAAATTAAAAAAACATAACTAGGCCATACTCATCCTGCTTTTGAGTTTGCTTTGCCATGCATCAAGATCATGGCTGATTTTCTATCTTGCTGCCATTTTCCAGTACATGTCCCTTAACATCCAGAATGAACATTTGGGACAGAGAATTCCAGAGGTTCACCACTGTCTGAGTGAAGACTTTTCTCCTCATTCATTCTCAAATGGCCTACTCTTTTTTTCCTGAAACTTTTCCCAATGGTCCTGAACTCCTCAGCCAGGGGAAATATCTTGCCTGCATTTAACCTAGCAAGCCCCTTAGGCATTTCTTTAATTTTCAATGAGATCTTCCAATTCTTCTGAACTCTAGAAAATACAGTTCCAGTCTACTCATTCTCTCCTCGTATGACAAATCTGCCATCCCTACAACTGATACAGTGAATCTCCCCTGCATTCCTACTATGGCAAATTGTTTCTTAGGTGAGGAGACCAAATCCAAACTGTTCTCCATTTGTGGTCTCACCAAGGTTCTAAACAATTGAAATAAGACTTATTTCTGTGTTCAAATTCTCCGATAATAAAGGCTGACATACCATTTGCCTTCCTAATTACTTGCTGCACTGGCATGTCAGCCTACAGTGACGTAACGGAAGCCAAGATCTCTTTCAATATCAACACTACTCTACCCATTCATTGCATTAGCAAGATCAACATCAGCTGATCTTGGCCATAGATGTATGTCGTATCTCTGATTTTGATTAATTTCCATTGAATAACAAGCATAACACCAGGGTATTCAATGATTCATTCTGTTAGAACCCTCATGAGATTTTTTATTTATTTATATATATCTATGTAGATAGAGATAGATAGATAGAGGTAGAGATAGATAGATAGAGGTAGAGATAGATAGATAGAGATATACATATGTATGTGTGTGTGTATATATAAACAAAATAACTTGTGGAATTTCAGGGCTATTATATAGAAATTCACATCTTGCTTCATCATGATGCTCTGGCCCATTAACATCAAAAACGAAGTCTGGAGACAAAATGCAAAATTCCTGATATCACCAGACTTTTAATGTGAAATGAAATTCTATAACTAATAGTTTCATCTCAGATATTTCCATTTGGCTATACCACATGATGTGTAAATATGCAGTTCATTCCCATCATAAAACTTAGAAGTAATGCAACAGCTTATGTAGAATGTATTTGATCTCTTGTGGATTTAGTGACAACAAAGGGTAGTCAGTAAATTTCTCGGCTGTAATTTCACTGACAAAGTGCTTACTGTCATCTTTCAATTTCACAGTAAAAGGTTATTTTCATCTCCCCTTTCTGAAGAGATTATATACAGGAAATGTGGACAATTTCTTTCTTCACGAGGCAGTGAGGCTAATTATAGCATTTCCTACCACTATCTTGGACGAAACTAACAGAATAGATTAAAGATTAAATTGTTTAAATAATTGCAAAATTAATTAATGAAGCTATGTACTTCAATCCCAAACAAGAACTGAAAAAGAACAAATGACATGTCCAAGATACTTTGAATCTTCTGGTGCTAGGAGTCTCAAGTTGTTGATAGAATTAAGGGTAAGGAGAAGCACATTGCCAGTTCTCAAACCTTTGCCAATTGTATGAACATCTTGTTCACACTTAAATGCCAAATTCTTCTCTACCAGTAACAGCCAAATTTTAACTTTTGGTTGTCTAAAGCATAGCAAATATTTTTATTCTTGGGCAGGAGGGTTTTTTTTACAACAGCAGTTCAGCAAAGCAGAATTTCTTTCAGCAGTATGCAGGTTTAGCAGTAGCACATTAAGTTAATTGTATTTCAAAACTGGAAAATCAACAATTCAACCACATGGCACTGAGGCCTTGGAGTAAAGTGTCAGTATATATATTGATCCCTTTCAGAAGTAAGCAGTAGAACTATAGAACTTCTACAATACATTCAGCATAGCAAGCCTATGCTGGAATCCTAGAAGAATTATCCTATCATGTTCATTCCTTTGCACTTTTCCTAGAGCCCGAAGAAGTTATTTTCTCTCAAGGGGCTATTGAAAACCTTGTTTGGTTTTGTTTCCAAAGACAGGAAATTCCAAATTTATAACTACACACTATCTAAAGTTTCTTCTCATGTCCCCTTTGAATCATTTTGGCCAAAATTTTAAAATCTGTGGCCACCTCGCCCATGGTCTTTGAACTGTCTGCCAGTGGTACAGCTTCCCTGCATTTATCTTTTCTAAAGCAGTCATGATCTTGTACACATGTATTACATGTCCTCTCAACTTTCTGTGCTTCAAGAACAACCTCAGTTTCTCCAGTATAATCTAAAAGGTGAAGCCCTCAAGCCATTGTAGTAAAAATATTTTCCACCCTCTCTAAGACCTTCACATCCTTCCTAAAGTTAGATGAGGAGAATTGGATACAATGATCTGTTGAGGCATAACCGGTGTTTTATACAGATTCTGTATACCTGGTTTCCCCTAACCTGCACACACTTTAAAACCAAAGCGTTAAGTCTCTATCCTCTTTCCTTTATTCTTGCTGCCAAAGTATCACTTCACATTTCTCTGTATTACATTTCATCTGCCTACTTGTCTGCCATTCTGCCAGTCTTTTAGCATATGTCCTCATGCAGCCTGTTATAGTTCTCCTCTTTGTTTACCAAACTCCCATGTTTTGTGTCATTTGCAATTTTGGAGATGTTTTTCTGCATACACATGTCCAAGTTGTTAATGTATCAGCAATTCCCACATTGACTCCTGGGGATTACCACTATCTACTATGCTCCATTCCAAAAACATTTACCACTACTACAGAAGCCTATTCAAAAATATAAGTAAATACAGGACAAGGCTGGACATAGTGCTGGTCAACAATTGGAGATGGAAAAATTGGATAAATATTTCAGTAGATATCTATAATCACAAGCAAAGTGTTACTTATTTTCAAAAGCAGACTGATCTGTTCTACACACAGCAATTTTACTTCCTTTTCCAATTTTGAAGCTGCTTTTTTCACCTTTTGATTTTAGGATATGAATCACTGGTACCCTAGATTCATTGAATTCTAACTAATGACCATCAGGCAATTTCTGCCTTTGGATGGAGTATATTTCAGCACAGCAGTCCCAAGGTGCAACTCTGCCATTTTATTCCTTTGCATAAATAGAGCAACCTGCAAAGGAGGAAATATTAACCTCCTACATTCACATCCAGGTCATTGATATGCATCACAAACTACAAAGGTCCCAACACCAATCCCTGTGGTACACCACTGGTCACAGACTTCTAATCAGAAAAGCATCCTTCCACCATTACCCTCTACTTCCTATCACCAAGCCAATTTTGGATTCAGTTAGCCTTGGATTCCATGTGCCTTAACCTCTGGACTAACCTAACATGTGGGACCTTGTCAGATGCCTTACTAAGCATTTTAAGCTCAAATGTAAGCACATGAAATAAGGATTAAATTGAGTTATTTAATAAAAACTATATATTTTTATTTCATATATATTTTTATTTCATATATATGTGTGCGTGTGTGTGTGTGTACTTATATATATGAACACTGCACAAAATTCTTATTGTAAGCCATAGCCAATAAGGTTATTTGTGTTCCATTCAGAAATATGGAGGAAGTAATTCAGGCCTCTGGCTGTTAAAACTACATTAGTCTTCTGTTTTAATTTACTTCAGCATTCATTCTTCATTTTTTTCAGGCATGGCTTGCAGAGGTAGAAGGTCGTTTACCAGCTAAAACTGATCAAGGACGGCGGCAGAGTGAAATGTATGAGTTGCAGAGCAGTGCTGTCAATAACTGTGCACAAGACAGAGAGAGGTACAGTATGGTTACTAATCATGGTAACTTAGAGAATGAGATGTATGTTGAGAAGCTGCAGATGTTTGCAGATGATGCTGTTCTTTCTTTTTGCACTGTGTTATTGAATCAGTGGCCAGTTCACAAAAGGATGTGGTCAGACTGCATAAGTTGATCTGATCTCTGTCTTCCTGGTTATGGCTTCGCCAGGTTAGCATCTCATTTTCGGGAACACTTGGTGCTACTTCTGACATGCTCCCAGACAAGCTCATACTGGCCCTGACTGTAGTGAAAGTACAGGTGATGTATATACCAGGCTATGTTATTGGCCAAGAGTGTACCCTGTAATCTTATCTTCAAGTGCTTTTTTCAAGTTGTGTTCAATATGGAACAGTGCTAACTTATCAGCTGTGGGAGGAGAGTAAATGGTAATTAGAAGGTGGTATGGACAATATATGGTGATCTTGCCAGTGATGTTCACATCACGTGAATGACCAGAATCTTTCTCTGAAGGTGTTTGTGAATTGGATGGATGTTTATAATAAAATGTTTCATGGTCATCGTCATTGATAATGGCCTTTGATTCTAGATTTATTAACTAAATTTAAATTTCACAACAGCATCTGGGAACTTTGAATGCATATCTGGATTACTAATATTGAAACCATTGTTTCCATTCCCTTGAAATAATTTTGCATAAATTCCCCAATTACTCAAATCATCACCTAATTATCTATATAGTATTTAAAATGGGCTAAATAACTTAGAATAGTATAGAATGGATAGATTAGAATTCAGTTTGATCTGATGAATTAGGCTAACATGTTTTGTCCTGCTGTTTATAAATTGTAAATTACTGTCAACAGTTTCTCAAATAAGTGTTAAAAATCTAGTTTAAATTGTTTCTTTTTTTAAGTCTTCCTGCTTTTCTTGTGAACTTTTGGTGCTTTTATCTAATTTATTTAACGGGATGCCACATAATCATTCACTTGTAGTTTAACTTTAACAGCGGTTCTTGTAACTGGCACACTGCTGTAACTTCTCAATATGATTCAGTTGATGTTTAGAGTTTACAGAGCAGATTTTGGTTAAATAAAATAAAAATTGCATTTGCTGGAAATGTGAAGTAAAGTACTGATTGAGTCAATATCAAAAAGTGAAAAGGTTGATGTGGTTGTTGCTTTTGAGTAATTAATTAACTTATAAAAGTATTAAAGAGATTACTCATAATGTAACTCTTTTATGAAATGGAGACATTAAGTATCATCAGATCGATGGAACAATCTTGTGATTACTGCCAAATGTCAAAGTATACATTGTAATCAATAAACTGAATTCAAAAGGAATACAGTAAAACTCCAATAATCTGCTTTCTGATTGGTTGGAAGTCCTGATAGTTTGATGTCTGGCTCACTGGGCCCTGTTTCCCATGCTCACTTTAAGCTCACTCTGTTCACTGAAAATGCATTATACTACAGTGAAACATTTTTTAAAAAAATTAATTTAAAGTGTGTTGGGGTATTAATGTGAGTAATATTCCAGTCCATTGGAAAATCTGCCATTCCAGCAATACCAAAATCCTGAGGTACTAGATTATTAGAATTTAACTGCAACATAATCTCAGGCAAGATAAAATTATGCCACTAAAATGTACAGGAAATCTGAAAAAGTTGCCTCAAAGCTGATGAGGCTAGGCCAACAGAAAATTTCAAATCTGTAAGAGTTTTTATTTGCAGAGTGAGGATACTAAAGGGTATGGATCAAAGGTAGGAGATAAATGAAGTTGACAAAGATGAGTCATGATCTAATATGATGGATAAAAAAATAAGTTGGGGGGTGGGGCATTGTTGGATAGTGGAATTTCTTGATTTAACATTTCCTCTATTCACACTCACTATTTTCATTGTGTTTTTCAAATTGAAATCATTGTTGTTACCTTGCCAAAATCAGAAGCGTGTGCAGTGGTTGTTCCCAAGTATTTGCATTCTGAAGTGTTTTGCAATTGGAGTTTATTACTCCAGCAGATAAAGGAGGAAGTGGGAATAGTATGGACAAAATCAGTTACTTTAAACCTCTTAAGTACGTGTGTGTGCGCGCGCGTGCATAAAAATACACTTTTATTTCTAATTATATTTTCAGCTTAAATACTGCTGGAATAAATGTACAGTTACAGTAATAAATTATCTCTGGCCATAGTCGTAGTAGTGACTTAAATAGTTTTAGTAATCTTCTTGAACGTAAATAATTTATGCTCCAGTTATCTACCCCTACTTTCCATTAATCTTGATTTTTTTATTGTTCTAACATTGGTATTCAATTTTTTTAAGAAGGTAATTTTTATGTTTTTTTAAGTCAATAATGTATATTTTTTAAATGTGGTTTAAATTGGAAAATAAAATATTACCAGATGTAAGTTAATTCCGAGGCCATGCAGTTTGAATTTCATAAAACTAGTAATTACCATAGTTATTTCCTAGACTATTGAGGCATCAGACAAAAATGCAATATTGAAAATTAAACTGTCTTGTCTTTAATATTGGCAGCTCCACATTGCCCAAATTGGATTATTTTTCATTTTCACTATTAGCAATTATGTGCATAGTTTCCAATTATAAAGTATGGAAAAGAGATGGTTGTATTCTAAAAGTTATCAATCAGATTGACTCAAACTTCTTACGGTCTTCAGATTATTTTCTCTCTGTCTTCAGTGCTTTTTACAACAGTAGGCACTATATAATTTCTGGAACTTGTCATATTTAAAAAGTAACCACTTGAGTGTTTCAAGAGCTATAGACCTGTATCACTATAGACCATGAACTGGAAAGTGCAAACAATCTAAAGTGTATTTTTGAATGCCATAGAGACAATGAGCAGAATGGTCTTCCTCTGTGCCATACGTTTCCATGAATTTGGTCCAATCATGTATTGAATCCAGTATTCTGTTATGATTTCTATTTGTCGTCATGCTGCAGTTGCCTGTGGATCTGCACTGGTGTATTTAAGGAAATGCTATTCTATAGTTACTGTATTTCTTTCTTTCTTGAGCAGTCCTGATGGTAGTTATACCGAAGAACAGAGCCAGGACCCTCAGTTAAAAGTTGCTGCACAGAATGAATTTGATGATGAGTTTGATGATGAAGAAGTACTGGCATCAATTGGCACATGCAAGGCTATGTATCCTTTTGAAGGTATAAAGACTCTAGAGAAAATAACTAAGCTAATACCACTACTTAGAAATCTTGCAGCACCAGCAAAATGTTCTTTAGAAAGAGAGAGAGAATGTTGGCCTATTTTTCAATCGGATTTGAGTAAGAGTAGAGATGTCTTGTTGCAATTGTATAGAGCCCTGGTGAGGGTGCGAGGATGTTATATTTAGGCTTGATCTG
The DNA here is from genome assembly GCF_009764475.1 of Pristis pectinata. Lineage (NCBI taxonomy): Eukaryota > Metazoa > Chordata > Chondrichthyes > Rhinopristiformes > Pristidae > Pristis > Pristis pectinata. The sequence goes on along the minus strand of NC_067427.1, from coordinate 12,134,335 downwards.
TCTACCCATGGAAGGATATGCTTAGAACAAAGGGAATGCAGTGAAGTTTCATCAGACTGATTCTTGCGATGGCTTGTTTATTTTATGAGAAAAAAATTAAACGAACTACACTCATGAGTTTAGAAGATTGAGAAGTGATTGATGTAACAATCAATAGATTTTAGACATTAAGGGAATCAAGGGGTTAGGGTTAGGTGCAGGAAAGTGGTGTTGATGTAAAAGATTAACTATTCGTACAATACTCAAATAGCGTAGCAGGCACAAGCGTGCATCCTTCTGTTTCTATATTTTCAATCAGAAGACAATTTCTACCTTCAAGTAATCGGGAACAATATTGGGGTTGAAGCTGCATCACAGCTGCGAGCATGACATAAGGCGTTGTGCAGAGAAATTGAAACCAAATCTTTTCAAGCCTCTTGTTTCATTCGGGACACCAGGGGTTCATTGGAAATGCAGCAGTAACAGTGGACAAGACTCCCAAATGAACAAAATCAACTAATCTAAAGCTCCTCCAGAAAACTATATTCCTGTCCTAAATGTGGATCCAATTTGCAGGTTGAGGGGTTGTATGTAGGAGGATGACAGAGAGAAAAAGAAAGTTTATCTTTCCTGAAGTCATCTGCATATCATCTGGTTTGATTTTTACCTGATATGTGAATCTGCTTTCAATTTAGGCCAGAATGAAGGAACTATAACAATCGCAGAGGGAGAAACATTGAGTGTGATCGAGGAGGATAAAGGAGACGGCTGGACAAGAGTCCGACGAAATGAAGATGAGGAAGGATATGTTCCAACGTCTTATGTGGAAGTCTATTTGGACAAAAGTGTCAAAGGTGCAATGACTTATATATAGTTTTAAGCAAACTCTTGGTAAAATATATGTCAGACAGGATCTGCTTTACACATACAAGAGAATGCAACAAAGTGCAATACATTGTGCGGTCATATAACTTCATTATTCCGCACTATATAAACTGACATTTTCACGTTGCTGGAGAGCAGGAAGGGAGAACTCTCAAATGCTGATTGCAGTTTGTGATTAGTGAGATTGACTCTGGTACATCTTGATATCAATGTTAAAATTAGGATTCGGGATTTTATTTTTGACAATTGACATCCTTTGTCTGTCTCTATACAAGCAATATGCTTTTCTCATCTTGCAAACTAAAATCACCTCATCGTACATTGAGGGGAACACTTATATTTTATCTTCACAAAATCTAATGCATAAGAGTTTGCTTTTATTGTTTTGATTAGTATGCAGATTTTATGATATTATTAAATAGCTGCTTAATTTTATTTATTTAAAGTACATTATGAGATTTGTGACCACAGAATTTCTGCCCACATCTATGCTGATGCAGCTGCATTATAGAGAAATCCTGTCTGTAGTATAAGTAATTTTCAAGGTCATATCATTGCCTTTTTTGCTGACACCATGCAGTATTGTAACAGTGAATGATCAACAATACTTTGTTGTTCTTTGAAACATTCTGGGATAGCCTAAAGTCATGAAAGATGCAATAGAAAGGCACTTTTTCTTTTTCTCATTTTGTCTTTTTCTTTATCTTTCTCCGTCTCCCTTTCTCTCATTGTCCCCCAGCTCACGCTCTTTCTCTTGCTCTCTGTCTAATGCTAATAGAGTGGTTCTGTGGGGGCCTGTTTAATTGGTTTAGTCACTAATGAAAGGCCGGTTCTTATAAAGAAACACCAGTGTTACAAACGTTATATCTCCACAATGAGCTGCATCCAGCATAAAACTCTGGATAGAGAATTTTCTAAACAACCTTATGTATTTCATATCATTGTTTAATAATAATTTTATTATTTAATCTTTAAAGCATGGACCATTTGCATTATACAGTTTTTCATATCTTTATTACTTGACCATTTTTTAAAAAAATACTTTTTTAAAATGTGATTATTTGCATGACTGTCTGGGCTAATTATAATTATAGCAGGGTGTCCACTTGATACACAAGGTACATGTTAGTCATTAGGTTTGTTCACACCAGTATTTTTTTAAATTGCTGTTGTTTCACAATTTTACCCGCCTCTTAATCTGCTTGCTGAGTATCTAAGAAAACTTGAGCAGAGAGATTAGTTGATGCCAAGAGGACTGAATGCAATCATTTCACATGTAATGCAGAGTAAAACTTCTTTGGCTACTTGGGTGAAAAGTGTACATATAGTAACTGCTGCATGTTATGCTCTACTTGTGTAATTCAGTTCCATTGAAATCAGTTGAAGTGACTAATGGCAGCAGAGCACAATGCACAGCCGCACCTGTCTATTTGCATTCAGCACAAGCAGCCAAGGAGGAATTTCTCTCCCATGCACTTCGCTGGTGTAAGCTGTCCTTTAAGTCAGTATACAATTCTGGCAAAAGTCTAGAGAAACAAAGGACTGCAGATGATGGAATCTAGATGAAAAACACTATGACACTGGAGGAACTCATCAGGCCAGGCAGTATCCGTGGAGAAAAGCAGGCGGTCAACGTTTCAGGTCAGGACCCTTCTTCAGGACTGAAGATAGGAAAGGGGGAAGCCCAATATATAGGAGGGAAAAGCAGAGCAGTGATAGGTGGACAAAAGAGGGGAGGCAGGGTGGGCACAAGGCGGGGATAGGTAGATGCAGGTAAGAGATAGTGATAGGCAGGTGCGGGGGAGGGGAGAACAGATCTACTGGGGGATGGGTCAAAGGTAAGAAGAGAGAGGGGAAAAAAGGGCTAGGGAAGAGAAGAGAAGCATGGTGGGGGGCGGGGGGCAGGGGTGGGGTTTACCTAAAGTAGGAGAATTCAATATTCATGCTGTTAGGCTGCAAGGTTCCAAGATGGAAAATGAGGTGCTGTTCCTCCAGTTTGCACTTGGAATTCTCCTGGCAGTGGAGGAGGCTGAGGACTGTCATATCAGTGACAGGAGGGGGAGTTGAAGTGACTGGGAATGGGAAGATGCAGGTCATGGTTACGGACAGAGCGCAGGTGTTCTGTGAAACGTTCAAAGTCTGTTATTTGCAGAAGCCCTTTCCAGAGAGATTTCTGCAGCACTGAACCACAGAACTTTTTCTACAACCAGAAATTTCTTTCCCCTGTCCATCAATTATCAGTATTTTTTATATATTATAATAACAAGCTGTTTAATGCAGTAATTAGTTTTGATACCTTAAGTGTTGTAATTCTGTTTGAAACGAAATGGCTCTGAAAGAGAAACTTTATGGTGCAAATTTGATGCCTGCAAGTGTTCAGTACAATGAAGGGCTCAATATGATCCAAAAAAAAAACCAAGTATCAACAGAAAACTGATCTGTGGGCAAACTATTATAAGTATGAATATTGTCACCTGAATGCTTAGCTCTACGCCAGTTGATGTCTATAACTGTGCTGGACTTTTTTATATAGCAGAACAATACTTTGCCCAAGCAGCAATTTGTGCTTGATTTCTAAGCAAGGATTCATCAGCAAATAACCTTTTTGAAATCTTTAAACAAAAATCCAGGTTCTATTCTACTTGCACACAGAATCATTACTAGCAGAATTGAGCACCAAGCATCAGAAAGGTAACCACTCTAGTGATTTGTCCCTTGTTCTTTTACCTTTTTGATGTCATTATGAAAGTGATCCATTAAGCCAAATCATATTTTGTGAATGTTGACCTTCGGGTAACATTGCAGAGTTCATTATTGAGTCAATAATCCTTGGTTTAATTTGCAAACCAGCCTCATTTTACCTTCATATCCCAGGCTCTGAGTTGACTCTGGGGTCTTGAGAAAATTGTACATGTTGTATAATTTTATATATTTTCTTTTGGAAGCTGACTGCTCTCCATTATATTATCATTCTTCATATTTAAGGTTCTTTGTAACAGATAGTAATGTCAGATATAGAGTACTATAGCACAGAAAAAGACTCTTTGGCCCATCTAGTCCATGCTGACCTGATGTTCTGCCTAGTCCCATCTACCTGCACCCAGACCGTATCCCTCCAAACCCCTCCCATCCATCTACCTATCCAAACTTCTTTTAAATGTTACAATTGAACCCACATCTACCACTTCTGCTGGCAGCTCGTTCCACACTAGCACCACCCTCTGAGTGGAGAAGTTTCTCCTCAGATTCAATTTAAATATTTCACCTTTCACCCTAAACCTATGATCTCTAGTTCTAGTCTCAACCAATCTGAGGGGAAAGAGCCTGCATGCATTTACCCTATCTATACCCCTCATAATTTTATATACCTCTATAAGATCTCCCCTCATTCTCCTGCACTCCAGGGAATAAAGTCCTAACCTATTCAATCTTTCCCTATAACTCAGGTCCTCAAGTCCCAGCAACATCCTTGTAAATTTTCTCTGTATTCACAGGTCCCTTTCTTCTACCACACACCTCCGGACCCTACCATTCACTGTGCTAGTCTTACCCTGGTTGGTCCTCCCCAAGTGCAACACCTCATATCTGTATTAAATTCCATCTGCCATTTTTCTAGCTGGTCAAGATCACGCTGCAAGCTTTGAAAGAACATAAGAAATAGGAGCAAGAGTAGGCCATCTGGCCCCTCGAGCCTGCTCCACCATTCAATAAGATCATGGCTGATCTGGCTGTGGACTCAGATCCACCTATCTGCCTGTTCCCCATAACTCTTAATTCCCCTACTATGCAAAAATCTATCTAACTGTGTCTTAAATATATTTAATGAGGTAGCCTCTACTGCTTCCCTGGGCAGAGAATTCTACAGATTCACTATTCTCTTGGAAAAGCAGTTTCTCCTCATGATAAGTTAAAATTTGTCTAGAAACAATGCTTAATTCCACCCCCATCTATTTTATTGTCAGACAAGTATCTCCTGTAAAGAACATTCAGGAATCCTACTTTCAAATCTCCACTGGTGCTGCTGTGAGTCAACCAGTTAAAATAATCAGAGTGGCAACCCATTAATTCCACTTATTCTCAAATCCACATGAAGATTCTTTGTCTCTTGGGCATGTTCCCACAGCAGCTTAACTGAGACTGGCAATTCAGTGGAGTGGAGGATTGAATCTGCCTCTCATCATTTGTTGCATCTATCCCTATATTTGAATTTTATTTTGCTAAAATGGTGTATATTTTGGGCCTGGAAACAGATCTGTTTATGTGCCTTCATATAAGACATTTGAGATAATAAATTTCTTACTGACATGCTGTAAATTGTGCAGTTTGTAATCATGGTATTGCATCATGATGTTTAGAAAATTAGTGGCAACAGATGTCAAAAGCTTGCCAGCGTTAAAGTTGTCCAGTGGCCTTCATTTATGCTTACCAGTCACTTTTCAAATAATGGTTTGGTGATTTCAAGAAAACCTTAACATTTTTGTTTTAATGTGCAGTAATTTTAGGAAAATCAGAACATAGCTATGTAAAACAAGACATTTTACAAAGTAGCACTTATTGCTGTAAAATCACTTCAATCATCCAGATGTTTTCATAGTGTGGTTTCCAAAACTGGAAGCATCATGCTTTGAAGCAGTATTCTAAAGCTAATATGTGTTTTTTTTTGTTGTGTCTGATTTGAATTGCATTCTAATATTTATTAAAAAAAAATTTAATCTTTTCTGTCTTTTGGGGCCATGACTTATTTTATGCAGTAATGCCATATTTGTGCTGTGTGTTAGAGGATGTGTGCTTTAATCCAGGGATTTGCAGTTAAATCAACAAGCCTTGCAAACTGATGCTTAATTTCTTATTGAGAGAACATATGTAGCAGGTTATGAGATTCATGTCCTCTGCAAGTGGACGGAAACCAGACTCTTATGAGAGACTTCATTGAATCTGCCAGAAACTTTGGAGAGCAAGCTTAAAGCTTTTTTTTCATATAAGGACTCACAATTATCTTCAGTTTGCATTTGAATCTACCATCTCCTTAATTCCTGCTCTCTATTGAAGATTTGCACCTGTATGGTTAAATTCAGAACATATTGCTGTATTAATAGTGTATTATTTAGCATTGTTTCTGTACATGTGGTGAACAACTAAAATTATGATTTATCATTTGGAGAATAAAAAGTCTATCTCTGTATGGCTGTATTGTCAATTCCATAAAAAACATGAAAATCAGAAAAACTGCAGATGCTGGAAATGCGAAATCAAAACATAAAATACTGGAAATGCTCAGCAGATATGGTCGCATCTGTGGGAAGAAAAATGGAGCTCTATTTCGCATCCCACAGATATGCCATGACCTGCTGAGTATTTGTAGCATTTTGCATTTTAATTCCATAAGAGACATATTTACTAATGATGTGACACAATGTCAATGGCACTTGTAGCAAAGCTAGTGTTGTCAAAGTATCATATCCAGAATGTTTACAATACACTGGTTATTTTCACCTTTTGTCAGAGTTGGTCATATAATTCTGTTCTTTCTGTACTCTGACCAAAATTTTGAATGTTTCTTGGATTTTTTTATTTTGTTAAGATTTTTAGTGTTGTTTGCTTATGCTTTCAATTTGTTAAGCACCATAGTTCTCCAGCTAGACCAAGAAATGGAAGACTTAGGTTCAGTACTTCATTATTCTTGAATACATTCTTGTAATTTTGTTTTCAACTTGCGCAACCTATGAGATTTCTGATTGCCCCTAACTTTGTCCATGTTACTAACACGTGTCCCTTTCTCCCTCTCTGGACTCTAGGTACCTAAGGTGGTGTGCTGGTCCATGAATCACGGGGCGAGCTGGTATGCAAGGACACGTTCTTCTGCTTAACAATATTAAAAATGGAAGACTAGCTAGATTATTTGCCTGGTTTAGTTTTTAATAATCAAAAGCAAAACCAGAGAGAAAAAAAAATTATATGATCATAAGGTGCAAGTGCTTGCTATTATTTTATGGCATGCCATCTATTGCTCTAATTAACCTGGATACTCTTTAAATGTCAAAAAAAAGCAATTTTCTGATGCATGCCACTGTTTAAATTTTTGCCCAGTTAAAAAAAAGACATTAAATTTTGAAATCTACTTAACAGAATACATGTACTTCATTACCGCAGCAATAACTGATGGGTAGCTGATGTTCATGAATTCTTTATTAGAGCCAAGCTAAAGGTATTTCTTGGTTGGAGATGAATAGTAAAATTAAATAAATTGACAATTTGAATTTATTTTGTTCTATATAACAGGTTAAGGGATCATCTAGAATTGCCACAGATCTTTACAGTGTTCATAGAAGTTATTTCACCTGAATGCTAGTGCTATCAAAGTTTTAATTCTGTTAATTCATGCTTGGCTTGAGAAGCCTTGAGTGTTCCTTTCATGCATCACCTTTGATTACTGCACATACTCACATTGGAAACCTCCCTATATAGTTCATCTTCCCAAAAGATGAAACTGCATGAAGTGATTGGAAGCTGTAATAAAAAATTATAACTAAACATTAACTAAAGTGCAGCTAATTTTTATTCATCCTCACCTCTGCTGAGTTTGTAAATAAGTTTAGTATTTGAATTTTTTCTACCTCTTCTGAACTTCCAAACATCTCCAGTCAAGGTAACCTGGTACAATTGGAGCAGATTCCTAAAGTTACTTATATCCATTAATATGCAAAAAAGACACCAGAAGGTTAGAGTCCTATTTCCTTGTAAGCATTTAGCCAAGTAGAAACACTGTAACATTTTTTTGTAACTACTACCTTCAAGTATGAATTTGGTTGTTCTAATTGTCAAAATATGTAGAAATTGGAATAACAGAATTCAGCTAGCCAAGTGCATTTATGGTCATGCAGTACATGTATCTGGCATATGGTAGATTTCCTTGTTACCATCACATCATTATTATCATTTTGGTTGTAGCACTGCCCAACATCAAACATCAAACTTCAATCCATCTTTTCTAGTCTGCATGCTCGCCCTGATGCTCTACCTGTGCCCACCTTAATGAAAGTCACTGTCTGTGACTCAACACATCTTTCTGCATTGTTATTTTGTTGGCTTTATGAAGTAGAATTGCTGGTCATGTGACACTTTATTTTCTTGCATGTTCACCTGTGTATCTGTTGGAGTTTCCGCTGAACAGTAGCTGCACTCCCTAAAGCTGCCTACAAACCACTGCTAAACTATTGGGTTTTCAGCTGTTTGTAATTACTTCTCCACTTAAAATCATCAGAGTGAAAATGTGAAGAAATAGTTTACATTAACAGTGCACATAGAGCCAGGAATGAGAGATCCAGGGAAGCATCTTCCACTTGGTTTGCATTTCTGCAAGGAATTTTATTTTAATTTTGCCCACTGTTCTAGATTATTCATGAATGTTTCTTTTCCCCCCCAAGGACTGCTGTTTCAATGGTTGTACACTGTACCTTAAGTTAAAGGGACAGCACTGAATCCCAGTTCCATTATTATCTTACAGAAAACAAAGTTGAATTGATAATAAAGGATATGGGAGAAAGGGCATTGTGGTGGACCACTAGTCTCAAACTTGTATTATTCCATGTGAGGTCAGATAGGCAGCCTGCATTCAAATATATGCTAATTGTTTTCCGCAACCAAACACCAAGAGCTATACTAGAACTTTGTTCTCACCTTCTGTAGAGATGTCCCTTACCAATTATCATCCTCTTGGGGAATGATTGAGATTAGAAACGCACATGTGGGAGGTTGAATGTGTGCCTTGTTCTTTCTGGCAGGGCTGTATTGATTGATATTAAACTATATTTTTAAAAAATCCTCACATTGTGGAAAGTAATTCCCTGCAGATACCAGTGGCAAACGTTGTTTGGGTTAAATTAACAAACAGGACACAATGCCTGGCACCGGTCACCTTGTTGACCCTTTTACCATAGTTAGATGACAAAGGATGGCTAAAATTATTCAGACTTCTTTGATATTTATAATCACTCTCATTGATGATTAGAAGTACAGTGAAAAGCTGTTTTTAAGGTGCAGGTTTTACCAAAATGTTGATTCTGAATTTCCAGAACTAGAAATTCATTAATTATGTAATTTATTCTATCAAGACCAATTATGCTGCCGAGAAAGCTACTCTCATTTATAGTTCTAAGTTAATTTTTTTAAAATCTAAAATACATTTTCACAATAGAGAGCATTTTTATAAAATTCAGCTGAAACCCTGTGTTTTATATCAGTATTATAAATACAACAGTTGCAAAAAAAAATCAAATACCTCATTGATTTCTTTAAAAGACAGAAATCCAACTTGGGTTTTCATTACACAAACTTCTATCTTATTCCTTCCAAATGTGTATTTTTTTCTTTAGTTAATCTACAATCATCAGGGTTTATTGTTTCTTTGAGTTTTATTGAAATGCATTTTTGAAGAATTTCGTCTTGATGGCTAACTGCACTTAACTAGTGCAGCCATAGTATAAGGGTGAGGTGGAGAAGCTGGAGTCTCAGTGTCCCAGAGTATAAGACTGTTGAGGCTTGTTAAAGAATACCCAGGAGAAGCCAAAACTGTAAATTTAGAACACCCAAATGTATTTAATATGATAATTATAGTTTAATTGTTATCACAGAAAAAGTGAATAGAATGTTAAATTGATTTTGGATCATTTGGATACAGTGTTTCATAGAGTTTTTCAGAATTTACCTCTCCAGATTTCTTTTCCCATGGAAGAACTCTTATTTTGTTTAAAGGGCTAGAAAGTGAAATTTAAAACAATGTTGTTGCTTCTGATATTACCCTTTCAAAATGTATTGTAGGTCATTGCATATGGCCAAGTGTCATCCATATGATAAGACAAAGGTTGTGTGGATAAGCTGTCTCTGTATTTCCTTACAATTGTCCCAATAGATACTATATTCCAATTTTTCCACCCATTCCTGTGGGAAACATAATTAACTTCATTCTAATAGTGTAACAGAAATAAGAACCAATTGTAAAAATCTAAAGCCAGCTGTTGGGTGGAACCAATGACTTGGGACAGTGAGAGGGTCCTCTCTCATTCTGCGAATTTCCTGGCATTTACCCAGGAATCCCTGTCCTCCACTTTTTCCCTTTTCAGTTTTTGTTTTATACACAGATAATTACAGTGCAATATGTTGTTAGCTCACTCCTTGGATGACTTTTATTTCCTAGCTTTAACAATGATATTAGATTATTGTTTATTTTTCCCTTGCTATTTACTGCAGGGACTTTAATTATTTAACTCTTAATAGCAATAATGTAGTGTTTCCTAAGCCTTATGTTTAGAGAAATTAGGATATCGTCATTAGTTAGGGTAGGTAAGGAATATGGAAGTTGTGGATTATTGGAGATGGAAAGTCTCAGCGTGATGGAGTTTGGCAGTAGAAGAATGTTTTAAAAAAAGTAATTTAACTTCTGTAAAACTAAGCTGACCAGATGAAAATGGCTAATAGTTTTCCCTGATGGGGATCCCAGGGATAGCTTGATTCATTTTGCTATTTATTAGTTCTGCCTTGACATTGGAAGATGAAAAAGAACATTAAACAAATTGGTTGCACATGTAGAATGGATCCATAGCAGTCAGGTATGAAATGCATTGAATAAAGAAGGAACTAAGTAAATATAGTTGGCAGTTCCTAGCACAATGTTGAATAGTAGTTTTACGGTGTACAGTGGTCAGAAATGAAAAATGTACCCAAAGCCTGGCAATGACGGTGGTTGGAATGAAAAGAGGAACTGTAAATCCTAATGAACTTAATAAAGAAATAATGCACATGAAGGGACCAAGAAAGAAACTATCTAAATGTTTTCCTTTACATTATGGTCACTCTTTGCAACTATTGTTTAAAGAAAAAGCTGCGATGGTGTTTTTTTTTATTTCTCTGTTTCTGGATGAGTTCAGTCCTCTCCATATGCTGTGATTTTTGCTTTTTGGTTTTGGCTTTGCCTGTCCCAGACATGTGCAAGGGTGCATGGACTAATTTTAACAATAATTTTAAAATTAATACATCATTAATTTATTAACAAAAGTTCAGTTCAAGTGCCATTGCTAATGACATTTTCTGTAGATTTGTTTATAGAGTTGAAGATATCCTGCTAATGTATTGTTCTGGTGTATTTGGGAGTTTTGTAAATGAGCTTTCCTGAATCACCTGAGGGCTTTATTTGAAGGTGAGAGTAATTGGGGAGGAAGCAGGTTTGCAGGAGCACATCAGTTTTACGCACTATTTTGTTGGAGTGGAGTAAGATGTTGGATTTCCTTCAGACCTGCTGTGCTGTTACATATTAGAGAAGTAGATTCAGAAATCTTCTGAACCAATTCAAATTCATTATTGAAAATTAAACTGTTATACAGTCAGTGCATCATGGAAATGGACCTGGTCTAACTGGCATAGTACGCTGTCGGACAGGAGAGCCAAAACTGAAAAGGAAGTAAAAGCACTTTGCTTTAGTATGTTTTTAATTCATTGTGTATGGCTTTTCATTGTGCATTGTAGACTTGTCGAATATTATTTCTACCCCACAACCTACAGATCTATACTTGCCAGCTTTCCTAAGCAAATAGAGTCCTAATCCAGCAGTGTTTGCACATCACTGTTATATATTTCAATTTTTTTAAATAACTATACAAATAAATATATACCCTGCAATTGAGATATAGTGCACAATTATGCTGCATTTTGAAAGATTCATATAGTCATGCATAATTTTAAAATAAATTTTCACTCTCAGGTGGCTGCGATATAATTTAGTTACAGCACAGGTGATGGTTCAATGAAGAGTCAGTCCTTATTTTGCCTTTGTAACTGCAACTGGATGTTTAAAATGATGTTTGTAGAAATTGGCATTTAGAATGCTTGCAGTTAGTTTGAGGAGATAGAAGATTTTAATTTTGAAAAGATGTTTACATTTTTAAGTTACTGTAGATGCTGTTAAAAATGTTGGTACTTCACCTGCCTGCTCTCTTACATAGCTTAGACCTATTCCCATAATGTAGAAAAATGAAAGCATTCTGCAGGGAGTTTGTTCTGGTACAAGTGTAGTTAATTTAGTTTCAAAGAGCTGAATATGCCCAATTTATACATTAAGGAAAAATAGTTAAGTCAACTTCAGATAGTCTTTCAACAACCCAAAGCTACTTGCTCTATTTGCTTTTGCTAAGTTAGTTTGTTCTCCCTCTTCTGCAGCTTACTTTTATGATAAGCTAATTGTGTGTTTTTTGCTTTGCTGGGTTTGGTTACTTCTGCCACCCACTATCAGTTTATTGAACTCTCTTCCACTGGTTTCTCAGCACTTTGCATAAAAAAAAATGACTCTTTTAATGTGGAATATTTTTTCCTTTCATTGCCTTTATAAAGATGTTTTATCCAAGGATTAAAGATAACTCGGATCTCTTTAATCATCTTGCTGGTTTTACTTGTATTGCACACTCTATATGATAAACATATGCTAGAACTTTTTATAGACTGTGGTTACTAATGTATTTATTTGTAATTAATGCACAAAAAGTGAGAACTTATTAGCACTGTACAATACATATCATTTATAGAAATTTCTTAATTGGTTTTGTTTCCTATTTTAAGAAAGATTTTTATATACAAAGTTTAAGTGTTCATCTTTGAATGGCAAATTTACTTGTTGATTTCTTATATCACTTTCTGTATCATGTCAGAAGTTATGTCTCCCCAAGACAAAAGTTGAGAGTGAGCTGCAAGAAATCCAGTGCTAATCCAGAATCCTGTTTGTAACCACTCAATTAACTCAAGTTCACAAAGGAAGTTAGCATTGCATTCAAAAAACAAAATACTATAAACATTAATATGTACATAGATAAGTAAGCAACCAGGCACATTATAACATTGAAAGCATAATACACATTCAACTGCGTAACTAAATACAATTATCACCCTTGATTAAATGATTCACCAGAAAAGGACAAAAAGCCTTTCGTTCCAAAATAATTAACCCCTCCCCCACCCCCTGATTGAGGATAAATGATCTCTATTGATCTTATAATAACTCAGGAAAGATGGCAAGTATTGAGAATTGAATCTAATGTCTGTCAGCTCATGTTTACAGAGAAGCTGCTTTTCACAAGCTGCCACAAAATTGTCTTTTTTTTTAGAATGCACTATAAAACCAGCAGTTATCCAGCCTCCTGTCCTTGTTTTTAGGGGGTATTTGAAATCTTAGTTTTCCATTTAAGGAAGTTTAATTATGGTTAATTGATAATGAATGGGATTTTCTAATGTAAATCTCAATGGACAGTGTGCTGTTATAAACCAAGTTTTCCTTGTAATATTCTTAAACTGTGATGGTATTTGAGGAGCCTAAGAAGTAGAATGTTGTAGATATGACTGCTATTATTTTGCTGATGAGTTCAAGGAGCTTTTGTTGATAGATTAAGCTGGTATCAGAAGTCAATTGTTCTACTTCCTCACAGCAGCATCATGGCAACATCATGAATCATTTTGCTTTTTGCCTTCAAATTCTTGTATGCCATATAATATGAGCCAGATATAGGAATGTTACAATTAGCAGTTTACTGAGTTTCATTCCCTTTCATTGTGTGAATATTTTGGAGCAAAATATTAACCATTTTTTAAAATGAAAAAAAGCCATCTGAAAAAGTTGTTTCTGCTTTTGTTAATTGAAGGTTACAAATGTTGTTTGTTGCTTAGACATGAAAATTGTATTTGCTGTTTTTATATAGTGTAACTTTCTTCTTTGCCACCTTTGACCTCCAGAAATAGCCAATTAAACCCTAAATGTTTTTTTAATTTTATATATAATTATATCGACAAAATATTATAATTGTGCACTTTTGTTATGCCTTGTTTCTGAGCACTGAGTTAATTTTGTTTCTTAGAAGATTATTTTACCCTGTAAAATGTGCCAATATGGAAGTTCCAGTTTATGCAATTTAATGCTGTGCTGTTTTAGTGGATATTGTCAAAGCCCTCTCCCCAACCTACCCTTTACACAATCCATATGTAAACTATATTATAGGAATCAGATTAAAAGTTAACACACAAATGTTGGAAATCTGAAATAAAATCAGAAGATGCTGATTTGTTTCTGAGTGAGACAGATGGGCAAATATTTAAGCAAAACTGGTTGTCCTTTGATAATGTGATTTTTTTTTCAGGAAAACTTATTACAGATATTCCTCAAACCTTATGAAGGAAAAAAGTAAGATAAAAATGGGGTAGGTGTGTGGGGGTGGAATTATTTGTACTGCAGTCCAAATTTAGCTTGAATTGAGCATTTGCTTACAGTGAATTTATTTCTTGTATGAGAGAAATGGACTTGTATAATGTTTTACCAAGCCCAATTTAAAATTTGTTCACATTGGCCTAAAGGAAATACATCCATGGTCATTTGCATGCAATGTGGAGTAGTGAGGGCAGATTCCTTTTTGTCTCATTGTATAAATTTAACATTTCTTTTTATATTACTGAGCTGAGGAAAAAACGTCCTGTTTAAAGGGGCCCAAAGACTGGTAATGCTGAAGTCATTGAACTTCACTACCTAAGGTGCAGAGTGAGTTACAGTGTGAGTAAAGCTTGATAACATTCCAAATACAATGGAGCACCTGTAAACTTGAATTTTATTTTAGTAAAATTGCATTGAAAAAGATTACCATATATTTTTAAGATAAGCAAATTGGTAGAAAAAATGTTTTTGAAAAGAATTCAAAATTTATGCCAACTCTGGACAGATATTAACAGGACTCCACATTCTCACTGGAATTCTTAAAGAATCAGAATTGTAGTGATTTTTGGAGATGAATGAGGAGTTAGTGTGCCAACTTATGAGACTTCAGCCTGTTAAAGCACTCATGTTTGCAATAGGAAGGAACTGAAAAAAATGTTTATAAGAATGGGGCCAGTACACCAATAAAACAGTTGTAGATATATATTTTTTGCATAAGAATACTGTATTTGAAATGTTAACAGTTTTATAAAACGCTGTCTCTCTGTTGTCACCTGTCTGCTTCTGAAATGAGCATCTAGAAATTTCTAAATGTCAATTTGATAACTAATCTTTAAAAACAAAAGCAAAACATTGATTTTTTTTTCCTGCAAATTTCTGGATTTTAAGATCAGAAGATGTTAATGTTTGTCAATGATTGTCCTCATCATCAAAGAAATCATGGGAGCCAAAGCCATCATGTTGATATCATTATCTGGCTTTGGATTTGGTAAAAAGTGGCAGCCCTCTGAACTTGTGACTGCAGATATCATGAATGAAATTTATGAGGTATGCAGTTTACTTTAAAATCTCATCAATGCTATCTAGCGATCAACATGAGCATATGGAACCAAACCAAAGTGACAATGGAAGATCAAAGTGCATATTAGCATCTGGAAGGTTGGAACAAAACTGAATAATAAGGCGTCAGCAATTATTCATGGGGGGGGAATGTAAAATATAAAAAAGTAGATATTTCATTCTGTGATAGCAGAAAGCTTGCATTTCAGCTTGTGATTTAACAAAATGTTCTTTTCTTATTCATTGAGTTTGCCAAATGTGAAATCAACGTCTTTAATTTCCCTTTCTAAAGGTTTAAATGAACAAATTCTGGCTTGAAATAAATTGAAAGTTTAATTAAACAGCTTCTTTGAACATGTAAAGACCAACTGTGTGGACTTCATTTCTTGTTGCTGAATTAGAACCTGTTGCTGAAATCGTCTGAACTGAGGGAAGTGGTCATACTTGCAAACAATCCCATGCAATTGCTACATAATATAAAATCTAATTATGAATAACTATTTTATATCTAGAAACATAGAAAACTTCAGCATTTTTAATGAACCTACTAGAAAGAATCACTTCCTTGGAACATATTTTATGATAAAATAAACTGGGTAGCTAGTGATTGTACAAATCAGAAGAGAAGGAAAAAGACCCATTTTGTGAAACTAGTAATCCTAAATAACCTGTCATGTTGAAGGCTACTAACTAAAAGTGGAAAAGTGAGCCATTTGAATTACTCAAAACACTCAGGGTGGAGAAATGGAGGGAAGGGAAGGTTGAATATTATCTATCTTTTTAAAGTAACTGAAAATTTTAATATCCATATAAAGGGCTTGTATTATAAAATAGTTTTTAAAAAAAATGTTCACTATAGCATGATAAAACTTACCTACTAAGTTATATTTTGATAATTGAAAACTTCAGCCCTTTGCCAATGCATGGTTTTAGGTATAATGGTGTGTTTAAGGCTATGACAGTTTCAGTGAAGCAGATTTTGTTGGTTTATCTTGTAGTTTCTCTCAATGCACCTGGAATATTTTCCACATAAAATAAAAGATGTTTCTCATGGTATTTGATAGTTTCTTAAGAAGCCTTTGACAAAAACTGCAGAACAATTGAGAAAACCTATATTCAGGTAAAGTATACATACAGCACATTTTAAGAGAAAGTTACATATGTGAGAATCAGATCTACAACTTCTTCCATAACATATAACACTTATTACACACATTTGGCAGCATGTATTAGGAATCCAATTTAGTTAACCCATTGCTTCCTTTTTCTAACTCTGTAATTTTTGTGTTTAAATAATCTGGAAGGTTGGAACAAAACAATAATAAGGCATCAGCAATTCTTCATGGGGGGGAATGTAAAATATAAAAAAGTAGATATTTCATTCTGTAAAATATCAGATGATTAACCCAATTAGGTTTTTACTAATTATTCAAATTAAAGCTCTTTTAAATCTTAGACCTACTAAGTTGAAAGAAACAGCCCACCATTGAAGAAATGGCACGGATTTAGCCAAGTACATTCCTATTTACTATCCAGGTATACTTAGTTTGGGGGAAAATTTCTTAAAAGGCAAACAATTTAATTTTAAAAAAATATTTCACTTGTACAAAGCAGGTTAATTAGCCCTGCATTTGTTTATTAGCTTTTAAGTACATAATGTCACAAATATTGTTTAATTGTGAGCATTCTAGTTATTTTGTTCTGGATTATACAATCAGCGGGAACAGCACAGAACTAATTTTTCATCCTAATGTAGACCACATTCTCTAGTTTGGAAGTGTGTGATGGCCTTGAACACTTAAAGTGAGATCAATACAGATTCTCATAGAATCTCCCGAGCTGCCCTTCACTTCATGACTACTCAATTCTGGCTCTTCCCTTCCTTTATCACCATAGGTCTTCTTGATTCCAAGAGGTACACCTTGCCTCCTAGATCTCTTGACCACCCCCACCCATCCCCCACCCACCCAAATTGTAATTCCTAGGAGTTTGCCCATTAGTCTGACTGGAAATGTTCTCTGAGATAAGGAGAACCTTCCAACATCAAAGGAATCAATGTGCAAATTAAACTGGATTTTTAATGTATATGCAGACATGAATATTCTAAAAGATGCCAACTTAGATATCTCGACCAGTGCTCTGGTCTTCGTTTGCCAGGACAACAAAAAAGCATTTGAACCATGTACCCTCTGACTTGAAAGTTGCCTCTACGCCAGAGGAATGTTCTTAATAGAAAGTAATAAGGTTTAAATTCTTCCAAATCTCTGGTTTTTGCACTGAATTTCCCAAACCCATCCTAAAGCTGGTTTAGAATTATTTATACTAGTGTGCAATTTCAGTAGTATCTGAGATTTTCCTTTGAAATCTGAAGAACATGCAAATATCAAATTACTTGAGCTAATAAAAATGTTCTACTGTGAAATGTTTTGCATTCTACGTAAGCAGAGCTGCACTTGTTTCTACCAGCTTGAGACTACAGAGATATTTTTGCCCATGCCCACAGCAAGAGGTTCCAAATAGGAAATATTTTAGGATACCCTTAAGATAGACCTTGGTTGGCATTTACATTTCTGTCTTCCTCCACTGTTATTTAACAGAGGAAAGGAGAATGCAGTCCTATATATGGTGGTTTCAATCAGCCCAAAGTGTTCTGGAAGCAGTAGATTGTCAGGTGAAGGACTTTTCAGTGACGTCTGTAAGCAATCATAGAATTCAAGCTATCAAGGTTCCATTCTGTTCAATGCAGCATACTTCGGTCATAATTGTTATTATTCATTTATTTGCCCTTCTGTATCATAAATTGCAAACCTTTCAAACAGGAGTCAGCATCGTTGGCCATGCAGGTCACCACAAGTCCAAATCATCTGATTGAATAAGTGAGCACAAAGTAGTTGCTCCTGCCTTAATCCACTGTGATTGCCATGAATAACTGCAATATCAAAAATCAGATTAAGCTTCATGAACCTCTCAGCATGTCTTTCTTTTCCAAATGCAGATGCACCCTAACTTTCAGACTTGGAGAGGCATTTTTGAGCACATTATACACTTGTTTTTTAATGTTATTTAAAGGACTTGCAAGCACACTAGAATCTTGCACTACACTGAGGCAGGTCTTAATCCTCCTTCCAGGTAGATGTGAATTGCACGTGAAGCATTTTTACATGTAACAAAATACCATGTCTTTTCAATACATATTGCAAATTCATATTTTGTACAGACTAATGCACACTCATTTTGTTTTCATGATATTACATAGGAAATTCAGAATTCTATTTATTTTTTTTAATCACAGTACTATTTTGAAAAACTTTTGTCTCATTTCTTCAGCACATTGATAAATATGTCCATGGTGTGCAGCAGGCATAGTGTTTGAAGTTAAAGTGCAGAAATATGTTACCGGGATGAAATTGTCAGTTGTGTGGCAATTATTTTACTACTTTAGTTAAATACTTTAATTAGTAATGTGTTCATTTGCAAGTTCAGTTTTGTATTGGAAGTCTGATGTCAGACATTGTGGAATTGGCTTACATCCAAGACATGTTTCTCAATGTTTGGTGCAGTTATAGATAATTAAGAGTTAGATGGCCAGAGTGATAAGAGCTGGTGAGCCTGTGAGATGGTGTAGCAGTGACTTGCTGTTACCAGCAGGTAGCAGTATTGACCTATTAAAAATTCCACTGAGGGAATGTAATTTAAGGAAAAAATGTTCTTAGAATCTTAAATTTGTATTCTAAACTTTGTGTTCAAACCTTGCATTGTAATGTAACATACTTTAACACATTCATTATTTTCTAAGTAAGAGAAAGTATTTTGGTCATTAACCAAGCACTAATTGATAACCCCTGATGAAATTAAGCAAAATAAGGGAGGAAATTTGAAACTATTGCAAAAGTACTGATGATAGTACAGAAGAGGAAGGATATCAAGTGTTGCAAGGCCCTTTCTTAAATTGCAGTATTTAACACCCAGGCTATTTTCTGTGTTTTAAGGTTGAATATAATCTTTTATAAATGTTAAATGGTTGTAAAATAAAAGGTGCAGAAAAATGAATGATTCACGTTGACTCCTCTCAGTTCTATTTATTCATCGGCTCCTATGTTTATGAAGTCAATGCTCTGTTGTGTTAACTCTATTCTGCCTCCATTTCATTGTATAACATAAAATGTAAATACAATATATTTTTTATATTCCATATGGAATTTTTTTTGGAGGCTCTGGATCCTTGCATGTTATTAGTTCTGTTAATTCACACATAACCAGTAATAAAGTTTTTGAAATTTGATTTTAAATTTTTATTTTTGGTGACCAACAAGGAAATAAGATCGTGGTGGGGGAAAAATATGGGTTATGCTGAAAACACCAGAGGTAATTTGGGGAAAATTAGCATTATGAAACCATAATAAAACAAATGTAAGGAATGTGCACAATAACAGCATTGACCTGATGTGCATTAAGAATGGACTCAACTTTCCAGAGCCAAACTGTGGAAGGGTGAAAGTTTTAGTTATTACAATATTTGCAGTAATTCTAAATGGATCATTAGATTGGTACTAAATATCTGGGAAATGAAAGGATGAAATATACAGATTTGTTCAGTCTTGGAATTCATGAAGTACACACTCCAATGATTCAGGTCCAATTCCAGCAACATTTCAAAGTTCTATTCAATGAAAAAAAAGGTCCAAAATTTATTGAGGAGCAAACTTTCTTGGGTTGGGGTGGCAGTAAAACAATGGCTGCAACATCCATTTAGTTAATTATTTTCTGCTTTAATATTTGTCACAATTCTGGCGTTTTTCTGATTTGCTTGAGATTCTTAAGATTAATATTTTAATTTTTCTTCCTATTGTCACGCAGCCTATAAACAGTGTCAGAGGACAGTTAAGAGTCAACAGTGGTGGTGTGGAGACATAAATAGGCCAGACCAGGTAAGGAAAGCAGGGTTCCTTTTCAGAGGGATACTTGTGAACCATTTGGGTTTTTATTCCAATCTGACATTTTCGTGGTCACTTTTACAGATAATTACCATTCTATTTCCAATTTATTTTAACTGAATTCAGGTTAGTTGGTTTTAAGTTTTCAAATCTGTGACACTTAGCCTAGCTTAACACTCCAGTAGCAAGACCACTATAATTGGTATTGGTTTATTATTGTCACTTGTACTGAGGTACAGTGGAAAACTTGTCTTGCATACTGATCGTATGGGTCAATTCATTACACAGTGCAGTTACATTGAGTTAGTACAGAGTGCATTGAGGTAGTACAGGTAAAAGCAATAACAGTACAGAGTAAAGTGTCACAGCTACAGAGAAAGTGCAGTGCAATAAGGTGCAAGGTCACAACAAGGTAGATCGTGAAGTCATAGTCCATCTCATTGTATAAGGGAACCGTTGAATAGTCTTATCACAGAGAGGTAGAAGCTGTCCTTAAGTCTGGTGGTACATGCCCTCAGGCTCCTGTATCTTCCACCTGATGGAAGAGGAGAGAAGAGAGAA
The DNA here is from genome assembly GCF_009764475.1 of Pristis pectinata. Lineage (NCBI taxonomy): Eukaryota > Metazoa > Chordata > Chondrichthyes > Rhinopristiformes > Pristidae > Pristis > Pristis pectinata. Next base: position 12,113,680 of record NC_067427.1, on the reverse strand, counting down.
TATCCTGGGTGGGTGGGGTCTTTGATTATGCTGGCTGCTTCGCCAAGACAACGAGAGGTAAAGACAGAGTCCAAGGAGGGGAGGCTGGTGTCCGTGATGCACTGGGCTGTGTCCTCAACTTTCTGCAGTTTCTTGCAGTCCTGGGCAGAGCAGTTGCCATACCAAGCCATGATACATCCAGATAGGATGCTTTCTATGGTGCATCGGTAAAAGTTGGTGAGAGTCAAAGGGAACAAACCAAATTTCTTTAGCCTCCTGAGGAAGTAGAGGCGCTGGTGAGCTTTCTTGGCCGTGGCATCTACATAATTTGACCAGGACAGACTGTTGGTGATGTTCACTGCCAGGAACTTGAAGCTCTCAATCCTCTCAACCTCAGTATCATTGATGTAGACAGGTGCATGTACACCATTCCCTTTCCTGAAGTCAATGACCAGCTCTTTTGTTTTGTTGACATTGAGGGAAAAGTTGTTGTCATGACACCATTCCACTAAGCTCTCTATCTCCTTCCTGTACTCTGCCTCATCGCTGTTTGAGATACGGCTTACAACGGTGGTATCAACTGCAAACTTGTAGATGGAGTTAGAGCAGAATCTGGCCACACAGTCATGAGTGTATAGGGAGTAGAGTAGAAGGCTGAGGATGCAGTCTTGTGGGGCACCAGCGTTGAGAATAATCGTGTCGGAGATACTGCTGCCTATCTTCACTGATTGATTGCCGTCTGTTTGTTAGAAAGTCAAGGATTCAGTTACAGAGGGAGGTGTTGAGTCCTAGGTCTTGGAGCTTGGTGACAAGCTTGCTTGGGATTATTGTATGGGATTAATGCCCCTCAAACTTCAGTAATGATTTAATTAAAATGGTCTCCCTTCCAGAGTTTGGCTCTAGGAAGTCGACTCCATTTTTTTAAGTGCACAGTTCTGGCCTGTGCCACTATTGTGCATATTCCTCAAATTATGATTGTGACTGCAAGTCTAATATGATATGTCAATATCCTTTTCCTCATGGCCAAAGACACACACATACATATTTTTGGCCAAGAGAGGAAAAGGGCAATTGAAGATCAAGGCCTCACACCCAGCTTAAGACTAGTGGCGTACTGGGCTGCAATGATGCCTGTATTCTTGTGAGATTTGAAGTACTCACACCAGGAACCTTGAAGCATTAAAGCGATACCACCAATGCAGTCCCTGCACAATTTTTCAAATCCGCTTTCAGGATAAGCAAATCAATGTCAGTGTCTTCTATAAAACTAACGACCCAGCATTGATGCCCTACATTCAATCATCTCCATTGGGCAGGCTACATTGCTCACATGCCCAAGACACAACTCCTGAAATAGGCACTCCAAACACAACCCTTTCATGAAAAGAGATTGAGGTGGACAATTAAAAAAAAATCCTTGAAAACCGCCTTGTAAAATAATAGCAACTTTTCCACCAATTCCTAGGAATCCCATGATTGCTCGAGGTGGAGGAGGAGTATTTAGGATGGGAAGGAGACCCTCGAGTTAATGCAAAGGGAGCACCAGGGAAGCCCAGCATAAATAGTGAAAAAGTGTACCACCTCCCAAACCACCCACCCGTCAGCCCTGCCAAGCACCTCTTGCTTCACCTGTGACAAAGTCTGTCCTGCATTGGCATCATCTGTCACCTCAGAGCTGGAATGGAAGCAGGTCGTTGTTAGGATCACCACAGCAGAAGCAGCATTGTGTGTTCTCATCTCAGGATCAATAAGATATCTTTAATAGTCACATGTACATCGAAACACACAGTGAAATGCATTTTCTTGCGTAGAGTGTCCTGGGGTCAGCCCGCAAGTGTCTCCACGCTTCTGGTGCCAACATAGCATGCCCACAACTTCCTAACCTGTACGTCTTAGGAATGTGGGAGGAAACCGGAGCACCCAGAGGAAACCCACACAGGCACAGGGAGAATGTACAAACTCCTAACAGACAGTGGCTGGAATTGAACCTGGGTCGCTGGCATTGTAATAGTGTTATGCTAACCACTACTCCACCGTGCCTGCCCGTTAGATTAGGCTGTTCGACTAGGAACAGAGACAATTGTGGAGATAGGAAATTATGGAATTCATCTTTTAGTATTCCAGCAAGACAGAAACATCTGCATATATATTGATGCAAATCATTTTTAAAGAGAGCACTTTCAAAGGGAACAGTACACATTTGAGCTTGAATAATGTTCTGAATGAAATGGTGAGGTTTCGTATTTGAGCCTCACTATTCCTATCCTTCATTGAACAAGCACACACCTTACCACATGACAACATGGATCCCAACCTGAATGTTTTCTCACTGTTCAAAAGCAACAGAGACAAGGTTTGAAATAGAAAACAGAAAATAATAATCTGTAAAGTAGAACATTACATTTTGTAAGTTTCTAATGCTGATTAGATATCATGGGGTTTTTATATATATTATGCCAGCCACTTTAGTGTAATGAAACTAAATGGAAGTGACTGGCATAATAAATATATAATAAAGCCTATGATGAGCACTTAGCAATGAAAGCGATAAAGGTAATGTTCACTGGGTTGTTAAAAGGCTAGGACTTCAATCCAGTAGTAACTGAGATGTTCAAGCCATAATCATTCCAGGAATGACTGAAAATATGTTGCTTTCAGCCAGCATGACATTGGTGTCAGGGAAGGGAAAGTCACTGAGAGTTCACTTTTCTGATTGATAACACAAGATTACTGTGGCTCAGATGAGGAACAGATAAAATATAATGATTGAAAACTATTTCAAATGTTAAAAGTATTTAGTGAGGTAGATCCAGCAAAACCATTCCCTGTAATTGAAAAACACGGGTGCATAGAGCTAGGCCATTCATGAGGGAAATTCTTCTCATATTAGTAGAAATCTGGGACTCACTCCCTCCCATAAGAGTTCTTCATGAAGATCTTCACTAGACTGACAGCAATAGATGTTTTGTTAGATAAGCGTGACAGGAGATGTGGAGTAAGAAAATAGAGTTGAGATGCAAAACAACCATGATCTTATCGAGTGGCAGTGGGGTTAAATGTCTTAAACTAATTGCCGTGATACTTGCTCTGCAAGGACTCCAGATCTCGATAAGCAAAGAGAAGAAGGAAAATAAATTGGAATAATGATTTTTGTTTCTAATTCAATTGTGTTGAACCTGGTTACAATATGCGGAACATACCAGGTAGTTATTAGTAGGGTATTGTTAGCGTGCAGGGTTGCTTTAATACATCTGTTGTTTAGAAAGCTTTTTACCCATTTGTAGCTGCAATCTCAGAATGTTTTGCTGACATGTTGAACATGATGCATTACATCTCAACAGACCTCAGACCTTTAAACTGCAGTTACACAGCTGCAGTAGACAGATGGTACTGCAGTGAGTCACTACATGAAAATGGCATCCAATTCATTGTTAGTTGAAGGAAAGCATCAGATACCCTGAAAGAAAAAAAAGGCATTATAATGGAGACTTTGTGATTAAATAATATATTAAATGAAAGAGAAAGCCAGTAAAGTTGGGACTTAAATAAGGAACTTTGTTATTTTGCTTTGCTATCCTTTCCTGCAGCCACAGATGCTTGCTGGGATATAGTTCCCTGAATGTGACTTTGGCCAGAGAGACTAGTTAACTTGCAAACGTGAATGATTGTCATTTGTCTGTTCAACCATGGAATGCACTGCAGCCAAGCTCAATTCTCAATGGATAGTGACCAGAAGATGGCTGATTTCCTTCACCATCCTCCATACAGCCTACCCCACTGCCCCCATATTCCCTCCCCCAGACCAATTATACCCAAACATATTCTTTCCTAACTCAGAAGATGAAGGCCAATTGTAGTTCCTTGGACCCATGTTGGTTTATTTGCTCTGTACTGCTTCAGCTGAACTGTCCATGAGGCCTGTTGCAGTCAAAGAAAAATATTTGAAAGAATGATAGTAAAGTATCCAATCCATTTCATACTGATCTCAGTCTGTTTTCAGAAACCACATAAGTCTGAAGTACCTGCAAAGCTTCATCCTCAACTCAATCTTAGCATGATGGAAATATGTTACACCGTTTTTGTTTACAAATATGAAAATGCACCCCTCTGAGATTTACAAAGCATCCAAATCATTATCCCTTCAAAGGTAGGTGAAACCAAACTACTTTCCTCTCTCACTTATCTCCAAAAGAGGGGCCTGATGTGAATGCAATTTGTTGCTTCAGTGACCAATGTTCATTAAATCTCTTCACAAAAGATCAAAACCATTTCTACTGCAGCAGTTATTACATAGATTAATTGGAATAATTATAGTCAGTGCAACTGGTTTAAATAAAACAAATACCATTAACTTGCTATATAATCATAGGATGACGGTAATGCATTAAATTTTGGTAAATACTTTCAACTGTTTGTCCTTGTTGAAGTGTGTACTTAGTGTTTTTTTATTTTGAAGGTAGTATGACTGCTCATTGGTATGACTGATCATTCCTACAAAACAAAACTTGGGCTGTAAATTTAAAATTGATGCAATCAGTTTGGAAGCATGAATTGAGCACAAAGTTTACAGAATTTGTAAAGGTCTGGCCCAGGCTGTATCATTTTGAAGTGACCATGGCTGCTGCTTGAAATCAGTGCAGTCAAATTTTGATATTGAAAAGCCCCTATTCCTATTCCTATTCCTATTCCTGTCTAACTCATGGACACAACTTGAATTGCTGCTTAAAGGGGTTGGATAAAACATATTGTGGCTGATTCCAACATCTAAGTCACCCCCATCCCTTTGCTAGCCCATTGGCTAAAAGGCTAATTGTAGCAACTTGGATCCTTGCTGGTTTATTTGGCTCTGTCCACGTGAGGTCTGTTCCATTCAAAGCAACAAAATCATAAATGAAAAGTTCAAAAGAACGTAATAAAACTTCTTTTGAACCTTCAACCTGGCCTTAAAATCAAATGTTGTTTTCAGAAGTAGACAACAAGTGTTTAAATGAATTGCACAGCCTAGTGAAGCAGGATGACTCCTTAATTGGGCTACTTCCCCCAGTCTGTCTCACCCTAATTCCCAGCCCCGTCTCAATCACTTTCCACCCCCATCAACATCTTTCCCAGTGTCAGCTTACTCCTACTTCATGACACCTCTTCCTCCCAGCTTCACTAGTGTAGCGATTGTGCACATCACAATTCAGAGAAGTTGGACCAACCTGTTGAACAATTGATGATGAGACTTGGACCAGCTTAGATGAGTCCTTTGGGTCACTGTTCCAGCATATCACCATTCTAGCATACCGTAGTTGCACACCTGATAGACTGCTGACTTTGAGTACCAATAAATTTAGGGCCTTTTATTTTGAACATCAGAGGGCCATAGCCCAAGGTGCAGGACACAACTGAGGTTAAGATGAGGAGAGATACAAAAACTCAATTTGCTGACATCGAGCTTGAGTTCTGAAAAAAAATATGAATACTGTATAAGGAAGGAGTTTCAGTTTGTGCAGTGAAATTACAGAAATGTGGAGTTTGGTTGTTATTATTTTGACAGCAGATGAGCTTTAACAGTGCACACCAGAACCGATGCTTATATTAACATATTGAGACCTGAGATACTTCAAACACTTGATGCATCAGCAGGATATTTAATTCTAGCACAAAATGAATATGTGCCAACCCAGTTGAGATCAGCTATTAATACAGATCAGATATTTAACTGGGATGTTGGTAGTTCTGGAAAGGACACATTAATGCCCATTTTTGTTTCCATGTGAAAAGGTGAGTAGAGCTTTTCCTTGAATTATTCCATTGCTGGAGTGATGGCTTTTGCAATGGTATTAAAGGATTTCAGAAAGTTGAATCAAGATGATAAAGGCTTCTTTAACTTTGAGTGAATATAGAGAAAGCATGTTTTTCCAAGATGATGTATAACTTGTAGATGATGTTAATTGTTACACAGTGCATGATGTATTTATCCACTGAACCAATGCAATAGCAGCTTTGAAAGCTCATCGTTACTTTGCCGCCATCTGCTGTAATGGGAATAATCTTGAACTGACAAGTAGAAATATGTCTCCAGCCCTCCTACACTCATGTAGCACATTGCAATAAATTCCCTTATGTGAGGCTGATGGAAAAACAAACCGGGATCGCCCAGTAATTCCAGCACACAATGACTTTTGGAATCTGATTGGCAGCTGCAGACATGGGCATCACCATTGTCATGCTGATACCTGCCTCCATGACAGATGAGACTAACAGCAAGACAGGCATCTGTTGAGGGGTAGCAGGAGGAGGGGAGGTGGTCATTCAATCCAAATTAGCCAGGCCTTTGTTATCCAAATAAAAAGCACGCAGCTGCTGGACTCTCCAGTAGACTTCAATATAGGTATGGCTAGTAAGTTGAGTATTAATATCCAGCTCTGCAGTGTGTTCTTACTATATTGTTAACTTGCCTGTGATTATCTTCATATTATTATTTCTTGTTATCTGAATAGTCAATATATTCTGACAATAATGCAGTCTGATATCCCTGTTTAAAGTTTTTTTTTGAAACAAAGGCTGTTGTGAGATAGGATCACCACTGTGAGAAAATGACAGCTCTGCAGGTTATAAAGAACAAGAACAACAAGGTAAAGAAAGAAGCTGCAGCGGGAGGAAGATGGAAAATTGTAAGAGAATTACAGAAAGAGAGAAAGAATGCAAAGAAGTAAGAACAGAAACTCATAAGATAAATGCCATCTAAATATTTTTATCATGTTTATTTTTTGAGGTCAAGTCAAATCATCAGTACCCAAATATGGTTTGTTTTCAGGATCATTGCTGAATGCCTGGAAAACAGCATATTCAACCATAGGAAAATGTCTTGTGTCAGTGGGACCCTTACTATTTGTTTTTAGGTTAGTGAAATGTAGGAGGTTTGATTAGTAATTTCTCAGATAACATGGTGTTGTGGGTAGTGAGGAGGGTGGCCTTGGGCTACATGGTGACAATAATCAGTCGGTAAGATGGGCAGAGTATTGGCAGATGGATTTTAATCCTGATAAATGTGAGGACTGATAAAGATTACATAATTAATGGTAAGGCCCTAGGGAGCAAAGGGACCCTGCTGTACATGTCCAAGGATCCCTGAAAGTAGATATGGTAATGAAGAAAGCATATGGAATACTTGCCTTCATTAACTAGGGTATAGAGTATAAGAGCAGGGAGATTATGGTACCATTTTATAAAACTTTGGTTCGGCCTTTGCTGAAGCATTGTGTGCTGTTCTGGTCACCTCCAGAATAGGAAAAATGTGAGTCCACTGGAGAGGGTGCAAAGGAGAGTCACCAGGATGTTGATTGGGATGAAGCATTTAAGTTCTGAGGAGAGACTCAGCACTGCAGAGGCCACACGCTGGTTGCTGCAGGAGGTCCCTGCAGCAACCAGTTAGTCAGCTCTTCCCAGTCTGAAAATAACCCATCAATTCCTACTCTCTGTTTTCTGTCACTTAAGTAATCCTCGATGCATGCCTGTCTATTACCCCTAGTTGTTGTTTAATAACCACTAATGTGGCACCATATCAAAGACTTCCTGAAAGTTCGCATGTCATTAGTTCAGCCTTACCTATTATACTAGTTTATAATCTCAAAATCCCAATGGAGTTGTCAGACATGTTTTTCCTTCCATAAATCCACATTGACTCTGCCCAATCCTTTCTTTATTTTCTGTACCCTATTACCACTTCCTTAATAATAGATTTCAGTATTTTCTGTACTGCTGATGCCAAGCCAACTGATCTATAATTCCTACTTTCACCCTCCCGCTTTCTTAAATATTAGTATTTGCTACATTCCAATCTGTGGGAACCATTCTAGGATCTGTGGACTTTTGGAAGATGATGGTTGGGTCATCAGATCCTGTGGATGTATCATCTTTCAGTCCCATGAATTTCCGCATTACTAATTTTATACAAACGCTAGTTTCATTGGACTCATTTTTCTTCACTGTATCTAGGTGGTTTTCTAATGTCTTCCAAAATATTTGTGTAATTTCTCTGCCATTTCCTTATTCCCTGCTAAAATTTCTCCTATTTCAATATGTAAGAACTTTAGCTAATCTTTTCTTCTTTATATATCTGTAGGAGCTCTTGCAATCTTTTTATCTTTCTTACAAACTCTTGTATTCTCCTTTCCCTTTATTTATCAATGTTTTCATTCTGAATTCCTAACTTTTCCAGGTCTTCAGCATTTTAGAACACACAACAATACAGCACAGTATGGGCCCTTCAACCTATATAAACACCTATTCCTTCATCAATCTAACCCTTCCCTCCTACACAGCCCATAACCCTCCATTTTTATTACACCCATGTGCTTATCTAAGAGCCTTTGAAATGTCCCTATTGTATCAGTCTCTGTTACCACCTCTGGCAGTGCATTGCAGGCGCCCACCACTCTCTGTGTAAACATTCCTCCTCTGACCTTAAACTGATGTCCTCTGGTATTGGCCTTTGCTGCCCTGGGGAAAAGGTGCTGGCTGTCTACACTATCTATGCCCCTCATAATCTTATATACCTCTATCAAGTCGCCTCTCATTCTGTGTCACTCCAAAGATAAAAGCCCTAGCTCTCTCAACCTTTCCTCATAAGACATGTTCCCTAATCCAGGCAGCGTTCTGGTAAATCTCCTCTGCACCCTCTCTAAAGCTTCCACATCCTTCCTATAATGAAGTGACCAGAACTGAACACAATACTCCAAGTGTGGTCCAACCAGAGTTTCATAGAGCTGCAACATTACCTCGTGGCTCTTTAACTCACTCCACCGACTAATGAAGGCTGGCACACCATATGCCTTCTTAACCACCCTCTCAATTTGCGCAGCAACTTTGAGGGACCTATGGACTTGAACCCCAAGATCCCTCTGTTTCTCCATGCTGCTAAGAATCCTGCCATTAACCTTGTACTCCACCTTCAAGTTCCTTCTTCCAAAGTGTATCACTTCACACTTTCCAGATTGAGCTCTATCTGCCATTTCTCCGCCCAACTCCGCATCCTGTCTATATCCTATTGTAACCTATGACAACCTTCTACACTATCCACACCACCTCCGACCTTCGTGTCATCTGCAAATTTACTAACACACCCTTCCACCTCCTCATCCAAGTCATTTATAAAAATCACAAAGAGCAGAGGTCCCAGAACAGATCCCTGCAAAGCACCATTAGTCACTGACCTCCAAGCAGAATACTCTCCATCTGCTACCACACTCTGCCTTCTGTGGGCAAGCCAATTCTGAATCCATGCAACCAAGTTTCCATGGATTCCATGCCTCATGACTTTCTTGATGAGCCTACCATGGGGAATCTTGTCAACCACCTTACTAAAGTCTATATACACCACGCCCACGGTTCTCCCTTCATCAATTTATTTTGTCTCTTCCTCAAAGAATTCAGGCTCGTGAGGCATGACCTGCCCCTCACAAAACTATGCGACATGTGCTATCCCTAATAAAGCTATGCTTGTCCAAATGCTCATAAATCCTGTCCCTAAGAATCCTCTCCAATAGCTTGCCCACCACTGACATAAGACTCTCTGGTCTATAATTCCCAGGATCATCCATGGTTCCTTTATCTTGCCATCCTTTCCCTGTCTCAGTGGGACAAACCTATCCAGAACCCCATGCAATTATTCCCTAAACAGCCTCCACATTTTGGCTGTGCATTTCCCTGAGAACATTTATTCCTAATATACACTCCCAAATTCCTGCCTAATACCGGCGTAAGTAGCCCTCCCCCAATTAAAAATTTTCCCATATCATCTGCTGTTATCCTTGTCCATGGCTTTGCTAAAGCTCAGGGAGTTGTGGTCACTATCTCCGAAATGGTCACCACCAAGACGTCTGTCACCTGACCAGGTTAATTGCCTAGTGTTAGATCCAGTATGGCCTCTCCTCTAGTCAGCATGGCCACATACTGTGTCCGGAATCCTTCCTAGACTCGCCTAACAAATTCTGCCCCATCTAAACCTTTTGCACTAAGGAGGTGCCAATCAATATTAGGGAAGTTGATGTCTCCCATGACATCAACACTGTTATTTTTGCACCTTTCTAAATCTGCCTGTTTATCTGCTCCTCAGTGTCCCGGTGGCTACTGGGGGGGGTCTATAGAATACTCCCAATGGAGTGATTGCTCCATTCCTGTTTCTGACTTCCACCCACACTGACCCAGTGGACAATCCCTCCCCAACGTCCTCCCTTTCTGCAGCTGTGATACTATCCCTAATTAGCAATGCCACTCCCTCTCTCTTTTACCTCCCTCCCTAACCCTTTGAAACACCTAAACCCCAGAACCTCAAGCAGCCCTTCCTGCCCTTGCGACAGCCAAGTCTCTGTAATGGCTACAACATTGTAATGCTACGTAATGATCCATGCTCTAAGTTCATCACCCTTATTCTTAGTACTTCTTGCATTAAAGTACATTTCAACCGTCCAACTGACTGCATTTATGCCCTATCCACTGCTTATCCTTCCTCACAGTCTCCCTGCACATCGCATCTACCTTTCCACCAACTGCTCCATCATTTGACCTAACGCTCTGGGTCCCATCCTCCTGCCAACCAAGTTTAAACCCTCCCCAACAGCTCCAGCAAACCCACATTGGTCCCTCTTGCGTTCAGGTACAACATGTTCCTTTTGCACAGGTCATACCTTCCCCAGAAGAGATTCCAGTGATCCACAAATCTAAAACCCTGCCCCCTGCACCAACCCTTCAGCCACGCATTCATCTGCCATATCTTCCAATTCTTACCCTCACTGTCGCGTGGCACAGGCAGCAATCCAGAGATTACCACCCTTGAAGTCCTGATTTATAGCTTCCTTCCTGACTCCCTCATTCTTTTCCTATCTATGTCGTTGGTAGCAAAGTGTACCACGACTTCTGGCTGCTTACCCTCCCCCTTAAGAATGCTGTGGACTTGATCCAAGTCATCTCTGACCCTGGCATCTATGAGGCAACATACCATCCAGGAGTCTCGTTCTCGTCCACAGAATCTCCTATCTGTTCCCCTAACCAATGAATCCCCTATCACTACTGCATTCTACTTCTTTCCCCTTCCCTTCTGAGCCACAGAGCCAGACTCAGTGTCAGAGAACTGGTCGCTGTGGCTTTCTTTGGTAGGTTGTTCCCCCCACCCCCCCCCCAACAGTATCCAAAACTATATACCTGTTATTGAGGGGAACGGCCGCAGGGGTACCCTGCACTGACTGCCTATTCTCTTTCCCTCTCCTGGAGATCACTCAGTTACCTGCATCCTGCAACCTAGGTGTGACTCCCTCCTGGTAACTCCTTTATCATCATCTCCTCAGTTTCCCAAATGATCCAGAGTTCATCCAGCACCAGCTCCAGTTCCCTACCGCGGACTGTAAGGAGCTGCAGCCAGATGCACATATCTCAGGACGCTGGAGGACTCTCTGACTTCCCACATCCTGCAAGAGGAGCATACTACTGCCCTGACTGCCATTCCCACTGCTCTAACTGTGCAATAACAAAGAAGGAAAGAGAACTTACCAGAGCCTCACCTTAGCCTCCACTCACTTCCTCTGCCTCTTCTCGCCGAAGCCTTAAGGTCCCATTCTTGCACTGAGCCACTACTACAATGGCCAATGACATTAATTTTCTGACAACATTTTGATTTGACCTCAAACTTTTTATCTTCTAAATAGCTAAGGCTTCTTTACCTATTTTGTTTGCCTTAGAGGTACATATAAGAGAAACGGAGGAGCAGCAGGTCCCTCACAGGTATGAGCTAACTGTTTAAAAAGCTTGTGTGTTTTCATGGGCTTTTGCTTGCAGAATTAAGAAGGGCCAATAAAAAGGAGGTTGTGTAAAGCGGAGCGGCCATTGTCGGAGCGGCCATTGTCGGAGTGATCCGGGTCAGAGAGGTAAGGCTTTGGCTCAACAGGCTTCGGTAAGAACAGGCAAGAGGCGAGGTAAGTGGGGATGTTGACTTCTTTTTCCTTGTTACATTCTTTGTAGAATTAGTTGGCATGTCTGCAGGGTTAGTGCTTTGTTCAGGGTGTCAGATGTGGGAATCCTGGGAGACTTCCAGCCTTCCCGATGGCCACATCTGCGCCAGCTGTGCCGAGATGCAGCTCCTTAGAGACCATGTTAGGGAACTGGAGCTGCAGCTTGATGACCTACGGCTTGTTAGGGAAAGTGAGGAGGTGATAGACAGGAGCTACAGGGAGGTAGTCATCCCTAGGCTACAGGAGTTAGATAACTGGGTGACTGTCAGGTGAGGGAAGGGAAATGCCCAGATAGTGGAGAGCACCCCTGTGGCCGTCCCCCTCAGCAATCAGTGTATCGTTTTGGATGCTGTTGAGGGGGATGACCTGACAGAGGATGGCCATGGTGACCGGGTTTCTGGCGCTGAGCCTGGCTCTGTTGCGCAGAAGGGAAGGAGGGAGAAGAGGAATGTGGTAGTCATAGGGGATTCCATAGTGAGGGGAATGGAGAGGAGATTCTGTGGGTCTGATAGAGACACCTGCATGGTGTGTTGCCTCCCAGGTGCCAGGGTACGTGATGTCTCAGATCGGGTTCAGAGAATTCTGAAGGGAGAGGGTGAGCAGCCAGAAGTCTTGGTACATGTTGGAACCAATGACGTAGGTAGAAATAGGGAGGAGGTCCTGAAGAGAGAATGCAGGGAGTTAGGAAGGAAGTTGAGAAGCAGGACCTCCAGGGTAGTAGTCTCAGGATTGCTGCGTGTGCCATGTGCTAGCTAGGGCAAGAATAGCAGGATCAGGCAGATGAATGTGTGGCTGAGAGACTGGTGCAGAGGGCAGGGCTTCAGATTCTTGGATCATTGGGATCTCTTCTGAGGGAAGTATGACCTCTACAAAAAGGACGGGTTACACCTGAACCCAAAGGGGACCAATATCCTAGCGGGCAGGTTTAATAGAGCTGTTAGGGAGGGTTTAAACTAATTTGGCAGGGGGATGGGAACCAGAGTGATAGGGCTGAGGAAGGGGAAAACAGTAATAAATCAAAGATAGCGCGCAGTAAGGAGGACAGGAAGGACAAGGCAGGTGATGGGGCAAATTTGCAACCAGTGGGATGAGTTGCAGTGCAATCAAAGCAAAAAGTACCAAATACTGAACTTAAAGTATTATACTTAAATGCACACAGCATAAGAAATAAGATGGATGATCTTGAAATACGGCTACAGATTGGCAGGTATGATGTTGTGGCCATCACTGAGATGTGGCTAAAGGATGAATGTCTTTGGGAGCTGAACGTCCATGGATACACAGTGTATCGGAAGGATAGGCAGGTAGGCAGAGGGGGTGGCATGGCTTTGCTGATAAGAAATAATATTAAATCATTAGAAAGAGGTGACATAGGATTGGAAGGTGTAGAATCTTTATGGGTTGAGTTAAGAAATCACAAGGGTAAAAGGATGCTGCTGGCGGTTATATACAGGCCTCCAAACAGCTGCCGTGATGTGGACGACAAATTACAACAGGAAATAGAAAAGGCTTGTCAGAAGGGCACTGTTATGATAATCGTGGGGGATTTTAACATGTGAGTGGATTGAGAAAATCAGGTTGGTACTGGATCTCAAGAGAGAGAATTTGTAGAATGTCTACAAGATGGCTTTTTAGAACAGCTTGTTGTTGAGCCCACTAGGGGATCAGCTGTACTGGATTGGGTATTGTGTAATGAACCAGAGGTGATTAGAGAGCTTAAGGTGAAGGAACCCTTGGGAGGCAGTGATCACAACATGATTGAGTTCACTTTGAAATTTGAGAAGGAGAAGCCGAAATCCGATGTGTCGGTATTTCAGTGGAGTAAAGGAAATTACAGTGGCATGAGAGAGGAACTGGCCAAAGTTGACTGGAAAGGGACACTAGCGGGAAGGACGGCAGAGCAGAAATGGCTGGAGTTTCTGCAAGAACTGAGGAAAGTGCAAGACAGATATATTCCAAAAAAGAAGAAATTTTCGAATGGAAAAAGCACACAACCGTGGCTGACAAGAGAAGTCAAAGCCAATGTAAAAGCAAAGGAGAGGACATACAAGGAAGCAAATATTAGTGGGAAGATGGAGGATTGGGAAGCTTTTAAAAACTTACAGAAGGCAACTAAGAAGGTCATTAGGAAGGAGAAGATGAACGATGAAAGGAAGCTGGCAAATAATATCAGAGAGGATACTCAAAGCTTTTTCAAGTATACAAAGAGTAAAAGACAGGCGAGAGTAGATATAGGACCAATAGAAAACGACGCTGGAGAAATTGTAATGGGAGACAAGGAGGTGGCAGAGGAACTGAATGAGTATTTTGCATCAGTCTTCACTGAGGAAGACATCAGCGGTATACCGGACACTCAATGGTGTCAGGGAAGAGAAGTGTGTGCAGTCACAATTACAACAGAGAAGGTACTCAGGAAGCTGAATGGTCTAAGGGTAGATAAATCTCCTGGACCAGATGGAATGCACCCTCGTGTTCTGAAGGAAGTAGTTGTAGACATTGCAGAGGCTTTAGTAATGATCTTTCAAGAATCAATAGATTCTGGCATGGTTCCGGAGGACTGGAAAATTGCAAATTTCACTCCACTATTTAAGAAGGGTGCGAGGCAGCAAAAAGGAAATTATAGACCTGTTAGCCTGACATCAGTGCTTGGGAAGTTGTTGGAGTCGATTGTCAAGGATAAGGTTACGGAGTACCGGGAGGCACATGACAAGATAGGCCGAACTCAGCATGGTTTCCTTAAAGGAAAATCCTGCCTGACAAACCTATTGCAATTTTTTGAGGAAATTACAAGCAGGCCAAACAAAGGAGATGCAGTGGATATTGTGTATTTGGATTTTCAGAAGGCCTTTGACAAGGTACCGCATATGAGGCTGCTAAACAAGATAAAAGCTCATGGAATTACAGGAAAGTTATGAGCATGGATAGAGCATTAGCTGATTGGCTGGAAACAGAGTGGGAATAAAGGGATCCCATTCTGGTTGGCTGCCGGTTACCAGTGGTGTTCCGCTGGGGTCCGTGTTGGGGCCACTTCTTTTTACGTTGTATATCAATGATTTGGATTATAGAATAAATGGCTTTGTGGCTAAGTTTGCCGATGATACAAAGGTAGGTGGAGGGGGCGGGTAGTGTTGAGGAAACAGAGAGTCTGCAGAGAGACTTGGGTAGACTAGGAGAATGGGCAAAGAAGTGGCAAATGAAATACAATGTTGGAAAGTGTATGGTCATGCACTTTGGTAGAAGAAATAAACAGGCAGACTACTATTTAAATGGGGAGAAAATTCAAAATTCAGAGATGCAAAGGGACTTGGGAGTCCTGGTGCAGGATACCCTAAAAGTTGACCTCCAGGTTGAGTCGGTGGTGAAGAAGGTGAATGCAATGTTGGCATTCATTTCTAGAGGAATAGAATATAAGAGCAGGGATGTGATGTTGAGGCTCTATAAGGCATTGGTAAGACCTCACTTGGAGTACTGTGTGCAGTTTTGGACTCCTTATTTAAGAAAAGATGTGCTGACGTTGGAGAAGGTTCAGAGAAGATTCACTAGAATGATTCCAGGAATGAGAGGGTTAACATACGAGGAACATTTGACGGCTCTTGGGCTGTACTCCTTGGAGTTCAGAAGAATGAGGGGGAACCTCATAGAAACATTTTGAATGTTAAACGGCCTGGACAGAGTAGATGTGGCAAAGTTGTTTCCCATGGTAGGGGAGTCTAGTACAAGAGGGCATGACTTCAGGATTGAAGGGCGCCCATTCAGAACAGAGATGCGGAGAAATTTCTTTAGCCAGAGAGTGGTGGATCTGTGGAATTTGTTGTCACGGGCGGCTGCGGAGGCAAAGTCATTGGGTGTATTTAAGGCAGAGATTGATAGGTATCTGAGTAGCCAGGGCATCAAAGGTTATGGTGAGAAGGCGGGGGAGTGGGGCTAAATGGGAGAATGGATCAGCTCGTGATAGAATGGCGGAGCAGACTCGATGGGCCGAATGGCCAACTTCTCCTTTGTTTTATGGTCTTATATTACTTGTAAACTATGTATTCATTATTTAAGTGTTAGGCATTGTTTGTTTACTATCACAGATTTTAATGCAGATTCCCAATTTACTGTTGCGAATGTGTGCCTCATATTTTTATTGTTTGCTTTACTTATATTTAAACTACTAGTTTCAGTTAAACCACTTCTAATTTTTATATAACGTTCTATCATACAATGATTATTGTTCCCTAAAGACCTCTTAGCTACCAGATCATCATTTATAACATGCCAGTCCAAAGAACCACTTTATAATCTCCTTGAATTTATCCTTCTTTGCCTAGTCTGTATGTAAATTTTTTTCCCATGATAATTGTAGTACCCTTGTTACACATGGCTCTAACATCCTAATATATACTATGTCCTGTATTACCACTATTTTGGGGGGCTTAAATACAACTCCCACCAATGTTTCCTGCCATTTGCTTTTTCTTATTGGCACTAAAAGTGATTCCTCTCTAGTTTCTGAGCTAAGATCCTTACTCCCTACTGCCTTTAACCCATTCATTAAAAAGAGGGCTCCCCTGTCTCCTCCATTTTGTTTTCCTCTTCTGAAAGACAAGTTTCCTGAAATGTTTTCCAACCTTGGCCACTTTGCGACTGACTCTGTAATTTATTTTAGATTGCTAGTTGTGTCATTCATTAATTGTTATGAATGTTTCTTGTATCCAGATAAATAGCGATCAATTTTGACTTCTTAACACTTTCCCAGCTGTGACTCTAATTGGTTAGTTCACAGCCAAGGTTTAGTTAAGATTTGCCAAGATATTCTGTTAAAAAGGTTAAATACAAATGTTTGCAGTTCCAGAACGTCTTAGAGAATACTGACCAACAGCACAAAGGTTTTAAGGAAAAGCAGTATTAGTGCTGAGCTAAAGTCAGCCAGCAATGTTGATACACTGGCAGGCAGGAAAAAATTCATCCAGAGTTTTCACTCCAGATTGTTTTCTGATGCCTTCTGCTGAGAATTACAGGTCTGAGTGTTTACAGTGGATAAGATCAAACTCCAGAATTTGTTCACATCCAGCTGGTATCCAGTGAAGAAATTTTGGACAATTATGTAAGAACCACATTGGCTAGACTGCCCACTAAATGCACCTCTTGGCTTTTATTTTTCATTGAAGTCAATTAAGTAGTGAGAGGTGTTTAATTAGTAGTTGAGCTCCTTTCACTCATTTTATGCTCTTGTGCAGTGTTGAAATAGACTTCGTTAACTTGGCCAAGTGAAAATTGACCAATTGGATGAAGTGCTGGTGGGCAATTAACACCCACACGACCATTTCCAGAAGCCTTCAAGAAAAATTGCCAATCTACCTATAAATCTTTAGTTTTCTCTTTAAAATATCTTCAAATTTGCAGTGCAGTCTGTATGACAGACTAATGGCTGTGCTTGGATCTAATCCTGACAGCCCCTCCTCCCATCAACTACACTATCCCTTTAACACAAACCTTCCTTTAATGATTTATCTCAAACTAGAAATCCCAGAAGAACTGACAGATGTAATGACTGCACCTGTCACAACAATTTATCTTGTAATCATCTACCCAGCTTCTTCCCGTAAGTATTAGTAGAATCCTCATTTTTTATATCTTAGATTTCATTCATTTAAAGTGCTGTAATTCGTACGATCCTCTCTATAGTTTTTTTTCTCAGCTGTGTTCCATCACTCACTGCAGACAATCAAGCCGTTCTGTACCAGGCTTCGTTGTGTTACCCGTGGCCACTTGCAGTCAGCTTGTAGCATGCTGAATGAGTATTCAGGTTGGGGACAGGTCACTCACTCTGTTTTTTCTTGCGTCCCGTGAAGGCAACCAGCCATAGTTCAGCTGTCTGCTCTCCCAGTGACATGACTGACATTAGGAGCTCATTTTTGCACACACAAACACTGGTACATTCGCATTGCTGGGAAGGCATATGGCAGGAGTGGAGGAGGAGACTCAGGCTTGACTCCAATACCACCGCGAAGCAGATCTTAGGATGGGCTATAGAGCCATTCAGCCCTCTCAAACAGGTATACCGCTTTGGAGGGGGATACCTGTTGTGGGGGGGAAGGCCTCTTCAGGGGAAAACAACAGCAGCAGCCAGATCAATGGCGCGTGACTGGTTCTGTTGTACAGCATGGAGGGTCAAAGTGTTCATGAGTGTTGGTGACAGGGCACTCTATAGTATTTGGTATTGGTTTATTATTGTCACTTGTACTGAGGTACAGTGAAAAACTTGTCTTGCATACCGATTGTACAGGTCAAATCATTACACAGTGCAGTTACATTGAGTTAGTACAGAGTGCATTGATGTAGTACAGGTAAAAATAATAACAGTACAGAGTAAAGTGTCACAGCTACAGAGAAAGTGCAGTGCAATAAGGTGCAAGGTCACAACAAGGTAGATCATGAGGTCAGAGTCCATCTCATTGTATAAGGGAACTAATCAATAGCCTTATCACAGTGGGGTAGAAGCTGTCCTTAAGTCTGGTGGTACGTGCCCTCAGGCTCCTGTATCTTCTACCTGATGGAAGAGGAGAGAAGAGAGAATGATCCGGGTGGGTGGGGTCTTTGATTATTAGTCAGGGCACAGACAGGCATTTCTGTGGCCGCAAGCGAGACTCCAAGACGACGTGTTGCCTCCCTGGTGCCAGGGTCCAGGATGTCTCTGGGCGGCCACAGAACATTCTGTGCCTACCCAGGCAGAGGTCATGGTCCATATCGGTACTGACAACGTAGGCGGGATGAGGTCCTGCAAAGAATTTAGGGAGTTAGGTAGAGAGTTACAAAGCAGAACCTCTGGAGTTGTAGTCTTGGGATTACTCCCTGTGCCACATGCTAATGTGAAAAGAAATAATAAGGATAGTACAGTTGAATACGTGGCTAAAGAGCTGGTGTAGGATCATAGGGTTCTCTTCTAGGGCAGATGGCACTTGTAAAAGGAGTGGCACTTGACTGGAGGGGCATCAATATCCTTGCAGGGAGGTTTGCAAGTTCTAATTGGGGGTGTTTAAACTAGTGTGATGGGGGTGGGAGCCAGAGTAGTAGGTCAGCAGGTGGAGAGATTGAGGAGAAGGCAGAGGTTGAATCAAGTAAGTTTAATAGGAAAGCCAGGCAGAGCCAGGTTAATAAACACAGCAGGACTGATGGTCTGAAGTGTATTTATTTTAATGCAAGGAATATAATGAGTAAGGCAGATGATGTTAGAGCCTGGATTAGTGCATGAAACTATGATGTTGCAGCCATTACAGAAACTTGGTTGAGAGAAGAGCAGGACTGGTAGCTCAAAGTTCCAGGGTTTAGATGTTCCAGATGTGATAGAGACGGATATAAAAGAGGTGGTGAGTTACATTACTGATTAGGGAGAATGTCACAGCTACCCTTAGAAGGACATGTTGGAGAACTCTTCCAGTGAGGCAATATGTTAGAGCTCAGGAATAAGAACTGTGCAATCACTATGATGGCATTAGACCATAGGCCTCTTAATGGCCAGCAGGAGGTAGAGGAACAGATATATAAGGAGATCATGGAAAGATGTAAAAACAACAGGGTTGTTGTAGTGGGTGATTTTAAGTTCCTTAATACTGACTGGGACTCCTTTAGTGCCAGGGAGTTGGGTAGAGTAGAATATGTTAGGTGCATCCAGAAAGGCTTGTAAATAATTGTAAATAGTCAAACAAGGGAAGATGGTGTACTAGACCTTGGGAATGAGCCTGGCCATGTGATCGAAGTTTAAGTGGGGAAGCATTCTGGGAACATAATTCTAAGTTTTAAGATAGTTATGGATAAGGGTAAGGCTGGTCCTCAGGTGAAAGTGCTAAATTGGGAGAATGCTAATTACAACAATATTACAGCTGGGAAAGTAGATTGGGGGCAGTTATTTGGGGGTAAATCCACATCTGACAGGTGGGAATCTTTTAAAGGCCAACTGGTTAGAGTTCAGGACCAGCATGTACCTATGAAAATGAAAACTAAGGATGGCAAGGTTCAGTAACCTTGGATGATGAGATATTGTAAGTTTAGTCAAAAAGGAAAAGGAAGCTGAAATTGGACAAGGCTCTTGAGGAATATAAAGGAAGCAGGCAAGAACTTGAACAAGGAATTAGGAGAACTAAAAGTGGCCGTAAAATGTCCTTTGCAAGGAGAATCCCAAGGCGTTTTATATTTTTGTACAGGAGATAGAGGGTAGTGAGGGAAAGGGTAGGATCCACTCAAGGACAAAGGAGGGAATACAGCAGGTTAGAGATCAGTTATAAATTTGAGTGGAGAACTGGCAGATGGAGTTTAATCCAGACAAGTGTGAGGTGATGCATTTTGAGAGGTCAAATGCAAGAGGAAAGTCTGCAGTAATGGAAGGATCCTTGGGAGCATTGATGTATAAAGAGATCTTGGGGTGCCAGTCCATAACATCCTGAAAGTGGCAACGCAAGTAGATAGGGTGGTATAGAAAGCGTACAGCATACTTGCCTTCATCGGTTGGGCATTGAGTGTAAAAGTTGGCAAGTTACAGTGTAGCTGTATAAGTCTTTGGTTAGGTCACAGGAAGGAGGTGGAGGCTTTGGACAGGGTGCCCAAGAGGCTCACCAGGATGTTGCCTGGATTGGAGAGTATTAGCTATAAGGAGAGGTTGGACAAATTTGGATTTTTTTTGAGTGTCAGAGGCTGAGAGGTGAATTGACGGAAGGCTGAGATGGGTAGGTTGTCAGAGTCTTTTTGCCTGGTGGAAACGTCAAGTACTAGAGGGCATAACTTTAAGCTGGGGGCGGGGGGGGGGGAGGGGGGGAGGGAGGTAGTTCAAAGGAGATAATGTGAGGCAAGTTTTATATACAGAGAATGATAGGTGCTCGGAACAAGCTGCCAGGGGAGGTGGGAGAAGCAGATACCATAGCAACATTTAAGAGGCATTTAGACAGGCACATGAACAGGCAGGAAATGGAGGCCAATGTAATCATTTAGAATGGCATCATGGTCAGCGCAGATGTGGTTAAAACAAAATAAGTTGTTTCATAACCCATTTCCTGTCAGTCTCACCTAATTCTGCAGCAGTTACAGGGATTCAAAGTTTCAGCTCTCCTTAAATAAGAATTCCTGATTTTGCAATTTACTGTTGTCAGAAGTTTAGCCCAAGATCACAGCATCAGTTGAGTAGCAATGAGAGAGAGGCAGCCTTAGCAGGAGAGAAGGGAGGTAAAATAACTGTGAAATAATCATATGGCAAGAGTATCTGTGTGGATTAGGGAAGGTAGGGGAGAAGAATGTGCTCGGAAAGGGAGGAGATTAATAAACTATCCGACCTCTGACAGGTAGTATAGCCAATTGATGTGTCACTGGACTCTTCTGACAGGTCTGCTGGCTTTGTTGCTTGTTTGTTGAGTTTTGTTGAATTATCATTGCTTACTCACTTCCGTACTTTAATCGTGCAGCAATTTAGGGTGCTTATCTGTGTTCCATTCATCCTGGATTATTGTTGCTGCTGCCATCTAGTCACTTACTGAGGAGACTCATTATTTTTACATTTATGAACTTCAAAGGGGAATTGCTGTCAGTTGCATAGAATGAGTGGGAAATTTATGGCTGGAGTGTTTGTCTCCCGTTCATGCAGCAGTTCTCTCACCCAATATTCACATGCCTACACTTTCTAGTAGGGTCTCTAGATAGTGGGAGGATCTTTGGCTAATTTTTCCCTAGCTGGGTCAGGATCATAATCAGATTTATTATCACTGACATATGTCGTGAAATTTGTTGTTTTGTGGCAGCAGGACAGCACAAGACATAAAAATTACTATAAGTCACAAAAATAAATAAATAATGCAAAAGAGGAATAACGAGGTTGGGTTCATGGACGGTTCAGAAATCTGATGGCAGAGGGGAAGAAGCTGTTCCTGAAACATTGAGTGTGGGTCTTCAGGTTCCTATACCTCCTCCCCGATGGTTGTAATGTAAAGAGCGCATGTCGTAGTTGGTGAGGGTCCTTAATGATGGATGCTGCCTTCTTGAGGCACCACCTCTTGAAGATGTCCTCGATAGCAGGAAGGGTTGTGCCCATGATGGAGCTGGCTGAGTCTACAACCCTCTGCAGCCTCTTTTGATCCGGCACATTGGAGCCTCCATACCAGGCATTGATGCAACCAGTCAGAGTGCTCTCCACTGTACATCTGTAGAAATTTGCAGGAGTCTTTGGTGACATACCAAATCTCCTCAAACTCCTAATGAAGTAGAGCTGCTGGCATGCCTTCTTTGTGATTGGATCAACATGTTGGGCCCAAGATAGATCCTCTGAAATGTTGATGCCCAGGAACTTGAAGCCACTCACCCTTTCCGCCGCTGATCCCTCAATGAAGATTGGTGTGTGTTTTCCCGACCTCCCCTTCTTGAAGTCCACAATCAATTCCTTAGTCTTGCTGATGTTGAGTGTGAGGTTGTTGTTGCAACACCATTCAACCAGCTGATCTACCTCACTCCCATACGCCTCCTCATTGCCAACTGAGATTCTGCCAACAACAGTGGTGTCATCAGCAAACTTATAGATGGCATTTAAGCTGTGTCTAGTCTCACATCATGAGTGTAGAGAGAGTAGAATAGTGGGCTAAGCATGCATCCTTGAGGTGCGTCTGTGTTCTTTGTCAGCAAGGAGGAGATGCTGCTACCAATCTGCACTGACTGTGGTCTCCCAATAAGGAAGTCGAGGATCCAGTTGCAGAGGGAGGTACAGAGGCAGAGGGATCCATGAGGCTAAGGCTAATTGTAGTACTCACCTTCCACATTAAATAACTCAGCATCAATTGTGGATTACACCTGGCTGCTTCCTCTTCTGTATGGCCTGTTTCCATGAAGTGGCTTTACTAAATAAGCTATTGCACCTTGAAGGTGTAGGAAATTCAGTTTTATATAGATGAGCTGAAGATTTTCATTGAAAATTGGATGTTATATTAAAATCCAGAGCTAAAAGCTATGTGAAATTATATGGAAATAAAAATTCTTGTATTAATTAAAAAAAGATGCAGTTTGGCCCCAGATTGATTTCAACAAGATGTCATTCCAATTGTCAGAGAACAGCTTTAATTCAAAGTCTGTGTCAAAACAGTATTGTCTTTTTATTTTTTTATTTCATCAAAGAAATACATTCTGCATATTGCAAAAAAAAACTATTTTATGCTCACAGATTAGTCTACATTGTTCAGAACTCCCACATAATGTGACTTGGTAAATCCTCATGATACTGCGATGAGATTTGGTTGAAATCCTAATTCAATCCTAGGTCTACTGTGAGACCAATAATCGGTGTGATGTAATTGGCTTCGGTGTTCACAGGTTGGGAAGAGGAAGGAATTTGTCAGTGTTTTCACTTCTGGCTTCCATTGAATGACTGCTCAGAAGTGTTTATGTGTGGACAGGGTGCTCCAGCCAGCCAGCCAGCACTTAAGTTTGCACATGAAAAATTGCCATATTTTGGCAACGCTTGGCCGGCTGTCAGCTTCTGTGGGAATGGAGTATGTTGAAGAATGAGAAAGAAAAATTATGTATTGTTCTAATTAGATCATTAATCAATATTGGATAGCTGATTGGAATGGAACCAAGCTTTTGTTTGTTTAAGGTTTACTTTAAATTTGAGAGTGAAGTCAGCTTCCTCTCCCTCATTCTGTAGATTTAATTTACTCATACCTCTCTTGAAAGTGATCTTTTCTACTTGCATCTGTGCCATTTTTGAGTGCTTGTCACAAATAATTGGATTTGAATTTAAAATTCTGTGAATTTTATTTCAATCATTGCTCAGTATTATCATCTGAAAGAAACTTTAATTAATGCACACAAGTTACAATAGTTCTATAGGTAAATGTGCCAAGATAAACAGGTAAGCTGCATCCTAACTGAATTGCTCAAGTATCTTGAAACTGTTGGGTTCTGTTGTAGTGTATAATGAATTAAAGTCCAATTAGCATGCAGAACCTAAATTGGAGGAGTTGTAAGTCACACATACCTTTGAGCTTGTTTCACAATTCTGTAAGATCATTGCTGATATTCTACATCCTCTTTATTTTTCTGCCTCACTTGCAATCTCTTGATTCCTTTGGTGCCCAAAAATCTATCAATGTCATGCTTGAATTTATTCAGTGACTGAATGTCTAAAGCATATGGGGTAGAAGATTCAAAAGATTTGCTACAGTCCTTGTGAAGAAGTTACGCTTCTAGGTTCTAGGTAGCTGATGCATTATTTATTCATTATTGGTGATGTGGCTCTGTGAAAATAGTGGTGAGTCTCTTGAAGCATATGCAATCCTGTTAGATAATGGGTCTGAGATTAGGATCAAGTAGCAATAATAAAATAATGTCAAGTCAGGGTGGTATGTGACTTGAAGGGGAACCTGCAAGAGATGATATTCCCTTGTGCCTGCTGGCCTTGTTGGCAGATAGGTCTTGAGTTTAGGAGATGCTGTCAGTGTCACTTAGGTGAGTAACTGGAGTGCATTTTATTGAGGGTACATACCACAGGAACAGCAACTAATGGTTGAGAGAATGAATGTCTAGGTTGTTCATTGGGAGTGCCATTCCTGTATGGTATTGTGTTTTGGAGCTGTGTTCATCCAGACAAAGTATTCTACCAGGCTCCTGACATGCCCTTGTAGATGGAAGGGCTAAGGGGTGTCAAAAGGTGAGTTACTCACTGCAAGACACTCCAGCCTCTGACCTGCTCTTATAGCCACCGTATTTATTTGGCAAGTCAATTGAATTTCTGGTCGACCTCCAGGATGTTAATGGTGGGGACAATCGTATTGCCATTGAATGACAAGGGTTGATGGTTAAACTCCTTTGTTGGAGATGGTGATTGCCTGACACTTTGTGGCATGAATATTAATTGACACTTATCAGCCCATGGTTGAATGTTGTCTAAGTCTTGCTACATGCAAGCATGAACTGCTTCATCTACTAAGTTGTGAATGAAATTAAATATTACGAAGTTATCAGTAAACATTCCCATTCTGATCTAATAATGGAAGGAAGATCATTAATGATGGTGCTTGGGTCCAGGATACTGCCCTGAGGGCTGACATAATGTCCTAGTTCTGGGCTTCCCAGTTAAAGGAAATAGCCTTTCAACATTTCAGAAAAATTGTTGTCTCAGACAGTAGAACGACTGATAGTAAAAGCTTCACAGTCCCTGTGAATTTAAGGATACCACAATAGTTTGTTGAAGGTGTAAATGCCTAAATCTATGGGACTCAGTAACCTTCATCTGATATTGATCAAATGTTGATAAGAAAAATGTAATGTGCTGCAGATTTTGTTAATCTAATGTTATAATGAAAGATGGCTATCGCCTTTTGTTCCGGTAAAGCCTCAAGCTGCTGAGATTATATTTGGTGGTGCATTTTTATTGATAGAGTCATTATCAGCTTGCCAGCTACCAGATGGGAAAAGACTGCAGGTTACAGTTTTAATGTTGATCTCTAAAATTCAATTTTAAGGTTGTAATGTGATATGTTTTAAAGTCAATATTTTGATAAATTATGAGTGCTACCTTTATTATTTTACATGCAGCCAAGCACAGAAATTAATGTTTCTTTTATATTCAGTACCGTTCACCCACTGCTTTCCCATGACTAAAAGCACATGGTTCAGAGCCTGAGTCTCTGTATGGTAAGAGTAAAAGTAGAGAGGCTAATCACTTAAATGCACCCCAGTGACTAATAATATATAGAATAAAGGCTAACTGTTACATGTTGTCTCTTCCTATCACTGCTTAAACATTGGGTGAGTTAATTTAAAGTTGTAGAGGACACCGTCTAGTTGGAGTTTTTGAGCTGGATAAAGTATATAGTTCTAAAAACTGAAGTCGGCACTATTACATTCATCTTTGCATATCTGAACTCTGGTGGTGGCAGCCTGTGGAGGGAAAAGATGTTAATTGAGAATTGCACTTATTTGCAATATTAGACGCTCGCTATAGGAAATTGTTGACTGTAGCCTTAGGGTAGGAAAGGGTTTGGCCCAATTTGACATGCTTTTGCTACCCCCCAACTGACCATCCTTTCAAGGACACGGCAATGTGCATTAGATTCCCAATGGTGCTACCGATGAAGCTCTAATATCAGGATTCATTATGACTTTTATTCTTTAAAAAAGAGAGAACTTAGACAGGAAGGAGCCATAAGCAGTGTTTGTGTATTTATAGTTTCCCAGATTGTTGCACCAAAACATCAGATACTGGATTCTGCTTCAGCACATTCTCAGCAGTACTTGGGGGAGCTGCCTGTTTATTTGATTTAATTTGTTCAGTGATGATGCCAGCACTTAAGTATTTTAAGTTCTGTGTCTTTGGTTGGAAGAATATTGAAACCATATGTAGTACATTCCAGCTCTTACCACTCCACAGAAAACTGTCAATCAGGTTTTCTAACTAGACTGCCGTGCATTTGCACCCTACCTTCTGAAAGGGCTGCATTAATGCACATCTGACAAGAGGTGCCCAGAATGTTTGAAGGCTTTCTTGAAGACAGACTAAGAAAAAATATCAAAACTAAATTTCAAGATTCGAATTGGAGAATGAAATTTTTTGTTTTCGCTATTCTTGTGAGTACATACCTCCATCGCACATATCTATCACACTCAGAGTGGCCGCAGGAGGTGCAGTGTGAAATACTTAACATGCCACCTTGGAACAATAAGAGGAACAACTGAGGTTGGGGACTGAGGTGTTTTGGAGCAGAGTCTTGCTCTGAGGCTGACCTGTGCTGTACATGACTTGAGAGCACTCAGTGCTGAAACTAGATCGCCAAGATGGAAACAGTGTTGTGTTGCTCTGCACTAATATCCATCATTATGATCAATGTTGAATAGGCAAATTTAGAAGAGGCTGCAGACTGCCTTTAAAATGAAGCACCCTCCCCCTCCCTCAAACACCGTCAACAGATAAAGGTTAATGGTTTGAGTCAAAGGAGATGGCCTTTGGAATTCCTTAAAGGGATCAGCCTGTAAAATAATGCTCTACCAGAAACCTCTATGTATTAACAGTTTCCACTGCAAGATTACTAAAAGCTGTAACAGTAATTAAAGGTGGCAATAACATTATTTAATGAATTGCCACATGATCATAAATGGTATGGAGATATACCTGTATTCTTACTACTATCGGTCTTTATTAATGAGTCTTTTTTTCCCTCCTCTCCTGAAAGCAGTGTCTTACTCTAGGGTATGGTTTTCAAAGGGCGTCAATTGATCATTCTCAATTTGTCAGTTTAAATGGAAATTATTCCCAAGATAATCAGTGCTCCAAGATTATCTAATTTAGCACAGACCTGGAATTAAACTGGCGGGAGATCTTTAACTAAAGTATAAATTATTAACAGATAAAAGCTATAAAGTATTATTTTCTCATTTTTTCAGTTTATTAGCATTTTTTCAACTTTTAATTAACTTGCACATTTAAAAAAAATCATTTTAATTGCACCAATGAAGTCTGAAATGACACACAAACACTTATTTTCCATCATACATATCTTAATACAAATGAATACATTCATAAACAACCAGGATTATATTCTATAACAAAGAGGGCATTTTTATGCAAGAACATAGAATTATATACATCTGTGTTTATTTACACTGTGCCCTAGTTGCAAAGCAGAACACTGAAGGGTTTTGTGGTTGAACATAAGTGGAATTAAGTGACTTGAAGACCATATCAGGACCCAGCTCTCATATGAGGTACGCTCTTTTCCTGGGATACAGGATTGATATTGAAAATGTATTAATTACCGGTGTAATTCAGTTAAATGTTTAGACCTGTGCATCTGTAGTCTCGTGTTATACCACTTAACATGGTGTGTGCTAGATAGAATGCTATATTTTATTTTGTTGTATGTGAATTGCAAAGTGTAGTTTTGGCAGCTTCTGTCATCAGTCTGAAACAGAATTATGCTGCCCCCTTGAAAAGTCCACTCCAAAGTAACATTCTGGGAATAACAGTAAACATTAGCACTGTGGTGAAGGCCAGTATTCAGGTTCAACACGCAGTTCATCGGCTTTAGCAATAAGATATACCACTTATGTGTCTTTCTGTATTTGTATTTACTAACGTGGTCAATACTTTCAAGTACATGTGTAACGATGTATTTTGAACTTAAGTTCTGTATTCTTTTAATACAGAAAGTCAGCTACAAAAGAGTGAGTCTATTCCAGACTGTCGCATTTTTCCACTTCTTCAGTGCGAGACAGTTTGATGTGCAGGAGATCTACAGGACTGAGGGAAAGGTTAGTTTTCCAATATAAAGCTACTTTGAGTACAATTACCCAGTTTTTGTAAAAACCCTTCCCCACCCCCTCCCTCCCTGGCCACCTTTCTTCTGCTTTGTCTCCCGTAGATGCTTGTGTGTATTTCCTTGGGCTTCACTTTCTTCAAAGTAGTTTAACACAAATGAGTCCAGTTATAAAGGATTGGAAAGTGTAGATGGCATGGCAGCTACATCCAATATTTCATATGTGGGGAAGGTCACTCAATAATGATTGGAAACCAAACATTTGCTTCCTAACTAGTTTCTCAGGTAATGGGCAGAAGCTGCGTGGATCTCTATCCTCTGTTGTTCAGCCTTGCCTTCCCTGTGCAAATGCTACTTTCTACCATTAGATGAGATGTCCTCGCACACTCTTCACCATAGCTGGATTGGTACATGTACAGGATGTTTTTGATGCCACTCTGAGTTTATCCAACCATTTAACATGTTGATCAGTCTGGGATTTCCCTTCCCACCAATACAGCAAAGGTGATGTATTCACATTGGGTACTGAGTGCTAATGTGCTATTTTACTCCCAAATTATCTTAGAGCAGGAGAATAAAATTTTACTGTACACTAATTTCACAGTGAGACAGTCAGACTTGTCATTTTATGGGTAACAAACCAAACAACACTAGTTTTGTCTTTAATTCAGCTCTGTAGGAGTGTTTTCCCACCTCTTTCTTTATGGTTTTGTTGATTTTTGAGACATTTCTTTCAACCTCAAAGATGCAGGATTCAGATAAGTCTGATTTCTGCAGTGGAATGTCATCACTTTTACAGCTATCATTTTTCCATTAAAGGTGCTAGATAAATGCATGTTGTTGCAATATTTTTGGTTAGTTTTTTTTGAAAAAGTGCAAATCCTCTCAGGTTTGGTCATCTTTTG
The DNA here is from genome assembly GCF_009764475.1 of Pristis pectinata. Lineage (NCBI taxonomy): Eukaryota > Metazoa > Chordata > Chondrichthyes > Rhinopristiformes > Pristidae > Pristis > Pristis pectinata. The sequence continues at coordinate 12,084,541 of NC_067427.1, read as the reverse complement.
AAAGATTTATAAATTTTCCACTATTTGTTTAGTTCCTCTTCTAAAAGGTGCTGGTATCTGCTGGAATGTACTTTCAGACTTCAGAACCTTATCCACATTACTGTTGTTCAATACAAGTTTGAGCGGCAGCCTCAATAAACTAGTAGCATCTTGGCTTAATCCAATCTTAACTGCAGGTCCGTTTTCCAGCATGACTCACTGGATAACAACCACAGCCGATTTTTCTCCCCACTTCTCCAGTCTAAAATAAATTCCCTGATGCCCTCTGTAGCACCTCAATACTCATCTGGATGAGATGAGATTATTTTTCGCAAATATTTTACTGTGGACTACTCTCATCTGTACAGCTTGGCAATAAATGGCTAAGAGTTTTATTAAACCTCTCTTTAAGTCAGAGATCATTATGGTTTCTTTGATCGAAAATAGTTGCCATTTGAAATCCATCCCTCCATGCCCATTTCTTCCTGTTTCTTTATGATTCTGTGCACACACCCACTTGTGAATTACCAATGACTCTTAGGATAGTGCTTTGTCAATTAAACAGATGGGATTTCTAAAAAATATTAAATTAGAAGAAAAAATAACACAATACTAGGAAATTCCTTTTTAGTGATCCCTTTGACCAAGCTTGTAAATTAATGATATTCCCTCCAAGCTACAATTCACTGTGACGAACTAGAGGCTCCAGCTTATTTGATAGCGCACATAGGACCTTGTCAAACTTTTCATATCGCTCGACTTGGCTGCCCCCTGCTCCTCGGTTCCCCCACAGCAACCGCATTTGGAACTCTGTCTTGAAGACTTCAAGGACTTGTTCATTTTCCTGAAAACCTGAGGGGTGAAAAAGAGAATAGTGTCACACCACACTGTGAACGTGCTTTGAAAACAAAATATTGTGCTCTTCAAAGTTAGGGTTGCATAAACATCTTCTTTCCCCTCCCCTTTTACTATAAAAATATTCCCATTTCTTTGTTACTCTTGAGCCCTAAACCTAGCTGTCATTGATTTTTTTAATAGAGCAAGTTATATGATCTGGCAAGTAGTTGAATTGGGGAAATTGCAGGGCTACAGCAAAAAGGTGGGAAAGTGGACTTAAAACAGCTGGCATAGGATTAATTGAGATACCGTGTGAAGCTTTTCCACATTGTCCCAAACCCATAGCTTTGCTTCAGTGTCCACAGAGCCCATCCCATCTCGCCCACAAGATATTTCCACTTCCTACATCAAACACCCTTGTAAGATAAGAGAAGATTTCTTTATTAGTCACATGTACATCGTAACACACAGTGAAATGCATCTTTTGCATAGAGTGTGCTGGGGGCAGTCCGCAAGTGTCGCCACACTTCCGGTGCCAACATAGCATGCCCACAACTTCCTAATCTGTACATCTTTGGAATGTGGGAGAAAACCAGAGCACCCGGAGGAAACCATCGGGGAGAACGTACGAACTCCTTACAGACAGCAGCGGGAATTGGAGCCGGGCCACTGGCACTGTAATAGCGTTACGCTAACCACTACACTACCGTGCCTGCCTCTCTGAGTAAGAATGATAATTTTTTTTAATCCATTTTTGGGATCTAGGCATCAGTGACATTTATTGTTATCCTTAATTGCCTTTGAGAAGGTGGTGGTGAAGCTGCCTTCTTGAACTGTTGTGGTGCTTCTAGTGAAGGTACTTTCTCAATGCTGTTGGGTAGTTTCAGAATTTAAATCCAGTGATAATTAAGGAATGGTGATATATTTCCAAGTCAGGGTGGTGTGTGACTTGGAGGGGAACCTGTGGAGGTGATATTCCTCTGCACCTGTTAAACTGTTCTTTCTTGGCGGGTGAGGTTGTGGGTTCGAGAGCTGCTATGTCAGTAGTCTAGGTGAGAAATTTCAGTACGTTTTGCTGATGGTACTGTACACATTGTGCACCAGTGGTGGATATTGTGCCAGACAAGTGGGCTGCTTTGTTCTGGATGGTATTCAGCTTCTTGAGTGTTGTTGAAATGGCACTCGTCCAGGCAAGTAAAGCATGTTCCCCTACACTTATGACTTGTGCTTTGTACATGGTGTAAAAGGCATTGTGGTGTCAGGAGATGAGTCACTCTCCACAGGATACCCAGCCTCATACCTGGTTTTGTAGCCATATTATTTATGTGGTTGGTGCAGTTGAGTTTCTGGTTAATGGTGACCCCAATGGCGTTGAAGATAGTAATGCCATCGAAGGTCCAGGGTACATGATTAGACTGTCTCTTGTTGGAGATGGTCATTGCCTGGCACTTTGTAGCACCAATGGTATTTGTCTCTTAGCAGTCCATGCCTGAATGTTTGATTGGTCTTGCTACATGCAAGTATGGACTGTTTCATTTGATGAAGAGTTGCAAATGGACTGGAACTATGTGCAGGCATCAGTGAACGCCCCCATATCCCTCCCATCGTCATTCTCCCCCCAACCCCCTTCTGACTTTATGGTGCGCGGAAGATCATTGATGAAGCAGATGAAGATGGTTGGACCAAGGACACAGCCTGAGGAACTCCTGCACTGATGGCCTAGGGCTGGGATGGGGACTGACCTCCAACAACCACATCCAGCTTCCTGTACTGAAATAAATGCATTCCCTATGCTCTGGATAAACAGCTAACATAAATAATGAGCTTTACCACCAATATTAAACCCATCAGCCTGGACTATGTCCAAACCCAGAGAAGAAAGCATGCATTGATACCTGCTACAGAATAGTAATAGTGCACATACTTTCTTATTTTAAGTTCCCCTTCAGCTTCCATGTATTCCCCTAAACCAGACAAGCAAATTGCTCTTGGCTTCATGTCAATCGTGTTTTGTAACCATCTACATGGCTTGTGCAGGATAACCTTTTTATAGGGATTTCCTTCCTTTCCCATGACAAAATAACTACCAGCTGTTCGCTGCAACCCCTCCTCCCATACTGGACCAATGCACAAAAGCAGTCAGGAATATTCATGTGCTAGTCACATCGTCCTATGCCATTGTCTGTTTTCCACTTTTCCTTCAAAGTAAATGTGGTTTTGAACTAAACAGTTCAATGAGGTCTTGGTTTGGGCCTCTGTTGTATGCCATAGTACCTCATGACAATGGTTGTACTATGCTGGCTTCAGTAACCCTGATTTAAAGCAGTTAAAAAGGGAATTCGACTTGGGTTCCTGTCAGTGACTGATGCTGGAAAATGACAGAGAAACAAAGGACTGCAGATGCTGGAATTTAGATGAAAAACACGATGGTGCTGCAGGAAGTCAGCAGGCCAAGCTGAGTTCCTCCAGCATCATCTGGAAAATGACAGAATTGGCCAAGGGCATGGCAATGCAGTGATCAAACAGCCAACAGTCACTGTCAAAGTTCAAGTGTAAAAATTGGATTTGCTACCTGGGTGGGAGCGTGGGCTGAACCCATATAACATGTCTCGGAGCCTTCAGAACAAGGAGGAGATAAAGGGCGGTGGGGGGAGGAAATTATTGAACAATGTCAAATATAACCGTTCATTTGGGTAATGAAAGAGATTTCTATGAATTTACCTTGTAGTTTCAGTTCAGCATTGGTTTTATATAGTCCCCCATGATGTGCAATTGTTCTTGCAGCCTCCAGATGTGACATAACCACCTCCACGCCACTGTCATTGATCTCCCATGGCTCAATGTTGTCAGTAGTTGCCAAGTTACGTTCAAGCAAAGTGATGAGAGGAACCACGTGAGGAAAGGTTGTGTTGGTCAGTGGCGATACTTCTGAAAGGTAGGGTTTTTAAAATAAAAGTCAGCAAACTATAATAATTAGAAGTGCAGAATGAGAAGGGCCATCAACCTTGCTCTTTCCACAGACCATCTGCCCAATTAGAATCTCTACTTCATCCATTTAATCTGTTGAGGATTAATTCTTGATAAATACTCTCTGATCCCCAAAAGTAATGAAGAAAAATTCCAAAATATTCATCTGCATTTCTCCATCCAGGCCTTTTGACTCTGCAAACTTCTTTGTAGCAACAATCCCCCTCCCCCCACCCTCAACCCATTTTTTGTTTTCTCAGGACCCCTGTGGGGTATTTCATCCTGGTGGTCTGTTCCTATTCTTATATCTCCTAGAACTTATTTTTCAATCAATTGACTGCAGGGTTTGTTTATGAAGGCATTTATTTCATAAATTTTCATGCGATAGCCTTTTCTCCATGTTAAGAGAAGTTCTTCCTATTTTATTGATATTGGATCTGTATCTATTTAAGTCTATAATTTCTTCCCAATCTCATCTGAGCATCAGGTGAGGCATTAAACAGCAATTGGACATTTATCCCAGAAGGGGCTAACTGGCCACCACAGATTGACATTGGAGGTGTGTGGTCTCACCAAAATCTTTTCCCTCAGTATAGGAAAACAATTTAAAAACAAATCTCTATGTAGGATGAAACTCTGGGCATTACCTTTTCCTTCATTCATGTTTCTCATGAAGGGTTTCAGCTTCTTCTCATAGAGAATGGCTCCCTCTGTGTGCCGTTGCCGAAGAGTTATCCATGTCTGCTCGAGCCTTGAAATCTACAATGCAAACCTGAGGTGAGTAAATGTTGTACCTGAGAGGATGCAGATTTAAAATGAATGGCACCATCTGATGGTGGGCAACCTGTGGTAAAACTGCAGTATTCACCTGTGCAACTGCGTTGTTGTGTCACAGAGGGGATCTTGATACTGGTTACTTATTTTTGTTATATGCCTTAATTGAGTTCCTTTTGGGGTAACGGTAGAAGAAATGTGGTGCAACCGATGCATAAGTGTATTTTTAAGAAGATATTTGATAAGGTACCACATGACAGACTTATTCAGAAAGTGGAAGCATTTGGGTTGGTGACACCTTGTGTACATTATTGGCAAATGGTTAACAGCAAAGAGTAGTGGTGAACAGATATTTTTCTGACTGCAAGAAAGTATGCAATAGGGTCTTCTAGGGGTTAGTAATTACTAGTACAACCTGAAGCCGGGTTTAAGGTGTTTAATATTGAAGTCCAGGTTAATATAAACCTTGTTAAGGTAGCAGGCAGTGAACAGATTTGCAGCAGAGTTCAGGAGGACAACAACTGAAGCTGTATGACAGATGCAACTAGGCTAAGTGTGAAGTGAGAGCTTTAGGGAGAAATATAAACTAAATGCTATTTTGAAGAGGTGGTACAGTGAAAGGGCAGAAGAATCTGGGATGATATTTTGCACTTTGTGAAGATGTCAGGAAAAGTTGATGTGACAATTAAAAAAGGCATATGAGATAATAAGTTAGAGTATAGACAATAAAAGCAAGGATGTTATGCTTAAACTTTACAGATCACTGATTGGGATTCAGATGGAGCAACGTTTACAATCCTGGGTACACCACATTAGGAAGGATGTCATGATCCTGGAGGGGGGGACAAAGGGGTTTACCGGGATAATACCAGTGATGAGGGAACAGCTATCTGGAGAGACTGAGGAAGCTGAGATTGTTTTGAAGTTTGTAATTATATTAATTAAACAATTAATTAGACCATTAGAAGGATGATAAGATGCAAACAACAGAAAAATTGGCTATTTGGTTGACAGTAAGGAAGAGAGTTTTCAACTGCGGAATGACATCAGTGGTCTATGGTGGGCAGAAAAGTGGCAAATGGAATTTAATCTAGAAAAGTATTGGGGAAGGAGAAGGTGCATATCGAGGGGGGAGGGTGCAGAAAGGCAAAGGAATATACAGTAAATGGGGGGATACTGAATGATGTGGAGGGATAAGGAAACGTTGGTTTGTATGTTCAGAAATCCTCAAAGGTAGAAGGACAAATCAATGAAGTGGTTGAAAAAGTTTATGGGATGCTATCCTTTATTAGCAGACTTATGGATTGTGAATGCAGGAATGTTATGCTAGAACAATAGCTTGAATACTGTGTTTAGCTCTGGTCACCACATTACCTGAAAGATGGAGTGAGTGTAACAGAGATTTATGAGAACATTGTTAGGACTGGAAAATTGTAGCAATGAGGGAAATATTGAATATGCTAAGGTTCTTTGGAACAGAGGAGGCAAAGGGGAGACTTAGTTGAGATGTACGAAGGACCTGGATGGAGTAAATCAAAAAGACCTATTTCTCTTGGCAGAGAGTTCAAAATCTGAGTGCATAGGTTTAAAGTAATTGGTAGAAGATTACAGGGGAGATGAGGAAATTTGCAGCCTAAAAGTATGGTAAAGGCAGAAAACCTCATCACATTTTAAAATGTTCTTGGATGTTTATTTGGAAAAATTGTGACCTGTAAGGCTTTGCTCCTCTGGCTAGGACATGGGATTAGGATATACAGCTTTTTTTTTGACCAGAACAGAAATGTAGGGTCAATGGGTCTACTTCTGTGTCAAAAATTTTCTCTGATTCTCCTTGAAGCAGCAAAGTTTAAGGGAGAACCTTACAGAGAGATTGTTAATTATGAAGGGTCTTCATAAGGAAAGGCAGGATAAACTGTTTCCTTGGAAAAGTAGATCAGTGGATAGAGATTTTAGATTTAAAATAAATGTCAACTGAGGAGAAATGTCTTCATACAGAGAGTTGTTAAGATCTGCAGCACCACCTGAAAGTTGTATCACATTCCATTGTAATTTTAAAAAGGCAATTAGATAAGTACTTGAAGAGCACAGGCTGGGTGTACCCCTTTTGCTATAAGCTTCAGTAATTCTAAAGGATATTGATTTTGTAGATTTACAGAATAATGGAACAAGTTGTGAAATTTAATCCCGAGAGCACCAGAGAAACCCCCCCAGAATGTTGTTTATTGGGAATGTAGTTTCTTAGCCACTGTAAATCAATTGTCCTATTATACAATAAAGAATCAGTGTAAACAATATCACAGGTGGCTGACGAGTCCTGCAAGAAGGTCCAGAAACACAAATTCTCTTTCACCTGGAACAGTTCAGCCAACACCTAACAGGAATCACATTTTAACCACAAGGGATGAAGCAAAGAAGGACAGAGTTTGAATTCACACATGCAAGTTCCCTAATTGCTAGAATCAAGACAACTGTCTAATGCAAGATACGGTAATGGAACAAAACAAAAATTATTTTCCAGCAAGAATAAAACCATGCTTAAGAGCAAACAATGACAAAAAAATGCAACATTTCTGAAATAACTGCCATCTTGATAATAGTCTGAAAAGCAGCAAAACACATTTACTGGATATACCTTTCTCGTATTTCCAGCTAATGGACTTTGGATCAATAATAGTATCATCAGTGATGGATGAATATATTTAATGGGACATCAACTGTAGTAGGCTTAAGCACTACTACTGATATTTTTACCCTGTGGACATTTTTAGTGTAATGATGCCAAGTATGAACAGCACAATCAATTATTTATCATGGTTCCTTGGTAGTTTTGAATGTGACTTACACCTCCCTCAAAGACAAAAGAAACAACTGGTAATGGGTGTAAGTGAAACAGAGCTACTGCCACAGATCCTGGAGAGTACCAGATTGGAACTCCCTGCTACACCCATCTGTTGAGTGTTTAACCATTCCCTTCTGTGAGGAAGCAGTGAATGAAGACTTCTTCCTTATGTGGCAGGAGGGGAAGTCAGACTGGACTCTGTGATTCCTTTTTTTTTGTACTATTTATTTATTTGTAATTTATAGTCATTTTATGTCTTTGCGCTGTACTGCTGCCACAAAACAACAAATTTCACGACATATAGGTCAATGATAATAAATCTGATTCTGAATAGGCTATGTTGACTCACGTAGCTGGGGAGAACAGAACAGTCAGGGTGTTGGGGGTTGGTCCGGGAGCAGAGATCTCACTCTACCTTTGATTACATCAATGTAGGGGAACAATGAATAAAACAAGGATAAGAAATTCACAATTACCCCCTGTTTCCAGCACTTACCTGAGGCATTTCCAAAGCTTTCATCACAGCAGCAAACCCAAACATATTTCCCATATTGCTCTTCAGTTCGGCAGCCAACTGTATAGTTTTATGAAGGAGGGCGGCTCGCTCCTCTGTGCTGCCAGTGCAGCCCAGAATGTCCACTGCCATCATGATCGACATAGTATTAAATCTATGTGATAAGAGAGAAAAGACCCAGAGTTAACACAGAAAATGCCGGGAATACTCAGTATGTTACGCATCATCCATAGAGAAAGCAAACTGACATTTCAGATCGATGACTTTTTGTCAGAACTTCCCATTGCAGAAAAGAGCAGAACATCTTCTAGACCCTGACTGTTTCACTGTAGCCTCAATCCCAGTCTAATTAGTTCAGTAAATAACACTGCCCTGAGGAACTCTCTAAGGACACTCAGAGTCCTGCCGTGGTAGATGACTGTCAAAATTCTCTCCAGCATTCGTGAAACAATTGTTTGCAGGAAAAACTAGGCAGTGACAAATAGTCTGTGAAATATCATTCACTGCCTTCAAATCCCAACCTCCTGCTTCTGAGTCCCCATTGGCCAATCTTGTTTAGGTACTTTTATTGACTTACAACCTGCCCAGATTGTTTGCAGGGTCTGCTGTTGAATCTCACATATTATTATTTATTGTTTTAAATTAATATAATGCAGCTGTGCACTAATTTTACCTGCCAGCAGGATAAATATTAATTTTCAGCACCCAGCAAGACCTGTTTAGTAAGGGCACCCCACAGTGCTGCTGCAAAGCGTTTAATAGAGTTAGCAATCCCTAGAGTCTACAGGTTCTTCAAATTAATCTTTAAAATTGCCAGCAGGTAAAATCAGATTCAACCATTGTCTTTGAAAATAGCAGGTAGTTGTAACCATCATAAAAAACCTGGAGAAGTTTGAAGTAGTTACTGCTGAATGAAGTGAAGTAGTTTTGAAGTATTGTAACTGGTGTTGTGGCCTGCTTATATACGGTAAGCTTGACAAACAGCAATAGGGTAGTGAATAAATTATCTGTTGAATGTGAGATAGATTGTAGTCAGAATGTGAGGTATAACCCCCTTGCTTTTGTTAAAATAATGAGACATGGGATCTTCAACAACTACTTTGGATAGCAACTTGGGTGATGTTTTAACTTGCATCCAAACTATGGTACATCAGAATGTAACATGTGCCCAATACTGCTCTGAGTGCCAGCCATGATGATACTCTTAGATTCTGGATTGGAATTTGAAACCACAACCCAAGGTTGCATAGGCAAGTATTACTCACAGCTGACTAAGGCATGGGCAGGAACACCAGAACTAGCCTTTACTTTCCTGTCAACCAAATAAATTTAACCTAAAAATCAACAAGTTCTCCACATGTTCCTGCTCTAGATTGCTATCTGGATGCCCCTTATTGTGGAATAACCTGTTTGCCTTCATTTTCCGTGTACCTGATGTAACAAAGCAAAGCAGAAGGCAGCACCTTTTAGGAGAGGAAGAAATTATCATAATGTTCCTTCCCTCAGGGAAAAATAAATGAAATGAAAACTTTGTTGCGCAAATGCTTGCTGCAGGAGATTGGCCATCTGAATACAGCACAAAGTTTGGCTCAAGTGCAGTGACATTATCCCAATTTTACAAACTTATGCCAGAACTTTTATGGAACTACTCCTACAAGCCACCCTGTTACAAAGTAACTGAGCTGCAATCCAGCCAAGAACACAGGACGTGGTTTGCATCACGACTCTCTGCTTCTCTCACCGTTCCAGTAAGTCGAGTCGAAGCTGGTGCCCATGGGGAAGAGTGAGTAACTCCAGCCCTGAGCTCACTCCCATCTGCTTCTGCAGTTCCTTAGAAAACAGCCAGTATCCTAGCAAACCTGTGGAGACAGGATATAAAAGAGATTAATCAACTTGCACTCTCAGCAATTACAAGGCTGCAAGTAACAAGCGTCACATTCACCCTCTGAATATCGATCTGTTTATCAATAGCATCTCCACAGTAACTCTGGTATGTGTGAAACATCAAGGTTCCCAATTAACTGTTAGGGATGTAAATTTGTCTCACAGAATTGGACAAGTTAACTATGGATATATATACCGAAAGATTTTTTAACTTAATTCTAGTTTTAAGGAACACTGTCATTAGCCAAAGAACAAGTTGAACTTGGGTGGTAGAAGAGGCTGGTGATGTGCCAACTATATTGCTTCAGATGAATAAATGTAGCAAATTAAGACCATTTTCACTTCCTCTCCTGAGCTCGCTACTTCTTGACCCAAGGACTCAGTCAGCCTCTGCCACCTTATGTAAGAGGCTGTGGTTAATATGAGAGCCATGATATATTCGACTATACATAGCATCATAATTGGGACAGGTCCTGTCCTTACCAGACATGCGGACAGCCATGCATATTCCAGAAGAGTGACTGATGGGATAACAATCATAAGTTGGAAAACAGGCTCCCTAGATCCGGTATGTTGAAATCAACAGGAGTGCTACAGCTTGCAACCTGCCTCAGATTGTCCAACAGAATAGATTGTGAGACTTTTTTAGAGCCTGATTTGCTCAGTGTTTACACTTTCACTTTTGAGCTAGAGGTTGTGGGTTCAAAGGTCCACTATGTATTTAAATACATAATCTGAGCTGGCACTCTGGTGCAGTACTGTGGGAGTGCTGCACTATTGAAGACACAGCATTTTAATGAGAACTTAAACTGGAGCTCCATCTATTCTATTAGATTGTCATAAACAATATCAAGGGGCTACGAGTCAGAAGTTCTCCCAGGCTGTGCAGCCCAACGTTCAAATATCAATACAGATTAACCTGTTCCTCCTTCCACTATTGTTTGTGGGAGCTGGCTGGTCCCAAGTGACTGCCATTTTTGAATTGATTACAATAATGACAAGACGTAATTACGAGAGAGGGCTTTGATTAATCCTGAAGATGCAAAAATACATTGTGAGAATGAAACGTTATGGCACCAAGCTGTTCAGATGGGACTTTGCGCAAGGTCTTGTTAATAAGGAAGGTCAGCCACTTCCACAACTCAGCACAAAAAATGAGAATCCGATTAAGATGAATCCACTGCAAACTGGATTTTCTCACCGTGCAGTCTACTTTTGTGATGTGTTTGGCAATAGTTTTTGCATCCTCCTCAGCCAACAGTTCCTTGACTTTCTTTAGAACAGTCATCTCAAGTGGCTTGTTCTCCAAAGGAATGAGCAGTGACTGATACCCGTTTGGCTTAAAGGAAGACACCTGTTCAATGACCGGGGCTGTGAACGAATGGCAGTGCAGCCCCTCTTCTTCTTCTGCGCAGCTGGGCATTGGACTGAGATATGTCTCCGTCTCAAGGAACCCGAAGTTCGTCTCAGACTGCCAGCTGGATATGTTAGGATTTTCCTCAACTTTCAACCTTTCCACATAGCTCTTTGCCAGCGGCTGACTTTGCTTGAGGGCAAGTTCCAACTGCTGCCTCTCCCAGTCAATTGGTGACGATGGCCGTAGCTCACAGTAGTGGCTGTGTTCTGATTCTCTACAATTCTCTGAGGCAACTCTCTGGTCTGACTGCACAGAGCCATTTGACTGGGTGGAATGTGTGCTGTTACAATGAGGTCCACTCGAAGCCTCCAGAGGCCTTTCCTTGTTGGGCTCCTGACACAGTCTGTTACCGATCGGTGGGCTAAGCTGTGGTTCACTGGACCGGCGAAGTACTGGTGACGATGGCGTCATCCTTGCTACTCGGCCTAGCTGGCTTTTGTGCTTCAAGCCTGTGGAAGATGTCACACAACATTAGGTGCAAGTATTTTATTTGTATTTCCCCCACCCCCAGCCCTGTTGCTTTTCTGTTGAAGCTGACATGTTGCTGGGCTACAGATGTAGTGCCTGAGATTGAGCCACAGCCCGGATCGAGACCCAGGTCTGAGGTTCGTAAACACTTTGCACCTTCACCTGGAAGTGATTACAAACAGGAATCCTGACTGTTATTCCTTCTCACTGGTAGAAGCAGAACACTAAAACAAATGCTCAAGAATACTTTTTAAACAGAATTGATTTTTAAATTCTAATTAATGTCTGTTTAGATCTTTGTGAAATGTTCTGGTAGTGTCAGAAGGCAAAATTTTACTTAAGGCCAGTTACAGTATTATCTCGTCACTTACTTGTGCTGTATTCTGGAGAGAGAGGGATCTCGTTCACTGGGGACATTCCGTGGCGAATGTCCTTGATTTGATCCATGCTCAGAGCAAAGTTGCGGATTGTTTCCTTGTGATGTGGTGACGGAATGCTGAAGGAAGGCAAGTAGCTGTTGAATGAAAGCTCTTTTGTATTGTCACTCACCACCTAACTGTTAAGAGGTCACAACATACTTTCTAGACGTCAAAATACTGGAGTGAATGTTCATAGAGTGGAATTTGGGTAGATGGTGAAGCCTGGTCCATTTTGAGGGCCAGACTTCATTAACATCGGGCCAACTGACTACAGATGGAGAACAGGTGTTCCTGGAGACTGCCAGGTTGCCCCTAACTGTGGCAATATTGGGCAGCAAGAATGGAGTGAGGGACCAGATATCTGGGTCTGGGTGCATGGGGCCCCAGAGCGGGAGCAACTCTGGGTGATTTTTCTCTCACTTGGCTTCCGAACTGAAGAGAAGCTCACCTTGTCAGTAAACTGATGTGGATTCCACATAACTCAAAACAAAAACGGCAATCGGAACTTAAACGGCTGCCTGGGCCCCGAACTGAAAGTTGAAGTAGGCTCACCGGCTCACTCTGGGGTCTCTCCGAGGCAGCGAAAGCCCAGGGAAACAATGCTGCCACACTAGGGTCCTCCCTACTTCCAAAAGTCAGCTTGCCAACCCAATATTGTGGAAGTTCAGACACAGCTGGCTTTCTCTCTGCCTGCTGTAAGGAGAGCGGTGAGTCATTTTCTCCATTCCCAGGGAGGGCACTGCCACCCTAGGCACACCACAAGGGAAACTCCTAAGTACAGCCCAATTTCTTGAATGCTCACCACTCCCCCCCCCCCCCCACCCCCCGTCAAATCTTGCTCCACATCTCTTCAAGGCAGAAGGATACAGCTTTTAAATGTTTGCTACAATCTCATTCAAGTGTCTCTTCTCTGGCAATGAAATAATGGGAAACAGGTGTGGGGAAATCATAACTAAGTCTGTACTCAACCAGTGCACATGCAAACACACCTTTGTAGGGACCTGGCTGTCTGATGATCTGAAACTTATTTTCAGTAGCACAGAGAAACCGGGTCCCTTTAACCCGCCAAAAGGCAAGCATTTACCTGTTGCCACAGCTGTCACTTCGGATGATCTTATCAGATGTCAGACCATCTGTCATGGTCACACTCCTCCTCTTAATGTATCCACCTTTCTGATTGGTTGAGGGATGAGCTAGCCCGTGCTTCCCAGTGGACAGCCCATAGCTGGCCTCCAGGTATCGGAGGGGAAGTGTGCGGTTGATTGGAGAATAGATGATGGCACCACTCTGCTCAGAAACAGGCTTACGGTTCCCAATGTAAAACCGGACGAGGGCGGGGATGTTGTCGAAGCTCTCCCGTTCGAACAGATACTGGATGCGGGTGAAAGCCTCGTTTGGTTTGATCATCACCTTGTTGATTTTGAAGTGGAGGGGTTCATTTCTCCACTGGCAGGTCAGCACATAATCACCGACACACGTGAGGGAATCACGGATGAGGAAATCACCATTTTTCTGCATTAGATTCTCAGAAACCTGAAAAATAAAATCTGAATTTTAAAAAGTGTCAGGAAACATCGAAACAAGATTTGTCCCCACAAGCCTGTTCATCCATTCAGTTGTATAATGGCTAAACTATTTTGTAATCCTTTCACTTTTCATAATTCCATATCTCTTTATGCTGAATTTTTCAGCTGCCCCTCTTCCTCCACACCCCCAGACACAACAGCTTTTTTGAAGAAGAGTTCCAGATTTGTAATTTCATACTGCATTTCCAACCTCACCATCACCTCATAAATCCTACTGGCCAATCCCTCAGCATCAGTTCCATTGATGGATTCTTTGTGTCACCCAGCTGTTGAAGTGAGGAGTCCCAGACTGTTTGTAGTCTGTGCTGTGCCCACTGACATTCATGGCCTGTGGCACAGATAAAATCACCCGATGTTCCTGCTCTTCATCACTGACCAGCACCTTCTCGCCAGTAGGAGTATCATCCTTCAAGTCTGCCAATTTGGTGGATAGGTAATGGAACAATACCATTTCCCATCCATCAATGTGGCTAATTTGAAGAACGGCACTCCTTTTGGGACTGCAACTGAAGCACCTGGTGAAACCAGTTAAAAAGTGATTCACCATGCTTCTGACTGCTGTACCTGACCTGCCAGTCATGTCACCAACACTGCATGCCTGAAAATAAAGACCACCATCCATTCTTCACCTCACCGAGCCAAGCACAACATTTTTAGAAGAAAAGCTGTGCAACATAAATGACAAGGTGTAGTTGAAGACACTGAGAAGCCAGAGACTGTGTATCAGACTGCCAGCTGCACCTTCCTCTCACTGTGCTGTAGTGTATATTTATGTCTCTAATGCTTACAGCAGTAAAAATGTCAAGTCTTTTTCCTGCAAACAGGAAAAGCAGAAGATATATTACAGTTGTTTCCCAGCTTTTAGATGACCATATCTCTTGATCACTCAATTCTTATTCATAGTAATACATGGGGGAGCTATCACCTTGACATTTCAATCTGTTTTCAAATCAGATTCATTTCTGGTAACTGAATGTTTGTTTTCTTTGTCAAGTACTCCCACAAACACCTTGAAACAATGACTGAATCATGGGCTTTGGTGACTGGAACTAAATTTGGAAGTGGCTACAATATAAATGTCTGAACATCAGGCACGTAACATGCACTCTTCTATCCATTGCTTTATTGGAGGTGGCAACCAATTTATTGTGGAACAGTAGCCAGAGAAATATCCATGTTAACTATTCTTACATTTTCCCAAAATACAGATGAAGACAATCATTACGTTCATTTTAAGTAATCCATCGATAAAGATGCTTAATTTTCAAATACTTTCTTAAAAGATTCTAAAGTTAACCCCAACCCTAACCCTATTCTGCTTTAAGTGGACGACCATTAAGTGTGTGAAAAAATTTTTTTATGTGAAGAAAAGCATCTCTCTTTTGTGCATGCTTTGCTGACACCTCTTGCTGAAGTTCAGCTCTGGACTTCACACAACGTGATACTGTGGATGCCTGGACACAATGTCAGTAGCCTGGTCGGAACACAAAATCCAGGCAGAGATCCTGAAGAAGATGTGAGTAAGTAAGAGAGTAAAATAGTGCACTGATTTCACATCAAGAAATTAAAATTCAAAACCTTATGACAGAATTAGAAATGGTTTTTAGCTCAGAGGTTGCTTACTCCAGTGGGCTAGTGCATAGAGCATGCCACATAAATACCCAGCATTTAACAGGCAGGTTTTCAACTGTGAGTATAAACCCATTTCCCTTGGGTACTAGCAAACAACATTAAAATACCAGGCATTTCAGAGCAAGTCATAACAAGCTTGCAAACAATCTTTAAAGAAGATAAAAATGTGTCAGTGATTGTTATAATCTAATTATTTTCTTATATTCACAGAAGCTGCTGGCTGTGCTATTTTTTGGCATCCACTCTCCCAGCCATCTCTGCTCCATAGAGGGAGCCAGAGCATTCAGTGATTGGCGGTTCTCCAAGGAACAGTGAAAAAGGAAGGTGATGATTTTTCTCTACACTAACTTTATAATATGCAACAGACACAAGACATCAAGGAAGCTTTTGGAATTTTCTATGTAGAGATTTTGAGGAACATTGTGCCCAATAAACCACAATACAATTCCATCATCTCTAGATACAACATAAGTAACACCCCTTGATATCATAGTCTTATTCATATGTAACCATAGCTATACCCTTTAATATTAGAGTTTGCAATGTATATAACACACTTGGAAATAATAGTTTCCAGTATACCCTTCATTCCAATACAAAATGTAAGGCTTATGATATCTTCCCCGCCCTTCGTTAACTAATAAACAATTTAAAGTGCCTATTTTCCATTACCTCACGTGGGATGCGTCCATGGTACCAGGCGTGACTCCGCAGGTCTGTGCTACTCAGCTTCAGCTCCTCCTCCAACTCTTTGTGCAGTTTCTCGGGGCTGGAATCCAGGATATACTTGTCCTTTGAAAACTGGAGGAAGCAAGAGAAACTAGATGTTAGTAAAATCAATAACTGGCATCTTTTGCCTGGATTTGTCTGTTGTTTTATTTTCCCCAGTGCATGCCATAATTTGGATTGGAACATGTGTTGGACTCACTAAATTCTACCAACTTGTCCTAAAGATTTCTGACTACTTCAGAGCTCCTGCACAATTACTTTGGAACCTTCAACCTGCACTGGAAATAATTGCCTAAACTGGATGGATATCATATACCACAAATGTTGAGAGATGCCTGGAACTGGATACCTCATGTATTCTAGATTTTGTGAGATTTTCTACATTAAATAAACATCAAGAACCCCAAAAGAGAAATTGCCTAAACTGGACAGACATTGTACCTCAGATGTTAAGCAATTTCCTAAATGAGACAAAACTCACATTGAGGTTCTTAAATCAGACTGACATTCGGCATTTCAGATATTCAAAAACTCCTCAAAACTGGACAGGTTTCAGGTTCCCAAATACTTATATTCAGAGTCTTAGGTGATAGTACCTTCTCATGGTAGTCACAGTTATTTTACCAGTTTTTGTTTTGGGTACCAATGCAACTGAAATTATACACTGAAGTTAGCAAATTGTGTAGTGTCAGATAAAAAAATGCTTTTAAATCTCTGCTGTTAAACACAGTACAAATTAACACAAATTAAAAATAAAACTTATTTAATGATCTTAGGTTGTCCCTAAGTGCTTCAGAGCCAATGGAGTACATTTGAACTGTATTCACCACTTTAAATTAGGAAACACAGCATCGAATGTATGCATAGGAAGCTCACACAAGCAGCAATGCAATTATGACCAAATGTCTACTTTAGTGATGTAGATTGAGGGATAAATATTGCCCAGAACATCAGGAAGAACTTTCCTATTCTTCTTTTAATGGTGTTGTCGAACTTTTATGAATCCAAGAAGAGAAAGAATATATTCATTTCCCATTTTCACCTAACCAAAGGAAAATTGGAAAAAAAAAGTGGTACAGTACACCCCTGTGTTGCAGAGGGGTTGTCTTCCAATAAAACCATCCACATTATGATCTTCCATAACGTGAATCCTTGACAAGAATGGTTTCTTTTGCACTTTGTGTTTATTTAGTTATTTTTTCACACAAATTCCATAAAAACGAATTTCTGTTACCCACCTGTAATGAAGGGGTACACTGTATGTTGTAAAACCCACCAGACGCAGTGAAACACCTACAACAGAACTACAACAAATTACTCCACCACCCCTTCCATACCTCACAGTGCCTTACAGTTACACACCTGGGATTGCCAGTCACGAAGGAATATCCTGGTGTTTCCAGGATTTGAAGATTAATCCCTGGAACAATGCTCTAAGTAACCAAGAAGAAACGATATGGGAATAAAAGAATGTGGCTTTATTTCTAAACATTTTTGTTGCCTTATGCAAGTATTAAACATATTTAAAGTAACTATTTAACTGGAAAGACTAATGGGGTCAGTTATTCATAGATTAGCAGTGGCACAGTGGTAAATGCTGCTGCCTCACAGCTCCAGAGACTTGGGTTTCAGTCCGACTCTGGGTGCTGTCGCTGTGGAGTTTGCATATTCTCCCTTTGTCCATGTGGATTTCCTCACACATCCCAAAAAAGTGCTCATCAGTTAATTGGCTACTGTAAGTTACCCCTAAGTGGCAAGTAAACAGCAAGTGAAAGAGAAAGGGCTACTGGGAAAGTGAGGAGGGGGGTAAAGGGACTGATCAGACTGCCCTGTTGGCAGCTAGCATGGACTTGAGGGGCCAAATAGATCCCTTCTGTCTCGTAATAAGAAAGAAAGAATATATCCAACTAGTGTTGGCAGTCCTCCTTGCTAGAATTCTTTTTGTGATGCCTGGTAGTTCAGGGAGAACACAATCCAGTGACTTTAGTGCAGGAGGTTAGAAGTCCCTTGGTTCTCAGCATATCTGTATTAGTCAGATACAGGAGGAGATGACAAACCTGTGGGATTATTAGCATTTATATAATGCCCTTATGTAGTTCCCATATGTCATGGTGCAAAAGGGCAGAGGGAGGTGAATATTCTCCAGTATCTGTCACACGTTTAAGCTGTTCTTTTTAAACTGGAAACTGTTTTAACCTGCAGTATCACAACTAACCAAGAAAATGCCTAAAAAAAAGCTTCCCAGTGGAAGTTATTTTCTTCTACCTCAGGAAATTAAATAGTGAAATATCTTTAGTGGGGAAAAAGTACATCAAAGTATGTCCCATGGACATTTTTCTTCAATTATTTCATCTGAATTAGCCACAGACTGTATTACGTCTATGATTGCCACCACAAAGAGAAGTTTCAAGCGGCTTTTTAAATATAGTTGGAGGTTACAGTGTAAGTGGAAACATGGTGCTTCCAACGGTGTGGTGAGGGGTGTGCTTCACAGAATGAGTGCAGTCGAGTAAACTGTTATGATGAGAGGTGTAGAATACGAGATGGGGGTGAAATGAGGACAGTGCTATATATGTGACTGAGATTTTAGCAGGTGATTCATATAAATGTGAAAGTTAAAATGTTCTTTTAATTAACTCCACCAGTGCTCATGATCATGGTGATAGCTTTTTTCCAAACCCAGTTTGCTCCTGATTTACTAGCTGACCCTGGAGGGTTTGTCTGGGTGAAATTGCTTTTGATTTCTTTGTGTTAATTTGATGTGTTCTGCTATTGTGACTGCAAATACACAGACAGCGGTGCGGATCCAGGTCAGCTGGTGATGTAATATATTTATACTCTGCTCTTCTGCTCATGATTCCCAAGGGTTACTGGTAAAAAGTAAGGTTTGAAACTGCAAGTTCCATGGAGAGGAAGACAAAACCAGAGAAATAGTGTGAAGAAGGAGGATACAGAAATGGAGAAAGACTTATTAAATGAAATGAAAGATGGATAAGACAAAGAGGACAGGGACATGGGCAAGCCAGCAGAAGAAGAGGAAAGGCAAGATGAAAGGAGGATAGGCGTGGAAATGGACCAACAAGTATTAAGGCTACATGTAGCATAAGTATAAAATCACACCAAAGCTACATTTGTAATGTCATCATGGAGTCAGGCAAAGTCATAATTCCTGGAAGGAGACAGTCAAACCAGTTCATTCCCCCTGGGCTCTTCTTACAGGCCTAACTCTAACCTGAGTTGGCACTTTCAAGGGAGGACGGGAGCTGATAGGCAAAACAGAATGGCACGGAGAAAACGGTTTAAAAATACGTTAGGTTGGTAACACTAACCCTCCAGTATAAATATCATTGCAACACATCTGGGAGTTCACAGGCAAGTGCTTCTGTGCTAAAACTAGACCCAGAACTAAACAAATCCACAAAGAAATTACAAAAGCAAAATACTGCAGGAGTGGAAAAACCAAAATAAAAATAGAAGTCTAAAATGTGGATGCTATATGACCTGCTGAGTATTTCCAGCATTTTGTGTTTTAGTTCTACCCTGGAATTAGACTGCATATATTAGAAAACATAGGATTGAAAGCAAGTCACCCACCTCAGTTTTAAAATTTTCATCCTCATATACAAATCCTTCTAAGATTTAGCCCATCTTAATAGTGTAATCTCCTCTAGCTCCAACCCTGGAGCACTTCTCCAACCCTGGCCTCTTGTGCAAAGCCATTTTCTACAACTCTCTAATGACAGTGCTTCTAATGATAACCCTTCATTCTAAGATTTGAAATTCCCTCTCTAAACACTTCTGCCTCCACCTTTCTTTCCTCATTTAAGAAGCTACTTAAAAGCTACCTCTGTGCCTAAGATCTTGGTCACTGCCCTTTAAGCTCAGTATTTTATCTGATTGCACTCGTTTGGGACATTTTATTACATTAAAAGGTACAATGTGGTTGAAAGTATCAAGTCAGGCTGATTGCTTTTATTCTTCACTAAAAACTAATCTTCCCAGCAGCCTTACTTCTGGCAGGCAGCCAACTGTGCAAGGCCAGCTTGGGGGAAGCCAATGGTATAAACATGGATTTTGAACAATTAAATGATGCCTGGTATTACCTAGGTTCTCAATGCCACAGATCTCTCCCACTTACATTGTGTGTGGCCGGAAGCTACAATACAGACACCACCACTGTAGTCACTGGTGAAACCTGCCTCAGGCCTTGTATTCTGGGAACAGGGTGGCAATAGTAATGGGCACTGACATTTTATCCTTTACCCTGCACAACATCACGTTCAAAGCCTTTTGCACAGTTGCACATGGGCAGGATTGATCGAATCTGGCAATGGGTGCAGATAAAACACATCTGGATCAGTGAACAGAAGCAACCCCGCAGTTTAACTGAAGCAGCCATGTGAAGAAAGTTTTACCGGGCATTTTACAATGTTGAGCAGCTGAATTCCAGACTTACTTTTGGCCTGTTGTATGTTTAGTGTCATACAGCGTGGAAACAGACTCTTTGGCCCACCGAGTCCACACCAAACACCAAGCACCCATTTGCACTAATCCCCACATTCCCATCAACACTCCCAGATTCTACCACTCACCTAAACACAAGGGACGATTTACAGTGGCCAGTTAACCTACCAACCTGCATGTCTTTGGGATGTGGGAGGAAACTGGAGCACTGAGAAAACACATGTAGTCACAAAGGGAATGTGCAAACTCCACACAGACAGCAATGGAAGTTAGGATTGAATCTGTGTTCCTGGAAGTGTAAAGCAGTAGCCCTACTAGCTGAGCCACTGAGCGATTTTATGAGCTGCTGCCTCACAGCTCCATTGGTTGGATATAAGAGGGGGGAATAAAAACATAGAAATTTTGTATGCTCAGCTATTCCGTAAGATCATGGCTGATCTTTTACCTCATTGCTACTATCCTGCTCTAACCCATATTCATGCCCTTGATATCCAAAAATCTATCGATCTCATCCTTGAATATACGTAGTGAGTGAGCAGACAATATAGCTCCCTTGAGCATACAATTCCAAAGATTCACTGCTCTCTGGGTGAAGGAAATCCTTCTTATCTCAGACCTGAGGTTGTATCCCCTGGTCTTGAAACCCCAGCCAGAAGAAATGTTATTCCTGAATCTACCCCGTCAAGCCATGTCATGATTTTGTATATTTCATGTCTCACTCTTTTAAACTTGAGAGTATAGAGCTAGTCTTTTAAATCTACCCAAATAGAACAAACCCCCACCCTCATCCCAGATATCAATCTGGTGAGCCTTTATAGCACTTCCTCCAGGGAGACCCAGTCCTGCACAGGTCCTCCCCAGCTTGCAAACGCCCGATTTACGTACAGCCTGATAGGTTGAGCGAGCTGGGGCTTTTCTCTTTAGAGAGAAGGAGGATGAGAGGAGACTTGATAGAGGTGTACAAGATGATAAGAGGCATAGATCAAGTGGATAGTCAGATACTTGTTCCCAGGGTGACAATGCCTAACACGAGGGGATGTAATTTTAAGGTGATTGGAGGAAGATATAAGGGGTAAGTTTTTTTACACAGAGAGTGTTGGGTGTATGAAACGCACTGCCAGCAGAGGTTGTGGGGGCAGATACATTGGGGAGATTTAAGAGACTCTTAGATAGACACATGAATGATAGAGAAATTAGGGCTATGTGGGAGGGAAGGGTTAGATAGATCTTAGAGCAGGATAAAATGTCGGCACAACATTGTGGGCCGAAGGGCCTGTACTGTGCTGTAATGTTCTATGTTCTATACCAATGGGCATTTGGGAGACGGGTGGCATGGATTTGCCGGCTGCTGTGGGGTTGCAGGCATCTTCTGCCATCTGGGAACTCAGATCACGGCCACATTTCCAACATGCAAACTGTTCCGGTTACGAACAGTTGACAGGAATGGAACCCTGCTGTAACCGGGGGAGGACCTGTACATAATACACCACTTGCCTTCCTGCTTGCTTTCTGTAACAACAATCCAATTTTCATGTACAAGGCCACCCAGGTCCCCCTGAACATCTCCCCTTTCAATCACTCACCACTTAACAAATACACTTTTTATATTTTATCTTGACATGGATGACTTCACATTTTCTCCTATTTCCTTGCCCTTTCACTTCTCAAAACCCCTGAAGCCTCAGAATCACAACACACACTGTCACCCAGCTTTGCATCATCTTTGAATCACTTGTGACACGCACAATGAGCCTGCATAACAGAACAGAACAGAACAGAACTGTGAACTTCCAGCTGCAAAACCCCCAGCCACTCTTTTGAATTGTCCTGTTTTGAAATGATCTCTGGCTGATGATATCTACTGCTGCCTCTCCAGTAACATATTTGAGCTATTTTAATATTCCTGGTGCTTTTAATTGTAAATGCTAATTAATTGTTTATCAGCTTGCCTCTGTCATTGCTCTTTACAATCAGGGGCAAGACTAAATAAGAGAACACAATGCTGATAATTACATGGCCTGGTTAATGATGTGCCGTTCAATTCAGCCATTCATTACCATATAAAACACAGCTCTAATTCATAGTTTATGGGAACATATGGGAGGTGGGACTAGAGCCTTTTAGTTAAGGGTATAGAGGAATGTTATTCCCTAATTAGAGTCCCATTTATTCCATGAAGTGCCCCTGACAACAAGCATGTTGAGATGGTGCCTGTAGAAAGAACAAACTTTTATTTGAATGGTGCCTTTCAGGACCCCAAACTCGTTACAGCCAACAAAATATTTCCCAAGTGTTGTCTCTGTTGTAAGGCAGAGAAACTGAGTACCCAATTTTCACACCATAAACTTCCATAAAAGCAGTAAGATGATAATGACCATTGTAGTGACCTAGTTGAGGGTTAACTGGGGAGGAAGAACGTTGGCTGGGTAAGTCCTCGGGGAAAGGAGGGATAGGCCAAAGGAAACAGGGAGGAAACCATATTCCTGCCTCATAACTGGCACTGCAACGGGATATCAGTCAGCTTATTTTAAATATGTGAAATCCATCTCTCCTTCATTTTGTTCTCTTTGTTCCTTTATTATTTATAGCTGCTTATTTACATTTTGCATTAATAGCTGTGCAATATTTTAAGAAACACTGAACATAAATTGCAGGGGGTGGGATGAGTGTTAAATGCTGCAAAAGCATATTATTGTGTTTGCTGCTGATTGGAATATTAATCACGTCGATTGAATGAGATGAGTTTTTATTAACACTCGGGCACCTGACGCAGGCTGGATTCATGCAGCTTGCTCCCTGCCCCTCCCCCGCCGCACGGTGCCTGAGAGGCTACAGGAAGATGAGGTAATGTCTGGCTCAACTGCATCTCCTCACAATGCGTTTCACTGCAAGCTTTCAGCGGGCAGTTTCCCGTCTCTCCTCTGCACACACCTCAGCTCCACCTTCCCCAATGCCCACCACTGCCACTAAAATGCAGCAAGACACAGAGATAATGCTCAAATAATAAGATAATGCTCAAATACTTCTTCTATAGTAAATGAGCGTGAAGCAGGATTGAGCAGAGGCATTTCATTGTATTATGGAAAATAAAGCATTTGATGGGGACCAGAAGTGGGCTCATATTTTTAGGTTTTAGTATATTTATATATATTATGCAAATATGCAGCTACGAACAGGTTTAACTGTGTGTATGTGCATGTTTGTCAATGTACACATGTGCCTGTGTCCATGTGGGTGTGTCTGTTTGAATATACATGTGTGTGAGAGAAAGAGATATGCACACAAAGCAAGACTGCCGACTGTAGCAGGAAGTTACTGTAACGCATTCGGGACATGGTGATTTGCAGCATTTACATTGCACCTACCAGTGCTGTACACAGAACGAGGGGAGCAAACCCACGTACTCAGCACATTTCATCAAGGAATGGGCATGGAATTCAACATCACTCTACAGCTGAAGGACCGCTTTGGTTTCTCAGGAATAACTGCAGTCTTGTCATGTTTTTTGCTTTAAATTACAATGTTGAAAATAATATTGCATCTAATATTTTACTGTATAATACAATGGAATGAAATGTATTGCCAGGAGCAAGTTGCAGGCTGGAAACAAATCAAAGGGGAAGGATGTTTCTTTATCATGTCATCAATTTTCCACTCCCTCATTCATTCCATCCTTCTTCATACATGAGCCTCACAGTGACTAATTATGGAAGTAAATTAAATCAGGGTTCCTTCTACAGCAGGAGGTTCCCCCACCACCTTTGCCCACCATCGCCCTGTCTTTCTAGGCAGTTCCTCTGGAACCAAGGATGACTTGTTTCCAAAGCAATAAAGAGGAAGCTCAAGGAACTCAGTGGGTCAGGCAGCATCTATTGCTAAGAAATGGACAGTCGACGTTTTGCATCATGATCCTTCATAAGTCCAGATGAAGGACCTCAACCCGAAATGTTGACTGTCCATTTCCCTCCATAGATGCTGCCTGACCAGCTGAGTTCCTGCAACTTCTTGTTTGTTGCTCCAGATTCCAGCATCTGCAGTCCCTTGTGTCTCCTGACTTGTTTCCAATATTGTTTTATGTTCTGAAGTGGCTGATGTGCATTCTTTGTGGGATCCACGAACACTGCCGCAGGTGGGGTGGGAGGTGCATAACTGGGTGGATGGCTGTGTGGTGTGGAATGCGGATACGAGCTGTTCCACCCTGTAGCCGTGGGCCTGACCATCCACTTCTCATCCATTGCATCGGCCGCACATTTAATGTCCCCCACCACTAATCATTTCCTTATAAAGTACTGAAAGGTGACCAACCACTTGGGAGTTCACCAATGCTAGACCCAGATTTCAGCATGGGTGGATGTGAGATGTTACTTAGAGCAAACCAATCAGCCTGGATAAACTTTCCATTCGGAACCTCGTTGATCCTGCCTCCGACACGTCTGCTATTTTAATTCATCCACTGCAGGATGGGAGCAGGGTTTCAAGACGTCGGCAACACAGGGTGAGGCACCAAGAATCCATGCAGTGGGAAGCAGGAGCATGGGGTGGTGGGGAGCAAGAAACTGTGGAGCAATGGTGGGGTGGGGGTGGGGGGGGGTAACCAAGTTAACTCTGGGTCATCAACAGCAAGGGGTGCATGCAGCAAGGCAACATGGGATTGGCAAGCTTGAAAGTAGATGGAGGGAGCTGGGACACCAGGGCAGCATGGACAGGGTGGGCTGGCAAGCAAAGGTATGAGGTGCATCATGAGCCTGAGGGGGGTGGGGCGCAAAGATGGAAAGGAATATGAACATGGGGGGGGGGGGCAGAGGGTCAGCATGAACATGTGGTCGAGGAGCAAGGGTGCAGGGGCAGCATGAACTTGGGGGATGGTAAGTAACATGGACATTGGGGATGGGGCAGTTGCCTGAGCATGGGTGGTGGAGAGCAAGGATACAGTCAGCACAAGCAGGGCTGGAGGACAAGGATGCAGCAGCAGATGAACGTGGTAGGGGTGGAGAGGGGGGTGAGGTGGGGAGCAAGGAAATAAGGGGCCAGGGCTAAGGCCAAGAATGGAGATGGGTGCACGGACTGGAGCACAGTTGGGAACAAAGACACAGGGAGTGGGGAGCAGGAACACCATGAGAGCAGCAAGAGCCTGAGGGGCTGTAGTAACACCACCTTCCTGACACTTGCAATTAATTTCATCAATGAATATAATTTCCTTTTATCATCCTTCTGTTCCAGTGAATTGCCCACTGAAAACAGTGCAAAATCAATAACCTGTTAATAGAATATGCATAATAGCATTACTGGTATTGTACGGAGTTTACAGGAAGTGTTTTTGATGCATCAATGGTGAGTCACTCACTGAAATGTAAGCAGCTTGCGTTCTTTATGCCGAAACTCTGCTGCACTCCGGCACCACTTTCTGCCTTTTCAATAGTCCATGATGTATCCATTAGGCTCAAAACTGTATTTTAAGTTTTCTGGATTAACTGCAAGCCTTTCTCATTCAGTACCTAACTTCAATCTCTTCTGCATGGTACCTTAGTGATCTTTCATCCCACAAGCAAATGCCCTGGTCTTCCCAGTGTGATTATACCCTTCTCCTTTTGGAATATTGATGATATTCATCTATGAACTCGCGTCTGACCCCAAGATTTGAGACAAAAATTTCCCTCCCGAAATTGCCAGGGTTCAAGCTAAGGATGCTGGAGGATGATGTAATTACCATAATAACCTCATAATCAACAACAGTCTGTAAAGTGTGTAGAAGTGGCTTTGGGATGTGATTTACCCAGTACATTTCAATGCATCACTTTGGTACAGTATGTACTTCTGAATAAATCAGAAATGTACTTCACCTATTAAAGCTACAGCTTCCAAATTAAAGGGACAGCCCAGGGTAAAAACTATTTCTAGAGGACATGAATTTAAGTTAAAAGGGGGAAAGATTAAGAGAGATGTGTGGGACAAGTTTTTCTACACAGTGAGTGTTATGTGCCTGGAATGGGCTGCCAGGGACAGTGGTGGAAGCAGATACAATTGGGGCATTTAAGAGGCTGTTGGACACATGAATGTGCAGGGTATGGAGGGGTATGGATCATGTGCAGGCAGAAGAGATTGAGTTTAATTTGGCATCATGTTTGGTGCAGACATTGCGGGCCGAAAGGCCTGTTCCTGTGCCGTACTGTTGTCTGTGCAATTTCACCGAGTCATTAAGTGGAATGACAGAAACATTAAAATGCTACAGACTATTCCCCTGCAGTGCATTGCCTGTGTGCAGAAAGGTCCCAGACTCCATTTTTAGTCTGTCTTAACTTAGCTAGATCCCCCCAGGGAGGAAATGAAAGCGTTTCAGTTAGCCAGTGCTGTCCTGGTATAACAGGAGAGGTTGAAGGAAACGGTAGGATTCCCTGCTTCAGAATGCAACCCAGGAACTCGCTTGTGGAAAGTTTGAATGGCAGGGCATTAGATGAAGATATCATTGGATTCAGTTTGACGTACCTCATCTCTATCTAAACTCCAGCATGGAAGGCGCCCACTTGAATGATGAATTAGTGAATGACTAACGTCGGCAAAGGTCTCGTTTTTAGAAGAGATAGAAGAAGCTGCACTGACTTGTCAAGCTGATGGAGCTGGACTATCACGTATTTATCCCCAGTAGCTCAGGTAGAGTCATAAGAGTCATACAGCATGAAACAGGCCCTTCTGCCCAACTGGTCCATGCTGACCAAGATGCCATCCAAGCTGGTCCCATTTGCCTGCGTTTGATGAAAGGTAAGTATGCATTCAACAACTTCCTGCATACACATAGTTAAAACTTCTCCCAAATCCTATTGGCAGTCTAATAGACCAATGTTCTCACTTCTACTGCAGGACTCCCAGTAATAACACTGTTGCACTGCGCTAATAATAAGACTCTCAGTTATAACAGTGCTTGCTACAGCCCATGCTGATAATAAGGCTCCTAGTAAAACACTATCGTGACACCCATTCTGATAGTAAGGTTCACAGTTATAACAGTCTGATGCACCTCACTCTGATGATGAGAGTGAGGTGCTGCATGATAAACGTCACACTAATAATAATAAGGTTCCCCATTATAAAACTGAGTGTTCCACTTGTAAGGTAAGGCACTTGGTTACACCACTGGGTACTACATCGCACTATGATTAAAAAGACTTGCAAGCACAATTCAATAGGTCAAATTCACTGAGCCCAGAACAATCACCTTGGAAAACAATTTACATTTCTAAAAGAGATGACTGTTTGGCTTTCCTCAGTCACAATGTTGGTTGAAATGAAGGTTACGACCTATTCTAACCAATACAAACAGCCTTTACACATTGCACAGTGTGATTCTCTGGAACCTGAACAGATTAATATTGACCTAAGCAGTAACTGGGAAACAGCTGACAAACCTGGTTTTCTAGCTCTGACCTTTCTAATGCTGCCTTCGACCCTGACTGCCCTGAGATGGGACAGTTAATGGGGTCAGAGGGCGGATCAGAGCCCCCTGCTCCCAGAAGAATTCCAATTGCAGTTGTTTTATAGTGGGAAGAAAAGACAGAGATGCTTAGCTATAAACAGGTACGTCACCGTTTCCGACAGCTTGGGGAAAATATGATTGGAGAGAAATCACCTGGTATCCCACAATGTCTGTGCCAACCATGCCAATTTTAACTTGTCCCATCTGCCTGCACATGGTCTATATCCCTCCATTCCCAGTCCGTTAATTGCCTGTCCAAATGCCTCATAAATGTTACCATTGCATCTGTTTCCTCTACTTCCCCCAGCAGCATGTTCCAGGGACCTAACATGTGTGTAAAAAAAAACTTGCCTCGTAAATTTCCTTTAAATATCCCCCCTCTCACCTGAAAGCTAGGCTCTTATTCAAAGAAAGATTTGGATATATGACATCTTCCACAATCTCTACATTTCTCAAATTGTAAAGTAGGAAATTTACCAAAACGTAAACATTCCCACAAACCGGAATGTAATACTGACATCGCAACACATGAGACTGCAGATGCTGGAACCTGGAGCATCAGACAATCCACCTCTTTCTTTTATCCCTCCTCAATCCACCACTCCCCCTCTCTTTGTACTGGCCACCTCCCCTCTCAGTCCCAATGCAGGGTTTTGACCTGAAACCTCGACAATTCCTCCCCCCCCCATCCTCCTACCAGATCTGCTCGACCCACTGAGTTCCTCCCGCAGATTGTTTGTGACAACGTCATGTTGGCTGAGGGACAAATGTTGCCCAGCACACCTGGGAATTACCTTGGTCTTCTTCAAGAATGAAGGCCTCTTCTATGACTAATTTTTAATGCAGATGACAGACAATGCTGCATGCCCTCAGAAATGCACTGACCACATTCCACCCACCGGATGTATCCATCTGCTCTGCATTCTATTTTCTTGCAGCATTCCTGACCCCAGATCTGGGTCCCTGAGGTACAGGCAATGCAAGGGGGCAGTGACTGGAGCAGCAAAGGGGCAGACCGTGAAGCAGTGACAAGAGGAGGCAGCTGAGTGGGAGTGAATGGAGCAATGAGGAGATGATGAGGTGCTCATAAAGCATGGCACCAGTGTATAAATGTTACTAAAAATGTCTATCTAGTTATCTACAATAAAAATAAAATGAGCATTTCGTGATTGGCCCTTGGAAGTAGTCTGGAGTGTAAAATCTGTCCCTCCTTACAGAATGGTTGTTCATCATTAGCCTATATTATGCATTCAATGGATTAGAACCCACAAATTTCTGACAAATGAGGGTGCTGCTCCCTGGACCAAGAGTGAAATCCTGTATGAGTTGAAGACAGAGAGAAAAAAAATGAAGCAGCAGCCACATTGGAGCTTGAGTTGGCATGTCTGGGATGCACTGCTTGAAAGCATGGGGTGGGGGGGGGGAAGCAGATGAGCAGGAGGACAGAATGTTCTCTGCAACCAACTGCACCTTGTCCTTGGGCTTGGACACAACTGCCAGCCACTTTCTCTCACAGGTCTCTGCAGGGGCTGCAGCCTTCTCCACTCCCCACACTACCCCTGCTGAGATCATTGTGCCCCCCTCATTGATATACGAACCCCATCAGTAGTGGATCCCTGACATCAGCTCAGCTTCCGATCACAACTCCTCAACTACTTCAGCCGGCAGCTGGAAAATGTTGTAAAAATGGAAGGAACGATTAACCAAATTAATCATGGCCAGGGCACTGAATTTCCCGGTAATGAGCTGCGCATAATTTCTTCATAAATCTGCAACCCTGATGCAGGAGCAATTAATCCTCCAGCACAGACGTCACAGCACTTCAGCAAATGGGAGCACACAGACTGGCACCACTACACCAGCATAAAGAACAGTCTCAAAACCGAGTCACGTCACCTTAAACTTTAGGGTGCATGCTGCAAGGGAAAAAAAATCCTGAACTGTTGTCAAGATAATAATCAAAAACTCAATCCACAGTTTTAAACCAAATAATTCACTCCCCTTTGGATGAATTGTGAAGCCTTTAATTTCCACTCTGCAGCTCACTCTAGGTTTCCCCTAGCAGCAGTGACTATTCGCCAGTGGGAGGATAAATTAGGTTCGACAATGATGCCTTCCGCAGTCGAATATCTCTCAAACACGTATTGGGCTTCACGAATGGGGGGAAAGGGTGCTTCGATCTGGACAAGGAAAGTCGAGGTACTGGAAGGCAACGGGCCATGTTAAGAGGCGGGGGAAGGGGAGGTTAAACTCTGGTGCTGAAAAGGTTAAGGATTCTCTCTCTGTCAGCGGGCTCTTTCTTCTCGGGATGTCATCTAGAAGGGCTGCTATTGGCTAGAAATGATGTCACCGCTACCACAAAGGAAAGGCTCCCATTGGTCCAGGGACAACACAGTACAGCTGCTTGCTCAGACCTTAAATGTCATTCTAGCAGCGGACGTGCTTTTCTTTCTGCTTTAATTTCCCGAACAGCTTGTTCAGATAAAGAATGTCTGTAACAAGCAGAAGACAACAGCACGCTGCTAGAAGAATGATTACCCCCAGCATCCTAAAAGGGTTGTTTTTCGCTACTCATTTCCTAAATCGCAGTGTGGATCCAATACATTAAAAACTGTTCTTTCAGAATGTGGGTGTGACAGACACTATTTCCCCAGCAGGAGCTGACAGTTAGACCAATAACCCGTGGGGAAATCGCCGAAGAGTCATCCAGGGATTAGAGAAATGAAAAGCGGCCATCCCATCACTGAATTTTACCACAAAAGAGGCCGTTCGTCCCATTCTGTCTGTGCCCTCCATCCAATGATCCCTCGTCTGTTTCTCCATTTCCCCATAATTTTCTCCCACTCCGAGTGTTTGTCACAATCCCTTTAGAAAGTTGCCACTGAATCTCCTTACACAACCAGAGCGCATTCCAAATCATAATCAGCTCGCTCCTCTTAGGTTTTACCCTCACCTACACCAAAAGGGGAGGGATTGCACTCTGGCAAGAAATTCGCGATTCCCTGGTACAATTCCTCACAAGACTGATTTTTAATATATATATTTTGAATGTGCTACGTTGAAGGTTTTAAACCAATGTTAGATTAGGAATTATTACCAGTAATTAGGAGGTATGCCATTTGCCATTTCTACATCCTTATTTCAACAGAGGTGATGGTCTGTTGTTTTAATGGGTTAGTACCCCTGCACCTTACGTGAGTGTTACACTGAAACTGCAAATCGTAATTTCTTAGTTACGTAATGTTTTAAGAGGCAGTCTCTGTTAGGAGTTGAAAGCCTTTATTTTCTCTCCCCGAGGATAGAACTGGATACCAGTTCCACTCACCATCTGCAGACTTAGAAATGATTTCTCTTCAAGTCTTCCCTGGCATATTTAAAATTGCGAACAGCATAATGTTCTGGCAGCTAATTTAAAGAGCCCTTGCTTCCATGCTTTAAAAATCTGAATGACCGACATAAAACAAAATTATCTCCCCCACAGCATTCCAAATGAATTGACTCCGGTTTGCCTGGAGATGGATTTGAAATGTCACATTGATGGACCCATCACCCTGACCCTGTATTTTCCAAGAAAATTCTGGTATTTCTCTTTCAGTTCACAGATAAATCCATTTTGCATTGTTAGTCCGCACGTCAATTTTTGGAAACTTCTAAAAAAAACTTCCTATTGTGCAGTGAGGCTGAGGGCTGGGATACAACTGCAGACTCCCCCCCCCCCCCCCCTTAAATGGCGTGTAAAAGGGGCCATGTGTCTGCATTTCAATGTTTGATCAATAAATCGGATCGTGCTTTCCTGGAGCAAAAAGTGTGCAATGCATGCTGCAATTATAAAGACCACGTTTAGAAAGAACGTGATTATCAAGTCAGTATGCTAATTTGCTGTACATCTTCTCCCACCTTCTCTCGGGGCTGTTTATAAATCTACTGCTAGTGGAACTGAACCATTCGGGCACAAATATCCCTGTTCAATTCCTAGTGTGCATTGAGATTGGAGGGGGGGGGGGGACTTTGGTGGTTTAGAGAAGGGAAGTAGAAAGCCTACTGTCTCTCCACTGATAGTGCATTTGAGTGCAAGTTGGATGAAGAGCGGTGGCGTTCCTGTGGTGGAATAGCCTGCTATGAACATTCACATCAACAGAAGAGGGAGTGGTCAAGGGCAACGAGGACAATGAAAGAGATCCCACTGTGAGCTGATGCTTCCTAGGCAGAGGTAGGTAGGTAAGTGGGTGGGTCAACAGGGGCTCACTCGGCAAGGAATTGGGCAAACATCAGTATTCCACATCTGCAGTTCCATGGATTAGGGGTAAATCTTCTGTATGAGGGTTTGCTGGCCAGATGCTTGCGCTGTTGGCCACCTCGATGCTGATTTTAGGGAATTATTATTTGTCAGGAATTGAAGGGCAAACAGCCATCACCAGAATCGGTAATAAAAATAATGTATTTAACATCCTTTAGATGTTGACCACTCTGGCGTTAGCAGGGAATGGCTCTTCCTTCTCCAGCTGCCCGTCAACAGCTCCTCCGTGTTAAAGCAGTTGAGAGAGGACACACATGCTTCTGCTCCGCACTTTCCTTACACCACACCTGTCATTATATCAATAACATGCCAGAATCCCCAACACACATCTCTAAACGCTCCCTCACTCACGGCATCTCGTCCAGATGTGACAAGGGCCCCCTCCCTGGAATTACTTCGAACTATGTCCTCCAAGTCATTCCCCACCACAGTGAGTGACCTGAGTTCTCGGTTACTGAGGGTGGAGAGGAGACCACCACCATTCATTGCCCCCCACCCTGCTGTGTGGGTGGGTGTCTGTAACCTGGCGGATAATGTGGGCTGACTAACACACAAACGGTGAGGTGATGCCCCTTCGCCCACTTGCACTTTGAAAAGGCGGAGGTTAGGGGATAAAGAGGGTGGCAGGTGTGGAGTGGGTGGAAGACCTTGCCCATTGCAGCCTTGGCTAGTATTGAAGGAACGGTGCACCCATCGGCTGGTCAACCCCATGTCAGGACCCAAGACTTTAATCTTCACTGCACAGATACCGACCTGTCTAAGGCCCGCGGCGAGAAACTGATGGGGACGTTAAACACTCGGGCTGTTATCAAACTATGAACGTGGTGCGCAGGTAACGTTTCAAATTCCAGTGGAACTCAGTGACGACATGAAGGAGAGTCACCGCATTACATCACCGAGTGCAGGGAATGATCATGGAGACTAACAGCTCCAACACACACTGGGACAGGACAGACACGATCACTGAGTCAGTCCACCTGCCCCTCGCCGTTATGTCTCCATCAGTATGTGTGTTGTTCCGAGCCTATAGGTATGCGCCTTTGTGTTTCCCAGAGGGTCTTGTCTTCAGCTTTGTCTCACTGTGTGTCTGTGCGCATCTCTCCTTCCTCGCCTGTGTGCCTCTGTCTCTATATTACACAGGAGGGTGTAATGTCCCCTTCCCTATGGTTATGTCTCAGCTTCTCTGTGGATCTGAAGCTTTCCCATCTCTTTGTGGACATCCCGCTGAATAGTACTCTGTGTGTGTGTGTGTGTGTGTGTGTGTGTGTGTGTGTGTGTGTGTGTGTGTGTGTGTGTATCTGCCCATACTGTGTGACCCTCACTCTCTCTCTCCTATTCTGCGTGTGTGAGTGCCTTTCTGATCGTCCAAGTGTAATTTCAGAAATTGTTTGGATTAGTTTAACACCCTTGCACCATGCTCTGCAAAACCTATCTGCCGGAATCTTTGTCAGGCCCTTTACTGCCATTAATTTAACTGCAATTCATTCGTGCATTAATGCTTAACTGTGTATATAACATATACATAACTATATAACATATACATATGTTCTTGATTTAAACGCTACCTGTGGAAGAATACAAAGCCAACGCTATAGGATTACCTAAGGAATTTCAACCCCCCCCCCCCCCCCAACCTTTCCGCGACAGAGAGCAAGAAGCGAGCGATGTAGGGAAGGATAGAACAGTTTACAACCACTACCTGGAAATCTCATTCATAAAGTAGCGGTCTGCGGAATGCCGGCCACCGTGTGCGGCAACCTCGCATCTCTTCCATGTGGGGACGGCGCGCACAGCCCGGCTGGATGCAAAGTGTGTCTCTGGTACCCTCCTTACCTGAACTTGCATGAAGGAACCTCGGTAGAAGCAGCAAGCCGCCGCAGAGATCGCGCTCCACAGACTGCACTTGTCAGTCATTTTCGCTTCTTCCAAAGATGTCTATATAAATGACTGTAATCCAGGATCTTAACAAGAACTGGCCCGGGTTCCTCCCACACCCTCGGTTTGAATTACTGTCTGATATCTCGCGGTTCAGTGAAACATATATAGATGTGGGATTAGGGGGTCTAGCGCAGTCCCGGAGATGGTTCAGGACACAGGAGCATCACCCTCCTGTTCGACTCTCCTCCTGACACTCGGCGGCTCTGCCACGATTCGCCAATGACTGTCAGGAGCTGCCTCCCAGCTCATGAAAATGCAATCAAGTCCAGCGGGAATTGATGGGGAGCTGGTAATGGTGGTGGGGAGCGGGGAGAGGGGTGCGTGGGGGAAGGGTGAGCGACTCCACCTCAACCATCTCCCCGCCTCCACCCCACGCCCACCCACCTACTCCTGGACGAAACACTTGTGCAGAGATGTAAGTCCCTCTGCCCCGGTACAACCGTATTTGTTGACGCCAGGAGCCAGGCTCTCACTCGGGTGATTGTCTTGGGGAAGAGGAAAACAGCAAATAAAAAAGGGCAGGAAAAGACAAAAAATATATATAAAGCAGCCGCCTTCTGGACAAGCAGCGTCGCAACCCGCAGTGCCCACAGATTCAGGCGCTGCAGGTTGGTTGGAGCTTCAGCGAGCGAGCAGCCAGCCGTTCACACAGTCCTTTAATTACGGCGAGCAGCAGCCAGGGTCTGTGCAAACACAGCGGGCTTCCTCCCGACTTCCTTGTAACGCTGCTTTTATCTGAACACTTTTACTGAGACCCAGTGCATTCCCCGCATTCCCACTCTGCACTGTTCGGGCATTAAACAAAAACGCCCTGTCTCATTGCCCGGTCCGGTTGGAGAAGGGCAACTCCATCCCGTTGGATATCTGCGTACACCCGGGATTACGGATGTTCTCCCAGATGATGCGCAGGTCGTAGGAGTAGGGAGATGGAATTGGTTAGAACTGCCGGGAATATTGCTTTCTGTCATGCACCCAACGTGCGAAAGAGTCATACAGAGAAACAGGCCGTTCGGCCCACCATGTCCAGTCTACCCGTTGTACTTAGCTACACCAATCCCATTTACCCCCATTAAGACTGTAGCCTTCTCTGCCTTTGTGGTCCAGGTAGTTGAAAGATCATCTACCTCCAGCACCTTCTCAGGCAGCGCACTGCAAGCTCCAACCGTGTTCGAAAACATTGCCCCCAGGTCCCCTCTAAACCTCCCACCTCTCATCTATACCCTCTTGTCTTAGACACACCCCCCTTCCATCATGGGGAAAGATCTTAATTTTCTCCCCTATCTCCCCTATCTATCTCCCTCATCATTTTATATACATCAGGTCGCCCCTCAGCTTCCAACGAACAGAAGCTACCCTTTCCTGTCTCTCCTTGCGACTGATGGGTTCCAATCCAGGCAACTCCGCACCAGCTCCAGCACAATCACGTCCTTCCTGCGGTGTTGTGACCAGAGGTTTTATAAAGTTGTAATTTGACATCCCAGCTCTCATATTCTAAGCCGCGCTTGTGGTATTGTGTCGGTTCCACGCAATTGGTAACACTCTCTACAATATATTAAGGTGATAACATTCACTACAATGCATACAGGATGAGGTAAAAACAGAAATGCTGGAAATAGCATGTCAGTAAGTATAGGTAGGGGGAAAAAGGGAGTTAACATTTCAGGTCAATGATTCTGTGTTCTTCTCTCTACTAATGCTTGCCTGACCTGCTCAGTATTTCCAGCATTTTCTGTTTTTTTATTTCAGAATTCTAGCCTCTGCACTCATTTTGCTTTCCAATCTCACCTTCCAACAAGGCTTATTAAAGCCCTCGGGATTTAATTCCACAATTTCAGGTGACCAGCCTGGTCAGTTTTGATGTAAGCTCATCAACCACAGTGTGTGAATTTTCCCACATTGATGTTGTCTGACCTGCTAGGTATTTCAAGCATTCTCGATTTCAGATTTCCAGCATCTGCAGTGTTTTATATCTCCCAGCTTTCACATTTTTCTTTCACTCTCTCTCTCTCACTCTCCTGTGTTTTCATTCACCAGTTCCATCTGCTCCAGTTACATCAGCCAATTAACAAGTCTTCACCATTCTCTCTTTCTCTCAGCCTGCACCAACACTTGCATCACTCTGCATCCTATCACATGTATCCTCTTTGTTCTCTCTGCCCCCCTCCCCAGTTCTCTGCAACTTAAAATGTTTGATTTCCAATTGTTCTCAACTCTGATGAAAGATCCTTGCCCCAAGAACATTAACTCGGCTCCTCTCCCAACAGATGCTGTCTGACCTTAGAGGTTTATAGCATTATGAGGGGCATAGGTAGAATAGATAGTCAGAGGCTTTTTCCCAGTGTAGGGGAGTCTAGAACTAGAGGGCACAGGTTTATGGTGAAAGGAGAGAAATTTAAAGGAGATTTGAAGGGTAAGTTTTTTCCACACAGAGTGTGGTGAATACCTGGAATGAACTGCCAGAGGTGGTGGTGGAGGCAGATAAAATTATAACATTTAAAAGGCATTTGGACAGGTACCTGGATAGGAAAGGCATAGACGGATATGGGTATAATGCAGACAAATGAAATGATTGTAAATGGGCATCATGGTCGGCATGGACAATGTGGGTCAGATGGCCCATGTCTGTGCTGTATGTTTCTATGGTTCTACGACCTGTTCAGTTTATCCAACATTTTCTATTTGTAGTTCAGATTTCCAGCATCGATAGCTTTTGCTTTTCATGCAATATTCGCCATATTCTCTCTAATATGTGCAGTGTGGAATATTGTTATTAACATACAGTAAAATTCCAGTAATCCAGCACCCCATGACTTTGGTGGTGCCAGACTGGCAGATTTTCCAGACTATTGGATGTTACTTCTACTAATGTCCAAATCAACTTGTTTGTGGCCGGAGATGGGTTCCGGAGACCTTGCGTATTTCCCTCTCCCAGTTTACCCACTGGATTCACCGTACAATTTACACTGTACACATGCTACTGTGTAACATGTAAAAAAATATATAATCAGGCTGGGGTATTCTCTAATATATACTGGATGTGCTATTCTCATCTATAAAACATATCGGTCATAGATGGATCAGAAGTAAGTAGGGTTATAAAAATAAACATAAAGGGATGGTTAAAATAAAGTGAGAGGAGCTGCTACTAAAAACATCAAATTGCCCATATACCAAAATACACAAAGTTTATAATAAAAAGGGGACTGGAAGGATTAATAGACTGTGAGGATCCAGATTATTTAGTTTGAATCAAACATTGTAGGATTAAAAAAAAGAATAGATGGCCAGGGAAAAGGAAAGGTGAAGTATATGAGGTAAATAGAGGTAACATAATGCCAGTCTAAAAAAAAGCGATGCAGCTGTCAGTAAGGTAGAAATAGAATCTACGTAGGAAAAGATGAAGATATCTAAGGATCAATAATTTGAATGATTATTTGAATGAATAATTTGAATGACAGACCACCCAAAATCTAAAATAATAATTTTGGGGGATTTTAACTACACTGAAACTAACTGGCAGAAGAGGCAGGTAAAGGGGATAAGGAAACAGAATTCCTACAGGGTGTAGTGGACTTCCTTCCTTCCTAGTACGTAAAGAGGGAGGACTCACTACCCAGTCCGGCAATGGAGAATGAACCAGAGCAAGAAAGAGGAGAGCATCCAGTAAAAATGACCGTAATATAATTGGCTTCAAGAGAAAAGCTGAGGACAATAGTAAGTTTATCAGCAGGTCATCCTGATAATTGGATGAGGAAACAATGGGAGGAGGTTCTGATGCAATTTAAGTACCTGCATTGACTGACTGGTCTGAACGGCCTATTTCTTTGTGAACATTCCAGAATCAGATTTATTATCATTGACATATGTTGGGTTGGTCTTGCTGGTGTTTTATGTAATTGTGCTGGAGGTAACAACATAATAGAGTGTTGCATCTTCAATAACATATGTAGAATGTTCTAATTCTCCATGAAATAAAAGAGTGTGTAACTTTCCATCATAAAGACGGCGTAACATGTATTCAGGGAGCAGTATTCCAAATATACACACAGGGTGGACTCACCCTTTAATATGTATTCAAGAAAGTGTTATTTTTCAATAATAGCACACTGTGATTGCTCTATACCTCTCTAATATCTACAGGACAATCTGTTCCATGTATATGATCTGGTGTTATTCAATTTATATACAAGACAGTACTATTTCCCAGTTATGCATGGTTGCTCTGTTCCAGTGTAATAATTGTCATAATACTCTGATATAAATAAAAACACCTTTTCTTTTCTCTGAATATAGTAGATTATTCCTGTAATGCCCACAAGATGATACTATTCCTTTCGAGGATGAAAATATTATTCTGTAATTGCAGCGCCTGTTATAGGTTTAAGTCTTACTGCAGCTCTGTAGGAGTGCTACAATGGTGACAGTGCTTATTTTTAAGATCTCTTTGTTAGGTAGATGTAAAAAAAATATTGTTGTTTGGAATAACAGGGGTCATTTATCCCCCTACCAACATCATGCAAAAGGTACTATCTTGTCATTTATCTCATTGCTATTTGCAGGAGTTTTTGAGTAAAGACTGGCTACTGTGTTTACTTAAGTTCAGAATGTAATTTCTTGGCTGTGAGTATCCTGCAGAAATTGCACTATGAACACAGGTCCTTTTCATTTCTCTGTAATATGCACAGGGGAGTGTTATTCTTCTCTAGAATAGCCAATACAATTTCATTTCATGTTTTATTGTCAGGATGTTAGCTATATTCATTGAAGTTTGGTGCTTTCCCTCAAAAGATAGTGGGCCTTCCTGATAATTATACAAATGGTTAGCTTGCTTAGTGCAGAAAAGGGACCGAAATGTGCCTGACTGGGTGCAAGCACATTGTTTCTCTTCACTCTTCATACTGTTTGCTTTTGTCCCTGTAATATGTGTAGGATTTGCTGTTTCCCTGTAACATTCCACCCATTAGCTTTTCAGCTAAGGTCAAATAATTCAGTAGTGGGCAGGACCCTGCCAATCACCGCTGTCCCCAGTGGCAATTCCAGTGTATAACTATTTGTATTATTGATAACAGCAGATTGTTGTTGGTGAAATCAAGCCTGTTTAATATAATGCCCAATATTTGCAAGTCAGTTTATATTGAGACCTGAAACCCTCAACTGAACTGCAGTATTGTAACCACAAGTTACTCCTCATTCCATGTAGCTAGTGGTAAAGGCAACCAATTTAGCAGCTCACCTTTGAAATCCTGATATCTAATAGGTTCTTTATACATGAATTGGAAAATCTGCTATGCTGATGCTGCCCCTTGATCCTTATTGCCTCCAATGGTATCGCTTCCTTATTTCATGTTAATTATTCCACTGGACGATGCCAAAATGAAGTTGATGCAATTGGAGTTCTTCAACCCATTACATTATCATTGGAATAATCCATTGAGAATTCAGTGATATATATTTAGGAACTCAAAACCATCTTTAAGATGCATTTAATTATAGAAGGATTTTGGCAAACCTTTTTTTCTATTCTGAGGGAGAGACAGATACAATTTCCTTAATAATCACATCAACCCCAAGGAATGTAATGCTGCTTTTGGTCATTACTCATAAGAACATAAGATACAGGAGCAGGATAGTTTATGGAGCCCACTGCATCTGCAAGTCTCTTTAACAAGACTATGGTTGATCTGACCTTTGGCCTTCGCTCCATCTTCCTGCACCACCCCTAAAAACTGCATTCCTCAATAGCCCCAAACATCTCAGCCTTGAAAATGCTGTATTAGACTCAGCATTCATGGGTGTCTGGGGAGAGAATTCTGAAGATTCACAATCCTCTAAGAGGAAAGATTCCTTCTCATCTCAGCTTCAAATGGTCAATTACTTATCCCAAAACTATACCCCTCAGTTCTGGTGTTGCCCAGTAAAGGAAACATCCTCGTAGCATCTAGTCCATCCAGCCTCCTCAGAACCTTTGTTTCATTGAAGTCACCAAACGCCAGAAAGTTTGTGCCCACTCTACTCAATCTGTCCTCAAGATACAGCTACCTCATCCCGAAAAGAAAATAAGTATTTTCTTCTCTCTTTTTTCACCAACTTTCTCTTGCTTACCTTCTCAAAATATCAACCTTTTGCTTTGGGAATCAGTTGGCTCTTGGAAGCAATACATGCACTGATATTCTTAATAGTATAATAGCCTAGCATGTTATAGTACAGCGATTACAGCCAGGAGTTCATTATTCAAATCCCACCCTTGCCAGTTGACAGCTGGGTCCAGAAAATAATAAGGATTTACTGTAAATTCTCAAGTGATTCCTTCAGACCAACTTAACCTGGCCTGGTTTACACGTGACTCCAGATTCGTTGAACATGACTGAGATCTAGGACAACCAGGAATAAGTGCAAATGATCTTTTTTTCCAAAATGGTACAAGATATCCATAATATATAATGTAGGAGGTGAGTTTTGACTTTAACACAAGACACACAGAGAGGATAAGAACATAAGAAAACAGAAGCAGGAGTAGGCCACTCAATATGATCATGCCTGCTCTGCCCCAGACCTCATCTCCTCTTCTGTGCCAGTTCTCCATAGTCCTCAATTCCCTGATCTTTCAAAAAGTTATCTACCTTCTCTTTAAATACCCCCAAATGACCTTTGCATCTTTGCTTGGATGCCCAATTTACACCTCTGCAATGCCAATAATATACTTTCTACATTTTTGGTTCTGTCTCTTCCCCATCAACTTTCTTTTGAAAGTGGATCATAAAATCAGACTAAGTGTAAGCTAAGCATTGGAGCCAATCCTAGAATACTGACTGGACCATAAGCTCCTTTTATCCAATTTATAAATCCCTCTGTCATATTTTTAACCTTCAAGTTACATCTCGAAGTTATATAGCTCCTTCAATGCAGTATATGGTCCAAGGCACTTCACAGGAATATTATTGAACAACATTTGGCCTATGGCGTCATTTACAGACCAGATTGAATAAAAACAAGACTTCATTCCCAAACAAATGGAAATCTATAATAAGAGGAAATGAACGGTTAACAATTCTTGAGGTTTCTTCAGCTGGCTGCTTCTTGTTTTTCAAACACCTGGAGGAAGGCTTGGATTATGTTGTGCTTGCAAGCATCACCTTTTTTTTGAGGATCAAGGCAGTTTTTGCCCTGACTCTTTTCCTTACTACTTTGTTCATGGGGGAGGGAACCTTGGCATTTCCATTTGTTCAACATGGGAACTCCCAATTGATCTTTGATGATCTTTAACAGCCTGCAACACAGGAACGGCTTACAAAACAAGTCTTCAAAGAAACATAATACAATGCCTCTGTGATTTTTCTTCTGGATTCTTCTGGGTTACTGGCAACAAAGACAGGAGATTAATCCATCTATCCCTGGAGATGATCTAGGAATGATCGTAGAGGGTTGGTAATGCTACTCAGACTTGCTGGCCCCAATTAGGAATGAACTTAATTTTGGGCAGCACAATGGCACAGCTAATAGAGCTGCTGCCTCACAGCACCAGAGACCCAGGTTCAATCACAACTTCTGTCAGTGTGGAGCTTGCACGTTCTCCCTGTGACTGCGCGAGTTTCCTCCGGATACTCCAGTTTCCTCCTACCTCCCAAAGACGTGCACATTGGTAGGTTAATTGGCCACTGTAAATTGCCCCTAATGTGTGGGTGAGTGATAGAATCTGGAGGAGTTGTTGAGACTGCAGGGAGAATACAATGGGATAAATGTAGGATTAATGTAAATGGGCCATTGATGGTTGGCAGAGACTCAATGGGCCAAAGGACTCATTTCTGCTGTGCCTCTCTGTGACTCTATCACTCTAACTTACTCGATACAGATTTAAGGATGGAACCAACTTTGCTTCCTGGTCTGTGTGGACTGTGATAGTCTTTCTTTAACCAGTTAAGCCTTTTGAGGGGGTAGCAGATTGTGTGGTTTTGGAATGCAAAGTGATCCATCACTGGGCAGACCAGAGGATGGTGTTATTTGTTCAACATATTGAATTGATTGGAAAGGCATTAACCATTTCATGGTTTGAAACTGAACAGCTCCTCAGTGGGATAAACCCATTCATAATGGATGGTCTGTACTCTTGGTTGTTGCACGAATGTGTTGTGAATTGCAGTCCAGGGATTGGTTTGTTGTTCTATTCTATAAACATATCTTTTCCTAAAAAAATCACAGTGAAGTTGATTTTAATAAATTTTCCTGCAAAAAAAGATCACCAAATTTCATGCCGAACTGTAGTAGTTGGAAAAGACCTTTAGCCCCCTGAACCAATAAACAGTGTGGAGAGATTGGGGGGAGGGGTGGTGAGGGAGGAAGTGTCAACTTATGTTTTTGATGC
Organism: Pristis pectinata; assembly: GCF_009764475.1. Lineage (NCBI taxonomy): Eukaryota > Metazoa > Chordata > Chondrichthyes > Rhinopristiformes > Pristidae > Pristis > Pristis pectinata. The sequence continues at coordinate 12,041,970 of NC_067427.1, read as the reverse complement.
AGATCCATTCAATTGTCCCAAATAACATTTATTTCCTTCCCCATGCCACACTCTGTGACTTTGTGCCAAGTACTGTGCTGGACTGAGAAGTGATAGTTAAAGATGTGGCCAGACCTTGGTCAATGTTGCAGTCCCACCAATCATGAGTAGTGTGGGAGAAATGTTCATTTCCCCCCATTCTCTGTGCAGGACCAGTTTAATTTTGCTCAGTGTCTCCCTTAGGAGAGTATTTCCTAAACCCACAATGTACTGTCTAAACACACAGTTAAAAACACACAGAGCCGATTATTGCCTATTTTTGTCTCCAGGGACAATAGCGTTTGGTATAAAGGTTGTTTAGTACAGGGGCTCCCTGGGTTACACGACCTGACTGACAGAAATCTAATTTTATGCAAATTCTCCCAGAATTTTTTAAGCATTTTTCAAACTAGTAATAATATGTTTCAAAGTATTCATTAATGGTTGGATACAGTACATATTACATTAGGTTAATTATGGGTCAGGTTAGGGTGATTATTTAATGAAATGAAAGAATTATAGCAAGTGTATGTAGAGTGATATGATATGGGTTACAATAGAAAATGGATGCTTCTGACTTATGGATAAATCGAATTACGGACAGTTCTCAGGAACCCTTATGTAACCTGGGGACTGTCCGTATTGGAATAAGCTAACTGATCTCAGTTGGAACAACAGTGGTGTACTACAGCTAAACTGTGCTTGCCTGGTATAGGAATGGGATAATCAACAAGGGTTTCTTGCTCTTGCTCACTTTCCAGGATGAACTTGAACACACATTAGTCAGCGCAGCAGTGCAGGACTGAAGAGTATTTCACTGTTGGAAGTGCTCTTTTTAATGGAACGTTGTATCAAATTGCTGTCACCTTTTCAGGTTGAGATAGAAGATCTGTGCCACTTGAAACAGAACATTCACTAAAGCAGATTATTTGGTTGATATAATATTACACAGTTGTGCAAGCTTGCTATGTACAAATTGAGTGCTGAGTTTCCTACACTGACACAATTACCTTGCAACATAAATTCTTAGCCAAAGCTAAAAGGTTAACTCTCTCCCTCTCCCCAGATGCTGCCTGAATTGCTCATTATTTTCTGGTTTTTATTTCCCGTGTTCTTAATAGGCTGTCTTTCAGTTTTCTTTTTATTGGGTGAGAACAGATTTAACCAACAAGTTGGCACTTGTCTGTAGAACAACAGAAAAGCAAAGTACTGCAGATGCTGAAAATCTGAAAGAAAAACAGAGAATAATGGAACTGGCGAGATTATTGTTTTTTTTGATGTTTTGAGGTTTGGTTAGTTGCATTTTATGGGCTGTATATTCCATGAATAGCATTGTGGGATTTACCCAGGCTGGGAGACAAGGCCTCTCATCTTCAATAGTGCACAATGCATAGTCACTGTTGTAATGGAGCAGCCAATTTGCACCCAGCAAGTTCTCACAGACAGCAATATAACAACAAAGCTGCTGGAGGAACTCAGCGGGTCAGGCAGCATCTGCAGAGGGAAGTGGACAGTCGACATTTCGGGTCAAGACCCTTCATCTGGACAGATGAAGCATCCAGATGAAGGGTCTCGACCCGAAACATAGACTGTCCATTTCCCTCCACAGTTGCTGCCTGACCTGCTGAGTTCTTGTTTGTTGCTCCAGATTCCAGCATCTGCATTCTCTGTGCCAGGAATATGATAACGACCGGTTAATATGTTTTAGTGTTACTAATGATGAAAAGACCTTGGCCAGGACACAGGGATAACTCCTTGGTCTTCATACTGTGGTATCTTTTACATTCAGTCAGGAGTGGGTTGGGGAGGGGGGTAGGGAGTGGGTAGCAGTGGCACAGCCTACTGTCCCATTAATCATTAAGCAAAAATAAGTATAATGTGTCTATGTTTAACATGCCCCTAAAAAACTGGTCAAATTTTAATTCGTCTGCACCCTCTGCACCCACCCAAATTACAGCGTCACCACCAGTGCAGCAGTCCTTCACCTAGCGTCAGCCTACATTATACACTCAAGTACCTGGCTCAAGATGTAAACCCACAATTACCTCTCTCAGAGGTGACAGTGTTTTCCACAGAGCTGAGGTTGGCACAAGGCAGATATAACGGCAGGTTGAAGTTGAGAGAGGGGTTAATGGTTCCCAGCACCACTGATGTGCAAACGATGCACCAGCAAAATGTGTCAAGGTTAGCAAAATAAAATTCTCTTTTTCTATTCAGTTTGTTCAGCAAATTCTCTCTCCACAGAACCCAAAAGCCTGATGTAGCCAAGGCCAGAAAATAAATTCCCTCTATTCAATTCGATGACTGAGGTCCTCCTTTGACAGTAGTGCATTAGGAAATAGATGAGCAGACTGTTCTGTGTTGAAAAGGATTTAAATAATTGAATTTAAACACTAGCTATGTGCAGACTAGGAGAAAGGACCATGACATGGGCTTGAATCCCTATGTGTTCACTCTCCCTACAGTCCTGACTCATTGTTGAGTTCTCTCTTAAACTAAAGCCATTTTGAACACCATTTGAAGTCCTGTTCAAGATGCCATGTTCAAGTTAGGAGCACTAAACCAACAAAAATTGCTGTCTGGGGTTTCTGGAACAATAAAATAGTAGGGTTACAATAAGGTAGATGAACCGATGGAGATGTCACACCACAGAAGGAAGATGCTTCCCTTTTCTAATTTTTGATGCAATGATCACGCAGTACAAGAGAATTGTCTTCACAGGAAAGGATTCCTCTCCCTTCTTCAACAAGTTCCTTTACAGCAGGTGGTGTGTGACTCAGGGGCGAGTCATAGATTTATACAGCACAGAAACAAGCCCTTCAGCCCACCACGTTCATACCCACCATTTTGCCCATCTACACCAGTCCCATTTACCTGCATTAGGTCCACATCCTTCTATGCCTTGCCTCTGAATGTCTTTTAAACATAGTACTTGTATAAGACTCCACAACCTTGCCTGGCAATGAGTTCCAGATATCAACCACTCAGTGTAAAAAAAATTTCCCTCAAGTCCCCTTTAAAACTCCTTCCTCTCACCTTAAACCTAAGCCCTCTAGTTTTTGATGCCCTTATCATGAGAAAAAGATTCTGACTGTCTACTCTAGTTATGCCTCTTATAATTTTATATACCGCTATCAGATCTCCTCTCAGCATCCTGAAGTCAAGGGAAAACAAGCCCAGCCCATCCAATTTCCCCCGTAACTGAAGTTCTCCAATCCAGGAAACATCCTGGTGAATTTCCTCTGCACTCTCTCCAGCGCAACCACATCCTTCCTATAGTGAGGCAATCAGAACTGCACACAATAGTTCAAGTGTGGTCTAACCAGTGCTTTGTAAATTTGCAATGTAACCTCCCAATGTTTATATTCTATGCCTCAACCTATGAAAGCAAGCATGCCGTACACCTTCTTCACCACCCTGTCTGCCTATGTTGCCACTTTCAGAGAACTATAAACTTGATTTCCAAGGTCCCCCATTCATCAACATTCTTTAGTGCTCTACCATTTACTGCATATGTCCTACCCCTATTTGACTTCCCAAAATGCATCTCCTCACACTTGTCAGGGTTAAATTCCATCTGCAAACACTCCACCCAACTTTCCATCTAGTACATAACCTGCTTTAGCCTTAGACAACCTTCTTCCCTATCTACAACACCACCAACTTTTGTGTCATCCACAAACTTACTAATCATACTTCCTACATTCACATGCAGGTTAATATACATCACAAACAACAAGGGATCAAGCACCAATTTCTGTGGTATACCACCACTCACAGACTTCCAATCAGAAAAACATATTTCCGCCATTACCATCTGCCTCCTATCTCCAAGCCAATTTTGGATCCAATTTAGCCAGTTCGCCTTGGATTCCATGTGCCTTATCCTTCTGGACCAGCCTACCTTGCGGGACCTTGTCAAGTGCCTTCTATGTAGACAATATCTACCATCCTGTCTTTTTCATTATTCTTGGTTACTGCCTCAAAAAACTTAATCAAATTAGTGAGGCAAGATTTACCTTGCACAAAACCATGCTGATTATCTTTAATGAGCCTCTGCCTTTCCAAATGTACATAAATCCTACTAACCCCTTAAGATTTTCTCCAGTAATTTCCCTACCAATGATGTAAGGTTTACTGGCCTGTAGTTACCTGGCTTATTGCTACTGCCCTTCTGAAATAAAGGAACAACATTGGCAATCCTCCAGTCTTCTGGCACCTCAGCTGTGTCTGACGAAGATGCAAGAATCTACCTTAGGGCCCCAGCTTTCTCCTCCCTTGCTTTTCATAGCAACCTGGGATGGATCTCTTCCTGCTCTGGAGACTTATTAACCTTCATGTGTCCCATAATGTTCCCTAACCTCCTCCTTCTTAGTATTGACCTACTTCATATTATCCATGTAGCCCTCCCTGAAACAATGAGAAGGGATGTCATTTGAGACATATATTTTGAGGAGGCATGACAGAGTGGATGCTGTGAGGATGCTTCCCCAGGAGAGGTGTCTGCGACTAGGACACAGAGCTACAGTATGTGGTCAATCACTTAAAACCAAAGAATTGTGAACCTTTGGCATTCTTTATCTCTGAGAGCAGTGGATATTGAGTCATTGAGTATATTCAAGGCTGAGAGGGAGAGAGTTTTACTTTACAGTACTTTGGCAAACTAGGGTTATAGACTGGACAGGAAAATAAAGTTAAGATCAAAGTTCAGATTAGCCACACTGAATGGCATAGGGAGCTTGAGGTGCTGTACGAACTACTCCTGCTTCTATTGCTTATAGTTTAAACCAGTGATTTGTGATGTGTATCTGATGCCCCATTTACAGTCTTATTATCCGTCGAATATTCCTCCTACAAAATTGCAACACAAAACAAGTAGCTATAAAAAGTGTTTAGTGCCAAATACATGCACATTCTGAAAGTTTATTGATACTTTTGTTAAGCATATAAAATCCTAAATGGGCTTGACCAGGGTAGATGTTGAGATGTTTTCATGAGTGGGAGAATTGCAAACAATGATTATAAAGCGACAAAATATGAGGCTAGTCATTTAAAACTGAGGTGTGTAGAAACTTCTTCTCTCAGAGAGTGGTGAATCCTGAGGGTGGTGGAGGCTGGATCATTTATTTAAAGTGGAGATAGATAAATATGTGGAAGATCAAGGAATTGAAGTTTATAGGGAACTTGGATCTGAGACCAGCATAGATCAGCCGTGATCATAGAACACAGAACAGTACAGCACAGGAACAGGCCCTTCGGCCCACAATGTTGTGCCGAACTAATTATATTAATAATAAAATGCCCAACTAAACTAATCCCGTCTGCCTACACAATGTCCATATCCTACCATTTCCCTCACATTCATGTGCCTATCTTGGAGCTTCTCAAACGCCCCTATCGTATCTGCCTCCACCACCACCACCACCACCCCAGGCAGTGCATTCCAGGCACCCACCACTCTCTGTGTAAAAAAAACTTGCCCCGTACATCTCCTTTGAACTAACCCCCTATCACCTTCAATGCACGCCCTCTGGTATTAGACATTTCAATCCTGAGGAAAAGATACTGGCTGTCTACTCTATCTACGCCTTTCATAATCTTATATACCTCTATTTGATCTCCCCTCAGCCTCCACCACTCCAGAGAGAACAACCCAAGTTTGTCCAACCTATCCTCACAGCACATGCCCTCTAATCCAGGCAGCATCTTGGTAAACCTCTTCTGCACCCTCTCCAAAGCCTTGATATCCTTCCTATAATGGGGTGACCAGAACTGAATGCAATGACCAGAACTATATTGAATGGCTGGGCAGGATTGACAGGCCTGGTGGCCTGCTCCTGCTCCTATTTTCTTATGTTGTGTTCTAATGGGCCTATATTCAGTAGACTGCGCCTTGTCCCCCAATATACTGTCATCACAATAATTCTTCAGAATTATTAATAAATCATTTAATCAATTAAACCCAGACATATTCTCCACAAATTAGAGCATATTGCATTTAAAAAAAATAAGCACACATCACTCCCCAGGTCAGGTGAGATTTAGATCAAAGCTACATACATTGCAAACATCAGGCTAGCACCTCACAAGGTATTAGGGAAATGTATTCAATTCTGCACAACAGCCACCCTTTGCCCTGAGTAATGCTGCCAGTTAATGTAACTTTGTACTGAGTGCATGTCAACAAGGGCTCGGCTGGGATCAGCCTATGCTCACCACAGCAGACATACAGGGAAGGCGTATTCTTTCCACTGGCTTGGATTCAGATGCAGGTCCCGGGGTTGATGGACCTGTGTCTAATCCACTGCATCAACAAGTACTTCCACTTGGATGGCTGAGGAGATGGAGTCAGCACATCTGTGCTCTACGAGGCTCATTTACTGAGACAATCTGTTTCCTTGCTGCTCTCTGATTGTGTTTGTAATACTAATTAACTTGCAGGGGTAACTCATTTCTCACTATCGACCCACCTGACCTGGGAAATGGTGACACTATTGCACTGTAAGGGTTTTGTTTTAAATTAGCATATGATCTGGCAATGGATTTGTGACTAACTGCAAGGATTGGTGAAAATGCAGCCTGTGCTAGAAAAAGCTTGATTCCTTGCCCGTTACATTGGGAAATCCACGTCTTTGTGAGTTCAAGTGGATGGCCTGTCTTGACTTGATGCGGTGGTAATTCTGTCACCTGCTACCTGTTTATGTTGGAAGGTTCAATCATTGTGCATTACCACATGGGGCTGAGATTGGTACCAACTCACCTGCTCCTCACTGCCAGCTGCCATTTTATAGCTGTTTTGTAGCAGGATTGAAGTAGTTTTTTTGCCCCCATGCCATTTCTTCCTGTTAATTAACCCCTACCTTATGACCTATTTGCTCTGCTGCTGAGAAGGTGAAATCCCAATCTGTCCCCCTCTTGACATCCACCAGGTGGCATTAGAGACCACTCAGCCTCTTTCCCAACACTTGCTGCCTCCTTCCTCCCTGTTTCTACCTTGCACTTTACCTCCAGTTTGGGATTGCCACAAGCCTCTTTTCTCAGCTCTGTCCTGTCCAAATCAGTTCAGGACAGGACGTGCAGGGAGAGCAGGTATCAGCAACCACCCAGCCTCTTCCACAGTGTCCATCACCACTGGGGGAATCAGGTTTAGGAGACCATTTTCCAATATTCCCACCACCACTCGTGCAGACTGTAGCAAACTGGGAGGAAAACCCTCCCTTCAGCTCTCTCCAATACTGATTTTGGAAACCCATTTACTCTGGAGCAGCCAACCCTTCTCGCCAGCTGGAAGATTGTACAAATGTGAATGGGTCACAGTGGGAGGTATCTAGGCATAAAGGAGGAAGTAAGAATCCAATTGGATCCATGACAGGCTTGAATTGTTAGGCAGGAGGTGGCAGTTTTTTGATACTTGAAATTAGTATCATGCTTTGAGATACCAATGTTTAAAGGAAGATGTTTATTTATTTTCTCCAAAGGGCTCACCAACTCTCTAGTACTTAACCCAAGTGGCCTCTATTCAGTTATGTCCTAAACAGTGGCTGCATGTTCAATGATCACAGCTGAGCTCAATACTGTCCTAGCTTTGGGGCCTGAATTATTCAGCCTTGACCAAGGAGTAATATCTTGTCCATATGGGTAAGTAATACAGTGAGTGAAGCACTTACCATGGAACCTACTGGCAGAGTTGAGTTGGGATTTCTTAAAGAGGCAAACAACCTGAATATTGCTCGATTGGCACAGTTTGGATCTGAATGATGGTTGGTTGGTTTTAGACAGATCCAACCAAAGGAACATAAGTTTAATGCAGATTTGAACTGGCATCTACAGCACACCAGTGGTGTGAACAGAAAACTGCATGCAAGTAAACAGGGACAGTGATGATTATGCTTTAGGTGTTTTCTACCCAATGTTCTCCAAATTTCTTCAGTTCTAGTATCTTGAGAGAGTGCCTGCCTTCTGTACTAACCCTGACATTGAGGTAAGCTATAGGTCGATTGATTGAGGAAACAATATAGAGAACTCTGTTGTTTGCTTTCGGTTATTGAACTAATTCTGTTTCTTCAACAAGGTCTGTTTCTATTGGAGTAGCAGGATTACACCTTCAAATCTCATTTTACATTAAAACATCTAACAAATGAATTTAACAAGAGACAAGCAAATAAGTTATAATAATTAGATATATTTACAGTAGAAATCCTTCCATATAAACTTTTAAATGAAATATTCTGGTATCAAATTGAGTGTTGTATATATCTTTCATAAACCATGTGGTTTTTATTTTCCATAAATTTCTCATCTTTGTACTTGCCTGGGCTAATTCAATCTAAACTATCTTCTGGAAGCTTCAGTCTGGCTCTTTGATTGGAACAGAAATGCTGTAACCATTTACTAGGAAAACAACTAGTTACCAGGACTTGGATTTTGAATATCTATCCAGTTAATTTGACAAAGGGCTTGTCAATCATATACCAACTAAACCAACAATACAACATAACTTAATAATGAATTATTTACCTCTCAGGTTTGTAATTTACAAGGTGGGCAGCCCTTTACTGAAATACATTTGGTACAGAGTCTGACCTGGGCATTGCTTCCAAATTGATTATGGATTTAAAACAACAAAAATGAAACAAAAACCTGATTTTGTCATAGGGTCAGTGCACAGTAGGATTACAATATATTGGAAGACCATTGCAAACCATTCTTAATTCACTAATAGCCTCTGCCAAGAATTAAGGAGCAAGGAGATAGGAAGTGACAAGAGATAAATAGAATGACAGGAATCCCAAGTCACACCACGGATCAGAAGTTGCCTTGTGCCTGACCACTGGGTGAAGCAGAGTAAGTGTTGCTTGGTGTCTGCATGGAGTTTAGGAGTTGTTGTTGAAGGAGTCCTGGCAAGTTGCTGAAGTGCATCTTGCAGATGGTGAATCTTGCAACCAGGGTCCAGACCAGTGCTAGACAACTGGATTTCTAGGGTGGTACATAAACTGGCAATCAAACTGACTGTTCTATCTCTTGGTGGCCCAGTCCATTACCCAGCCAGCCATCACTCCTGCATGCAGTGCAATGTTGCAACTGTAGCTTGTTCTGGGGCATCATCATTGCTACAGTTGGTCCCAATGATACCATCGGACCTGTTACCCTAGCTTCCTTCGGGAAGAGAAGTCTCTACATCTGACGGTCTCTGTCCACAGATGTAGACTGCCTGAGTACAGCAGGTGAACACCATGGTGTGATACTCCATGCCACTAGAGAAGTCCGTGCCAGGGATTAAAAAAAGTAATCACGAAGACACAAGAGACTGCAGATGCTGGAATATGGATCAAAAAAACAAACCGCTGGAGGAACTCAGTGAGTCAGGCAGCATCTATGGAGGCAGAGGTATGGCTAACGTTTTGGGTGAAGACCCTGCATTAGGAATGAAAAAAATAAGCATATCCAGCAGAATCTACTGGCTTAAAAGACAATTAATGTGAATGCTCTTCCCCACAGCTGCCCTCCCTTGTACATGTAGATAAGGCAGAACACCTGCAGTCTATCTGCAATGGCCTCCTCAAGCTTCCGGCTCATGTCATTTTATATTCCTCTATGGACTCTGCCCTCCCTTGTAATTTGGGCAGCCACAAATTAAAATCAATCTCCATTTGCAGCTGCACTGGTGAAAGAGAAGAGGAGGAGCCTTTTAGCAAAAGAGTGAGACGTTAGAAGCCAATGGTTTTAATAATGATGGAGACAACGGAGGAGAAAAGGTGATGCGGTTCACCAAAAAGCCTTGAGAATTGCCGGCGTTGCCAAGATATAACAGGTGCCGTTCTGCAGGCTACCTCTGGCTTGTCCTGCCTTCGTCTTCCCCAGCACACACAGTTTCCCGAACTAACACCATTTCCTCCTACCCCTCAATCCATGAGGGTGACCCCAGTGTAATCTACAAATAGGCACTGAATGTAAATGCCAGTGCTTCGATAACATCCCTTGGTTCACCAGCATCATCTCCTCAAAGGGTCACGGGTTGTTAAATAATCATAGAACATAGAACAGGACAGCACAGGAACAGGCCCTTTGGCCCACAATGTCTGTGCTGACCATGATGTCAATTTAAATTAATCCTCCCTGCACTTGGACTATATCCCTCCATTCCCTGCCTGTTCATGTATCTACCTAAATACCTCTTAAACATTGCTATGGTACCTGCTTCCTTCACTTCCCCTGGCAGTGTGTTCCGGGCAACCATCACGCTCTTTGAAAAAAAACTTGCCTCGTAAATCTCCTTTAAAGTTTCCCTGTCAAATATTTCAACAACGAACAATTAACTTCATTGCTAGCTTGGAAGTTGTCCTTATTTGTTGGTTGAAGGGCAGTTTGGGAGTGCAACACTTTATAACCTCACATTGTGAGCTTCTGGTCCAGGAGCAGTGATCAGGGCTGCTCTATATACCACTCTCGGGGCAAATCCACTCAGTCTGACTGCCCCTCATCTGCCTCCACTTTTGCCAAATGCCATTTCCTATAATTTGGAAGCTGTGCATTTTATCTATGGAAAAGATAATTTGTGTACCAACTCCCACGATTCAGGACAACTGCAGAATAATTTAGCCTTAAATCTATGCTCGCTAGTATTTGATATTTCCACCTTGGAAAAAAGACCAACTATCAACCCTATCTATGCCTTTCATAATTTTAATCAATCAGCATTTATTAATTGACAGCTAAAAGATATCCACAATCACTGCCCATGGAGGTGGTGTAGAGGATTCTTTCACCACCTGGTTTTGTTTGAAGGCCAAGCCAAGTTGAGCTGGAGTAATGCTCTGTACAGGTTTCCGGTGAGCTTTATATTCCACATGTCAAAAGGAAGTCCCACCGGAAGTCCAGCAAACACTGGCTTCCAACCTGATCTCTGAGTCCGTGATCATGCATATTGCAACAGCATTGCAGTTCAAGACGGATGTCCTGAGGTTGTGGGAGTTGGTACACAAATTATCTTTTCCATAGATGAAACGCACAACCTTCAAATTATAGGAAATGGCATTTGGCAAAAGTGGAGGCAGATGAGGGGCAGTCAGACTGAGTGGATTTGCCCCGAGAGTGGTATATAGAGCAGCCCTGATCACTGCTGCTGGAGCAGAAGCTCACAATGTGAGGTGTGGGGTGTCATAAAGTGTTGCACTCCCAAACTGCCCCTCAACCAACAAATAAGGACGACTTCGAAGCTAGTAATGAGGTTAATTGTTCTTTGTTGAAATATTTGAGATTATTTGCAGGGCAATATCCCTTCCTATTAAGGAATATAAGGCAATTATCTGCTTTAGGTTTGACCCATTGTGCTTGCCAAAACTGCAGAATAATTTAGCCTTAATATGTGGCAGTCATGGCTGTTCTGGGGCAATACGTTATGCATAGTGGTCCAACCACCAGTCTTGAACTCTGTTTCCAAAATGGCAGCAAGGCTGATGCTTTAGTTAGTGTTAAATAAGATTGATATTTCATACATATACTGCTGTAAGACATAAAAACATATTGATTGGATAACATAAATCCAGTAAAGTTTGAAAGGAGAGAGTTGTTCCCAGTTCCAATCAATACCTGAGAAGATGGGTCTTTTATTGTCACATGTAGTTTATTGAAGAGACTTTCAAATCCACAGGTGTCCAACTGGCCAAATTCAATAAACTTAAGGGATGCATCGCTCCCCTTCTACCTCTGGGGTAGTATTCCGAAGACGTATTCAGCAGGTTTACAGGATACATACACTAAAGTCACTAACTGCTGACTTCTGCACCTAATGTCTTTTTTCCACAATAGTGTCCCTAGCTGCAAAATGCACTGCATAGCTCCCGCTGTTTGGATGTCATGGGTGTTGTTTGTTTCCAGTATGGCCTTGAAGCAAGCACGTGTATTATTTGAGCAGTCATGCTGCCCTACATTGGGAAGGGTGTCAGCCTAATACCAATGCGCACTGGAAGTATGCTGACTTGGGAAACCATTATGTGGGTTTGTGGCTGATGCTGATTTGACACCAGCACTATCACATTGGAACTAATGTTATGCACAAATCTTCCATGCATTCAGCAGCAGGGGCCCACACCAATGCAATTTAACTGGATCCTTATGCATTAGGTTGTTAATTGCTTATTGATTTTGACTGAATGTTGTTTCGATCCATCTAATGTCTGGTGCCTCTAAACTCTAAAGGGAGGGATGAACAGGAGCTAAAAAAGTTGGTCTTGACCTCAGAGCTTTAAGACCAGCTGCTCCCAACATTCTGCATTGGTAGCCTTTCCTCTAAGAGTAAATGATGACTGGGCAAGTAAGCAGAAGTTATGTAGAGAGGACAAGCCGTTGATGGTGGAAAGAGAAGGTGTGAGGCGAGCAACCCTATTCAGGAGGAAGCCTCCTAGCTGAACCTCAGTGAAGATATCAAGGTCATCATGGCTGTGAACATCTATGCATCAGACACTTTCTGGGTTAGAGCTGGAGATAACTGTAATATATCCCAGTATGCTATACACTGTGGCATAAAGCAGGTCACTGAGATCCCCATTCAAAGAGGGCTGAATATATGTCAGTCCCCTTGCCAGAAAGCAGCGGGTAGAACAAGCAAGAGGTATCGCAAGGAGTGCTGGGTATAAAGTGACATAGCCCTGTCGGTCCCCTGGTTAGCTGTTACGACACTATTGTACACCACTTGTCCTGCAACAGGGAGGGAAGTATATTACTGAATACCACAAAACGTGTCTGGGTGATCTGCCAGCCTTGGTTAGATGGCTGGAGTCACATGCAAGCTGTGGGGCTTGGATTATTGGTAAGGGTATGGTGAAACACTGAAATGTTAGGTCTGGTTCTTGTGACAGAGAATGTTGGTAAGTTAGTGATGGGGACATGGTGCTTTCAGCAGTATGAGGCCTGTGCCAGTTGGTACAATGGGACATTTGAAAATGCACGTATTCACATGGATGACTCATGTAAGGTCATTAAAATCCATTACCAATTGACCACAGTTCTCTCTTTCCATTGCCTTTTCACTGTATATTTGGAGGACTCCTGGAGAATAGAAAGTATCCATTTTTCTCTCCACCTCTTCACTGCAGTATCCAAATATCTGCTCTTTCCCATGATGGGTCTTCTGCAAAGTTGCAACTGCCAGCACAATGTACCTCCTATTTCAGAGATTCAGGCTAACATGAATGCTAACCTCTCACAGAATTGAGCTCCTTGTTGACATAATAAGAAAGACTATAGTATAGTTGGTGTTGGCTAGACACTGAAATCATTTTAATAATCAGTATCAATTTGGATGTGCTGTCTGTATCTGGTCAAATGGGCAGAGGTTAAATGCCCATTGCACCTGTTGTCCCATGGTATCTATTTTAGACTCTCACATCTTTTAATTCTGGATTTCTTGCCTCAAAACATCAGGAACACATCTGTGGACCGTATCTATGCAGAGACAGATTTTATAGCGTTGTACATCGGACCCAGAGCAAATCTTCCCCTGGTGCTTGAAATGGACATGGCTACAATTCTTTCTCCGTGTTTATATGAAGGATGTATCCAGAGTTTGGAACATTTTAATGAGTCCCCTGATCGGTAATGACCCCTCTCTTTCTTGGTATCCCTCAGACTTGATCCTAAAGGTTACCTTCATTCAGAGACTAATGCTCACATGTATGGTGCAAAATTCAACAACAGGCTGTTAGCAATCCTGAGTGAGGAGAAAGGACAAAGGTCCTGTTAAATGCTGCTCACTTCATTGAACCCACACAATGTAGCTCATAAAGTTTACTGAGACAAGATAAGGAAATGCCAAATTGACTTGTTCCATTACCAAAGCAGGAACCCAAGATAAATATTTACACAAGTCACCTATCATCTGCCCACCTCAATTTCACTCAGCACCGACATTGAAACTACAGATGAGACCCTGTTTCTTTTTAACTCCTTGTTTTCTCCTTCTTCCTTTCAAGGTGCTATTTCTCGTTAGGATGGCATCCCTCAAGATGCCATCGAATGGCTTCTACTGAATGACATTTACCTGGATAGAGTGGACGTGGAGAGGATGTTTCCAGTACTGGGAGAGTCTAGGACCAGAGGGCACAGCCTCAGAATAGAAGGACATCCCTTTAGAACAGAGATGATGAGGAATTTCTTCAGCCAGAGGGTGGTGAATCTGTGGAATTCATTGTCACAGACGGCTGTGGGGGCCGTCATTGGGTATATTTAAAGTGGAGGTTATGGGGAGAAGGCAGTAAAGGTTATGGGGAGAAGGCAGGAGAATGGGGTTGAGAGAGAGAAATAAATCAGCCATGATCAAATGGCAGAGCAGACTTGATGGGCCAAATGGCCTAAGTCTGCTCCTAAGTCTTATGGTCTCAATAACTGACCTTTCCCCACTGATACAGCCATGTAGCTGATTTTTTTATTTTAAAGAGGAAAGTTCTCCATTTCCTTCACGCCACCATTGCAGCAGTGCCTTCAACTGTTCAAGATCCTAGGCTCTCAATTCCATCGCTAAAACCTCCCCAGTTCTCCTGCTCTCTGCACTTTGAAGGTGCTGCTTAAAACCTAACTCTTTAACCAAACTCTCCGTCACTTGCTCTACTAACACCTTGTGCAGCTCGGCATCAACTTTGTTACAGTTAGGCTCCTGAGAAATGGGTTGCATTACTTTATAACACAGGAAGCTATATAAATGTAAGATGTTGCACACAGTACATAGCATCAACCTATTCACTATGAGATGTTGAGCACTGAGGGACTGTTTGACTGGAGCCAATGTCCAACCATGTCTTCAGCCAATTCTGTGTCCTTTCCAGAGGAAATCATTAGCTCATGATGAAGAATTGATATACTGGTTGACTTCAATTTTTTTTTGCCTATATTTACCCATTATGGGCACATTTAAGTTGTGATGACCAGCCTTTGAATGTTACTTTGTAGTAGTTTCTGCTGCATTGAATGTCTGGACCTATTTATGTAGTATATCTTAGTATAACCTTGTAATAGATTCTGTAATTTCATCAAAAAAATGTCAATTAAAAATTCTTCATAGAAGAGAGCTCATAAACAATGCAACAGACATTGGAGCAGAGAGCCTCTGTGCTTTGTACCAGGCTTGCTTGAATTTGGAAACTAACTGTAAACTTTGCTTGGCCAAGATTCACTGTGGACTAACAGTGATCCTGCCCTTTTACGAAAATGTCTTTTACATTGGCATCAGATCACTACATTCCCTCACAGTTGACAGCCAGAAAGCAACAAAGTGCTAACAATCACTGATTGTGTGCCGAGTTCATTCAAACCCTTAATGCTTCCCTTGCTGGGAAACTTACAAAAGCCTCTTCTCTCTTCCTCTGCCATTCTTTCTGTTGCAAAGGAGGGAATAAAACCACCCCACCCCCTCCTCCAGACAGCTTCATTCTTGGAGTTAAGGGAAGAAATAAGGAAAAGCTAAGTAGTGCCAATAGTTTCAAAACATTAAGCACAAAGCTCTCTCTTGTTTGCAGTTTGGACCGAGTCGAACTAAGGCTTTGGTCTATTGCATTTGCTCCTGTGATTCAGCAATACTCGAGCTGCTTCTATCGATGGAACGCCCAAATCAGGGGATCCCGTTGATCCATCAAGAACTTTCTTGTCCTTTCTGGTCTGTTTATCCCACATTCATCAGAACTTCTCCAAACTTCCTTCTCATGAAGCAAATACAGAGGTTCTCCACTCTGCCTATTTGTATCAAGTCATTTGAATTGGAATTTTCTTGATGAGATTCTTTGCAACCACATTAGTTACCCTCCTCCAAACAACCTCCAACCCCAAGCTTTAATTCAAGCTTAGCCATTCCTCCCTGATTTATCTCAACCTTTTCAATCCAGGTGGTGTCCAAACACCTTTACCTAGCAAAATGTGCCAAGGCCCCCCCCCCCACAGGAATGTTGTCAAACAAAATTTGATGCTCAGCCACTTAGAATACAAGAAATTAAGAAAATAGGAGCAAGAGTAGGCCACGTGGCCCCTCAGGCCTGCCCCAGGCTGATCTGCCCCTCTATAGCCCTCACTTCCCTCATCTTTCAAAAATGTATCTCTCTCCTCTTTAAATCCCCCAATGATCCAGCCTCCACACCCCTCCAGGTAGAGAATTCCAGAGATTCACTACCCTCTGCAAGAAAAAGTACCTACTCACCTCACTTTTTAAAGCCCCTTCATTTTGTAACTATACAGACAGTCAAAAGCAAAGTCAGTTTTTAAGAGAGGATTGAAAGGTGCTCGGTGGAGAAGCTTAGGGAGGAGATTCCAGAGTCCTGAGCAACAGACAATTTGTTGGAGGAACTCAGTGAGTCAAGCAGCATCTATGGGGTGGGGGTGGGGGGGGGGGTAGGAATTGTTGACAATTCCTTTCTTCCCACAGATGCTGCTCGACCAGCTGAGTTCCTCCAGCAGATTGTGTGTTGCTCCAGATTCCAGCAGTCTCTTGTTTCTCCAACTCCAGAGTCTCGAATTCAGAGAAAACAAAACGATGCAATCTTTTGATAAGCTTGACTTTAAATTAAAACTGTATGCATCTGATAAAAAAACTTGATAATGGAAGATTGGAAACAGAATTTGTTAAAACATTTTTGTGATTGTCTTATATTCTACTTGAAAGTTTACACTTGAAGAAAAGCTATGTTATTGCTAAACTTTCATACAAGTTTTGTTAAGCCTCATCTGGACTATTGTTTTCAATTCAGGGCACCAGAGTTTATGGTGCCTTTGGAAAGGTGCAGAAGAGGTTTCAGGAATGATGCTACTGATCACTTTTGTGGAAAAACGGGAGAAGCTGCCATTTTTTCAGAGCAGAGTGGGTTAAGAGGAGGTTTGATAGAGGGGTCAAAAATCATTAAGTATCTTGCCTGAGAAAATAAGCTGTTTCCTGGGGCAGAACGTTAATTATCCAGAGAAATGGAATTAAAGCCTGATCAATATTTCGATGGTTGAATGGGCAGTGGAAGTGGATTCAAAAATATTGAAAAGAGAAATGAATAATTATTGAAGAGGAAAAGAAATTCAGTATTATGGGCAAAGTGCAGAGGGATGGTATTAAATGGATAGCTCAAAGAACAGTGGACTGAATAGGCTCCTTCTGTGCTGTATCACTGCACAATTCTGTGACGGGACAAGCTGCAGAATGGGGATATCTTGTTCATTCATCTTGTGCACTTTGGTAACATTGTAACCGCATTGCTCATTTGACTGACAGTTAAGACTCTGGCATGCACACATCTGTAGCTTGACTGCAAAAGAGAAGCCTTTCGCTGAGATTGTTTACTTGTAGCCATTCACCATCATGACATCAACACCTGAAAGGAGACACAATGTTGACATTCTTGTGGTGAAACAGCTGGTGATGTTACAAACCAGATTAAATCGACAGACTGCTTATGCCCAACCCAGAACATGGGGCAGAGAATTCTACTGCAGTTTACAGATGTTTGCTATTTTATGGATTGGAACAACTTTCCCTTTAAAATAGTAGTGGGTGCTGGACTATTAACGTGAATGGATGTGGGAGGACATTGCTTTCTATTGCTTACTTTTCCTTGGCAAGAATCCAGTATGGATGTGTGTATGTAGGTGGTACACATTTCCACTTCTTGTACCTGTTTTTTTTCTCTGCTGTTCTTTTATTTACTGTCATAATTCTCATCTCACATTAACTCATTCTGTTTTCTGAGTGAGATGGTGAACCATGTAAAATAGATGATACATTAAATATAATAAAATTAATAATCCTTCTGCCATTATCTATCAATAGGGCTCAAATTTTGTTCTTGATTCAGTTCAGGGCTTTTTTTAAAATCGCAGTTAGTGTTCTTCAAAATTGGGTATTTCCCAGTATTAAAATAAATCAATCAAGAGATGCTTCAACATTTAGTCTTTATAGGGCACAATAAATTTAAATTGGTACTAATAACAATACATGCACATCCAAACTTAGATGTCAGTTAAAATTTGTCACCATCTACCAGGTCATTAATATCACATCACTGAGCAGCACATCCTGGAAGTGGGATTGGTCTGTGGTCTAGATTAGCATTCTGGAAGTCAATGTAGTATTTTCTAAAGCTAAATGAATGGAAGTATGAATTCTGCATGATGCATGTTTGTTGCTGGCACTGAGTTTAAACCATGAAAAAAAAATTCAAAGTAAATCTTTGGGGATATTTACTTTTTTTTATTAGTTAAGGCCAAAAAGTTCAAGCCTATTGTAAACTAAGAATTGGATAGGAAGTGGTGCTGTCTGGTATTGGGGCTTGCTAGTCTTTCCTCGTAGATCAGAGAAGGCAGGAGAATGGAGTAGAGAGAGAAAAATAAATCAGCCATGGTCAAAAGGTGGAGCAGACTCAAAGGGCTGAATGGCCTAATTCTGCTCCTATGTCTTATGGTCTTATTATGGTCAATGCAAACCATACACTGAGAAATTTTATAACAGTTTTCAGCCTATTTTTATTTTAGGTATTATGTACAGATTCACGGCAAGTAATCATTCTTCATTTTCTCACAAGAATAGCTATTCTCCAACCTTGAAAACTGACAGTATTGAAGGGTCATTTTTCCATATGGGTTGTCATAGCTGAAGCCAAAGCTATCGCTTCTCAGCAAACACCGACTGAGCAGATGACTCATCTGAGCCTCCTCCCTCCCCTCCCCAGTCTTCAGATCAAGGCTAATCCCATTATTCCTCTGCCACTGAACAAAAGTGGCTCAACACAGTTAAATTGACTGACCTCAAAAGGTTCTTTGGATTGTAGTTTAAGACATTTCTCTCTGGGGGCTTCACTCCATGCAGAGAAAGGGGATGATCAACAAGACAACATCTAACTTTCTTGCTTAATGCCTACTCTGCTGACGTAGCTTTTGAAGGGAATCTAAACTCTGTTACTGGGGTTAGAAAGATTGTTTCGAGATTATTAGGGACCAGTCAGAAACCAAGCCATATTTCTGCGGGAACATTAGTTACCTTTCAGAAAAACAGAAGAGGGGCTTACCTTAACATATTCTGACTTGGAATCCATGTTCTGTAGGTTACTGTTGAGATAGAAAAAGAAAAAGAAAATTAATTATTTGAGTACAACTAGCATTGGGAAGATGACAAGCATGACAAAGGTTCATCAGACTGATTCTTGGGATTCGGGGAAATTGTCCCCATGAGGAGAGATTAAGCAGACTGGGTCTATGGTTTCTAGTGTATAGAAGAATATTTTATTGAAACATACACAATTCTTATTTAGCTTGATAGAGTTGGTGCTGGAATGATGTTTCCCCTGGCTGGCAAGTCTAGCACCAAGGGTAAAGGTTGGCCATTCAGCACTGAGGTGGGTTGAAATTTCTTCACCTAGATGGTTGTGACTCTTTGGAATTCTCTACCCAAGAGAGCTTGGAAGCCTCAGTTGTTGAGTACATTCCAGAATAATAGCTTTTTGGATATTAAGGGAATCAAGGGATATTAGGTTTGTGCAGGAAAGTGGCACTGAGATAAAAGATCAAACATGAACTTATTGATTGGTGGAGCAGGCCTGACAGGCCCAATGGTCTAATTCTATTTGTACCTCTTATGCTCTTACAACTCAATAAACATGAGAGCCAATGAACAGTGTCCAGTGGGAAGGACAGGGGCACAGACGGAATGTTCAGAAAATGCTAGACGTTGCTCTAGAGGTAAGCAGACAAAGCTCAGAAGGAATTACATCAGGTCTCTGTAGCCTCCCACTTGGTAAACTAAAGCAGAACAGAACTACACTGTATAAAGAATTACAATAAGTGTACAGTACATAAACAGACCATCTGGCCCAATTAGCCTGTGCTGGTGTTTGTACTTCACACAGATCACATCCCATGATATCCAAGTTTTTTTCATTTGACTTTCCCTTGTGTCCAGTTTCTTTTTTAAACACAAAGAGTGGTTGATATCTGGAATGTGCTACCAGAGGAGATAGTGGAATCAGATACAATCATTATGTTTAAGAGACATTTAGAAAGACACTTAAATAGGCAAGGCATAGAAGGATATGACCCTAATGCAGGCAAATGGGATTGGTGTAGATGGACAAAAAGGTTGCATAGACGTGGTGGACCGATGGACCTGTTTCTGTGTTACGTGATTCTACGACTCTACAAAAACATCTAAATAGGGGGCAGAGACCTTGTGAACAGATCATCCACTTGTTTCCTTATCCTGGAAAGACCATGGGAATTAGAACTTCTAGGGAGAAGAAAAATATCTTCAATGTTTTTCCTCTCCTGACCCACCCAGAGCTCTTGAATTTGATCAGTTCGCACAAAGCCCTTTAAATAGCATAAACTTACATTACATATAGTCCATTATACTTTGTCTTTTCCTGCTTTTTTTCCCTATTAAAGTCCAAACATGGAATTGCAGATTCTTCCCTCTCCCTGCATTGTCAAGGTGTTGAATCAAAGTTCATCAGAGACTTCGCCCACTGCTCATTTTCCCTTAATCTCACTCTTTCCAGTGCTCAGCAGTCCCTTCTCCCTCCACCCACTGATCTATAACTCACACATGACCATCCCCAACCATAACTTATTGACTGACCTTTGCCTCATTCCTAGTTCTTCATCTTCCATGCCATCTTCCTCAGCCTTTCATAATGATTTCTCAGTATTAAAAACAAATAATTCCAGAAATTGGGCACGAGTTGTTAAAGACTTGTCTCTTACAGTGAAAGAGATGATAGACAATGTTCTTGGAAACAGCTAATGCAGCAAACTCGTAATGAATGAAGACAGACAAGTACCAGGACTCAGCTCATTCTCGCTCTGCAAACCCAAAGGGGAAGGCAGGCTTGGCTATTAATGATCCATCTGGGGTTACGTTCGAACTTCCAGCTATTCAAACCCTGATCTGGGAACGGAATCTGCAACCAACATTTGGACAGAACCGTTTCCTCCTGAGCTTCCTGGCCTGATTACTCATCTCATCTTTCAGTGAAGGGGATTCCAGACCTTAAAGGAACCTTTCAGTCCTGTAGGGAGTTTCACAGGATACCACTAGAGACCTGATTGAGGGCTTCATAATTATGAAATGATTGGAAGTGAGACTAAAGGCCATAAATATAATAGTCACCAATTCAAGATAAATCTCCCTATCCAGAAAATGGCTAGAACATAGAATTCACTACTTTAAGGCTTGACAGGGGTGAACAGCATCAATCTAGAAATGCACAGGAAGGAAAAAGGGGCAGAGAGATGTGTTGATAGGACAAAATGAAGAAGGGTGGGAGGAGGTCCGTGTGCAGGGTAAATAGCAGCACTGATCAGTAGGGCCAAATGGCCTGCTTCAATGTTGGCTCATTATAATCCAGAACTGCATCGTGCCTGTCATGTGAATGCTGATAGGCTGGATGAAACAATGACTTCTTCACATTCGCTATGAAGGTGTTTAAAGATAAAACTGTCATCTCACAAACTCTGGGCCTGAAACACACAAGGATATTGCAGTAAAAAGATGCATGACAGGCCTTTTCAAATGTCCTAAAGAAATGGTTTACTTGTGCCGTAGTGTATGTGGCCCTATCTCCTCACAGCTGTGGGAGTGGGAAAGGTCACTAAACAGACGGAAGAAACTTGGTCCAGATTGGGTTCATCTCAAACACAAAACACTTTGCCTGACTCTGCTAATACTGACCCCAGTCCCCCACATTGGGTGAGGACAGAGTTAAGATTTCTTTCAAAAGGACATCATGTACATTCTGGTGGAAGAACGTCTGTTCCTGTGACACTCAAAGTGAGTGTCTCTTAAACTCCTCTTAAACTCAGGAACTTGCAATCAGAACATATGTATCCTTTCATCTGCAACAGGCCTGAATCTGAAGTTAACCCCTTCATCCCTTTTCTCAAACTTAAATTTTAGATGTGCTATTTTGCATGTTGGCATTGCTCTGCCAGACAATGCCTTTTTATGATTATTGGAACCAAATTACAAAATTAACTCCTGGGTGATATTCTGTCACAGTACACACTAATGAGAAGTAACTCATTTGAAAAACTTAATCATTAACATAAATTACTTTCATATTCTGAATGAAAGCACACAAGAGGCTGGCACAATGACCACATTGGTACTCTTGGAATGGCCTACTCCTGTCCCTAGACCAGAAATGTCACAGCTTCATTCCATACTCTGTACCAGGTTAGGTGGTCACTGATTGGATGGGTGGGTTAGAAACTGGACAAATCCATTCTTACTTCAGCAGCCAGACCCTCCTTTCTGTGGGAAGTACTGTAGGAAACCACAAAAGTTTATAAAGTTCAGTAAGAGTCACTCCGTAGGCTCCAAGGAGCGAGAGGTTTGGTAGAAAGTGAGTGGTCATAATCCAGCCTCTGTCTTACATGAAAAGAGGAAAATACACTGGGAAAACCAAACAACGTAGAGATCACTTTCCAATAATGAATGCTTTGATGCAGTGAACTGCATCGGCAGAAGTTAATGTTTCACAGTCTGCTTCTCTTTCTCATTGTGGATAATATTTTGTTTTAAAAGGCGGGGTATTTGAAGGAGCAATTAAAATCAATTACCGTGAAGTAAAGTGCCTATTAACAAGACATTAACATGATATAAAACATGGTAACTGTGCACCAATGAATGGTTGTGTAATGATGCTATTAATTAACTGCCATTAACTCTTCTTCATTTTTTATTTAATATCTTATGTGGAGCTTTATTCCCCTCCTGCCTTGAAGGTGTTAAACCTCAGTGTGTTTTCAAAGTTGCTGACTGCTCTTCAATACCTCACCCCAGTGCAGCCTGTATTCATGCGAGAACCTTGACTGTGACTGTGGATAACGTGAAACCATTCTGTTTCAATGTGCCAATGGATATCCAAACAAACCTTGAGGATTGAAGGTAATTTTCTTATCCTCCACAAATGCCATTTCTGAGATCATCTAACCAGAGGAACTAAACTTGAGCTCTGTCTGCTCTCTAAGGTTTAATCACCAAATGAACCTGTAGGGAGACCTCAATAATAGTTTCATATTGAAATTCCAATAATGATGATGGTCATATACTTTATCAAGTCATCTACTAGAGCAGTCCATATGGAAAGAGCAACATGAACTTTTAGAAGGGATATTGAAAAGAGGACTTGCTGTTGATTGGCGGGTATACAGTGTGAGCGATTAGCCCTCTAAGGGTGGGAATTTTGCTGACAGATGTTTAGACAAGTGCTGAGTGTACAGGGCTGCCGAGTGTCGGGAATGCAGCTTGTTGCAAGTCTCAAGTTACGAATCCAAAAGCAGCTGTTTTCAGGAGCATCCTGACAAGCACTGAGTGGTTCAGAACTTATAGAAGTGCGTATTCTGCAAACAGCCTCAATTTAAAATCACTGGTTCTTTCGACCGACTAAACAGCTTTTCAAAAAGAGCCATAATCTTAATATTTACATACTGCCTTTCACTATGTCAGAGTTTAGAACTACACAAGAGTGTAGTCACTGTTATAGTAGAGGGAACATGTTAGCCAATTTAGGCAAAGCAAGCTCCCACAAGCAGCAATGTGACCCTGATCAGATGGTGAACCTTAGTGATGTTGACAGTGGGATAAATATTGGCTGGGATCCCAGTCAGAACACTTCTGCTCTTCTTCAAAAAAGTGTCAGGGGATGTTTTACATCCATCCAAGCAAAAGTAAAGCTTCTAAAACCCATTCATAAGTTTGGGAATGAAAACACAATCATGAGGAAGAACAATTTTGTTGCTGAGCCACTTTTTTTTACTATGGCAAATTTTCTCACCTCCTCTCCTGAAGGTGCTGAATCTTGCCATGGATGGTTTAATGGAAGCCATTCCAACTACTCAATGGGTGGCAAAGAGCAATTCAACTGTGGGTGGTTAATGGCCAGACTCGATCCCTCTAATTGAAATACATACCCCCATGAAGCTTCCAGTTGAATCAGGAATCCCACTTGACTCGTCTCCTAAGAAACCAAGGGGTGTTTCATTCCAGCCAACTGAGCCTGAGGCCTTCCTGTGTTTTATTTGGCTTAATAGCACATTGGAAGATACATTAAACAACCAAGGCACTGCAGAATAGCTCACTTAAATGTTATATATTATGGTAGGGGGACCTTCTGTTGTTAATTTGGAATAGTCAGGGAGGTTATCAGATATGTGGGTCAGGCTGCTTCAAGCTATAATGTGGTGCTCACTTGCTCTTAACAATCCTCTTGTTGACTCTGGATTAGTTCCACCATCAATCACCCAGTGATATGTGTTTCCTCCTGGTCTGGTCTCTATGACAACAGATTACTACAATCAAAGCCAAATAACCTCTCATTTACTTTTTTTATTCACTCTTTTGTTATTTTTTTCTGGCTACCCCCTACCTCTCTGCAGCAGGGAGGCAGAGTTCCTGCACTGAAGCTGGGGTTGGTCTTTAACCAGACCCTAAGGGCATCTCTGTGCAAGACTGCACCAGGTCAAGGAGACACCATGACCCCTAGTTTCCTCTGTGTGATAGGATGGGGTAGGGGTGTCACCCCTGGTTACACTCCTCAGGCAACACAACTGTAACTCTACCACTGTGGTCAAATTGTCCTCTTACTCCCCATTTGTTCCATGGGACACTGTTGTACCTCAGAATATGCCTTAGCATCATAAAGCAAAGAAATCATTATGGCACATGAGGCCATTCACCTGCTCGAGCTCCTTGTGTAGCAATCCCATCAGTCCCAGTGCCACATAATCAGAAATTATTCATTCCCAAGACCTATCCAATTCCCTTTTGAAAGCCCCATTTGTTTCCTCCACTCCCTCAGACGGGGAGTTCCAGGTCATAACTATTCTCTACATAAAAATGTTTCTTTCTCACATCTTTCAGTGCCGCTAGTGCAAAACTTTATGCGTGTGCACCCTGGTTCTTAAACCATCTGCTGAAAGGAACAGCTTCCCTTTATTTACCCTATCTAAACCTGTCATGATTTTGTACACCTATCAGATTTTGGCTTTCTTTGCTTCAAAGTGAACAACCCCACCTCTTCTAGTCTAACTCAGAGTGGGTACATTTCATTTGGGGGCACATAACCTCAAAATTAAGTGTAGCTGAGAGACTCAAAGATCTCATTTCTGTTTCCTGAAACCTAGTAGGCAGTGCTCACACCTCTGAGTCAGTATCTTGTTGGTTCCTTCCCACACATGACTGAGCCTTGAGAGCAGAGTCTTAGCTGACATTTCGGCGCAGTACTGGGGAAGCACCCCTTTGTCAGAGGTGATATCTTTTGGATGGGTTGTTAAACCAAAGCCATCACGTCTATCCTCTCAGGGAGATGTAAAAGACCTCAAGCAGTATTTGCAAAAGAGCAGAAGAATCCTCCCTGTTATCTTGGTTACCATTTATCTTCAGCCAACATCATTCAAAACATTTTCTCATTTGCTGTTTGTAGGAGTTTGTTGTATGCAAATTGGTTGCCATGTTTCCATGCGACCACCTTTCCAAAGTACTTTATGGCTGTATCATGCTTTGGAATGTTGCAAGCCCTTGATGGGCAGGATACAAATACATCATTCAAAGTCTTGAACTCCTTTCTGACATCAGCACTAGATCGGTCTTTCAACAACTTTCCAGTATGGTTTTTGAGGGAGGCATGGAGAGGGTGCAAACAAGAGTATGGTTGGTTCAGTGAGGTAGACAACAACAATGTGGCCCTTATTCTGATGGTTGCCTTTCTGTGTAATAGTTGCATCAGGCTGTGCATGGAGCTGAGGTATGCATACACTAAGTGTCATAATATGCTGAGGTTCTATCTTTTCTGGTGTTGCAAAGGATGGGTTTGGTCATTTTGCCACAGAAACTTTCTTTCAGTTGGATGGTGCTGCACCACCTGTCCCTCTTTGACCACAAGTCAATCAGGCTGAGGTCTCCACAGAATATCCTCAAGGCTCTATGAGAAGGTGGATCCGGCTGGATGGTTTTCCCAAACAGATTGTCAAAATCATTTGGCAGAAATCCTCATCACTAGAACCATCAAGCAGGCACCAAGACCTTGCTAGGCTGGTGGTAAGAAGGGCTCTCCTCGTCAAATCTTTTGTGCACAGTCGGAGTCTCAATCCCACCATACACAGCCCTTGGGGTGTTGTGTGTGGGTGAAGCCATCATCAATCTCCTTCTGGAGTATTTGCCAAGGTAGACTAGGAGGGCATGCAGTGGCCTTTGCCAAGGTTCACTATGAGCAGCTTTGTAACACAGGTCTCTGTGGGTTGTTCCTAGGAACACTGAGATAAACAGCATCTATTCAGTGAAAGACATGATTTTGACTGCCTGAAACTTGCTGCCCTTCCAATGCAAGGAGTTTTCCACAACTGAATGCTGCAGACTGGCACATTCCAAGGTGCAGGAGTACATGCTGAGGAACATGATTCCATAATCTTAGTGCAGCCACCAGAAAGATACTGTGTGGAAATGCCACACTTTAAGGCCCTCTCCCACTGGACATTGAGGGGTGGGCCCTGTGTAACAACCTCTCAATCTTATTCCCAATGAAATGTTGAGGTTTAAAAAAAATTGATGCCATGTTGACATAATGTAAATAATTTAAGTGAATCTAATGGTATGCTTGGGACAATGAATGAAGAGAGATGAATGTCCTGAATTGCATAATTGCAAATTTTAGGGATAAATATATTTTTGTGAAAAAGACCCCTTCATATCTGAGCTTCATCTAATCCCAACAGAGTAAGCAATTCAGCAGGCTGATTAGAATTAATTTATGGGTCTTCATTTAGCTCTCCATGTTCATAGACCACAATATAAAACCACCCTGATTGAGGGAAGTTGCTTGCAGACCCCAGTAGAGTTGTTATAAACAGAGAGTATTACACTTGGATCCCAGGGATTGTTTTCCTGGGTGTGAGCAGAACAGAAGATGCTTTAGTTTGTATCTAGCAGAGAGGTTTTGTACTGGTATCGAGCATTTGAAATGTAAAGTTTTCTGTTCACAAGCATTAATGCCCTTCTACATGATAATCACAAGAAAAAAATCTTTTAAAAAGGCATGAAACAGAGAATAATGTTTTTAAATGGAGACCAACATACTGCAGATTCTCGAATCTGGAGCAAAAAAATGAGCTGCTGAAGGAACTCAGCAGGGTCAGGCAGCATCTGTAGAGGAAAATGGACAGTCGACATTTTGGGTCGATATCCTTCATCTGGACTAGACAATGTTTTTAAATGTATTCAATTACCGGGCATGGACATCCCTAATAGTCCCCCAGATCATTGTAGAGGGCAAATAAGGGTCACCCACTTTGGTAGATCTGGACTCACAAATAGTTGTGGACCATTTTTCTTTCACTGTGGTCATTAGTGAAGCAATCAGTTTCATGGCCCTCATTACTGATACATCCTTGGTGTAATTTACTTACTTGAATCCAAATTCCCCACCAGTCATGGTCGAATTTGAACACATGTCACCAGATCACCGGGTTTCTGGATGCTAGTCCAGTACGGTGCCTATACTCACTGCCTTGGTTTGGATTAATCACCACAGTGATGGCTAATGATAGAAACCAGGACTTGCTCCTTTGTGCAAATTAATTCAACCCAGTCCAGTGTATGTAACAGGAAAGCCCACTGCGTCCTTGTCCTATTCTGAGTCATGTTTCTCCCTCTCTAAATGATGATGTCTAACTTACTGAGTAATTTCATCATTTTCTGAATAATCTGCATTTCTTCCTATATGACAGACCTTTCACCTCCTGTCAGGTCCCTATATTATTCTCTGAAGATAGTTAGAAAAGAAATATATTGTTCTATTTTTCTTGCTCTCTCTACCCTCCTGCAAAGATACCCCAGCCCCAAAACCACTGTCAGCCTGATGTATCAACTCTACTCATTTACCTCCCACTGAGAGATGTGATGAGGATGTTGCAATGCGGAAATACGGCTTTCACATTAAAGTCTGCAATAACAATTCTGGAAGGAACAAAGGAAAACAGATGAGAGCTCATGATGGTGAACTATTGAGGGAAATGATGCATAAACAATTGAGCTGAACAGTGAGAGGGAAATCCTCTGGTGTCGAGCTCCAAGTATCCAACTGACTTCCTTTATGCTGCATTTTGTACAAGTCAACAATTTATAAAGTGCATTTCTGTACTGAAAGCACGTAGGTTTAAAGGAAGGTTTTGAGGAGCTTTCAGGCCTTCCCCAGGCCCAAGAACTGCCAGTAACTGCAGCCACCATTCTGGTCACCAGGCAACTTTGGAGCAGTGTAATAAGCCAGTAATAATAATTTGGAAACTTCATCCTCTGGTTAAAATTCCTGACCTATGGGCTCATCACTCCATATCTCTGTAATCTCCTCCAGTCTACAAGACTCTGGGATCCTTGCACACCTCCAATTCTGACCTCAAGCACATTCCAGATTTAAATTTTTTCACCTTGGCAGCTGTGCTATCGGTTCAAAGCTCTGAAATCCTCTAGGAGGAGGCCATTTGGCCCATCAAAGCAATGCCAGCTCCTGGAGAAATCCCATTAATCTCATTCCCCTATAACCTATTCTCTGTCCATGCACATCAACTTCACCCTGATTCTCCTACCACTCACCTGCAGTGGGGGTAACTTACAGTTGCCATTTAACTTACCAAACAGCTCGTCTTTAGGATGTGGGAGGAAACTGGATCACCCAGGGAAAACACAGCAGTCACAGGAAGAACATGGATACTCCACACAGACACTGCCCGAGATCAGGATAGAACCCTGCTTCTGTGCCACTTTGCCGTCCTAAGCCTCCCTGCTTCACTGTTTCTTTGAAATAGTTCCTCAAAACCTACCTCTTTGACTAAGCATTTATTCTATTTTCTCCATGCAGCCAATGACAAATTTGGTCTGATGACTTTCTTGTGAAATGTTTTGTGATATTTTTATTCCATAAAAGAAACTGTACAAAAACATGTTGTTTCTTTTGTGATCATGAACATACCATAGTTAATAATTTTTTTAGTTTACACAATATTCCTTATTTGTCTTTGACGGAAATCATTATTTCCTCCATCATTTGAAAACATTTCCCAAATTGCATTTTAATAGAAGATGCCACCTGAAAACACCATCTCACCTCCACCCTCCCAATCTCTCACCCTGCCTCCACGCCCACCACTTTGTTCTGTTAGCACTGGCTATTTGCTGAGATACAGTTCCACAAATATCTGATGCTTTTGGTAGCTCGCCCATGTCATCTGTTCAGCCAATATTGCTACTCAACTACATTGGAAGTAGTTTGAGCCAGGCAGTTGCCATTCTGATCCAGCAGGAATCTTAAGACGCTAATCAGAAAATTTGGTGGATCAGATCACTCCTGCATAATGTGGCCAATTCTGCTACAGTTAAAACCAGACAACTGAGAAAAGACCACGATCATATGGCACAGTTTCTGGTTCTGAGGAAGAGAACAAATAGAGACCAAGAGGTCATCAGATATTCTGTTTACAGATAATTGGTGGTCTAATACCAAGAACCTATCAATAGTGGTGCAGAGACAAGGAATCATCTGAGATAGCAGTTACTAAATGCAAACAGCACCTTAAAGGAGAATTCAGCCACCAGTTCTCTCTGCCTTTCGTTTGAACTCCTCCCTATCTTTTCAATTGATCCTTTTACCCCATCTGGCACGATCCACTCACTTTTATTCTCTTCTTCTCTCTGAACTTTCCTCCTGCGTTTCCTGAGCATCTCCATGTAGATATCTCACTATCTGCCCTCTTCTGTGTCTGTGCTTTTAATACTGTTGTGCATCTTATGCACTGACTCTGTGCGTCATAATTGTTAGCAGCCTTTGACGTTCTCACACTGCCTCTATTTATCTTTCTGGGTCTCTTTAACAAACTGTTAAACTCTCACTTTTTGACAGCCTCCCTCTGACCTGTCTTCTTTTCATGGACACCCAGAAGCTTTGTCACACCAGGAGGCAAAAGGAACTCTCAACTTTGGCTGGTTAAACAAATCTGGCATTTGTTGCACTTAAAAGCAATGTTCCATCTGCAAGAGTGATGGAATATCTACAGCCGCTCCAACCCTTCCAGTGAAAAAGAAAGTTGTTTGAGAAACAAAGAGGGAACTGAAGAAACCCCAAGCTAAAAGCTAGTCAAACAGTAAATCCTAAATTCCACCCCAGTTTGAAACTGCAGATTTCGTTCAAAGCAACAGCTGGATTAGGTTAACTTCACTAAACCGATAAGTGCATAGGGGAGAGGGGAAAAACGACAAAAGCACATCCGACCTACCTCAGACCCATGGTCCAGCCTCCACTGGCTAGTTCTGTCATCTGTACTTACTTGCTATCTTACTATGCCTCCGACAGGACTGAGTGACTCTTGTCTTACACTCTGCTGAGCAAATATTAAGGCACACAGCTCCCACCGTAAGGGCTTGACTGACAGTCTCACACAGAGGCTAATCCAATCTCAACAGACCTCTCTCAGAAGCGGGTGCTGGGTAGAGAGAGAGAGAGAGAGAGAGAAAGAGAGAGAGAGAGGAAAGAACTACTTATGGAATGTACCAATCCAGCCAAGTGAGGGGGCAGGGACTTAATCCCATTTTTGCCTGGCTGCTGACTTTTTTTTCTGAAAAGGTTTTGATAAAATTACTGATTAGGTATAATATTCAGAAGTTTGAACTTGTGAATGGGATTACAGGATTGTACTAAAACCTCGTCTCCCCACGCGGTGAATGAATGTTCTGTCTTGTTGAAAGAAATCTCATCATCTCCAGCCACTTTCTCACACATTATCCACTTCTTCTCTATGTTGTACTTGTACTGGAGAGTTAAACTGTAAGCTCCCTTATTCAAGTTTAAGACTATTTGTGTTTTTTCTGCATATTTAATGCCTGTGAGGTTCAGTAATCCCTTCGGTTGGCCAATTACTGACTTTTTTTTCCAGTATAATTTATCGTTAATGAGTAGAACTATCATTGGCTTCAATAATTTAACATTTAAAAGCTGCAAGGGCAATATAAAATTTCTGCTACCAGTGAAGAAAATTCTCTCCAAAGAGGAAAACGGGAAGCAGCCATGAGCTGAAAGGGTATCGGACCTACTCCCCCACAAGTCTGGTTCAATGTCAATGGCTTCTTCTTGGTGATTCATTTCTAGCTCAGGCCTTGCATTGAATTCAGATAGCTACAGGCAGTCTGGCCATTTACCTGCAGCTGCTGGCTTGACCATGACACCTTCCACAGTCAAATATCCTGCTGAAAGTTAGTTGCAGTACATTCATTCTTGCTGCAAAGTCAAACAACAGCAGCTGCAGATGGCACTAATGCAGTTTCTTCAATATGGATCTAAAGAAATCCAAGAAGCTTAACAGACCCATTAGAGAAAAACTGGACCAATATAAAGATGACGTTAGGAGGGGTTTGGTTAAAGAGCTGCGTTTTAAAGAAGAGAAGCAAATTAGAGAAAGGGTTTTGGTCCAGAATGTGGGACCCAGGCAAGTGAATGCAATGTTACAAAGAGAAGGCACAGGGATTGGAAGGACATAAAGAGAGCAAGTCATTGCATCTCAGGAAAATCTTCAGACATCCCATTATGTGAGCAGCAACAAGCCAATCTCTATTGAGAACTCATAACCCATCCTCCACACCAACCCTCCCACCCAATATGTAAACTGATGCAAGGCCATTTAGACGAGTTACTGATTCTCATAGAATTGGTCCTGAATCCAGGAGGCGAGAGCATTGGATTACCAGATTTGTCCAGAGTAGATCTGGACAGATCAATCAATCTATCCATGCAAATCTGGATAATTTTGTGTAGATCTTGAGAATTCCAGGATCATCTGGACATCCCTAGATTGACCTGGGAGACTGAGTAGCTATGTGTAGAAAGATTAATCTGGGTCAACCCACGTAGATCTGAAAAGACCTGAGTAACTCTTGACAAACCTGAATTGATCTGAAAGTGTTCAACCAGCACCAACATAACTGGACCAAGGTTGGTTTGGGCCATCACAGGCAGATGCAGACAGCTTTGGGCTTGTTTGATCTCTTTGTTCTTTTATGCAACAGATTGGAGAAAGGGTTTTGGTCCAGTATGTGGGACCCATTGTCCTAATGTACAGGTCCTTTCAGAGACTGGTGTTCCTCCACCAATTGCAGTGGAGGATAACTCCAGAAGAGACTTATGAATACATCTGAGTTCCCCATAATCAGCAGTTTCATTGCATAAAGGAAGGATAAGCAATTCCACTTCTCCAAAATGGGTTATGATTTGCACTGACCCATGCAGCAAACACATATTCTACCATTTCCCCTGTCAGTTTCTGCTCCTCCTTCCCCATTGCATCTAATTCCATAAGTCATGACCTGTTCACTAGGATGCAGCTCCCTAGTTTCTGGTCAGTTTCAGTTACCTCACCGAGATCCTGTGGGTGGTGAAAATCAAGAACTCTCTCCAAAATGCTGTTGGGTTCAACTGAAAATTTCAAAACTGAGACCGATATCTTAGACCAATAATGTGTTATTAAATGTTAAAAAACCAAGGCAGTGGACAAAGTCAACAAACAGATCAGTTGTGATCTAATTGAGTGGTGGTTTGACGGCCTAAGTGGCCTGGTCTGGTGCCTATGTTGATTCCCAGCAGTCTACAGACTTTGTGCCATGGGAGAGTAGGCAGCAGAGATATCATGGCCTAGTCTCGACTTCTGCTCATTGAATGTTCTTGGTATGTGTACTTGGCAACAGGGCTGTTCAGCTGGGGCTCAAAAGTGGAAACACCAGCTGACTCTCCCTTGCTGACCCAAGGGTACTGAAGTCATCTGGACTCTTCCAAGCACTCTTGGCTGAGGTAATTAATTCTGTACAAACAGGAAACTGAACTTGTAACTTACTGGTCTGTCTGTTGCACCTAAGTGCTATTTTAACTAGCCAAATTAGTTCTACAAACATTATCTGCAGTTGAACTCCTGAGAGCATTGCTATGGCAAGAATGTTGTGGTATTGTCAGGCATTGATCAACATGAGTCAAGCCAGGTGTATGTGATTCTGTAACCCTCAGCTCTCTCTGGATTCCTGGCAGCAAATTTTGTCTGCACTTTACTAGCACACTGCATCCTGGTAATGATACAGGCAAAGTGAGAAGGAGCTTCAATTTGTAGGCACATCCTCCAGCATCCAAAAACATCACTTAATAATTAAACTGTAACCAAGGGTTTCCAAAACTCAGACAGCTATTGGCTTCTTTTTGAGTCAATCACATAGCCAGCATCAACCAATCAATTAATAGTTGAAAGCAGTGGCTCCCTTGAATATGATGATAGTCTGGGAAGGATTTTGTTATCCGAATCCAACCTGAAATCCCTTACAGTCAACTAGTTTTTTCAATGAAAATCATGCTGGATTGTTCCACATGTTTTGCCTCTTCAAGACACAGTTGTCAAGAAATCCAATCACAATCTACCTTGTTATGACCTTGCACTTTGTCTACCTGCACTGCACTTTCTCTGTAGCTGTGACACTTTATTCTGCATTCTGTATTGTTTTACCTTGTACTACCTCGAAGCACTGTGTAATGAATTGATCTGTATGAACGGTATGCAAGGCAAGTTTTTCACTGTACCTCAGTACATGTGACAATAATAAACCTAGTCCAATGTGACTTTAAATCATCTCCTCCATCCCCCACCCCACCAACCACCCCAAAGTGAAAGACAAATAAAAACAATCCTTTGCATGCAGGACAAATCAATTTCCACGTCAGAGTGCATGGGCTGACATCACTCCCTGTGCAGCTCTCCTATTAGAGCACTTGGATCATATTGTCCCAGGAATGACCATTGTCTCCACTACTTCCACTTCATCACTAACCTTCCATGTTGATCCCAACCCTTCAAGGTCCAGAGCCCCATTCTGACACACTGGTCTTTGGTGCCCTGCTGCCACATCATTCCAGCACACCCTTCGGGATGCACCAGAATTTGAAGGCCAAAGGTCTTTTAGAGTGCAGTGCTTCAGGCCAGAATTGCTGGGGAAAGGGTAAATATTCTACTCGTGTGCCTATTAACATGAGAGTATGAAACAAAATGCAAAATGCTGGAAGAACTCAGGGGGTCAAGCAGAATCTGTGGAAGCAAAAGGTATAAATCAACGTTTCAGGTCAAGACCCTACATCTGGACTTAGAGGGAAAAGGAAAGTTGCAAGTGTATATATAAAGGCATGAGGAGGGTGTGTGGGTGTAGGGTGTAGGATAGAGGCTGGGAGATGAAAGGTGGAACCAGATGGGGAAGGGATGATCGGCAGATGGAACCAGGTGGGGGGGGAGGGAGGGGATTAGAAAGGTGAACAAAGGGAGAAAAAAAATAGATGGATAGGTGAATGTGTGTGGGAGGAGAACATATGAGATGTGGATTATCTGAAACTGGAACATTCAATGCAAGCTACCCAGGCGTTTGACCTCTCCATGGCAATGGAGAAGGCAGAGGACAGACAGGCCAGTGTGGGAGTGGGAGGGAGAGTTAAAATAACATGCAGCTGGAAGCTCAAGGTGGCCGTTTCAGACAAGAGCGCAGGTGAGTTGCAAAACGGGGTTGCCTAGCCTATGCTTGGTTTCAATAATGTAGAGGGGGCCATATTATGAGCACCGAATGTAATTGACCAGGTTGGAAGAGGTGCTGGTGAAACCAAGCATAGACTAAGCAAGCATTTTGGGGAGCACCAGTGCTCTGACCTCAATGGTCATCTCAAGTTTCAGGTTACATATCATTTTACTCCACGACTCCCTAGTTCACTCCTCCCTCCCCACCCATCCCACTCCCACCCCGGGGACTTTCCACTGCACCCGCCATAGGTGCAACACCTGCCCCTACACCACCTCTATCCAGGGACCCAAACCGTCCTTTCAGGTGAGACAGAGAGTTACCTGCACCTCCCTTAATATCATCTACTGCATTCGGTGCTCCAAGTGTGGCCTCCTCTACATTGGTGAGATCAAACACAGACTAGGTGACCATTTCGCAGAACACCTGCGCTCTGTCCGTAACCGCGATCTGCATCTCCCAGTTACCAGTCACTTCAATTCCCCTCCTGCTCCATCACAGATGTCAATCCTTATCCACCTCCACTGCCAGAAGTCCAAGCGCAAACTGGAGGAACAGCACCTCATTTTCCGTCTTAGAACCTTGCAGCCTAACGGCATGAACATTGAATTCTCCCACTTTAGGTAATCCCCACACTGCACCCCCCACATCCACCGCCAACCATGCCTCTTCTTTTCTTCCCTTTCCTAGCCTCTTTTTTTCTACCTCCTTTTTTCCTCCTTACCTTTGAGCATCCCCCAGTGGACCTGCTCTCCCCTCCTTCCCTGCACCTGCCTATTACTATCTCTTACCTGTATCTACCTATCACCACCTTGTGCCCACCCCGGCTCCCCTATTTTGTCCGCCTATCACTGGTCTGCTTTTCCCTCCTATATATTGGGCTTCTCCTTTTCCCATCTTCAGTTCTGAAGAAGGGTCCTGACCCAAAACGTTGACCGCCTGCTTTTCTCCACAGATGCTGCCTGGCCTGCTGAGTTCCTCCAGCATCATAGTGTTTTTCCACCTAAATATTCCAGCATCAGAAGTCCTTTGTTTCTCATTTTAACTCTCCTTCCCACTCCCACACCGATCTGTCTGTCCTTGGCCTTCTCTATTGCTAGAGAGATCAAACGCAAATTGAAAGAACATTTCCTACTCCACTTGTGTAGTTTATAACCCAAAGATATGAATGCTGAATTTTTTAATTTCAGGTTTTTAACCCCAGTGTACTCCTTCCACACACATTCCCTGTCCACCTAGCTTTTTTCCTCCCTTTGTACATCTTTCCCATCCTCTTCCTCCACTTGGTTCCATCTGCCAATTATCCCTTCCCCATCTGGTTCCACCTATCATCTACCAGCCTCTATCCCACTTCCCCCACCCTCTCGTACTGCTATACACTGGCAATCGATCCTCTTCCCTTTCAGTCCCAATGAAGGGTGTCGACCCGAAATGTTGACTTACATCTGTTACCTCCACAGATGCTGCTTGACCCACTGAGTGCTTCCTGGGGTTCTGTTTTTTTTCCATATTCCACCAGCTGCGGTCATTTTTGTCATCAGGGTATGGAATGCGAGTGTCAAAACACATATAGAGTACTGAGTTGGATAGACTGAATGGCTATCATTCTTTCTATAGTTCAGTATATTATATCCAACATGAATAACTGAAGCAAGATTTTCATTGAAAAATTAAATCAGAGAAGAATTACATTTGCTCAATCAAATGCAAGATTTACTTATAATTAAATTTGAGTAATGTTATTCAAGAACAGTTTTATACAGGCCTCCCTTTGAGCAGTTGCCAATCCAGGTTGATTCAACTTAACCCCTACTAAAAATTGTTATCAAGTACACAATAAAAGGAGAATTAATCAGCTGTTGGGTTTTTCAAATTTTAAAGTACAGCTAATGTCTTGTGGTTGGATGCATTAGAAAGCCCACAGATTATCTTACCTGTCATCTGACAGCTCACTCTTGTCATCTATGATCTCTGGTCCTATGTGATTAAGTTGTCCAGCAGAAAATGCCTGAACTTCTGAAGCCTGAACTTCTCCATTTTCAAGTTCATTGGATTTTCCCTGAATATCTTTAAATTGGGGTTCAACATGACTCTTCTGATCATTCTTGTTTTGATGAGGAGATGACTGGGTTGAGGAAATAGTTGAGTTTGACGACGATGCTTTAGAGTCAAAGAGCATTGGCTGTAAATGGTTGGGGCTCTGACATTCCTGAACGACACTGGCCTTCTTGTTTGGCTGTGCCACCTCAGCCAGTGATTGCTCCTTATCCGATGGCTCATTTTGATCACTGTCTGGCACAGGTGGCAGAGGCCCAAGTTTACTCCTTCCTCCAGTCTGTCCTTCGGCAGTCCTTGGCTTTTTCTCTACCCTATTAGAGTTCCGACGTGGCATTGTACCAATATAGGTATACATTTCACTTGATCGGGCATAGCCAGGGCTCCGGGGCGTGGTTTCCAAATCATCCAATGTTTCTTGCACTGCCTCTTTATCAACCCGGAAATCCAAATGGTTCTCTCCCAGCTCTTTCTTCTTGCTTTCAGAACTGCTTGACGAACGTCGGATTGACAGAGATCGCGGGATATTTGTTAAACTGCCGAAGCCCTTAAACTTAAAGAACTCTGAAACAAAGGAAACAAAAATTATTTAGTTAAGGCATTACTAAATATAGAACAACACAATAAGTGCTGGAGGTCAGCAGGTCAGGCAGCATCTATGGAGGGAAGTGGACAGTCGACGTTGAGTTGAGACCCTTCATCTGGTCTTGACCCAAAACATCAACTATCCACTTCCCTCCACAGATGCTGCCTGACCTGCTGAGTTCCTCCAGTACTTTTTGTGTTGCTCCAGATTCCAGCATCTGCAGTCTCTTGTGTCTTCACTAAATATAGAACAAGAGGGAAACATTTAGCCCATCGACTCTCCTCCTTCATCAGACTGTACAAACATTCTGTTCAATGTTTATCCCTCTAACACGTTACCTGGCCATGTTACCTTGTGTTCCATGAATTGTACTGAGGGAATCCTGGATTTTCAGATGAGACACTAAGGAAGGCCCTTTCACATGGACACAAATGATACCATTCACATTGTTTTGGAGAGCAGGTGAATTTTTGTCAGATATCCTACATAATATCGACTAAACCAACATCTTAAAAAAATCAGATCACCTGCTCATCATCACATTGCAGTTTGTAAGATCTTGTTGTGCATGATTTTGTTATCATTTGGTTTACACAGTACTTCTTTACATCTATATTTTCAGTTCTTTTGCGCAAAATATTCTGCACCTGAGTACTTTCTGGATGTGACCAGATAGCATGAATAAGAGGGAAGGAAAACTTATAAAATATAACAGTGACTATACCTCAGAAGTACTTCACTGGCTGTAACATGCCTTGAAACAATCTAAAGTTGGAACAGGTGCTATAGAGATTCAAACTCTTTTTGTTTCTTTACCATATTATGAATTTTACGCTCCATGTTTAATGTTATAGATGGTTGACACTGAGGATCAATGGAGTGTGGACACTGGGAGTAAGAGATTTTGGTGAAGTAAAGGCAACTCTACAATTTTATATTTAAAAAATAACTAAACATTGAAATAAAATTAATTAGATAAATTATTTAAATTAAAATAGGTATGGCAGGGCTAATGATATATTGCCACTGCAGTTTGTGAGAGCATGATGACCACATACGCAGTGAATGTCTGCAACTTGAAGAAGCTCGGCTCAGAGTTGGTGATCTGAAGTCTTAGGTGCAGACATTGCAATGCATCATGGAAGGAGACAGCTACCTGGACATTTTTCTCTATTAGGCAGTCACATCCCTTAAATTAAGTACTGCAGAACTAGTCAGTCAAGGATTGATGGGTACGATTAGCAATGAGGCTGGTATGGAGATCCAACTGGTATGGAGGCTTTGAAGGAGCCTCAGCCCTTCCATTTATCCAATAGGGATGCAATTATTGCAGCTTGTGTGGATGACTTCAATTAGTAAACCTTCAATAAGAGCAGAGAAAACAGGTAAAGACAAAACTGAAGGCTCTTTAACTGAGTGTTGGCAGCATTCATAGTAAGGAATATGAATTAGTGGCACAAATAGAAATAAATAGCTATTATCTTATGCCCTTTACAGAGCTGTAGTTGCAAAATGACCAAGATTAGGAACTAAATATTCTACAACAGTTAACTTTTGGAAGGGATGGGGAAAATGGACAAGAAGTTAATACAGAATCGGTTAAAAGTAGTAGAGAGAGATCAGAGCTTGGAAAATAAGGTAGTAGGATTAGTTTGGGTGGAGCTAAAAAACAGCAATGGTGAGAGTTATAGGCCACCAAGCAGTAGTGATACTGTAGGGCACAGCACAATCTGGAAATTGGAGGCCCATTCAACAAGGGCAATACAATAATAGAGCGGGGCTTTGATCTACATATTGACTGGGGCATACCAAATTACATTGGATAAACTTATGGACCGTATAAGAGGTGGTTTTCTAGCTCAGTATGTTGAGGAACGAACAAGGGAACAGGTCATTTTAGATCTAGTAATGAGAAGGCATAATTAATAATCTCATGGTTCAGGGGACTTTAGGAAAGAGTGATCATAATGTGATAAAATTGATCAGGCTCGTAAATTTAAACAAAATGTTGATGAAGATGTAAGGCATGAGTAGGCTGTGGCAGGAAACCACATTAAAAGCTGTGACAGTAAATAAGCAATGGCTGACATTTAAATAATTAAGACATAGATTATAGCAAATACATATCCCATTACAGCCAAAGTAGGAAAAGTGCAGAAGGAAAAGTTAGACAGAATATTAGATCACAGGAAGAGGCTTATAATGTTGCCAAGAAGAGCAGTAAGCCTGAGGATTGGGACAATGACAGATTTCAGAAAAGGAGTACCAAGAGACTGATAAGTAAAAAAGGAAGTACCATGTGAAAATAATCTAGCAAGAAACCGAAAAACTGATTGAGAGCTTCTAAAAGATGTAAAAAGTAAAACATTAGCGAAAATTAACATGTCTCTAACAGGCCTACTTGGGAATAAGGGAATTGCAGAGAAAATAAAGAAATATTTTGTGTCTCTTTTCAAGGAAGACACAGAAAACCTAGAAATAGTGGAGAACTACAGAGTGAATAGGGAGCCGTAACGAATTTACAATAGTAAAATGAGAAAATGAGAGAAATTAATGGGACTGAAAGCCAATATGTTCCCAGGACCTGACAATGTGCATCCCAAGGTTCTGAAAGAATTGCAGTGGAGATAATGGAAACACTGGTTGTCATCTTTCAAATTTTTATGGATTGTGGAACAGTTTCCACAGATTGGAAGGCAGCAAATGTAACTCCACTATTTAAGAAAGGAGACAGGAAACAGGGAACTATGGATCAATTAAATTGACATCTGTGGCAGGGAAAATGCCAGAATCTATTATCAAGGAAGTGATAAGAGGGCACTTCGAAAATAATAGGATTAGGCAAAATCAACATGGATTTGTGAAAGGGGAATCATATTTGACCAATCTCAAAGTTTTTTGATATTGTAATGGGCAGAACCAGAGGATGTGGCATAATTGGACTTTCAGATGGCATTTAATAAGGTCTCACCCAGAGATTATAAAACAAAATTAGAGCACATAGGTTTGGGGTAATGTACTGGCATGGACTGGGGGACTAGATAACGAACAGACAGCAGAGTAGGAATAATTCGTTCATTTTCAGCTCTGGGGGCTGTGACTTGTGGGGTGCCACAAGGATTGGTCTTGGGTGCCCAGCTTTTCACAATCTATGTCAATGATCTGGATAAGGGAATCAAGTATAATATATCCAAGTCTGCTGATATTACACAGCTGGGTGACAGTGTGGATTGTGAGGATGATGCAGTGAGGCTTCAGGGAGAGAGACAGATTAAACAAATAAGCAAGGACATTGCAGATGGAATATAATTTGGTCATCCACTTTGTTAAAGGTGGAGTACATTTTAATAGGTGAGAAATTGAATAGTATTTCTCAATTCACTCAATATTAAAATGCAGGTGCAGCAAGCAATTTGAAAGGAAAGCAATATATTGGACTTCAAGCAAGTTGAGCACAAGAATAAAGATGCCTTACTACAAGTATATATGACTCTTATGAGATCGTACCTGGAATATGGTGTAGAGGCCTGGTCACCCTACCTGCATAAGGATGTACATGCAATAAAAGGAAATACAAGCAAGATTCACCAGACTGATTCCTAGGAAGGGGGGAAAGGATGTCTGTTCTATGAGGAGAGATTGAACAGAATACGTCTACACTGTCTTGAGTTTAGAAGAATGAAAGATTGAACTGAATTACACAAAATTCTAACAGAGCTGGACAAGGTGCATGCAGGGATGACATACCAGGGTATTTAGAACAAAGGGTCACAATCTCAAAATAATGGGGTCAGCCATTCATGACAAAGATAAGAAAATGTTTATTCATCCAGAGAATGGTGAAT
The DNA here is from genome assembly GCF_009764475.1 of Pristis pectinata. Taxonomy (NCBI): domain Eukaryota; kingdom Metazoa; phylum Chordata; class Chondrichthyes; order Rhinopristiformes; family Pristidae; genus Pristis; species Pristis pectinata. The sequence continues at coordinate 12,000,884 of NC_067427.1, read as the reverse complement.
CTTTGGAATTCTCTAGCCAAGAGAGCTGTGGAGGCTCAGTCAATGTATGTATTCAAGACAGAGATTGATAGATTCTTGGATATTCAGGGAATCAAAGGATATGGGGTAAATGTAGGAGAATGACAGTGAGGTAAAAGATTAGTTATGATCTTATTGAATGGGGGAGAAGTCTCAAGGGACCAAGTGGTCTGCTCTGCTTCATTTTCTTATGTGCTGAACAAAGCAGTGTGAGTAGAACACAGAACTCACTACCACATGTAGTTGAGATAAATGACATAAAAGCACACAAGGCGAAGGTTAATAAGTACAGAAAAGGAAAAGGAATAGGAGGGTTCTTCTCAAACTATATCATGTTTAAACTTGGAAAAAATAAGGAGTGGTACTGTTGATCCTTCACTTAAACTTGAAGATATTTGGAGTCCATTTATTCAATATTTTCACATGATGTAGATCCCCTTTCAGTAACTTTCTAACTTAGAGGAACGGAGCTGACGACATAATATTGCTCTGCTTCTACTGAGAAATTTTAGCCCAGTTTTTTCTTTCTTTTTTTCGTTGTTTGTTTTTTTTTTGCAATTTTTCTGATTAGTTTATATTATTTATAATTTTTCTTACTGATTTGGGTTTTTTTTCTTTCTTTTTTTAAATTTATATAATAAATTTCTTTCTTTCCTTTCTTTTATATTATATTCATTTACTAAGAGATCGTTGGATCTACAGATTTTTTTTATATTTTATTGTTCTTTATGATTATCTTTGCCATGATTGTTATCCTGATCTCTTTGTATTACATGTATAAATACTGATGCTATATATCAATCTGTATTAATTTGAAAATTAATAAAAAGATTGAAAAAGAAAAGGAGGGTTCTGATGGTTTTAGACGAAACAGGGAAAGGGGAGCATAAATACATCACCAGAGAGCATTTGGATCCAATGGCCTATTCCTGAGCTGCGAGTTCCTCATTATATGAATACTTCCTGATTCCCTAAAAGTCAATCAACCAAGCTGGCATAATCCTCCACCCCTTCATTATTCAATTCCAGTCTGCTACCTTTTGCAGTCAATACCCTCTATGTCCCATTGCATCATTAGCCCAATCAAGAGGGCAATCATCATATCTCTTGAAACGTTAGGTCAGTTAAGAGTGTCTCTCTCCCTTGGGATTCCACATCTGCACAACTAGATCTTTATTGAAGGAGATCTTCCCATCTAGATTCTTCTTAAAGAAGTTAATCATTTAGTCTTGAATGCTTATGTTGAAAATTTGTGCTACATCCACTACTTTATGAGGGTGAAGGGAGTTATATTTTTCCCAGTTCAATCTTTGTCAGCTCCACTCTAAAACCAAGGTCACCCAACCTCAGTAGCTGAGCTGGTGCACGCAGATGACACTTGTGTATGCACGAGTTGGGATGCCTATCACAAAACCATTGTCGACTCTGTCATAAAAGCAAAACAATGGCTTCTACAATACTGTCCTCTACAAATAAAGGTCCACAACGAGGTCTTGGAAAATGTGGATCACTCCTGATATCTCCAGAGCCACCTCCTAGCAAAGGTATAAATCACTACGGCCTTCAGTGCACCAGCATAGCCTCTGGCCAACTGAGGAGAAAGGTTATGAAGGTCAAAACCTCAAGTATTGCATAAAACTCATGATCTATAAGGCAGTAATGATCACTGTCCTCCCATATGCATCTGAGACTTGGACTACATACAGCAAGCCCTCAAAGCATTTGAAAGATATCACCAACATCCACTCTGCAAGGAAAGCTTTCACCTGACTGCTGTAAAAAAAATAACATTCCAGGGTATCCTTAAGTATGGCAAATTTGAAGGTGAGCACCAGGAAAACCAGCATGAAAACTCAGCCTTGTTTACCAATATCCCTGTGAGATGGATCTATCACCTCTCAACAGACAGGCCCACATCCCATTCAAATCTGTCATAAATATTGGCTCTTATGATCCAAGGAGAAGGCCAATAGATACTGCTTTGCTGGTGTTAAACAGACAGTCCTACTTGCAGTGCTGCTGTGGAAAAGAAAACTTCACTCCTCCAAAATAATTCTTAGTTTATTTACTTTTGTAACATTTCTATTCCTACAACCTTCACTGGAATGCCATAAGTGTATTATTTGGACTTTGGCTGTGTAATGCAATATCAGGCCATCTGTCCACTATCCATCTCTACTGATTTCCAGACCCATTGATGCAGAAGGTTTAGGACCGAGGTACAAGGGGTAGATGATCTGATACAATTCCTTTCACACTATTGCCTGAAGTGATAATACTTAATTGAATCAAAAGACTTTGAGTTTTAATGAATATAGATTGTTAAAAATTAAGCTGTCATGCATTATAAAAGAATGAGCAACACACAAGATGCTGGAGGAACTCAGCAGGTCAAGCAGCATCTATGGAGGAAAATGGATACTTGGGGTTTTGGGTCAAGACCTTCATCTGGACTGATGAAGAGGCTCAACCCAAAATAAAACAGAAAATGCTGGGAAAACTCAGCAGGCCAGGCAGCATCCATGGAAGGAAAAAGAGTTAACATTTCTGGTCAAAGATCCTTCATCAGAACAGACTTTCTGCCCCTCTAACACAATGCACACATACTTTTTGCTGATGCCAGCCAAGCTTATCCCTCTCAGGACTGGTAACAACCCGTCTGCAGTGGGTCCTGACACCCATCCCCCACCCCATATCACTGTGTGATCAACAAATAAATTGAATTTTAAAATAATATCCAAATCAGACATCACTTCATCACAAAATGACAGCAGAACTCCGAAGTCCAGAAAATTTTGGAGAAGCATGACACCCTGAGGACAAGAAGGGTGAGAACATTAAAATGTTGCCTATTTTTCCCATAATTTTACTTTCAGAAAACATGAAATCCCAAACCAAGGGCTATTTATAGCCTTTTGACGTTGTGCAGCCTTTTCTAATAGAGCTGCCTGTGTAATGTACTAGGCCCCAGTGCTATTAATTCACGACTTTAACATTGTGAGGAGGATTCCACATAGCACCAGCCTCCAGCTGATGGTAATGCTTTTGTTTAAAACCTACCAACATCCTCTATGGTCACAATTCCAAGGGTTCCTGTTGGATATTCAACTGCAGAAAGCAATTTTGTTGTATTGTTTTATTTTTTCCTCATAAACATTGTCTTATGTCCCTTCTTCACTGGAAAGATTTCAGCTGGAAGTCATGGGATGATTATCAATATTTGGCCCTTTGGCTGAAATCGTCCCCCTCGAACCCTCCAAGACCAGGGACTGCATAAATAAATTACAGTGACTCCACTACCCACTCCTCCAACACACTCATTCTTTTCCCTTCATTTTAAATTTCCTTCATGTGAAATTTCAACCGAATTTTCTCATTTGTGAGAAAAATGATGGAATCTCTATGGATTTGTAATATTCTCAGTGTACTTTAAATTCTGATGCTCCAGTAAAAAGTCAGGGGATCCAATAATTAGCTAATGTGGACCATCTATGGTTGTGGGGGAGAAGAGAACAGTAAAAAGTTCCCAGGGTTTAGACTAGCCTTTTGGGAGATAATGAGAATTCAAAGGCTCTCAACTATTTCTGGTCACATTCCGAGAGAGCATGTGGTGTTGGTTATGGGATGCCTGGAGCAAATCAGTGCCCCATCCTATGACTCAATGACATCTTAAAATAACAATCAGTCAGTGGAACCCCTGCTTAAAGGAAATGATGTAGTTTAAGAATGATGTTATGTTTGCCTCTAATCACGAGCTTTGAGGTTAAAACTGGAAAGCTGCAGTAAATTGTACATTTTTTGTGCTGGACCTCGTGTCAAGGTTAGGGTTTTCCCAGCTCATTCTCATTAACCCTGACAGGGTCCCCTGTGTGCAGCCGTCAAACATCTGTATACACAAGGGAAAGCGAACGGGAAGGGAAAATGCTGCTGCACAGCTCCCTGTTATGATTTAAAAGATTCATATAAAAAGAACTTGAATTGATACGGCATCTTTCATCCAGTGACTTCCAGATGAAACCTTTTATACCTTCAGATCATTCAGAAAACCCTATTAGTCAATGAAGCATATACTCTATTGTAATTTAGGAGATGTGACAGTATTTGCACAACACTATGGGCTCCTACTTACAACAACATGCTAACAAAACATATTCTGTTTGAGTGATAAACATTGTGGAGGACATCTCCCTGAAAGGTCTGATTCCTTATCCAAAAGGTGGCACCCTCAATAGAGCAGCAATCTCTAAATTCTGCGCAGAAGCATCAGCCTAGATTATGTGCTCAAGGAGTGAATCTTAAGCCTCGATCTTCTAAGCCAGAGGTGCTCACCACTCTATCACAACTGATACTCTGAGTAATGGCTCCCTGAATCCTCACAGAAAATATCACACTGATCTGAAATTCAACCATCAGTTTGGTATAAACTATTAAAGAGACAGCTTACTGATAAACAATCCTTTGTGCTCCATGTTATAATATTTTTGTATACATTTAGCAATAAGTTTTGGTGTATTGCTCATGCACCAATTTCATAAAATCTCTCTTTTCCAAGATAGTGTGAAAATAATGACTCAGGCTGCTTTCTAATTTGCATATATTACCTATATTATACGAATCAAGATCCAATTAGTCAAAAGTTGCAGCCAAAGATGTTAACATTTCGCACCCAGAAGAATGGAATATTTCAACGTGGATGAAATGAACTTTTTTGGAATTGTAACTGAAAGCTTAAGATATTTGTCTGACTAATTACATTCTTAATACGTTTCAAAATAACACACAGAGTTAACATCCTGGTGTGCAATATCCTAGTGTGTAACTAGATGATAACATATTGTATCATGAGGCAGCCTGTTCCTGTGTAATACACACTGTGTTATGGAGTGTCCAGTCCCAGTGTAGGCTATATTACACCATAGTGGATTAGGGAGTGTAATGTCCCAATGCAAGTTATACTATAATGCATTGGATTGTTGTGTATCCTGTCCAATTGTACGTTACAGAATATGGAGTGTAATATCCTAATGCATATTACAATACAGATCATTGGATTACTGAGAGTCATATTTGAGCTTTTGCTTGCTGAGTAAATCCTGTGGTGTCACTGACTTTAGTAATTCAGAAAATGGCCTTCTGATACCTTAATATCATATTTTGGTCTTAAGATTTTGAATTATCTAATAGTTTGAATAAAACCACATAATTATCAAATTAAGTTAGGAAATTACAACTAAGAAAATGTAACATTTTGCATTCAAAACCTTTGAATTAAGTGGGATATATATTTGTATATGATAGGTTGTGTTACTAGGTAATGGCCATGTATTTTTACATGATAAATGGATTATTTGCATTTCTCAATATATTGGATATTGCTTTTGCGTCCCCAGGTATTTAACCCGTGTTACCAGATGTAACATTGCTGCATTATTAACTAGATTGTTATATCCATTCACTCATTTACAATATCATCAATGTGTTAACAATCTGGTAGATACTGAATAGCACACTGCATATAACCACATATTATAACTGTACATGATGTAAATTAAAAGTGACTCTTGAAGAAAACCTCTGAAGAAAAATTTTGAAAATAAGTAACTTGTTCTAAACAATCTGCAATTATAGAAAGTGCCTGTTCCCCATTTTCCTACCATGTGAGTCACATCATGTTATTGAAGTGGAATTTGATTGCAAATATTGGAGGCCAAGCTGGCAGAGGGTGAAAGCCCTTGAGGCCAGCGCCATCTAGCTGATTTCTTTCCTTCTTTTTCTCTGAGTTCTCTGGGCACCAGCTGTCCCCAGCAGGATAATCACCAGAAGTACATTTCTTGGCTTGCAAAACAGCTGCAAACACATTCCAACGACATACCACGTTTACAAAACAGTGCATTGCCTCACATTGAACAGTCACCCATCATTAGGAAACTCAACCGTTGTACCACATAACAGTCCAAAGACGTTTGTCTCTCCAACTAATATCTATAAAAAGCATTTTCAAAAATTCTACTTTTTTTCCCCCTTACTGTATTTTCTTTTGACTATTTTTGGTCAGCCATGGAGAACTAATATTATTATCAGGGAAACTAACTGGGAGGAATTATTGGGCTTGGCTGTTTAAGACAAAGGCTTCTGTTCTGCTTCTTAATTGTGTTTTCTCACCCTGTCAGACCTGGAAACGAATCACATTCTAACTGAGGGAATATGGCAGAGTCAAAATAGAGAACAGAATAGAGTCAAAAATGGATCACATAGAAGTGAGAGCAGGGTAGAAATTGACAACTAACGTAGTTAAATTTTTGAGTTCTGTTTGGGTGCAGCACCAATAAAGTAGCAAAGAAAAAGTTGAGGAAGGAGGCTTGAGTGGAACTGAAACAAGGGCTGTTACATATATCCCACAAAGAGATGGACTTAGCCTGGGCCATGCAAGTTACCACGGCTACACTTTTGAAATGGAAAAACTGCATGGACCAGAAGTACAGGTTATCCCCTAGTAACGAATGAGTTCCATTTTTACACATGTCCAGAAGTAAATTTTGTCCACAAGTCATAAAATATACAAAAATCACTCGATATGGTAACCGTACCTCCACAGTATTGTAATGAATGGCATAAAAAGCACAAAAAAACTGATCAGGAAGAACAATTACTATAAGTGGAGAAAGAGAAGAAACTAGTTCTGCCGTTCATAGGAACAAATGTATGTACACATGTCGGGCTTCTTAATTTAATATTATGGGAGCTTGTTCGTATGTAAGGATGTCCATAAATTTGGTGTTGACAACCCAGAGAGGGCCTGTAGTTCTTTAATGTGAGGACAAATTCACTCACAAGTGTGTTGATAGTGGGGAACTGGTCTGGTTTCTGTTCAAGGAAGAAGCAAAAGGCCCTCTGACCATCTTGGTATGGGACAGAAGTGTAGAGGAATGTTATCCACCTGCAATATTAACAGTCTTTCTCTCTCCACAGACACCATTTCAAACATTCTCCGTTTGGTTTCAGGTCTCAGCAACAGCTCCGACTTCATTTCACAGCTTTGCACGTCCTATTGTTTGTTTTCTCTCATTAATCTATCAACCAGACAATTGTGTAAACAGCAGAATCACCTCAGCAACTCTGGCCTCACTCTAGCAAATCTCCCACCCTCTCTGTAATTTAGAACTAACTTGTCCTTCACTTTCCCAATTCTGATGAAGAGCCTTTGACCTGAAACATTAATTACGTTTCTGTTTCCACAGATGCTGCCTGACATACTGAGTGTTTCCAGCATTTTTTTTTATTTTCAACCTATTGGAACATTCTTGGGCCATGGTGAAAATGGCAAATCAAATGGCAATACTGGAATGAGAATGTGCTCAGTGAAAAACAGTTTTACAATTTACCATCAGGCATTCTGCTTCAGTGCCCAAGTCAAAATTTGACTCCACTATTGGTACAGCTTTAGTACTGTGTTGAGCAGTGTATTTAAACTCTGGCCCAGTAGGTGGTGCAGGTCAGCACGTTAAGGCAGAAATGGCTGGGGAACGTACGAAATAGAAGCAGAATTTGGCCATTCAGCTTCTCGTGTCTGCTATGCTATTCAGTAAGATCTCGGTTCATATTTTACCTCAGTACTACATTCCTACACAATCTCCATGCCCTTTTGAACATCAACACCTTTTAATCTCACACCATTTAAAAAATACACTGCCTTTCTATTTTTATTTTCTACACTCAATAAGGGACGCAGCATGGAAAATGTACATCTTCTCTTAAATTGCTCCTAAAAATAAAGTATTGAAATACAAGACTAGTAGAATATGAAGTAAAATGGCACAGTGAGGACTGGAGTAAACAGATTCTAATCTCAAAGATGCTTCAGTGTTATTCTCTCAATCTTAATCTTGACATCAATCTCTCGTTGACTCTTTTGCGCATTTTCTGTTATACTCTGTTTGTTGATCTCTTCTTGCCTCTGGCTCTCCTTCTGTTTCGGCTTCTGTCTTTGTCCCTCTGTTTCCTTGTCTTTCAAACATGTTTTTGTTCTTTATTTAGTTTATCTCTCTAGTTTTTAGATTTTCATTGGGATCTCAACAATTTGTGAAGCTCTCATACAAGAACAAATTCACACGTGCATACTATCAGTTTTGATTTTAATCACTAAATACCTTACAAAGGAAACACCAAACCTGCTGTACTGTAAGTACCTTGCTTGTTTTTGCATTCCATTTTAGTATCCTTTGGTCTTTCTTTTTGTACAGAATGCCACAGGTGATTTTAAATAACCATTGGCTCCATTTCCTTCTTTGAATATTGTCCTTTCTGGTTTCCCCACTGCATTTCTTCTTTTCTACAGCTACACATCCTGAGAGGCCAGGAGAGTTCAACGTGCTTTTCTACAGGATTAACAAACAACCATGAGGTGTACTATTTCTGAGACAGCACTGCCAGCACCTTCTCAGTCTGACAGTGCAAACAAGGAGAGGTTTCTGGTAAAATGCACCATTGCTCATTGCAATCTGCTCCCAGCATCTGCTTTCCTTTTACAATTCTTCAGATCATGAGCACTGGTTCTTAGCAAAGGCATTGATCTTTAGAAAGAGAAGTTAAACAGAGACCTCATCTGCCCTACCAATTGGAACCATTTAGAAGAGAAGATGAAATATCCCCATTATCCTGGACAAAATTTATCCCCTCACCAGCAACACAAAAACAGATTATTTGGTTGTTATTGCATTCCTGTTTGTGGGAGTTTGTTCTGTGCATCTTGGCTATATTTGTTACAATGACTATGTTTAAAATACTCAGTGTTTAAAAGTAAAGCACTTTGAAATGACTGAGATCTTAAAAGACTATATAAATGTCTGTCTTTCTTAATGATGGCCTTCTAATCAAACAGTTGCAGTCTAGAGGGGGAGATCATACATTGCTGTTAGGCAGTAATTCTGTAATTTTAATCCAGCAGTCATTAATAATAGCAATGCATAGTCACGTTGAGGTAGCACATGACCTGAACTGGGACTTCGGGGTGTTCTCATGATTTTGCTGCTCAGGACCCACTGGAAGTAAAAATTTCAAGTGGTGGAGATATGGATAATGCCTTCTGTTGATAATGCACACTGCAGTTTCAATATACCAGTGACAGACAGCATGGCAGAGGCATTAACTCCAGTGTCAGAGACACTAGGCAGTATTCACTAATGTCATGAATGCTGTTAGGCTGTATACATGTTCCATCCCTCTCCTCGTCTGAGCTTTATAGATGGTGGAAGTCTTTGAGGGGTCAGGAGTTGAGATAATATCACAGAATTTCCTAACTGGTTATGTTAGTGGCTGATATTGGGGTGTTCCATTTTCCACAATCCTAAAGAATGTGGAAAGTGCATAGGGGGACAGTCAGTAATAAGTCTCCCAAGGGAGAGCTTTCCACAAACAGCTGTTCCCTGACAACCTCATCACCAGCATTCCAAAGTGTAAAGTCAGCTAACACAGTGTCAGATGTGTGAATGTTTTACTTTGTAATACTGCAGAATTTGGAGTAATTCAGAAAGCCTCGTCTCCCTTACAACGCTGTGTTGTGACAAGCAGCTAGCTCGACTTTTTACAAACAAACCATGCCATAAAGCTGCCTCCTCTTAATCACATCAGTCTCTGACTGCTGGGGCATCACTGCAGCTTGTACACAGTCATGATTCTTGCCTGCTCTTCTATGACAAGGAATTCAATTTTCACTGAAGTCTTAATGACAGAGGAGTTGAAGAGGGAAAGTAGAAAGGTGGTGCAGGGATGGGGGGAGGGGAATGGGTGGTGGGGTGTGCTGGTTCTGCACCAAATTAGTGCACAGGGCCTCAAAGGTTGACTGCAAGATCCGGTTTGAGCTTTGCTGTGTGTTGCAGTGCAGATACAGGCTGTGCAGCGAGAGAGAAACTTTCAAAAGACACAGTGCAGGAACTTGCATCTGAGCTCCTTAATGTGGATAAAGACCATTCTCTCTCTCTCCCTCTCTCCCCAACCCTCCCTACCCCTCTCCCTCCCCCCCCGCTTGGATATCAGCCTGAGTTTTGCAATCTATAAGTCAGCCTTTTAGGGGAAGGCTATTTTATGGTTGACAGGAAACTGTGCTTCGCCCATCAACACTAAACAGATTGTGCACTCAAATGCGGTATCTGTTTTTCAGATTTCCGTTGCCTGCAACTGTTTTTTTTGAATATATAAATTTAGAGCTGAAACTGTTACCTGCCCCTCCTTTTGATTCCCACTTCTTTGAAGATACTGGTGTTGATAGCGGGGAAACTGACAGCAGTAAGAAAAACGAGCATTTGCTAGCACATGGTAGCACTCAGATTTACCTAAAAGTTATGGCCAGTGATGTGCTTATCGGTTATAATGCAGCAAATGTGGCACATTGTACACATTTTGCACAGAGAGCTCCCACAAACAACAATGTGGCAATTGCAGGATGATCTGTTTAAGTGATGTTAGTTGAGAGGTAACTATTAGCCAGGATGCCAGAGAATGATTGGTGAGTTTGCAGACACACAAAAATTGGTGGAGTCGTAGATAGCGAAGAAGATTGTCTAAGGTTACAGCAGGACATGGATCAGCTGGAAAGTTGGGCGGAGCAGTGGCAAATAGAATTTAATGCAGGCAAGTGTGAGGTAATGCACTTTGTGAAGTCAAATTCTGGTTGGACATTTAGAGTAAGTGGCAGGGATCTTAGGAGCACTGAGGTACAGAGAGACTTGGGGTGCAAGTCCATAGCTTGCTGAAAGTGGTGACACAAGGTGGAGAGGGTTACTGAGACCAATTGTAATGCTCTTGCTACTGTTGGCCTGGCTGGGACAGCTAATTCCGCGTTGGCCAGTCACTGAACTCAGTCCGTTGTTGGCCTAACAATCTGCTGGAGGAACTCAGCAGGTCAAGCAGCATTTGTGGAAGGAAAGGAATTGTCAACGTTTCGGGTCAAAACCCTACATCAGGACTGCAGGCATGCTGCTTCACCCACTGAGCTCCTCCAGCAGATTGTTTGTTGCTCCAGATTCCAGCACATGCGGTCTCTTGTGTCTCTATGTTGCTGGCCTTTACAGTTTTAGCTTCAGTGCATTTGGCACTTAATCATCAGGGAAGGTTTTCATGGTCCCGCCTTTATTCTGTTTGCATTGGGTTTACATTTGACCCCATCAGCTTCCAAATGAATGTCCATTGACTGGTCACAGAAGAAATTGCAGATGTTGGAATCTGGAGCAACAAACAATCTGCTGGAGGAACTCAAGTGGGTCGAGCAGCATGCTGTTCATCCCACTGAGTTCTTCCAGCAGATTGTTTCTTGCTCCATTGACTGGTCACCTTGCATCTAATATGATGGATTACTTGAGATATTTTGAAGCTGGATTGTCATCTGCAATCCCACATAGTTCTCGTTATAAAAATGTCTCAAAACATTACACCACATGGAATGAAATGCAAGTGAGACAGAAATTACTCTCAACGCTCTCTGGCCTGGAAGAATTTATTTTATATAAGTGGATTGTCAGTATTGATCCACATTACATAAAGTATCGATTCAGCAACTGAAATGTCATAAGCAAACATTAAAAAAGTTATCTGATGTTTTTAAATATGGCATTTTTAAATGTTATTTTAAGGGGCTGAAAATCCACATATATAAAAAATAAATCCTTTCAGGCCAGAGAGATTGTTGAAAGCTATTTTTCTCTTAGTATGCTGTTGAAAACACTTTTACTTCATTCAATGTCATGTAATGTATGATTTTAAAAACTGGTCTGAGTAGGCCAGTGAAAGCTGTACTGAGGGTTGGTCAGGTGCTGTACTTTGGCCTTTGTTGGCTTCACACTTTCCCTACTTTGTTTCTGTATTTAGATCTAAACTGAAGGCCAAGCCCTCCAAATGTAAACTTCCTTCTCAATAGATGCCATTATCCATATTAGCTTGGGGTTTGCTGAACTTTTCCAGACCAAAAAGTATTTGTGATATTTTACTTTTGCCAAGGACAGGCATCCTCTTCAAAGGCATTTTTTTTTCTCCTTCCTTTTCATCTGTCCCCCTCAGCCTCAGCTCTGAACTCTTTGACCTTGAAAAGCTGGGCCTTCTCCAAGAATTGAGCCATAGCTTTGCTGTAACTGGTCCCTCCCAGGGTTGCCAACTCTGCTTGCACTTATTCCCAGAGATTTCCTGATTCCTGTCTCCAACTGCCCCACATACCCATCATTGGTATGGTAGTGTGGGCCAGGCACGGTAGCATGGGCCAGGCACAGTAGTGTAGCAGTTAGCGTAACGCTTTACAGCGCCAGTGACCCAGGTTCAATTCCGGCCACTGTCTGTAAGGAGTTTGTACGTTCTCACTTTCCAAAGACGTACAGGTTAGGAAGTTGTGGGCATGCTATGTTGGCGCCGGAAGTGTGGCAACACTTGCGGGCTGCCCCCAGAACACTCTACGCAAAAGATGCATTTCACTGTGTGTTTAGATGTACATGTGACTAATATAGATATCTTATCTTGGTGTCCCAACATACCCATCCTTGCTAGGCGTCACTTTCCCAGCCCAGCTGGTATCCTGTTCTTTCTCTCATTGGATTATTCCAGATATTCTAGTCAGTCTTTTGCCCCCATCTTTGATATTAATTGTAACCAATAAATTAAAGTGCTCACAGAAAATATTGGGCACATTTTAAAAAAATTCTCCTGTAATTTTTCCCGATTGCTTATGTCAGCTTCCACGAGATTAATCTTTAAATCCTGAAGACTCCAAAGCAATCCAAGAAGGTTGGCAACCCTAATCCAGAAGCAAACTTGAGACACGTTCCCTACACAGCAGTTTATTCAGACACTATCAGCAGATTTTGCCTCTGTCCTAAAGACCCTTTTGTATTACCAGGTGCGCATACACCATAATTAATTTCAGTCATAGTCAATACAGCAATGGAAACATCTCTCCAACCATCATGGACCATTTATTTTAATCCTTCAATAATCCCATTTTATCATGCCTGCATTCCCATCAATTCCCCCCCACCCCAATCCATCTACACTAGCACTAGGGGCAATTTACACAAAGTAAATGTCTATCAAATGATGGTGGCCATTGACTCACTACAAGCCACAGTAACAACCAATTGCTCAGCGGATCAATGGAACAGCCTTCATTTATATAGTGCCTTCATGTAGCTAAGTCATCTCAAGGTGGTTTGCAGGACCGTTAGTATTGTATTGCCTTAGTATGAGACAATAGCACAGTTAGCCCAAAGTGTGGGCAAAGTGGTAAATGTTAAAGAGTGAATTACTGGAGGATGGGGGGGGGGGGGCGTAATCCACAGCTCATGCCCAGGCAGCTCAAGACCAGGCAGCTCAAGACCAATACCAATAATAG